>NC_088786.1:12946081-14152480 GCF_949628265.1 Cloeon dipterum
AGAGAGAGAGAGAGAGAGAGAGAGAGAGCTCTGATCATCATCTGTGCAATATCAGTCCGCAGGCTTGATTGTGCAATTTCAGCACAGATAAATCAGTTATGCTCAATTTGTACCGCATCAACGCTGCAAATCAGCTCTCTGTTACCAGGAAATAGATTGTAAACTATGTTTTAATAATTAGTAGAGAAGTTCTTTTCAGATATACTCAAACCGATTGGGGTTTCTAGCATATTGTTAATCACCAAAGAGCACGCAATGAGCTTTTAATTGTAAAATTAATTCTGAGATGAGTCTGTCTAAAGATTAAAATTAAGAATCAACTAATTAAATTTATTCCACAGCACTCAAGATACGCAAGAATAGCTAGCAATGCAATCATTTCCTTGTGTTTTAAATATTTCGTGTAATTTTTTGGACACTTTATACCAATTGTGTGTGTACTTGTGTACTGTAATTAAACTTCCAATTTTTGATCATTGCTTTGGTTGTTGCTTTTATTTAAGAACTTGAGCTGGCATTTTTCATACATATGTAAATATAACAATATGAGATCATTTAGAGGGCGAGTTTGTTGTTTTGAACTGTGTAAATGAGTTTTTTGCTCACACTGTGGAAAATGCGAATCTTGTAGCGCGCGTGAACACAAAAGGAAAACAGTAAATTACAAGGAGAGTATGACTAACGACGCATTCTCTTCTCATTTGAATGGAAACAGGTCAGTGGGTAATTTAAATTTCCTGCCTTGTTTTGGTATAGCTTTGCCTTCAGCGCGATAATTGTTATTGCAGTGGAGTTGGAATGAGTGTGCACACTCAAATGTTGGAGTTCAAAGAGGGTTTAAATTATGCTTTGTACAATGTACACATTGGAGCGGTGCGTTGTTCACATTGGCATGTTTATTAAATTCCGAATTACGAAATTCTGGTTTTTAAATAAATCTCACCAGGGTCCTTTTCACTCACTTCCCTGATGGAGCTTGCGATAGAATTACAAAACAGATTCGTCGCTTAGGTGCAGTTGGCAATTAGAATTATCGGTTGGACACGCTAGCGAACGTGATTGTATGCACGGTGAGAATCCTACCAAGCTAGTGGTACGAACAGAGAATTGCAAAGGTCACGAGACTGCGAAGGCAACGAAAATAATCACCGCACTCGACGCAGTCTCTCCCTCTTCCCCGAGTCCGAGGCGGTGCAACTCTGTGCTTGCACTTCACTTGCAGTCAGTCATTCTCCGGCCGGTGCAGAGAGCCAGCGCGTGCGTTCGCTGCAAGTGCCGTGGTTGTCGCTGTGCGCTTGGTGGTGTGATTTGATTAGGCCATTCGCTGTCATCTGTAGCAAGCTTGTAGTGTGTCTTGCCAAATTCTGCTTCGCCCCGATGACGTCGATAACTTGAGTTTCTACGCTCTTCCGGTGCCGCACTGACTCGCGGTCAAAGTACAATTAATCTGTTTTAGGTATTACGCAACCCAAACTTGCAGAAAATTGATTAAGCTTTAACTCCCATTATGGTAAACTACAAGTAGTTAATTTTTAAAAAAATTGCATTATGAAAACGAACGAATTCAAAAAAGTCTCTCACAGAAAATTTAAAATCATAACTCGAATATTGTTTAATTGTTTATCTGGGGAAAGGAATAACATAGAAAATTATTTTATTTATATCTTTAATTTTTAAAGCAAATAATAATTTTTTAATACAGCTGAGTTTAATAATTTATTTTGCGCGTAAAAATCGGTTGCAGTTAAGTCAATAAACGTCAAAATGGCTTCAGTTGCAATGACAGTTGTGCTTAGCGTGTTGCGTGCGCCGCTCGTCTTGATCAGGTGGTTACAACCTCACAATCAGAACAACCACCACCACCACAACAGCAAAAAAGCCACCCTGCAACCACCACCACGGCGTCGAAAGTCCGATGCTAAGGACAGGAAGATCGCTCTGTCGTCTAAACGGCTTAAATTTGCACCATTCAAACCGTAAGTCAACCCATAGCAATTAGTTTTTCCAACAACGGATTCATTTGTGCATTGATCGCGATCCGAGTGATATCTTTTTTTCAAGATGATAAAATTGGTAAATTCTGCTAATCAAAGAAATTATTAATTAACACAGAATTACTTTTTTTATTAATTATTGAGACAATACGGCACGTGAAAACTGTTACTTGGACAAGATTTTGTCTTTACTGGATTTGCTTGTCATTATTGTCACTACTATGATATATTATTCATTTTTGTGCCAACCAGACTTTTCATTACGAACCAAATTATAAATGCAAAGCATATAAATTTAGTGGTATGTGTTATGGGTGCTATGGAAAATACAGGAGCCGGAAATTTAATTTCGAGTGACGCAAACAATCACTTTGTAAAAATTGGTCTGTTTATAGAGGTTTTATTAATACTAAATTTAATAAATTGCTTAGGCCATCAAATATATTAAACAAAGTTACAGATCAAAATGTTTGGTTGAAACAAATGTTCAAATTATTCTATTTACATTAATACATTATTTACACTACAACATGTAAACGTAAACCCATAAAATTCGATAACTTGCAATTATAGAAGCTGCATTTAAATTGTGAATAAATCGTATTTTGATCTTTTGCATCGCGTTAGCTTGATTTTTAAAGAGCTTGTTTCGCTTGTTGTAATTCAAACAAATGATTCGACAATATACAGTCTAAACCTGTAAAAGCCCTTACACAGTATGTAGTATAAAGTAAAAACATTTTTTTCATGGGTAAAATTACCTGAGCGAGTAACACAAGACAGCAAAAAATCGCATTGAAGCCAAGGGTTGAGTGAACAACCACTTTTGCCTTGCTTGAAACACCATAGACATGAAGCCCTTGAAGAAGAAAATTAATTGTTTTTGACACTTGATTGTATTTTGAGAAAATCATTAAAGTCCTCTTAATGTTGAGAAGAGCAGATGCGTAATGAAAGCATCAGAGTTCTGAAATTCTTGTGGGCTCTGCCCTTTAAGGTTTGGGCAGCTGTGAGTTTATATTTTGTGGTCTGCAGCCGGCTCGTTTGCTGGAGCAGATGTAATTAGAAGCCGGCGCGCAGAACTTAAATCTGAGCGGGCCCTCAACTACTAGCATGCTGCAGAGTGCCGTGTGTATTTGCAAAATCCGCGGGCTGGCACGCACAACACGAGTACATATTTGTTTGGGCCGAGAGCGAGGTGACACAGCGGATTAAGTGACAGTCGTCGCAACCACGGCACAGGGAAGCAAATTGCTCGGCACGCGCGCACCACAAACGCAGCAGCAGCCATATCGACAAGCACTTCTTGCTAGTAAATAATACCAGTGGGTGGTTGCCGGATTCGCGGCGTGGTCACGTGCGCCATCCAAAATATTTGCAGCGAACAAACAAACACAAGACTGGCAGGGCCGGACTGCCTAGATAAAAGACTACCAATTGAAAATTAACTTCCGGAGGCGTCCATATCTTTTTTAAGGGTTTTAAATGTATTTCTCCGTCTTGCAACTGAGGGTAAATCCTTCAAAAGTCATAGAAATCAATGGTTAATTTCTAGTTTTTGGTGTTCGGAGCCTTGCTAACTAACTAACTAATGAAACTAATCAACAGAAATTTAAATTGACAATAATAAAACAAAAGGGACATCACAACACGATTTCTACTAATATTTGTGGTTCTGTTAATTGGCTTGTGCAACTAGAACATCAAAGTCTTCCAATATATATGTTGTTACTTTATCAAGATAGAAAAAACGTGACTGTGTCAGCATAACATGCGAACCAATTCAATTAACTACTATTTCCCTTTATCTTGAAAGCTTTGCCACCTGTTGGACAGATTTAATTAGGAAACCCCAGCAACAGAGTCTTATTCCTTGTGAAATTTGTCTAATTATGGATGTGGGGGGCAATTTGCATGCCAGCATGAGTAAAAGCGTGGTAGGTTCAGGCCAGTCCGGGACTGAACTCGCCTGAGAGGCTTTAGAAAAGCTCCAGCAATTTCTTGCTGCCACCGCAGTTGCAAAGCTACAAGAAGAATAAATGCCTGTATTCGGTCACGTGCTTGATATATGAATTCCTCGAAATTGCAGCCTTTTGGGAGAGGCCGTGGAGGGAAAGAGGGTGGCTGTTGAATACTTGACTGACAATCGAGAAGATTATAGGGCCATACGGAAATGCCATTTCTGCTGGGCTCCTATATACCACCTGACGCAATCAGAGAGACTTTTCCCAGTGATTAAAAAGTAACCCTAGAAATGCTCATTAGCCGTTCAGTATTTCACATCCTCTTCAAGTCTCTCTTAATTTTCCGCTCTGGCTCGACTTCCTTTCTCCTCTTGTGCAACATAGGAACACATATCGGTTCCAAAATCCGCTCCATCGACGCTTTTTTCTCGCTGCGTTTGCATCCACCTTTTGAATCTTTCCTCTCGTGCACGAAGCGCAATTTTTCCGCCTTTGCACCGGATTTTCCTTCCTTGGTGCGTCTGATGTGCACTGTTATCTAGGTCACATTTAGCAGCTTTCCTGTCTGTTCCGCCCTGTTTGCAAGAGATTATGTACTAACGACTGAGAATTACGCTTTCCAAAGACTGCAGTGGGCGGAGAATCCAGACGTCTACATACTTGACCTCTGTTGAGACTCTTTAGCGCAGATTGCATGATTGCTGAATTGTGTATAGAAATGAGAAAAATAACGCTTGAACCTTGAACATGAGCAAAACATACTTGGGAAACATAAATAGTCGTCTCAAAGTTGTCAAAAAAAGTTTTTTGCTGCAAAAGACTTGACCCTAACGAAACTGAACTAATAATTATTAATGGTTTGCTGTTCGCAGTCCCTTTTGAATCGATTTTTTGTGTCTATTGTCTATTCTGCTGTTTTTGCAGTCCATCTTGCCCTAATGACAAGGTAAGGTTGATTTAGTAGTGTTACTGCAATATCATATCACATATAATTACATGCATTTTATCGCATTTTATAAATAAATTCCCATGACAAAATATCTAATTCCAAACCTACTAAATAAAACGTTATGTTAACAACAAATAATAATAGTCACGTTAACTCAAATTACGTCACAGTCCCTAAGTTCAAGGACTAGTCAAGCAGTATGCGCTCACTTGAAATCGATATCATCTTGGTTCATAGGCGCTTTTATTACATGAAATAACATACCTGCTGACGTGTATGACACATCACATGACTAATTTGGTGATGCCCCTCTTGGTATTTAGTCACACTGTTAGATTTGCGGTCTCTGCCCACGCACATTCGCGACTTGGTGCGAGAAGGTGAAAAGATGTGACGAGTGAAGCGGTAGTTTGTTTACATTTTACAAGATCACAAGACAAGGAAAATCTCTCTTTCTCTCGTGCCACGAAACTCACTTCTTGGGCCCGCACACTCGCTTTTGGCAGCAGCTGGCGCGACTTATCGCTTGTTCTTTGTGTCTGCAAGAGAAGAACATCTGGGGTGCCACACAATCAAGCATCCCATGTGTGTACTGTGTTCGTGAGCACACAAAAAGATGCACTCGGCTGCACAACCCGGCACGAGCAAACTCGTTCTCGGGCGTAAACGGCAAGTATCGCACAAGTATGCACTCTCCAACATTTGTATGCACAACTTGTGCAAGAGAATCGCATCTAAATGCGGCTTTTGAATACAAACAAGTGTTGTTCCATTCCGGATTTATCGGTTGTGTTAGCAATCCTTTGCGTGGTGCGTGTTATGCTTCATTATTTCCTCCAAGCTAAATATCACATCAGAACTCCCACGTCGAATTAAAATCGTAATCTCTTTGTTTGGCCAGCCTGCACTCGCGTGCTTCATTATTTCCCTTGGCCGTGGATCCAAACATAAATCTGCCTAATGTTTTCTTCGCCCGCCGTGCTGGCGCAGATGCCCGATCGTCACTGCGCATCTCTCCACTAACTGATTCATTATGCCTGACTAAAGTAGATTCAGTCGTACCGCGTTGATTGAAATATACATGGGAAAAAAGCAAACTGGATTATGAGTTAAAGCAGTGGTACAGCATTAAGAATAATATCTCAAGATTATTGGAATTAAAACCGGATTTGTGTAACAAACAGTGGAAGATTCCTCGATTGGCTTCTTTGATAAATGTTTAGGGTTAATTTCGCTAATAGCAGATTGTGCATCATGGATAAATTTTATTGAATCATGTCTTGAGTCAGTTATGGTGACTGGGTTTCATTAGTACATTTAAGATCAATAATCAGAAGATGTAGACACTTTTAAACTTCCAAATCATTTTTTGTAAAATTTTTGATTGAATTGAAAACACTAGTTTCGTTTTGACGAGAGTTGCTATTTCCTGGTTGCTTTTTCTTGTCGGCATCATTCACGTAGTTTTCTTGTGATGTGGTCGAGAAGTAGGTGTGGATCAACTTTAGAAGCGATTAGCGGGCGCTTGAGCAAACGGCGGCGGCTCTTCTTGTAGTTTTCGGTCTCGAGAGCGTGCAGATGCTGATGAGATGCGCACCCGGTATAATTTTAGCCACCTTGCTGGCGACTTGGACTGCTTGCTAGCTTGCTTGCTCGTCGTTTTTAACTCTCAGTCAGTCAGTCGGACGCACGCTGGTCGCTCGAGTGGCCGCTTTCCGCCGACAAACACAGATACTGTGGTTATTACCGCGATGATCGGCACGCACAAGTTGTAGTTTGTGTTCAACACCATGGATCAGCAGCAACAGCAGCAGTTTAAGATGGAGACTTCGCAGGTGATCGTCGGTGCCAGTTTTCGGCCCATTTGCAATGCAGATCCTGAATGGCTCACTTTTGAAAGGCGGCCGGTCGCTTCTCCAGCATTTTCACGGCATTGCTCGCTTTGAGCACAAAGCAGCCCCTCTGGCTGAAATTGCGCCGCTTTTGCGTCACTCTCGCACCGGATTTTTGTCTCGCCGCCAAATTTTTATGCCTGCCCGCCGCCAGCTCATCTTTCGCTCTCTCGCTCAGCCTTGTGTCAACAGGAATTGAAACCTTAGCCGCATTTAATTGCCCTTCAAGGACTCCTGCAAGCGGCGTCATGAACCCAAAACACAACATGAAATGCACGGACAAGTTTATTTTAACGCAAAACCGTGTTAGATTACAATTTTCTTTTTTATTTTAAAGCTTTTCAAGGAATGAGGGAATACTAAGATTTAGGTTACAATATTTCCTCTTGTTGATTCAGAGTTGTTTTAGCCCCGGATAGGCACTAGAAAGGAGATCCACGTTGGGTATTGTCGAGCATTTGCATCGCAGTCCCTTTGCAAATTCTGAACGTCCCCGAGCACTTATCGACCCTACGAGCAAACACAAAAACACACATTTCGCAGAGAGATAGAGCGAAAATCTGCGAGGCGAGCCAGAAGAGGCATTAGTGGCCGAGACCGACCGAATTCAAAAGCGGCTCATATTTGGCGCGTGCTGCATTGTTGTGGGCCTTAACGAGGCTGAAAAATGCGACCAGGTGGTGCGGAAGCAGACGTCCAGCAGCTTTGCCTCTTCCTCATCAATGAGTGAGGGAAGCACCCTGCAAGTATCGTCGTCGTCGTCGTCTTCGCAGAAGACGATGACTGCCTTTGCCTCAATGGCCTCTATGACGTCGGCCCAGCAGCATTGTCTGCTCAGTGCACAGCAGCTTCACTGTGGCCTCCGGAGGAGCGTCTCCATGCGCACCACCTCGTCGGGCAGCGCTATTACCGGGAGGCAGTGGCATTTGACCCCGTTTGGGTAGGCACACCCGCAATAATTTTGTGCCATACGATGGGTGGAGACTGTTGCATTATTGCTAGTCGAAACGGACCTAATCGCTTTTTCCTCACAGATATCATGATATCTTATTGATTCATTGACCGTTGAAAAAATAATTGATCTTCGATAAACACACTTTTTCGTCTAGTAAAATTCCCTCTTGAATGAACCCTATACTAAATCACTAATACATTGTGTTATATTGGAATAAATCAACAAATTTTATCGTGTTATCAAAATTCTTATTTTAATTTGAGCCTTTTAAAAATTAAGACTGTACTGTTATACCGTGGTGAACTTGCTCTTCAAGATAGATTTTTCCTTAATAAAATCCCTCTGTTTTCTTCAGTGTTCTGTTCTCAAAGCTAGATGTCAAACCAACGTCAGACGTAGTAATCCCTGGGGATTTAAGAAGGCAAAGAAACTACATCTCTATCTTGCCTTTTTGTACATTTAACTCTCAAAGGTTAATCCTCACTGGATTTTTTTACATGTTTTTAGACCAATCAATTGTTATCATCCCATTTGAAACAAGATGACATCACGCTCACAGTTTATTATCATACAACTGTCTTCTGTGTATCATCTGCAAGTAAATTCTTCAGACAAGTTGTTTCCAAAACTTTTTGTAAATTACTTTTATCATTAAAAAATGGCTTTGTTGAAGCTTCCAAAATGTGCTCTCTCCCTTTTTTCAAGAGTTGCCATTAAATAAAAACCATTCCGTTACTCAGCTGCACTCTTAATTGCTCCCGCTGCTTGCTCTCAGATTTTTGGCTGGCGTCTGCTTTCCGCAGAATTTTAATTGCAGCAGCCGCTTTTTCTGCCAACCGCCAGCTCCCAAATGCTAATTGCGCGCGCCGAGCCCTCTTGTAGTATATTATTCATGAGGAACCGACGTCAATCTCTTGCCTCGTGTGGGACGATATGTGTGTTGATTTTACTTACAAATCGCTCAAAGGCCGTGCATTGATGAAGAAGCGTGCTCTCTTTTAAAACTGTTAGAATGGTTCCTGAAAATTTTCAAAGCACCTACTCGTATTCATTCAGCTTTTGTTCTGTTACAGGTGAGTGTCCTACCTACTTTGATTTGGTCTCGTTGTCCGTCATCAGCGCAGACTGAGTGTGGCTTGGTAAGTCTGCGCATAAAAGAAAATGAGTAAGAGCCGGGGGCAGCCTTTTACAACGGAACGTTCAAATTGATGGATGAAAGACGTAACATGTGGCCAAAAGAATGGTGTCGTGCGTCCCATAAATTCTCCAGACCCAAAGTTAATAATGAAAGTCTGCGGCATACGATAGATTCGGAAACGAGCGCCCCTTGCGGTTAGGCCGACCGCACGTCGTACCTGCTCTGCGCGGTTGCATAATTCTTATCCTTAGCAGGGATTCGGCCGCAGGACGCAATTATGCAAAAGAGCAGTTAGTTAGTTACTCGTTTGCGTTAACTTGAAGCTGCTGAACTCCCAAGCTGCTTGATAAGATTAAGGGGTAAGGGATTTTTTTTACCGCGTTTTGATTAAATCGATGTTTATTCACGGCTTGTTCTGAGGATATAAAATAAAAGCTATGATCAGTTCTTAATATAGCCTCTGACAACCTCAAGAATGATATACCGATAGATTAAGTACATTTAATTTTTCAAACCTCAATAAAGCATTCCATCAAATATGAAATGATATCTCGGCTATGTTCATCTGAGCATATATTTGTTTAGCAAGTATACAAAACGTTTTTTTAATTAGGTGGAAGTTCTCTGAAAAATGTTTCTAATCTGAATATAGAAATGGGGTGTGTTACTTTTATAAAATTGTCCTGAAAAATAGGTCAGTGCTGAGTGAGCGGCTGGGCAAACGAGCGACGCTGAATAAAAATCTAATTACGCTCGTCACAATGACATCTCTTCAGCCATTGTGCTGGTTGCAAGTCACTGCCGCGCGAATGTAGTGCTGCGTGCAGATTTAGATTTTTTTGTTCTGTGCTGACAATTGTTTTGATCATCGCGATGAATAATTCATTTCTCAAAGAAATTTGCTTTTTACGCCGGAAACTTCTCATGTTTTATTCACTGTAGCAAATGCAAAGTTTCTATCATCATTAGCAATTCTGAAACTTTGCGAGGGCAAATGAATCGCAGCAATATTAAGCCCGGAGATAAAACTTTCGAATCATTTGAAGTAGAAAACCATACAGTAAAAAACTTGCAAAACGTCGTCCTCGTTGCTGAATACGATCGAAGTGAACGAGTGAAATTCGCAAATGTGCACAGATCTATTGCGTAGCAAGAGAGAGTGCTAGAAAAAAGGACGGTGTATATAAAAAAAGCAGATCCATCTCGCCTAGCTGACTTAAGACGTTGCAATTTAGAAAAAGGTGCCTCTTCCAAAGCGGTTGATTTTCTGTTGAATAAGCATATCGTTTCTCATAATGACTCCGTTGCCGTGTCTCACTCTCTTTGGCAGTGGAATAGTGGGAAAAGCGTCGTCCTTTTGCTCGGCTGTAGCGAAGGCAGAGAGCGCAACAATTACCCCAGGCTCTGATGACAGGCGATAATGGTCTCTCTGCGTGGCGGCGTCGTCCGCAAGATTTATTTTATATCGATGTCCAATTTGTGCGAGCAGCTTGTCGCCAAGGCCGCCTGGGGTTGTCACACGGACAAGCAGATGGAAAATGCTTCGGTGATTGCACCGCTTCTCATTTGGCCAAACTACTTTTATTAATGAAAAGGTACATTTAATCACGAAATCCGTTATCTGGATAAACATTGATATAAATTGAGATAGTGTCAAATGCAACTTTTGTCCGGAAAGAATCAGATTTTTAAAGTATTATAGGTGTTTTTCCACTCTTTTTGTCGTTTTGTTGAGACACCATTGCGATTACCATGATGACTGTCCTTGTGACTTGGATGAAAATAAACAACAAATAATAGCAAATTAATTGCGATGTTGAAGTATTCGTTTGGAAAAGTCTTTTGAGGTTCCTCTTTCTATTAATCATTTTTAATTTCTTGCGTGGGTGGTAGATAGGGAAAGTTAGGTCTTCAGTTTTCCCGATTCCCCACCAGACTGCTCGCCATTCGCGCTGAACTTTGCCACCTCCTCCGACAGGTGGCTGCCCCTGTCTGCTTATGCAACGCGCCGGACCGAGCGACCGACTCGAGCTCTCAGGGGTCACTTAAAATCTGGCTACTGTAAGTCACATAGAGGCTGAATTAATTGCGGCCTGAGCACCAAAGGGCAGGTGTCTGCATATAATTAGCAATTATACCGGTAGCCCGCCTGCTGCAAACCACTCTAATATGCAGCGCAAACTTGTGCATTCTCCAGCCACAGTAAACCACCAGCGTGATAAAAAATATAGCCTCAGAGAGCTTCATTTTAGTGCTTTTATATTGAAGCTTTTAGCGCATCTGCTCAGGGGGTTTGTGTATTCGCAAAAATATGTACCATGAAAGCTTTTCCCGCTATTCAGCGAAGCAAACAAGTAAACAAATTTATTTATTTATTTCCGTGAAGAGACACTTTTTAACTTTAAACGTTCCAGTTTTTTGCATGTTGAACTATGATTGTATACAATAGGGATTGATATTGGTGCCCACAATACGATGACGTCATATTGAACTGGCAGCAAGCTTGACCATGTCCTTAAACTATAAAAATCAAAATGTGATACACGTCAATAAATACGCAATAACTTGTATTCGACTCGATCATATTTAAATTCGTTCACAACAACCTAAGGCTTTAAAATGGCAGATATTAATAAACATATTTAGTCCAAGTAAGTATTAGGATTGTTTGCACCATTTTTACAGAACATCCAATTTAACGTTCCGTATTCAAAGTTTAAATTCTGAAAACAGGTTGCACACAAGTTTCAACTTGAATTTAGACTTTTAATAATTTCTATGATATATATTGCGTACTTTTACAATTAACTTTAAAAAATACTCATGTTGGCATGGTTCTGTTAAACACTGGCAAGATTATATTATGTATTTTATCAAACGCAGACAATTTTCATTCATTTTAAGATTGAAAATTTACGATCGAAAATTTTATCTGCCGTTATGTATTTTCCGTACTTCCATTCAATCAAAAGTGCTGAAAATGTACGTTACAGTTTCAGAGCTGCAGGCAGCAGACTCAGACTCAAATCCATTACACCGTTTAAAAGACTAATTTGTAGGAACGTGCCTGCCACTTGGAGTTTGTATCGATTGCTTTAATCAGTTGCCTGGAAATTGCCTTAGGCACTTGACAGCCGTGTGCACCAATTTGCACCAATAAGCTGCTCTTCACTCTGCAGCTCGCGCTGAAATCTAATCAAGCAGCTGCGAAATTTCGTTTTATAGTATCTGACGAAAGATTAAGCGTTTCGTAATCTGGATTGCTGATTGAAAGAAGATAAAGCAGATGAATTGCGCGACAATAGCTCATGTCATTCGATCGTGTTTAATTAAGCCACACAATCGTCGGTGCAGAAATCCAATCAGATCGGGACCGAGCGTTACTAGAACGCACGGCTTCTTCTTTCATCCATCATTTTTTGCAGCGATCGCACAAATCGAAGATGTCGCTAAGTCACTAACTAGGAAAAGAATAACGAGTGCAAGCAATTAGCTGCTGCGTAATCGTATCAAAAATCACAAAGGGACTTGGAACTTAGTTATCTACAAATGGGAAGTATTCAACCAATATATTCTCACGACGCGGCTGCACATGACGTGTGTGAAGAGGGAAAGATGAATTTTTATGGTGATATTTTATTTGCAGCTTACTCGTTGTTACAATATGATAAATTAATGAATGTTTGCAAAGAACAACAACCAAGCTGATTGCTTTAAAATAAAAATTAAGAGTACACTATTTTGCTCGTTCTTTAAGTTCATAATCTTTTGTGTTAGTTTCTTCACACCTTTCTTCCACGAATTTCTTAAGCACAATGTGAATTTAAAATTTACTGAAAATACGCAAATAAACTAATTTAAAACAAGAGAAACATTTTTCACTGATTTTTAGACTGTGAACATAATTATATTAATTTAACCTATAAAGCATATAGCATTGCTCCACTGCTGCTATAACGATCAACGCATTTATTTGATTCTTATCTACTTTTAAAATAAAATGATCATTATTTTAATACGATCATTAATAAAAAATTTAAAGTGTGTTTAAGTCGCTTACAAGACACACTTCTTACAAAGAATTTTAAACAAAGTGTGTTTTTAAGCTTTGAGCAAGCTCTACAGAGGAGCTTACATTACCATAATGAGGTTTGGAGATGTTTCTGTTAAACTTTGAGGCTCAAAATCTCTTAACTGTGAGCAGCTGTATTGAAAATAAGGCTGTCACTTGAAAACAAAATTAGTCATCGATTTTTTTATTATATTCGTTACGAAAATGCCCTACATTGAGGTCATGCTCGAAATGAATCATGCAATTACAGAAGAACTTGTTGAAAGGATGGGTTGCCAAGGAATGCCAACGGAATGTGAAATTATTTGTCGAAATAACCAATTTCTGCGGTGCACCGCCCACTCACTATTTTGCTCCCTCAGCTCAATAATAATAAGTGAGATGTTTTTGCCTTGCGTGTTGGCGTAGCTTTGGCTTCGTCTTGTGTGTGCTCCATCTCACTCCGGTTGGCTCAGCTTTTAAAACGGAGCGAATCAATATTCGCAGCTGCTGTTTATTAGCAGACGTTGCCTCCCGCCGCGTGCGGCCAAATCTCATCCATCGCGTGTGCATTTTACCCTCTTCGCGGAAAAGCAAACGACGCTCGCAGCATTTCGCTGTATTTGCTTTCTATTGAGGAGGCTCTATATTGGAATGAATCGAGAGCTAATTTGAATGCGTAACAAATCTGCCCGCTGGCTGAGGTCTTAAAGTGCATTTAAATTCCAATTTTCTAATTTATTTCAGAAAGCTTTTGCATAGAGTGGCAATTCAAATTTGATATAAATAAAACTGAATGATCATATCTAACGCAACAAAAGTTGTCCTTTAAAAAGAATATTATACATCCCAATGGTAGCTCCTTCCTTTTTTTAATACTGTCCACATGCTGAGCGAATCACCCTTTTGATGTGTTCCACCCTTCTAGGGCTGAGTTCCCGGTTTACTTCTCTCCGATTTCAAAACAGCTTTGCGCCGTGCTGCCGTTTTCAAGCGGTTTCTTTTGAGCGAGTGGAAAAGCTTTGTGCGCCTGCTCTTTTTATTCAAAACACCCGCAAATAAACTCACTGGCCCGTGCTTGTTTAAATTTCGTGGTTTATGCGCCGCATGGTCGGGCTTCACGGCATCAATAAACAATATAAAAATTCTTTCTTTGCCACGGTTTATTTTGTGAAAAGTTGTATCAGAAAAAGATGTTTTATGTAAAAAATCGTACAATTGTTGCCTATATGCATATGTAGTGCATCAATCTATAACCTGACACTGAGAACACATAGCATTTTAAAAATTAACTTGAATTTAATTCAAATGACTTCCTCAAAACATAAACAGGATACACAGTGAAGTAAAATAATCCCTTCATACTCCGATATATTATTAAAAAAATTCAATGGCATAGATTAAATTAGTGCTCATTGGATCCCGAAATAAGAGGGATATATGATGATAAAATTGATCTGAGGTTGTCGTTGATCAAAGGAATTATCCCATGTAAAATTCTTTTGGGTACACTAACAGCTTCCACCATGTCTTTTACATATATTTGCAAGGTTTAATTTCATATTTATGCAATGACAACAAAAATAAATAGTTATCAGCATATTTCTATCGATTTAATTTCCTCAGTTGGAGCTGTCGTCGTTTAAAAACAAGACTTTATTTCTTTTTTGTTTTTACACCTTTTTTTAAAATTTTAAGCCAGCGAATACTCCATATTATAGTTGTTGAACGATTCCACCATACAATTGGTTAGCTCAACCATAAAGCCAAAGCCGTTAAATAGCTATTATTAAAATGCAATTAGCTGAGCACACAGCGCTAAAGAAAGCTTCTTGCTATATTTGCCACCCGCTGCTTTTTTTCCCAGCAAGCTGCACGGGTATTTTTCTTATTCGCACGCGAGGAGTTGTCGTCTATCGTGACAAGAAATGCGCCTTGAGACCTTAACTCCTGTCTCTGCACGTGTGTGACCGCCTCGGTCCGCAGTAAATGACATACACAACGGCGGTCGCCCACACAATACACATACATATATTTGTGTGTGTTTTGCCCTGAATTCACATTTGAACCAAGCTAAACGCGCACACGGCAAACCGCTCGATATTATAGTTATTACGATCGTCACCCGTGCATAGCGTAGAATTGCGTGAACAAAGTCATTGTGCCGAACTTTGGGAGAAAGCTGTCCGCTCGCTCTTCGTCGGCTTTGATAGCGGACCTGCAATTCTAGCTGAAAAGCTATAATTTTTCTCGAGGGTCCTTCGTAGTTCTTTGTTCCGTATATTTGATAGATGATGATTTTCCATATTTATGGAGATAAATAAGTGAATGCACTTCAAAATATAATATATTTAAATAAAAAAATAATATTTATTGTGTGGATATTGTGATATATGATCTAATTTGTATTTTAATCACAACTTATTTGGGTTTCTCTTCAGGTTTGGGCTTTTACTAGACAGAAGATACGTGCCATCAAGGCAATTTGATCTAGTACTCTATATAATAGTATTAACACATGCTGACAGTAATCTTAAATGAAATTTCAGACGCAATTTTACAACAAAAATATTTTTTAAGTTATATCTTGGAAAACTACGCTTCCTAGAAAAATAAACAATAAATAACCCTTTGACTCGATTAAGAGTTAATAAAATTTTAAATCAGGGAAAATTATCAATATCATTATCTGTCCAGTAAAATGTTATAATCTGATCTCCCAAAACTTTTTCAGAATACACTTCTATCCAATTTATGCATTCAAACGATTTTTAAGTACACAATTTCTTCTTCTTCTCCTTCTTCATAGGCTGTTCACGATTTTTACTTCAGGCTATAGCTGCAAAGTAATTTTAGAAAATTGCTAGGGTTCATGCCATGTTGTACAATTTCTTGCTTTCCTCGCGCTCTAGAGTGTTGTTCGTTGTTTATAGCAGAGGCAACTTTGGTTGGAATTGAGCCAGCAGATCTCGCGCGCGCGCATGTTTTCTGGAACAGCGCAAAGCGCCAGATACTTCTCCACGTGGATAACAAATTGCATTCATCGAGTGAACTGAACATTCAAATGATTTAGTTGCCGCGTGCAGTCTTTGCGAGTAAAAAGTTCTCAACGCGATCGTACAATTTGCCATGTTCTGCAAGAAAATAAGAAGAGAAGAACACTTGCTGTACTTGATCCACTTTGCCGCGCCTATAGGTTTAATTCTCTCAGCTTTTTTCCCTCTGGGCAATAAATTCCGCAAAATTAGCTCGGCTTTTGATCTTAGCGCTGCGAGCAGAGACGTGCGCACGAATTATATGAGTCTTCGTAACAGTTATTAGCCGGACGTAAATCATTGTGTGGATGTATGCAGCCGGCCGCGCATAATTCCTCTCCGACCCAGTTCTCAGCGCAAATTTCGCTGCAAAACACGTCCCACTCGATGCACAGAAAGCTCATTTCGTTCTGCAGAGAGATGAACAATTCTAGTTTCCATTTAACCTGCTTATATCCATGTTACATAACATACAGAACCACGAAAACTCAATTAAATATGCAATGGAAAATTGGGTTTCAAGGTAGGATATATTGAGTTACTTTAAAACAAAGCAGAGCTAAGAATCCACTTATTTTTTCTAAGCTTTCTCAGAGCAATTCGTCATTTGACAATTAGCCAAAACTTTTCAGCGTTTCTTGTGCCCCGACTTCAAACTCTTTTGAAAAAGCAGTTGTTTTTTTCCAACACTGTTTCCTCGCTTACAAGTAAGCCCTCATGACTCGAAAATCCCAGCCCCTTGGCAGGAATTAAAGTTTCCCTCTCGCGGCCTTAATCGTCGTCAGCGGGGTACATAATGTGCATTACTAAGTTGGAGGCAAGATAGAGAGCTTGATTAACGAGGCCGCTGCAATAAATCATTGCGAGAGTGCATGCATGTGTGCATGTGCGTGGCGTGGCGGCTGCAGTAAAAGCCGAGAGTGCAGGTGGGCGGACATCCGAGCTAACGATGACTCGCGTGCATATAAATTTTGCTCATCAGTTGCATTATGCCGACGTCACGTTCATCAGCTACCTTACTGAGGAGCTGCAACAGTGTCATCTGAATTTTTCATCAGGCTGCAGTTCTAGAGTGTCGCGTGACGACAGTCAAATAAACCTTGTTGGCGGCTTTTAAAACTCATTCAAATATTTATCTCGGCGCCGCTTTTGGAAAGCCACACATCACTCCTTGATAGGAAACAGAACTCGCACGCAGATTAAATTGATGGGTAATGGCTGCTCCGCGTTCGTGTGCATTTGATTAAAAGCCTCAGAGCACGAATTCCAGAGACCACACCAGATCCTCAAACCTCTCTGACTAGAAGCGATGCAGACAGTGGAAGTCCCATTGCTTATTTTATATTCATTACTGTCATTGTCAACAAAATGGTCGGTAATTTAACTTTTAAGTTCCCAGTTATTACCATAATCAATATTTCTTAAGTTAGTATGAATCATTTTCTTATTTTATTTTTTTATTTTTATTTTTTTAAGAAAGTATATCGCAATTTTGCAGCACGGTGATGAAAAATAGATAGGTCGCCCCCGAATACCCAATTTTAATATAAATTAATGCCGTAAATTTTAGCCTACTTTTTTCTACAGAAAAGTTGTCATAAAACATGAATTGCTTAGAAATAATTAAAAAATATGAAAAAGCCACAAAATCCATTTAAATCATTCTGAAGTATAAATATGTGTGACTATAATTCTAATTTAAAATACTAAATAATTTCAAAGTTCAATTCTCAACAACTTGAGCAATATGCCCCATAAAAATGAAATCTGATCGAATCACAAAATTTCCTTTTGCAAATTTACAGTTAAAAATATGCTTTAAACAATGCTGCTTTAATATCCCAGTTTTTTCCAACGAGTTCAACTGTTCCGAACAGTATGCACAGAAAGACTAATCAAGCCCGTTTGTTTACCAGCAGGCAACGCGATGAATGATAATTTTAAAACTTCGCTATATGCCCGAAACTTTCCTGTCAACGAACATGCGACACGCGGCATTGGGGATAAAAAGCAGCTTGAGCCAGTTACATATTCAGAACGCAGCGCCAGCCGTCAGAACCTGCTGGTGACACTTAAAATTTCGTGCAAAAATTTATTCTCGTTTGTGGCAAACAAAAATTCTGCGTTCTCGTCAAATTTAAAGCAATGTAATTCTAATTGGGAAAGGCTTTGAATTGCGAACTCCATTTGCGGTGCCTTCTGATTAAATTCCTTTTTGTGTAGGCCAGGCTTTGAGAATCGATTTTGTGATTGTGTCCGTAGAAGAGCGAAGGAGGATTTGGCCTCGCAGGCTAATCTTTCTGCACCTTCGGGAGTTGTAAAAATGGTAGCTTCTCGATAAACTGCAGAGCAGTCTCCAGGCACCGCATTCTCCTAAAAAGCAAAAGTGCGATTATTCTAAACTCTGAATAAATGGTTTTGCAGATAAACGCCTGTCGTCTCGTTCCTTTGAGGATAGGACAGAAATTAAAAAAGCAGCAATTAACATGGCGTGTGCGCTAGGCCTGAGACGAGTGCACCGGAAACCGAAAATTAAAAATAGCCCATAACTCAGCGGCTAGTCGAGATTTCATCTAACGTGCGCAAGCCGCTAATTAAAAGCATCACGCACAAAAGCACGCAAAATCAAGCATGCTTTGCGTGCAGCTATCTGCGTCAACCTCGTCAGGTTGCTTGGGAAACCTGATTGTTTGGTGGATTCACACCATTTGAATATCACAATCATTATTAAAGGTTAAATAATGACGCTATGGACGCTATATATATAAATATTTTACACGCAATTTTTGAACAGGCACATAATTCTTTTGAAGCCAAAAAATACACAAAAAACGTAAAAATCAAAATATTTTTAGTAAGCGGTACTGTTACATATATGTAACTATCTTAGTGGCAGTTAGCAAGCTCTTCAAATAAAATTCAGGGTTCTGTTTACGTCATTATTTTTTGCTTATTATACAAAAACCAGTTTCAAGCTACATCATTTAACTTACATTTTATTTTTTGTTCAGATCACAATTTTCCTTCACGTTATCTTTTTGCAATTCAACTCTAACGAACTTGATTCTACAGTCAAAACTCATAATCAAGTTCCTTTCATGTCGAAAATACAAAACAGTTTTGGTGAAGCTCTTCATTGAGGCTTTTTGCATATCGCCAGGTTAATTAACAGAGAGCTTTTCTATTCACTTTCTGGTGGTGGTGAAACCTCATAACAGCGGTTTGCCGGACAAAAGCGCGCCAAGTTTGGTTCTGAGCTAGACACGGCCTGGCCGCCCCGCCTGCTAGCCCCAGGTGCTCGGGAATTGGGGTAGCGGGAGTGCGTGTGTACGCGTGACCCGGTCGCGGGCATGGCGCGCAACCGTAATGCATGGGCAACCTGTACAGTTCGGGCCGCGTCGGAGGGCGTCGCTGGGGTGTGCTGCATCCCGCGGAGCACGCCCGCTCGCTCGCTCGCTTTCGCCTCTCAATGTTGCACTCCCCGGTGTTGGCAACACACCGTGCGCCGTCCGCCGCCCCGCAGACACCCGCGTGTGTCCGACCAGCCGCCGAAAGTGAGTGAGATTTGTGCGCGGTTCTGTTCACGAGTGAGAGCAAGAAAGTGGCGTGTCGCGGTGGCTAAATTGGTGCTTCTTCCCGGAGCCAGCAGGTGGGATCCTTCGCAGGACCGAGCGTTTTCCATCCCTGTCCTTGCGCATAGTGGCTCTTTTCCGCTTTTGTTTTCCTCCTATCAGGATATTAAATTTCTGCTAGAGTGCTCCAGGGCATCGTTGAAAATTGTGAAAGGACGTCTGTCAAATAGATATACTATAATCCAATGTAATAATTCAACTTAGGTCTGAAAAGTCTGTCAAGGTTCACAATCAAAAACAACAGTAACAGTTTTTTATTTATATTATTTTCAATCGCAAGATTATCGGAGTAAGACTGCCTACTAATTATAATTATATAAACTTTTTACGAGTAACATTAAAAATCACACTCTGCTCTATAAATTGAAAAGTATTTTTTCATTGGCCTCTGCTGCGTAAATCCATTGATATTTTGAATGATAAATGCTTTGTTTAGAGCCCACACAGTTGATTTAAAATTTGTTGCACGCACAATCAAATCATTATTATTGACAAAACCAAATCACTTAAACCAGTTTTCCTATACTCATCTAACTTGAGCGATACTGTTCGAATTTAGAAATACATATACATTCCAAATCCAAACATTTCGATTGTCATTTTAAAAATTTACTGACAATGCCAATATTCGAGACTTTTCTACTCTCACTGGAAACTGACACTACAATATATCTTGTAAGAAAGCTTATGCGTTTTTCATGGTACAAAATATTTCTTTGTGCACTTGTACAAAGGTGAGCATGTTTTGTAGCCAAAAGCAAGATATATCAATTCAATAAATTTTTCCCATGAAAAAGTTACATGTGTATCAGGAAAGAAAGATATCCAGAAGTGAAAGAAATTTTATCCAAATGAAATAAATCCATAACGATTTTCTATCAGGAGCAGAAAGTTCTCGACTTCCATGAGAAAAATTCAATGAAACCATAACTTTGTATGCTCAAAATGCAAAAAGATGAAACACGCCCGATTTTATTGTCTTCTCGCTTCTGTCGGACACAAGATGTACAGTTTTTTAAATTTTCCACTGTCTTGAAATTTCATTAGTTTAAATAAATGCATGCACGACCTGGCAATGGCTGAGTCAATTCCGTTGTGTCGCGATTACCTCAAACTCGAGAATAATTACATGGCAAAAAGAAAGTTCTCTCAGCGACAGCACGTGATTACGCTGCTCTAATACCTTCTCCGGCCGAGTGTTCATAGCCAGCAATGATTTGCACTGCGCTGAATCCGGCATTGGAGGCTTGCCGTTTGTGAGACATGGTTTATTTATTCTGCTAAAGCAAATTGAAACTCCAACGCCAGCCAACTGGAGCACATCGCAATTTCTAATTAACTTGATATATACGGACTCTGCTACTTGAACATTCTTAAAACTATACTCTTATTTGTATATATAAACACAGTATGAATTTTTCTTGCCGTAGAGACCATGATCAATAGAATTTTTTTAATGTTTAGTATTTATTGTATATTGCACATCAAAATCTCAATTGTTGTTCTCTACTTTGTATTTTCTTATGAGTCTGGGGCATATTCTTATCAAAGTTGCTTTGTCTATCCAGATCAAATCTCTTAATAAATTACCTAGCATTTCTTCATAAACTTGGTCATGAAGTCTTTAATTAAACTAAATATAAATCGTAGAAAATAGAAGCGAATGCTGTCGTATGTTTAGACACCTAATATTAATCGACAATTTCACGAAATTAGAGAACGAGAACTGTTGAGAGATCAAATTTGATGTTCAGTAAAGTCTGGACCTTCAAACGGAATCGGTAGAGCAAAGCTCACATGTGAGCGTGGAAAACGGTTAGTTACCTACTACTGCCTGTGAGTTGCAGTGTCGACTCCTCGGAAAGGTCAAGGTTCACGCGACGATCCATTTCGTTTGCTATTGGTTTGCGCTTGATTCATTCCAGAGAACATGATTAGGCGAATATTGCATTTCTGCGATGCCTCATTAGCGGTATAAAACCGAGAAATGTTGTAAAATAAGCCGGTCGATACTGGGAGGGAATGCAGTCATCTCGTTACAATTTTCCTAACAACCTGCAAGCCTGGAAAGTTTTTAGGCTAAAATCTCTCTCGGGCTCATGCATTTGTAATGGAATGACTTATTTTCTACAAAGTATTAGATTATGTTGAGTGCTTTGCTGGAAGTTTTAAATTTAAACGCTGTTCGCGGGAGGACTGCTTTAATATAAATTTCATGAAGGTACCGTTAAGATTTTATTTTAGGGCGTTAAAAGGGTGCAGCTGTCATCGTGGGTGGTTAGCAAAGCATAAAGATATATGTTTTACCGTGCGCTTAACAGAATTCAAATCGATATCTCACGAAAGGTTCTAGGCGTGCAGCGTACCTATCAAAGCGGCAAGCGTATGTCGACTTCATGGCGAAAAATCTTTTGTCACGTGCCAGGGAAAGTGTCAGCTCAATATGATGCAAAGAGGGAGAATAAATTCTTGGATTCTGTAACAAAAGTAGATTTCGCAATGCATTTTGTAAACCTCTAGCTTGATGCAGATGCTGTGTGATATTTATCTTTCGGGACAAAGCTTGCCTCTCCAAGGAGGTGTATAAAATCATTTATCTTTGTTACAAAAAAAACTTAGAGGTTTTTATAATGCTTAATTCTTTAAATCGCATTGAATAGATTCATTTGATTGTTTTACTTTCAAATACCTCCATTCATGGGATAATGGACTAAACAACAAGTGCGTCCCCGAAAACAAACTCAAACCCATTTTTCATTTTTTGCTGTTAGATTTTTATTAAGCATGGGAAACACTAAAATGCCAATGCATCTGTCACAATTACAAGGTACAAGGTCTAAAAGCTTTTTATAATTGATTAAAAATCAATTTTATGTCGGGTTCTTTCTCCCAATTATATTTATTCCATAATATGAAATGAGAAAAAGTGTATACGTTGTGGGGATCGAGGAGCTGCGACAAAAATGCGTCTTTTTTCATTGTATTCGTCTTGTTTATTTCAGACTAGTGGCATTTATAGTAAAATTAAGACTCAAGACTGTGAAATAACACGAATAACTAAAATCACTATTACAATACATAACATGAAAATGTCAATTTCGATCATTAACAATTAATTATAGTTATATAAATTCTTAGCCCGTAGTGCAGGTCTGATAAGAAATAGCTTCTAGAATATTCTCGCACGAAATCTTGATCCTAGTTGGAGTGAACATTTTCGTTTTGACTGCAATCGTGCAAGATTGAAAGTGCAGTGAGGGTTGCAGAATTTATCGCACCTTTACACTGCCACCTGGCGATACTGATTAAATGCAAACTAGTTGCTAGGATGGTAGTTGCGGGAAGGCACCACAGCGTCATCAAAAACAAAATATGAACCTGCCGACTCCTTGCGTGAAATGGGCCGAGAGAATGCACAACACGCGCTCCCAGAGTCGAGAGACAATTACAATGGCAAGCAGACCAAAATTGCCCTCCACCAGCACCAGTCGCTTTGTTTAATTGGTGTTGGAACGGGCGCCTCGTCCTCGCGCTCCTTGCGGGAATAATAAACGCGTGCCAGTTTGACAACCACCCCTAAACACGCCGATTAAACAACGCCCTGCATGCGGCTAAAAGCAGGTGCGCATTGAAGGCTGCCAACTTCACAAAACTCAAAACACCACCACCTGACAACTGCCACTCTTAATAAACGACTGAAAATCCTTCATGTCTGTTCTCTGTTCTTGATTAACTTTTTGACTAAAAATCTCGCATCAGAAATTACGCTTTCGGGATATTATCCAATATTTGGCAAATTTTGGGAAAGACAAAATTTGACAGTGGAGCCCATTCATGCCTGACCTATAACCACGCTATAGTTTGGAAATTCCTTTCCACTGTGCATTCCCGTCATGCTGGGTGCGATGAAAATCCTGTTTTGCACCTGAAGGAAACTCAAACTTCAAAGGACTGTTTTGAGTAATTAAGCTAACGGCAAAGGCGCACTTTGATAATCACTTTGGCAATCTTTTCAGCAGACTAAAAGTTTGGTTCGCAATGTCGGTCGACGGACAGGTGAAAGGGGAAAAAGTTTTAGCCCCTGCTCCAGCCTCTGGGGTTGATTATTTAATGATGGGGTTGGTTCCGAGAATAGCTGACTCGTCGTAAAGAAATCTTGGACTCGCTAAGAAGGAGTAAAATGAAAAAAAGAAATGCTCGACAACTAAACTAGTGACAGAACTTTTTCTTTTTATTTGGTTTGTTGCAATAAATTTGCAGCTCTGTTGAGGCAATTAGAATTCCTTTGTGACACAAATCGGGTTTCTCCTTTTCTCACAGCGATACAGAATGGCTGTTTCTTGTGCACACTACGTTTTAAATATTGATTTCGCCAAGCAACGACCTTTCGCGAGTTGAGCACCTCAACCTACATGGTTTTGCCCAGTTGTGAGTTTATACACACACACACACACTTAAGTTTAAAGCAGACATCGCGTCTGCAGATAAGCCGTGTGTAAATTTTAATTGCGGCGTTCGTAAAGAAATCCGTCAGTGCAGAGGCAGTAATTTGCATGCTAATTCGCGAGGCAAACTTTGCCATTAGCGTGATTACAGATGTGAAGTGTTCACTCGTTTGCTTGAGCTGGTGGAAGAGCTTTATGGAGCGAAGTAACGCGGTTCTATTCACGAAACGGGTGCGCGGGTGAAAAGTTTCTCAACTGTCAGATGTCAAATTGCAAATAACCACAGTACCAAAGACAGGGATTTATAATTATTTTCTTCCCTTCTCGTCAAAGACGGATCATCAAAAATTATTATCAAGTATTTCTTTAACTTCTCATTCAATTTACTGAGAGATCAATTTCCCTTTTCGCCCGATGATCAAACAACTTTTTAATTAAAATGATCATCCCACTGTTGAGAAAAGGTTGAATGGTTATAATGGCTTTCGCGGTACTGAAAATGGCATTATTTTTCCCCTTTGCAATTTTCCCGATCGATTGAAGCCCTCAAGCCGGGTTAAAAGAGCCCGATATTTCAATTAAAGGCAAGCCACGGATTGGAAAACGCTCAGTCTGTGACGTAGTTGCTGCGTCGGTGCACGTTTCGGCCGCAGATGCTGCTCGTCGCGTGAACACGATGACCTCCAGCCAGCCGATCGAGGTGAACATCTACGAGGCCTCCGAGGAGGAGGACGACCCGGTGGTCAGAGTGCTGTCCTCGTCGTACACGGGCCCAGGGTCGAGTGGGCACGGCGCGCCGCAGCACCTCTTCACACCGGTCACCATGTCCGAAGTTGGCCGCGAGGGCCGCCAGTGGCTAACGGCGCGCAGCGTCAAGCGCATCGACTGCCGCTCCATGGATAGCCTGAGGCAGCAGTCGTCGACCACTACCTCCTCTGCGCACCTCTCGCAGGCCAGCAGCTGCAGCCTCAGGTCCATGGAGAGCCTTCGCAGCTCCAGTACCGAGTCCACGCAACACCACCAACCCGACTCTGTAAGCCTCTGCTCGTTGGACCACGGGTGTCGAATTTGATCACTTGATCTCTGTAGAGTGCAGTTTGGTGTTGAATTCACATGAATTCTAATTCATCTTTCGATGTATAAGTTACGTTTTTTTTAATTCAATATGCATTTTCTTTTCAACGGGTATTTGATAATATAATAATTTCTTTAAAAATTAAATTTTACCAACACTCCTCAAAATTCATCTCGATTAAATAACTTCATTTAAATGCATAATTTATCTGTCTTGCAAGAATTGTAAAAAATAAATTTTACAATTTGTGTGATTTATACTCATAAAAAACATTTTACAGTAATTGTGACAGCTAAGAGTTCATTCCAAATTCTCCAGTCTACAAACAACCTTACAAAACTGGCTGCCGTTGTCACAGCTTCAATTAATTTTAGTTGACGTATATAGCCTCTGCATTGACTATTATCATCTGCATTCAAAAATTGAAAAATTAAGCAAGTATAGGTAAGGGCATTATTGGCATTTTTATAATATGGAATTATAAAATCAATTTCATGAAGAGGCTTTGATCTAAACCAGCTATTTCCGCTAACAACAAATTATTCAAAGGTGCGTCAATTGATATCACAGTTATGCAACGAGTCGATCAATTATGCTTAGCGGGCTGCATACCTTCAACATGCCATCAATTAGCAATCTTACAGCTTATCGGGAAAATAGGCAGCAGCGTTGTTTTACCTTTCAGCGCATGACTAGCTGAATTTAATTTAATAATTCAATAGCGAATGAGCGGCACGTGTGTCTAGTCATGGCATAATTTATGCATGTAATGCTCACGGTTTTGAAAATTATACTGAGAGCGTTGATTATAATTTGGCTTGTTGAGAATTGATCCGCTCGGTTGGTTTTAATTGATTTTTGTTTAGACAGATTTAATTAGCTGTGCAATCAACTCGAGCCTGGGGAATTGATACGTATTAAAATGATCCCTTTACATTTTGTACTCTTCAAAGTTGAAGTTGGGGGTAGCGTGGATTTAACGCTATTGGACATGATTTAGCATTTGATTAATTAGGAATACAAATATGATGTCCATAATACTCTGTAACCTATCTTTTAGCTCTAAAATGGAAAAATTTGTGGCCCTATGGAAATATTTACTTATTTATGCATAAAATAGACAAGAATTACTGAAAAGTCAGTAACCGCGAGATGAAAAGCCAACTGCCCGAAGTAGAGTGCTAATCAAATTCGACACCTGTCGCTAAAACGAGTGCTGACGTGAGTGTTGTCGGTCAAGGCGTGCTTGTTGACGGCCAACCGGTACGCGGCGTGCACCTACAAGAGTACCTCGGAGCGCGACATGCGACAGGTGGCCTCGTGTCAGGAAGCGAGCAGCTCGTCCTTTGACCGCGCCGTGTTCAAGCGGCGGGCGGTTTCCGGTGAGGAAATCGTGCGCCAGAACAGTACCGGCGGCCACTCGACCGGTGGTGGCCGCTCTTCCACCTTCCTCAGTGCGACCGGTCTGTGCGAGGTGGCCGGCGGCGAGCGCAAACTGTTCGTGCCGCAGCATTTGTCGCTACCGGGCTCGGACAGCGCACGTCGGCTCACCATCCTGTCACCGCACTCGCCGCAGCCTGAGGCCTTCCAGATCACGTCCACCATGTGCACCATTAAGACCAGACAGCGCAGGGCCATCGTGCTGCCCAAGCTGGTGCTGCCAAGGAGCGAGAGTGACGTCTTCTCAGTGTGAGTCCAGCTTTTTGTCATATAATACCAGGGAATGCAGTGATTACATAGTTATGTGACAATATGAAAGACAAATGATAGAGTAAACCTTAGAGAGTTATGCCGAAATAAGTGAATAATTTTTTTTCTTTCTAAATTTGGTATTTTTTCACCTCAGTACCTACTTCAGCTGACAAGAAAAAAAACAATGATGCTGGATAACCACTTCCCAAATGAACTAAATTTGTACACAGGGAATTTTACAGTTTCAACTGCGTACCCAATTCTTAATGTCTGCGAGCCAAATTAATCTATTTTGCAGTTTAAAAGATAAATTGGTCCGATTACCAAATAAAATGAATTTCCTCATATGAATTAACTGTTAATTGGATTAAAATACGCTCGAAAAGCGTAGTTTTTGCAAAATACTTATATTGAATAGCATAACGATTAAAAGCTCCCGCAAAAATTATTTTAAACCAAAGGAAGCAATCATTACTCAGGGAAATATTTATTCATTTTAAACAGAACCAACAAAAAGTTTATCGTTAATTAGCAACTCGTGTTTATTTTTCTTTTTATGTGTAGCTTGCCAGCGGCTAACGGAGCCTGATCCTGCCGGTCGTAATTTGAAATTCTAATTATGCACCAACAAAGTAATGAATAATGCAGGAGCATCCCGCCAAAGTACGCATGCACGATAGACAAGATAAATTTCCCCGGTCGGCATACCACCCACGCGAAAAAAAATAATGCCACGCTCCCTTGGGAACGATCAAAGATGTGAAAAATACGTTGCTGGGTCAGCTCTTTTTTAAATATCAAGGTTCGCCAGATCCTCCCTTAGCAACACAAAGGGCGGAAAAAAATAATGTACGCTGCGCCGCTTACTCTTTTAGAAATGACGAAAGGTGCAGCTCAAACTTAAGATTGGGAGGATCTTCAGACCTGTATGCAGACGAGTGGTATTTCTCTTTGTCAACGGGTGCGACCCTCGGCTTTTGGTACGGAGTCCAAAAGGGGAATTTCAAGTATTTTGCTCGATTGATGTTCTTCACAACCAGGCTTGCAACACGTTTTGGTAATTAATGAGTACTTTTGTGAAATTTATAGTAAAAGTGCTGATTTAAAAGACCGCATTAGGACGAGAAAAATTTAGCTGAGGTTCAAATTTTTACCTTACGGAAAGATATAATACTAAAATAGAATATCTCTAAATAAACAAGAGCGTGTGTTGTAATTTTGTTAGCTCGGTTGTTTGTTTCTTGTCTTTTCCACTTTAAACACTCGGTTGCAATGTAGGTCGTGCGAATGAAACTGGTGTGTGCTCAAGTCTCGGGTAACGAGTGCAGGGATTGTGCCGGGCGCTGCTTTTAATTAAAAACGCATCGAAATGGCTCACAGTTTTCTAGGCCGCCATGAGTGGCTTTTTCATTGAGCTTGTCACGCCAGTCGATTGAAAAATGACCCAAGAGCGATCGTGAGAGAAAAAGAGGGTCCTGCAAAGAGGCAGGACGTGTGCGAAATTCGAAGAGGAGGTGGGACAGATTACGTTCGCCAAGCCGAGCAATATAGAGCAGCTGCTACCGGTTAATATTTCACGTGCTCTTGGCTGTTTGCGGAGCCAGGTGAGCGACGAGCCTATTATTCAAACTGCGAGAAATGGACGCTGGCAAGAAGTTCCTAGCGCTGCTCTGCTCTAAATACACACTTGAGAGGTGAAACTTGGCGATGCTGCGCGTTAAAATAAAAGAGCGGGAATAAGAAAGTTCTACCGTGAATGGTGCATTTGTTTTTTTAAGAGTGCCTGGATTCCCTCCTGCGGCGCTACCGTTTTTTCCCGATATGACGAAGACGGATGAAGCAGCTTTTTCGCAATTTCGGCGTTCGTCGTTAAAAATTTGAGCGAGTTATGTGTTCCAAAAATTGCGTCTGCCGTGGTAAGTCAACGGCATCCCAACGGACCTGACAGAGGAAGAAAAGTTTGCTCGGCTTTCCAGAGCCGGATGAAAAGAATGAGAGAATTAGAAAGGACGGGGCTGTCTGAAATACGGGCCGAAACAAAAGGCGTTTGAAATTTGGAAAAGGCTTGCGTGACAAACAAATGCAAAACAAAGGGGGTAGCAATGACTTTTATCTGGATTCTGGATCCTAAGTTTTGAAATTTGAAATGAACAAAATATTAATTTGCTACTCATAATGCTACTTGCTGGTTTGCACCTTTCCAGCATGCGTGATTTGGCTTCACGGGACGAATTTCTAGCGTTTCAATGCCTCGGTGCAGAGGCAAATGGCCCTTCAGTGGGCTGGGTCCCTGTGCGGCCTGGTGCGCCCATGTTATCCGTTCGCGGTGTTATTGGGATCCGGGTTTCAGCATTCGTGCTAGTGCAGTGCGCGCCCTTCCCGGTCCTCGGACAGGAATAAAAAGAGCAAAAAATAATTATGTAATCCAACTATATATCCAAAGGTTTACATCAGTAATTAGTTGTTAATATTCTACTATGATCGAGAGAACTTTGATAACAAGGTGCAATTAATTTTTGGATCCAAAGTGATAGTACTGTTTAAATACATGATGAGAAATATATCTGAAACAACTATTTTACCATTGCACAGAACGTTAGCCAAAGTAAGCTATTTCCATCTTGGATGCGCGCTTTGCCCGTCTTGAGGTGTTCTCTGCCGTTGCTCGTTTGGCCCAATTACTTTTCGTGAGATGAAGTTGTACACGCGAGTTCAAATACGCTGACTTTTGCTCTTCGTTTTACTTCTCTCGCAACGGCCTAGACTCTGCCGATTAATATTGCATTGCGGGAGGCAAAAGGCTGGCGAAAATCGCGAACGCGTGCTCTTAATTAAATTTTACCTCTTGCGGCTCTTTCCTTTTTCACACTCGGCTGGAGCTTCGACCGCTCCGGTTTGTGTTCGCCTTCTATTCTGAAAGTTCATACTGCGGATATAATTGAGCTATTTCGAGACGATGGGATTAGCAGAGAAGAGAACGAACACCGGCTGAGTGTATCGTTACAATTAATCCAGGCGGAAAAAGGATCTCTACATTCTCGGCTGATTGTTACGAATGTGTGAGTGTCTGATAAGGAAAGATGTGAGCGGCTATATTAATAGCCTTCCAACTATTGCAACCGGATTACTAGGTATTGTGTAAAATCCATGCTTTTTGCTCAATCAGAAGGCATAAGTTCTCATGAATTCTATCAGAGGAGCTGCAATTCTATTTTTCAGAAGATTTTAAAAAATCAGACATATTATGAAACAATTATTAATTTGTGAAAATTTTTAAATCTTTTTGGCATAATTCTTTGATTACAATAATGTCGATTGCTAATAATCATCCTTTTTTAAACAGGTTTCAAATCACTACCCGTAGTAAAGTTGTATGATTATTTAATTTTTCCATTAATCGGAAATTTCCAACCAGCAAAAATATTTTTACCCTTTGAAAGAACAATAATATCAATTTTATGAACTTTATTTTGACAGATTTAATGATGCCGTTAGATTTCCCATTATTCTCGTTTTATCAAATTTTCAAAGGAAACTCTTTCAAGCTAAATCTAAAAAATTGGCATGGATCGGATTATACCTTATTTTGAGCATTTTGAGAAAACTCCAGGGTGTTTCAATTATGATTCATCATAACGTCATTGCTGCGTTGTGTGGCACGTGCCGGTGGCAAGCCTGCAACTTCCTTTGACGCTTGGTGATGGTGGATTGCATGCGCTTGAACCTTGGGCATTATTAGTACATTGCTCATGCTGAGTTAGTTTGCTTTGCACCAGCAGCGAATGCCCCCGGAGGCGGTATTTGTGCTGCACCAAGCGATTTGAGTGCGTCAAAAGCCAATATTGCATTCTCTTTGTGTGTGCAATCGAAACAAACACTCGCTGCTGTCAACTGAATTCGCAAACACCCTACAGCTCGCAGGCCTATCAGATTTTAACCAAATGCATACATATTCATTAGACGAAGCTCGTTGTTCACGCTCACGTAGCAATTCATAGAATGTAACCAGCAAAGAATGTTCAAACTTGTGGAAAGCAAATAAGTCAGAATGAATAGCAGCGTAAATAAAATTAAACGAGTAATAATAAAAAATTAAACCTCCACATTTTTTTAAATCTAATACTCCACATTTTAAAATTAATTATTTTATTTAAAAGATCTATTTTCCTACATTAAACATCATAAAATAGAAAAGTAGTACTGGGAAAATTAATTTACAGTAAAAATATCAATTATTTATTTATTAAACGCCAACGACGTACAGCTAAAATTATCAATTATAGTCAGTTATTTATTTACCTGCTAATATCAACCTCTTTTAACAACTCACAATTATTATAGTCAAAAGTACGATCATGTTTATGACACTAAATCCCGAACAAAAAAGTCAAAAGGCCAACAGAAACGTTTAGTGACGAATTAAATTTTATTATCTTCACTTCCCCCAATCCTTAGTGTAACTAGAGCGTGATTTGTTTGAAATTGCATTCCACGCAAAGTGGCCACCGCGATCCCACGTCTACTTTCACTCAAGCCAAACAAATTGGCTTCCTCGCTGGGAACGAGCTTCGAAATAAAAGTCGATTTTCCTCGCGACTGAGCTTGTCAGAACATGTACTTCGGCTTGATTGAGCACTCATGACGTGTGCTAGCAATAAAATCAGACTGCCAACGCGCGGTGAGGAAACGAATTTTCCTGTAGAACAAAAAATTGCACGTGACGTCTGGCGGACTGACTGTGAGCAAAATATGATGAGACCTCTGCTCCGCGCACTGACGTTCTCTGTCGCACTCCTCTCTAGAGGGTGGTTCCGCTTTCACCTCCCGAAATTAGCATGGATGTATTGACGTCTGAGTGCGAGCTCACATGCAGACGCAGACTCGCTTTGTCTCTAATGAGGCTTTTATTCACTCGTTTGCGCTATTAAATTTGCTGATTCAATTTTTCACTTGATGCATAGGAGACCGATCACAAGTAAAACCAACTTTGATCGCTTTTAAGTAGGCCAATTAAACCCGTCAAAATGCATGAATAAATTATAACTCTTAAAAGGTGCCGTGCGTATACGTGTGTATCATTTTAGCCTGACGGCTATAAAGGCTATGGGATTTAACAGTCAACCAGTAGCACCATTTTACTCACTTTATTTCCTATAATTCACATATGCAATCGGTGAAATAAAAAACGATCATTGGATTGCTGAGATATAGTCAGGATTGAACGTTTATTGAAGACAAATTAAGGTGTGTGCATCGATAACTAGAAAGTTGCTCACTGTTGGCGAAGTGGTTTAGCCTCATGGACAAGGGATTTTCCAAATGCATTATTGAAATTGCAGGGAAATTCTAATCGAGGCTGCCGTGATTGCCACTTAATGCAGAATTGATTGAGCAGACGCAATCCGAGCGGTTGGAATTGCAACAACAGCCCTCCCTGCGTCGCCATGTTTACCTTTGAAGCGAGCGCACTGCGATTTGCATTTGACGCTCTATATCTCTCTAAAATACCGGCCTCATTCGAATTTGAAATAGGAAACCTTTCCCAACGCCGAGGCTTCACGCCTGAAAGGTCTAGCACACATGGCACCTTCCAACTAAAGCCGGACGAGTTGTTTTTTATAATTGCAGAGCAAACAAAGCCTCAGCTGTTGGAGCGCGCACGCTGGTCGTTGGCTCTCTTTTGGGGAAAGAGCAGATTCGAAAACACCGCTCTACACATATACCTGCCTTTATACTTCTTTCTCATCGGCCGCCCGCCCGAGCCAGCGAACAAACAATATACCGGCCTTTGTAATGAATCATTATATTCGGCAGAGCAAAAAACAATGTCGGCAAAAACACAACCAGGAGTCACAATAAAAGGTCCATTGCCCGCGGCTTCCTCTCTTCAAAGGTGGGAAATCAATTGGTAGGCGAGGTCACGATACACAGCAGGCTGAGCACCAAACAAATTCAATATAAGCAGCCGTGTACACACACAAGCGACCCACTTGCTGCAACTGAGTAGAAAGCCTCGCAAAGTCCGAAACAGGTTGACAAATTTCTTTGAAGTCCACCTATGAAATGAATGTTTGGGGAAGGCAGTTTTCTACTACTAAAAATAAAAAGTGAGATGTTCTCTTCCTGCCATTGTAGCTAACAGTTATAAAATCTCAAAGATTAAAATAATACTTAAGCAAAGTATTTTAAGTTGTGACAGGGTGATCCTCCTGAGGCAAAACTATCGAAGATCGAAGGCGCAACTTAATTCACTGCATCGAGCTTCAGGTTTATTGCAGATGGCTCACTTTTCAACGTCGACAATTCTCTGTTTTTGCGCCTTCGCTCTACAGTCTACACGCCGCCAGCGATACTGCCATTTTCCAATGACATTTTCTGATCTCGATTGCCCTCTCGTTCGAAGCCACCAACTTTCCTAATTAATCAATCTGTGGCAATGTTGCCACTGCTCTTTTGTTTTCCGCGCTTTTTGTCGGATATTTTTGTAGTCAGTAGCAATTGACAGCTTCATCAACGTTTTTGTCCTTGCCTTTTGTTCTCGCTTCAAATTCGAACTACCACAGTGGCCGGTGGTATGACAGCTCGGATTTTTCATTTTATTCTTTTTCGCTGATTTATTGCCGTGTCCTACTTGCTGAGGATCGATCCTTTGTAAAACTTCCAATGAAATATATATAGAAATTTTAAATTAACTTTAAGTTAAAACCAGAAATAACCTTGCTATAACTTAGTTCTTGAAGATCGAGTCAAAACAAAATTTCCTGGCTGGCACTCTTTTAGTGGCTGAAATGTTTGTGTGCTTCTATATTGGTATTTATAAGCAACGCCTATTTAGCGAAAATCTTTAATTACAAGGAGTTTCTTCGACGATAAGACTTTAACGCCGTCGGATAGGAATCGGAATTCACTGTTAAATAAAAATGGCCAGACGTTGTTAAACCCAGAGAAAATAATCCAATTCTTGCTTTTACAAAATACCACTTATTGCATTGTGAATTTGCAAAACATTTTCAATTTTCACCCTTTGGATCAAGCTAATTTTAAAACTAACATCGGTCTTTCTAACAAAAGAAAGCTTATAGCACAAAATACGATTAGGAATATTTGACAAAAATTGTACACTCTGATACATAACCTTTATGGGGGATTGCTTGTTGGATTTGCAAAAAAAACCAAACGATCAAATATTCAAATTTGAATCCAACAATCAGCCACCGGGAATTTTAATTCCTAATCATTACTTTCTTAGCAAGTTTTACTGATTTTTGTGGAAATACATCACTATAGAATAAGGATGGTGGACACAGTAAAAGACAATGGATTTGGATCCTAGTTACTCGCCATTTGCAAACAATAGCAGGCATAAGTCTAACTAACAATAATTAACTAGGATCCAAGTCGACTGTCGTATCCTGTGTCTACCAATCTATAGAAACTTTATTTTTTTTAGCCAAATAATGATCGATACGCTAGTCCCTACAATCACTACTTCTTGTTGTCCTATAATTAGACCATCCCAAACAAAGATGTTTCGTCAACATAAACTGCAGATCATTGTTGGTTACAATTTTAAAAATGTTATCAGTCAAGAATTTTGAATTATTTTCAAAATTCAAAGAATTCTACTCGTCAAATGAAAAATTGAGACGGAAGGAATTTTCTAAAGAACTCGAATTAAAACAAATATATATTAACTTTCAAGGCAAAAATTTTTAATTCACGGCCAAAATTGAGAAGATTCCTTGATCAGTCTACCAGTCAATTAGCGGGAGCGGCGGCGGCGACGACGGCGAGTGGGAGTCGACGAGCGAGAACGTCTTCGCCTCCTACGTCTTCTCATCCTGCGCATCAGGTCGATCAGAGGGTCGGCGGCTTCAAGGAGCTCAAGGAGCTCGCCCGATGCGACTTCGTTGGACGGGGCTTCATCGGACGAGGTTTCGTCGGAGGAGACTTTGGCAGGCGCTTCCTTAGGCATGGCTAACTCAGAAACGATTAGTTCCGTTGGAGGACTTGAGCAATAATGATATTTTGTCGGCTATCTCACCTCCTTTTATAACACAACAATAGCAAATTAGCAAGCAACAATAATCCTGAACGAGTTGTTTACTCTGTAGCAAGTGACAAAATTTAATTTGAATTGTTGAATGAACTTACATAAATTTGATTAATTTTGAATAATTGTGAAAATGAATTTAACATTCAAATTTAAGAAAATGATCACAAAATTAAACTGTATCATGTGATGTACGTAAAATTCTGTATTAAGTTCAAAAAATCTAAAATTCATTTATAATGGGATTTCCATAAATAAGAGTCATTAACTTATGGGAAAATTTTTTGATGGCATTGAATATTTGATGGAAAAGTATTTATCCCTGGTATCACCCCTGGCCTTGTTTTTCACCTCTCGTCAATGAAAGTATAAAGTTGGTGATACTAAATCCATCTCGCTCCCGACATCTGTCACATGCAATTTCAGTTCATCATTTTAAGCGAGAGGATCGTTCCACTCTGTAAATAGATTCGGCTTTGATGTTTAATGGTGGATTCGTTCCACGCAGTAAAAAATAATCATTGCGAGAGGTGAGAGAAACCCGATAGTTTTGAATTGTTTTATAAATTTTCCACGGTATGTTGGCTTTTTTTGCCTGTCAGCGCCTTACTGCGCAGTCAGAAATGCGGAACGCAAAGCCTTTGCAAACATGACACCTTACACGTGTTTTTCATCTCTTGTGTGCGAGAGAGAAAACGGTGAGAAAGAAAAGAGTACACTTTTTGGGCTGAGCGCGCAGGTTTTTCGTTTCTTTCATTTCAAGATTTGCTTTCCATTCCAGATTAAAGCGAGAGCCCAGAGCCCAAGAGGCTGGGTAACGAAAACAATCAATATGTCCAGAGAGAAAACGAGTGTTTTTAGACAAACAGTAAAATGATTTTTCTGTGAAAAATCAGACCTAAGTGAAAATTCCAACAATATTCACTTTTGTATCGCGTTGGTGGATGTTTCAACTCTTTTTACGAGTGGCCGGTAAAAAGTAGCATCATTTTATTTACGCAGTTAACGTAGAGTTTTTGCAATCCCTTTTTGAACTCTCCCGGACGAGTAATTAAGCGTAGTCTCACTAAAATACGTTGCAGGGTCCGCAAAATCATTCAATGTGTTAATTAATTGCACAGGAAACCAAACATTTATTGACCTTGTTTTTGTGGTTGGACAAATATTTGGTGAATGAGGTTATTAAATTTTCTGCAAAATGAAAGGGGGTTACGATAAAGACTGAGAGTCAGCTTCCACCACTGCTTTCATAATCATTCTATTGGATAATATAACACTACCCTCACTCTAGTTCCAGCCCATCATCAAATAATCCTGGCTTTGACAGACTGTATTACAGTGAAATTTTCTACTAGCAACGTTTATTCTATCTTACAATTTCTGCTTACACTAGAAGAACTGGTATAAAAAAAATGAACGATAGTGTGCTCATTATTTTAACCAATGGAGGAGCATCATGAAAAGAAATAATGCTGGTTTATCAAGAATCCCTCTATTTTATTAACATTTGCATTCTATGAATATAGCTCATTGAACGGAACAAAAATTTATTGCGCTGAATTCATTCAAATGGTAGAGGCTAAAACTTGAATGATGTGATATCAACTAGTAAGCTCTCTAATATCAACGGATTCTGGAGTTTTTATATTAGATTTACTCCTTCTAACCAAAATTTTTATTATTATTGATGCTAAAAACGAAATCTGCTTAATGATAATTATGTATTTGCAGACAAGCCATTTGTTTGCATGCACAAAATATTATAGCGAATGATCCTAATTGAATCGAGTTTTCTTTTGGCTGCATTCATCGTTTGCCTTCAATAGCTATTTTTTCTGCATTCACGTCCACTCTCCTGGCGCGAGCAGGAGAGTCGGACGGCAGGAGTGGAGTTCTCGAGCAGCGTGTTGGATTTAATTAGCGCTTGTTTGCTCGTCGCGCAAACATAGATAAAGCAGCGCTGGGCGCAATCTGTCGTAGCGCCGCCGGTTGCAGAACTAGCTAGCTAAGCTTGCAAATTAACACGTGTGCCATACCAGCGAGTGTTGCTGTGTGCATTTTGATAAGAATTTTCTCACACTGCCTAGCAGGGCACATAGAGCTAAGCTTCAAGCCAATCGATTCTTAATGCGCTCCTGGCTGCTTTATCATTATCAGTTTTTACCGGTTGCCTTTACTCTGGCTCCAAGCATGATGAATTAGGGAATTAACAATGTATGATTTTTGTACAAAATTACCGTTGAAGGCCATATTATGCCTTTAATCCCGACATCACAAACTTCTTGAATCTCTTTACTGATTTGTATATTCTCATGTTGCAGGTGAGTTTTGCGTGTGATGCGGATAGATAGTTGATTGGATTTAACAATGCGGGCACTGGTAAAGTACAAGACTTATGTTATACAATTTATATGAAGATTTAAGTTAGCTAGGAGAAGAAGGAGAAAGAAAATATGCAGATAATATTAATCATTGCAGTATGAGATTTGAGAGGATTGCCAGGGTGACTCTAATAAGAAGGACAAATATAACAAAAACTCTGAAAAATTGTTATGCTATTTTTAAATGCACGGTGCTTTAATGGTAATAATCGCGTTTTTCCTGAATAGATTATAATTATTGTACAAATTGACGGGAACAATGGTATATTAGAGCCAATTGATTTTGTTTTCATGTTTGCTAAAATAGCAAAGGGATACTACATTGTTTAGTTTCACCTGTCACATAAATAATAACCTTTAGCAACCCAGAATTTGTGTTTGATATTAAATTTGTAAAATGAATATCTGTGCATTGAAAAGAAAATAATCATCAAAAGAAAAATCTGCTTTCCACAAATAATTTTCAATAATAGCAATTTTCTGCAAGTATTTTTTGGCAAATTAATCTTTACTCAATATACATTCACATAATGTACTGTATGGTAGGCACAGTATACAACAATTGGCTTTGATCCTGGTTACTTTGCTATTGTTCGCGAATTGCGAGTAACTAGGTTCTAGGTCGATTGTCGTACTCTGTGTCTACCATCCCTAGATCCAAATACATAGCAGCTTTAAGCGATTGTTGCTAAAAATTTGTCTGTTTGAGAGAAAACTTTCTACATACTTTAAATTTAACAATCTTCACGCAAATTTTTTAAACAGGTGCTAGTATGGGAAATTCAGCCTCTAATGAAGTTTTATCCAATGATTTCGTATTTAACGACGCCAACCTGAAGCGGAAAAAACACAAGGAAGGGTGTCGCTGTAGAATTTGCAGATCCAAAAAACGGACGTCTCGTGAGATCCGTTGTTCAAACTGGCCCAGAAGCCGTCACCGCCGTCGTTGCTGAGTCAGTACGGAGCACTTAATAATAAATACGAATCATTTGAGAAACCGTAAGACTTGGCTTTCGTATTGATTTTGATCCTCTATTAATCCCAAATGATTTGAAAAACATTATTGTATTACCTTTAAAATTTTCCATTTTATAATACTTTGATTTGGTTTCCTGTGCTAGATAATTTCAAAGTTTGAGGCATATACATTTTTTCAGATTTCATTCTTTCCATTCTATTTCTTTTTGAAGAGCTTAATGCATACACTTCTACAAAAAGAGTGATCAAAATCCTCTGCAGGTTACATTAGCTTCATTATTTTGTAATTCAGTATTCAAATTCTCATGATATACTGTATTATCACAGCCAGTTTAATGGAAAAAATCTGCATGGAGCGGAAAACTACATATATTAAAGAAATATGAAAGTCGGTCGATCAACAAGACTACAGTTTTTCCAATATATTTGCAAATAAGGGATCCCAACTTATTAGAAAACAAATTACACGGCAACATCATTTAGGCTGATATTTTATGCAAGCCAACTGCATCAAAGTTTGATATTAGTTTAACCTACAAACATTGATGCAACTCACGGCAGGCCGAGGGCAAATAATAATTAATGAATCACTCCAAAGTCGGGCTGAGCTGCAAATATCGTTGTTCTGCAACTGACGCAGCATTCGCGCTCAGCCGGTTGCATAAACTCCCTCTCTGCAAACTCGTAATTCATTTTGGCCTAACGAAGCGTCCTCGCCGGCTCGGTTGGTCGGACGGCTTCAAAAATGTGCGAGGCTAATACATATTACAGCGAGAGAGTTGAGTAACTCGCGCCATTACTCTTGAGAGCATATTATATGGCGCCTTCGTATCAGCGCAGAGGCTAAAGTCCAACTGAAACGACAGATTGAATTACTCACTTTCAGCCCCTGAAGCAACAGTCTTACTTCAAGTGAGGGATGCGGGTGACATGCTGCAGTGGCTGCCGAATACCATGATATTATTTTGTGAAGACTGAATGATATGGAAGGACGCTTTTAGTGGTTCACTGATTAATAGCATTGCTTACATGGGGATTCAACGTTTTGAGTAGAATCGGAATGCATTTTTAAATTACTTTGAAAAAAAACTCTTATTGAACTATTAATAACTAAATGATTACTTAGAAGTTCAAGAAAATTATGATCAGAAACGTTTGGAACTTTTCAAATTTCAAGTTATTTGCACTGGTATCACCGAGATAAATTTTTACTTTTGACTGATAACACTGAAGTATTTTGGAAATTTAAAATTTACCCGACGGTCATTTTGCCTCATAAAATAAGGTATGTTTAAGTGTTTATTCAAATGTTCGGCATTTGCTTCAAAACTCCGCTACCACTTTCATTAATTGGCAAGCAACACCATTATGCACACTTGAACTTATTTCATAACATGATGGGGTACACAAAATCAGCCTTCTCTCTACTTTTTTGTGTTCCTATTTTGATCATTTTCGTTCACTCAAGACACTTTTCATCCTTTGGCTTTTTCAATATTGATACAGGTCATTTTAGACGTTAGTCGCAATATTGAGTCTCGAGCTTATAAAAATCTGGCGGATTGAATCCCACTAGGAAGGAAACCATAAAAATAGATTTTGCCGCGGGCGGCGCGTGCTCATTAAAAATCTCGTAGGGGGTGAAAGCTGCTGGCAAGTGCAGGTATGCGCGATCGACGGAGCCTATTAAACGGCAACGGCAAGACCCAGCAGTTAATAACGAGACTCTGCCCTGATTTACTCTGCAACCCTCCCGTGTGTGCACTAGATTGATTGATCCATTATTATGACTGCAAACCATTGATAATCGCAACGTGCGCAGACCGCTAAACCGCTGATGCAAGCAGTAGCTGTCATGATGAACACTGATTCCCTGCGAGGGAATGATGCAGTCATTATCGACAGTCTAGTCTACTATGAATTGATTTTACAAGAGGCTTAGGGTTTCTGATTAGTGGTCAGTGAATTTTTCTAGATTTTTCTCTGAATTCATTATTTCTATTTTTCTTAAACAATTTTATTTCAATAGCTTCTTTAAACTCGCTACTTGCTGGTTTGAACCTTTCCAGCATGCGTGATCTGGCATCACGGGATGAATGTCTAGCGTTTCAAAAAGTCTTCGGTACGGAGGCAAGTGGCCCTTGAGTGGGCTGGGTCCCTGTGCGGCCTGGTGCGCCAATGTTTTCCGTTCGCAGTGTTATTGGGACCCAGGTTTCAGCATTCGTGTTAGCACAGTGCTCGCCCTTCCTGGTCCTCGGACAGAGGAAAAAAGTAAAAAAGTGATAGATGCTTTTGAGCCGCAAAAGTAAAAAACTGTTGTTCTCGTTTAAATAGGCAAGTTTTTTCATGGCTATACATTATTGAAATGATCTAAATAATACTGTACTCAATCATGACATTTTTTTCAAAAACTGGGAACAGTAAGTCCCCTGCCTGGTTATGCCTATTTCTTTTATCCAATTATCAATATGATGCTTTTTTGTATGTGTTTTGAAGCGTATTATTTTTATCAAATTATTTTTTTACTTTTTACCCTTTGACTCTTTCCTTATTTAAAAATAATGTCAGAGATGGCAAAAAGTGGTTAGTTTAGTGACTTGAAATGCTCAAATTGCTCAACGGGCTGGGAGGCGCCCCGGCGCCGACTCGCTACTTGCTGGTTTGCACCTTTCCAGCATGCGTGATTTGGCTTCACATAGGACGAATGTCTAGCGTTTCAATGCAGTCCTCGGTGCGGAGGCAAGTGGCCCTTGAGCGGCCTGGTGCGCCCATGTTATCCGTTCGCGGTGTTATTGGGACCCGGGTTTCAGCATTCGTGCCAGTGCAGTGCGCGCCCTTCCCGGTCCGAGGACAGGGATAAAAAGAGCAAAAAAAAAATGCTAAAATATTTTATCGGCCCCTTCAATGCAGCTGTTAACACAGTCAAGTCAGTACAAATTTCGTTGTTAGTTTGGAATGTGGAGTCACTGAAATCAATTCTAGAATTGCTCGGAACAGATTTTTTCAAAACATACGACCTTATGGTTCTGACTGAAACATTTTTGCTTGACGATATTTTCATTACGGGGTTTTACGCTAAACATCTTCTAGGCACCGAACCTAGTTTAGGGCGCCCTATGCGCGGAGTCTCAATCTACTATAACGCCAATTGCGGAAAATTGATTGATCATCACATTCTTGAAAACTGTTTAGTCCTAAATTTCGAATTTTTCTCAGTTATTGGTTGCTACTTTGAACCTAAATTACATGTTGACATTCTGTGGGACGAACTAAACGAGGCTCTAAATTATTCAAGACTTCCCAAGTCAACAATTTTTTGTGGGGATTTCAACTCAAGACTTGACTGTAAAAACCCCAAAAACGAGATTATCACAGATTTTGTCTTGTTTAAGTGTGTGTTCAGGAGTCTTTTAAGGGTAATTGTCAATTTTACCGACTTTATTTCTCCATCCTGAATTTTACATATGTTGTTAGGGGTGTTTCATAGTGTGTAACCTGAAATTTTGAGCCAAAAATTCGGGGGCTTTTTTTGGGAAATCACGATTTTCGAAAACGGAAAATTTCACATAGTAAATCCGAAATATCAAGGTATCTTCGATTCAGATTGGAATTTCGATGTGGTTTTTTCACCTCCACACGTAACTTTTTGAGTAGAACAAATTTTCCATTGGTCAAAAATTTGTAGGTCAAAGGTCAAGGTCACAAATTCGCGTGCAAAATGTTCAATTAAAAATATCGCAAAATACGCCCCCTCGGATTTTTTTCATGAAAACGTAAAAAATGTAGCCCTGAATTTGTAGAATTGAATAGTGAAGAGAAATCGATGGAGACTCTGATAGATCGCGATATATTTTGAATTTAAGGATTCGTGTCGCGCGTCCGGCACGACGACAATATCATCCGGCGATTTTACTTTCGTAATTTACGTCGCAATTTGATATGCAACCCACATGTTATGCATATGATTACCTAGAAAAATAAACGAGCTTTCCAGTGGTGTGCTTACATTTTGTTTTGGTTTCAAACTTCTCAAGAAATAGCGGCGCGCGAAAAGAAAATACAGATTTTTCAAATATTGACATTTTTACAAATCTCAAATCTCGGGTTCTAACCATCAGAATTGCAAAAACTACCCACCGTTGGACTCGTCTCGACCTTCCCTGACCAGCTGAAAGGTTTAGGGGTGTTTACCCTCCACCCCTAAGTTGCTGAACTTCAACCCCCAAGAAAAAAACTAAAAATGTAGCATCTTACAGTTAGGGGTGGAGGGTAAACACCCCTAAACCTTTCAGCTGGTCAGGGAAGGTCGAGACGAGTCCAACGGTGGGTAGTTTTTGCAATTCTGATGGTTAGAACCCGAGATTTGAGATTTACAAAAATATCAAAATTTGAAATATTTATATTTCATTTTCGCGCGCCGCTATTACTTGAAAAGTTTGAAACCAAAACAAAATTTAAGCACACCACTAGAAAGCTCGTTTATTTTTCTAGGTAATCATATGCATAACATGTGGGTTACATATCAAATTCCGACGTAAATTACGAAAGTAAAATCGCCGGATGATATTGTCGTCGTGCCGGACGCCCGACACGAATCCTTAAATTCAAAATATTTCGCGATCTATCAGAGTCTCCATCGATTTCTCTTCACCATTCGATTCTACAAATTCAGGGCTACATTTTTTACGTTTTCATGAAAAAAATCCGAGGGGGCGTATTTTGCGATATTTTTAATTGAACATTTTGCACGCGAATTTGTGACCTTGACCTTTGACCTATAAATTTTTGACCAATGGAAAATTTGTTCTACTGAAAAAGTTACGTGTGGAGATGAAAAAACTACATCGAAATTCCAATCTGGACCGAAGATACCTTGATATTTCGGATTTACTATCTGAAATTTTCCGTTTTCGAAAATTGCGATTTCCCAACAAAAGCCCCCGAATTTTTTGCTCAAAATTTCAGGTTACACACCCCTAACAACATATGTAAAATTCAGGATGGAGAAATAAAGTCGGTAAAATTGACAATTACCCTTAAAAGACTCCTGAACACACACTTAATGAACTTTCAGTGGCAAATTCATTTCCATATCAGAAAACGTACGTGTCTGCTACTGGCGAAAGTGTTGTAGACCTTATTCTCTGCTCAGAAAACATTTTGCAGTCTGAATTTAAAATCATCGACTCCTTCCTTAGGAAACATAGATTACTTAACCTTAAATTTGTAGTTTCGGAGTCTTCCCTGATCACTTCAAAACCCAAAAGGGCATTTAAATTGGACTATGATAAATTAGCTGGTTTACTCCATTATAGTAGAGATAATTTGCGCAACGAACTAGCCGATAAAAATATTAATAGGTTTTATGATGCCATTATTAATCTTGTTGATAAGTCCAGAAGTTATTTTGAACAAAAATCTCGGATCAGTCAACCGTGGTATGATTCCGACTGTTTTCTCACTAAGCAGGATCTTAAATTTCTAGCTAAGTTTATCGACAAATTTCCTTTATACTCACAGTTTAAGGCCGAACAAGACGAAGTCCGGAAAATTTTCTCTCAAAGTAAAATCCATTATAGAAATTTATGCAAATTAAAAAAGGCAAATTATATCGAGGTTTGTGATCAAAAAGTAATTCTTGAAGCTGAGAAATTATCCTATAAACTTTTAAATAAGAGATCTAGTTCCATGAAAGTTAACAATGTTCCCATGATTGAGTGGGAAGCACATTTTGATAGAATTTTTAATTCCTTAAATCTTTCAGTAACAGATTCATTAAATTTGAAAGAATTTTTAATAGATTATCCTATGGTTACAGATATTAAATTTTTTATTGAAGATGAAGTAAGATTTTCAATCAATGAATTAAAGGTTAAAAAGTCTCCCGGACTTGACTTGTTGAATAATGAAATCCTCAAGTTCTTAGGTAGTAAAATTTTATACGAGATCACTAAATTTTTTAATAACTGTCTTGTTTTAGGCAAAGTCCCTGATAGTTGGAAAGTCTCTAATTTAAAACTTTTATTTAAAAATAAGGGTAATCCGGACGATGTCAACAACTATCGCGGAATTAATATCTCCTCTTCTTTATGTAACTTACTTGACCGCATGTTAAACAAAAGAGTTTATTCCTGTTTAGCAGATACTATTCCTGCTAACCAATTTGGCTTCTTAAAAGGAAAATCGACTATTCAAGCAGTTAATACTTTAATCAAAGCTATTGAATTAACAGTGTATACAAACAGAAAGCCCCTTTATGGTCTATTTCTTGATATGAAAAAAGCTTTTGATTCTATTGATCGTAAATTCATTTACCGCAAAATTATCGATAGCAAGAAGTTTACAATTCATGAATTAAATTTAATGGCTGAATTTTAGATATAAATTTTTTACAAATCAATGACGGGATCACAACTTCTAAGAAAATTACTCAGAGTAACGGTGTTAAACAAGGAGGCAGTCTATCCCCTTTTTTGTTCATTTTTGCCATCAGCGACTTTAACGATCTGCTAGTAGACTATCCTGATGTTAAGGCAATAATGTACGCAGACGATATTGTTTTGTATAGTGAAAATTTGCTCGTTTTCCAAGATCTCATTCGCGATATTAAAACCTATTTAGGCAAAATGTCTCTATATTTAAATTGGGATAAATGTCAAATTATAAAATTTAGAAATAAAGGTCTTGGTAGATATAGTAAAATTGAAAAAGCATGGGAATCTGAAAATAACTTAAAATTTTCCCCTTCAGTCAACTATCTAGGCGTAACTTTTCAAGCATCTGGCACTTGTTTCAGTCAACATATTGATCGAAGGGTTAAGGCCTCTATTTTCGCAACATTAAAAATAAAAAATCTGTGTAAGTCCTCTATTGATACGGCTACAAAGTTATTTAATTTAGCAATCTCGCCTGTTGCATCCTACGGTATTGAAGCTATTTGGTCACATTTAAATTTAAATGATTTCAATAAATTAGAAAGTGCTAAATCTAGATTTTTTAAAAAGGCGCTAGGAGTTGATAAACGAATGCGTTCTAGATTGGTTTATGAACTTGTACAGACCGACCTATTTGTAAATGAGCTAAAATCAAAATTCTCTCTCGCTTGTTCCGAAGCTTTTGTCAAGTTTGTAAGTAATATGAATATCAAAAAGCTAAATATTGATCCAAAATTCTATTATACTCCCGCTATGTTAAATACTGATTGGAAGAAAACGAATTGTAAGGATCGTTCCATGCTAACCAGATATTCTTTTCATGGATATCATTTTCTTATTTGCACAAATTCTTGTTTTCACCTGGATGTTACTGACAAATGTAAATGTAGTTATTGTAATGCTGATCTGTATAGTATGTACCATATTCTTGATTGTCCTCTGAAACCTTTGACTTTAACCAAAGCTGCCTCATATAAATGCTGGAAATAGTTGTACGCCGTTGGCGTTGAATAAATATTCTATTCTAAAATATTTTATCTGTGCAAGTAAGCTGAAAATTAGTTGTATTTTAATAATAGAAAATATTATGTACCTTTACTATTTCGATTATAAACTCAAAACTTACTTAGCTGATGTTGCAAGTTTTTAACAACTATTCCAATTTTCGTATTTGGTCTAGTGAAAGGAAGTTGGTGGTGTGCGCGTAACGTTCGCGTAGCCAAACAAAGCGGGTCATACGCGATGACACGCGATCGATTGTGCGATGGGCATCACACTGTCGCTATAGGGCACTCGCAGTTTGGAGCGCGCCAAGGGTAACCAACCAACTGTGGGAAACGCGACTCTCGGCGCGGCACCGGCACCTGTTCCTTCTGCTTTGCTCACTCGGCCCATTTGCATCGCCGAGAGTGTTTTTCGCGTCTGGCTGCCCTCGCTGGCCTGCGCTGAAATCCGCAGCCGTGACGTACGACGTCGTTTGCCCCAAACGAGCAAGGCTTTTGTAACATGGGCTGCTCGAGAGCACCACGCAGGTGAATCCTTTTATGGAAAATCTCTGACGAAAAACCATAGCCTAGTTAACGTTTGCGTCTTCTTTGACTAGAGCTTGAGAACAGAACACAAACAGACCATGTTTAAATATCCTAACAGCGCATTTTTCTCTGCGTCTGGGTCTGGAAGTACCATTTTTCGCTGTTAGATGTTTGCTGTTGGTTAAAAATAAAAAAACATTCAAATGGAATATATTACTCAGAAAGTAAAAAGGATTGTTTACTTTGATGGCTTGAAAACTAAATACAAAAATGAAATAAAAAGCTTTCCACTTTCATGCATAGTTCACTTGACAGCTCTTACCGAAAAAATAGCAAAATTTAAATCAATTTATAATTAGGTTTGTCCAAAATGAAAAAAAAATCCCTATATCCACAACAGTTGAGCAAAACGCTGGAAAATGAATTTCCTGCTACAGTAAACCTGGTCCAATTAATGTGACTCATTTTTATCACAGATATTGAAAGTACTGAGCCGCGTCGCAGACGTTGTCGATTTGCGAATAATTTTTACTGCGCCGACGCCGAGTCTAAATTAATAATCTGCGACGAAGCAGCAAGAGAGTTGTGGCCCATCTGACGACCCCGCAGGCGGTTTGTTTGCGATAATTTTTCATCTCAGTCGACTTCTCAGGAGAGTGCCTGCACCTTCATGCAAACGTAATGAGCGCAGCCAAAGCTGGCAGTTGCTTGCCGTTGTTCAATGCTATGTAGAGCGGCCGCTTGGTGCTCGTTGATCGAATGCAAATTCTTGTAAATTTGCTGCCCTGAGGTTGGTTTTCCAAATGCCCACCCCCATTGTTTATTGCAGGCAAATTGCATTATTACAAAGGCAGCTTTTGCGGGAAATCGACCCTCAGGAGCGTATTAGAAGTCTCGAATTCCCCTTGCAATTTGTGGCTCTTGCTCTCGTCGTTGGGCCTGTACACGTCTTTGTTTGCCCGAGTTTAAAAGCAGAGCGGCAGCGCATCCCACTGCGTTTTTGTGTTGACCTTTTTGCCAGAGATCGCAGGCACGACCGCACGATGAGGAAAATCAATATTTGCTCTTTGCGAAGCTTTTTTGCGCACCACTCAAATATAAACCGATTTGGCGCAAATATTTCAGGACAGACAAAAAGCTACTTTTTAATCTCTAGAGTTACGTAATAGCTGACTGATTATTAGATTATTCCACAAACCTTGGATGAATTGTTTTGCACTGTCAGATTAAACCGACCACCCGCTTCTAAAATAAAAAATGTCGAGCATTCGTGCAAATTGCAGATTCAAATGATAAACGCTCTTGATGCACGCGACCAGCGGCGCAATAAACACATTAGAGCCAATACTAAGACATGCAAGTAACACTTTTGGTGTTGGCATAAGCACACACTGTTTAATTTGGCTCTGACGAAAATATCTTATTTATAACTTGAAGTTTGCTATGATGAATAAACAGTGGGAGCAGAATTTTGAACTCGAACTTACAATACATGAGTTTTCATGTACACAGCAATGAAACGATATTTTGTCAAACATAAACAGAACCAATTATTATTGAAATTTTATTTACATTGTAATGTTTCATCGTCATCATTTGTATATTGAACTTAAAAACAAAGTTCTTATGCCGCAAAAATTTTCAAGACAAAATACAAGCATACCTAAGTTCTGGTTAGTACACTGCAATTCAGGGGTGAGAAAATGTCACTGCGCTGCAGTGAGAAAATCTCAACCCGCCGCATGTCATTATATCTGGGGTGTCAAAGGTGAGTTTTCAGCACGAATGCTGAAACCTAGATCCCAATAACACCGCGAACGGATAACATGGGCGCACCAGGCCGCAAAGGGACCCAGCCCACTGAAGGGCCACTTGCCTCCGCACCGAGGACTTTTTGAAATTCGTCCCGTGATGCCAAATCAAAATCACGCATGCTGTAAAGGTGCAAACCAGCAAGTAGCGACTTTGCCTAGAGCTATATAATCGGCAGAGCGGTTTTCCAGGCGGCATACCAACTATACGCATGTTGATAACCAATACAAAATAATTTATCAATAAAAAATAGCAAAGTAATTAGGATCCATGTTTATCGAGTTGTCGCTTTTTGGAATGCTGCACCACCCGCATTGAAAGACTGTACGGCGGCACAGTTTCCTTCCAAGTGTATGGCGTATGTGAGTGAGTGTTCCTAGTGCAGCTTAATTCCCCTCCTGACCAGGCCCATTCCGGCTCTGCCCTCCCGGGTAGAGTTTTAGCGAGATGTTTGCCAGGAATGGTGCCTTTTCTCACTATGTGCTTTTTTAAATTATATTGACAAACTGTTTTTTAACATGTATGTAAATTTTACGGTGAGAATAAACAATCAATCAGACTGTCGTATCATGTGCCTACCATCGTTATACTTAAGCTGAGCAAATATGGACATCAGATGATACATATGATAATCACGGGTTCACTTGAGCCCTGGGTGGCAAAGGGTTGTCGGGTGCGCAAACACACACCAGGAGCGACGGCAGGGGCCTAAAGTGCAGCGCGTCTATCGATTGCGCCTCACAATCAGCGGTAGCGAAATTGAGCACTTTGTGTTCACTTTCGTGTTGGTCCGCAGGCCCGGCCCGCCGACAAATAGTTATTTTATAGCATGCGCGCTTTATTGGAGCCAATCTGCGCCCCATTATGACCGCACGCGGTGCGAATTGCGGCTGATCGGTCTCCACCGCACCACCGGCGGCGGCGGCACCCGACCGACCCTGAAGCGATTTGTTGCGTTTATGTGCAGCCGCAGCAGCCCCGAAAACACGATGCTTGTGAAGCGTGCGGGCTGGGCCGGGCCACAGGAAATTGGATTTTTCACTGCATGACCCGAAGCTGGAGAAATGTGTAGGACATGAACATTACTTTCTCGCTACAAGTACAGGTCATTTCCTCCTTTGTTGTTCCAATATCCGTTCAGTTTCTCGAAATTGAAAGATTTCCTCCGGTTTTGAGAGGTTGAAAGGTTTGAAAAAGTGATTTTTTTTAAGGTTTCCGATTTTTCACCACGTCAATTTATAACTTCCTGATTCAAGGCTTTATTAGTCTTAAAAGTTGAATATGATTTCCGCCTATTCTACTGAAGTTTAAAGCGACCTACATCATTGAAAAAAAATACAAAAGCGTTTTAACTTTCTTAATATATAGAAAAGCTTATTCTAAAAGAGGAAAAATTTCACAGAAAACTTAATTAAATTTTGTTAAATCTAGTTCAAATTTTAACTCTCCAATTTTGATAAATACGGATAAATAGAAAAAAATTTATTTATGGGGAGTAAATTATTATTGAGCATCAGCTATGAATGGTATTTGAATAGTAATTCCCTGCGTATTAAAAGATAACAGGTGTAGAAAAATGGTTGAAGAAAACAGCAGCCATCAAGACTTTCTTCAGGGTGTGATAAAATTGACTGTATCGCAGGGAAATCGCGGCATTTCTTTTTACACAAAAAGGAGCTATAAACAAATTGATTATCGAAGTGCGGGCAAGGCAGCTAAGGAGAAATCTGGAGCGAAGTCAAAAAAAGTTTAGGAAAGTTATTTAGTCCATAGGTCTAAGTGATACTGATTTCCCACAAAAAAAATAGAAATATCAATTAGGACCGACAGCTGCTGAGAAGGAAAATGGGCAGTCCCAAGGCTTTGGACGCGTGGATGCAAAATCAAATCCTGCCATTGCAAGAAAATTGGCTTGTTGTGCAATTCTAAATGGCACAATTTTCTAATACTTTCCACAGCAAGTGTCTCGTTCCATAGGACACAAACATGTATTGACTTCCCATTGATTGTATTTTTCAATAAGAGATCTAATTTTGTTCATGATAACACCTTCAATAACGCAAAAGCCAGCAAAAGCATTCTAGAGATAATTATAACTGCCTATATTGCATTACATAATTACATTCATAGCACATGTTATTCTTTTTAGAATAATTCAGAGCGCTCTCACTTTCAAAGGTTGAAACCCATCAGGACTTGTTCGTTTCACCGCACAAGATCAGTTCTGGGGCGTGTAAGAAGCAAACTAGAAGATTAAATTTAAAATGTTGGGTCTTGAGCGTGAGTAAAATAATGAATGAAAATCTTTATTAAACACCAAAGGTGTAAAACAGACAAAGACATAATAAAAGAGTCACAGTTCACTGCTCGTTTTTGCTTTTGCGGCTTGACAGTGTCAAATTGTTCTTATCACATTCAAGGAAATGGTAGAACTATAGATTAATTTATCACAGAATTTGCACTCACAGTAACCTCACTCGTGCAGGAGTGATAGGTCACTTTTTTACAGATCAAATTGTGAAATCCGTGACAAGCGTGTCTCTTGAACAAGAATGGGTCCCTTCCAATTTTGGTTGACCATAGCAGGGGTGACGATGAACCCCTTAAAATCCTGGTTTGCTACGAGTTTTTGTTTGTATTTGTGAGTAAAATATGCTTTATAATTCATGAAAAATGTCAATTGAGCTTTTTCGGCACAGTAAAAAATACATATTACTCCTTGATAAATAAAGCATTTTTCCCTTTTGCATTTGCTCTGCCATCGCGGCTAAAAGTGATTTTGCGGAGTGATTCACTCAAGTCCAGAGACTCGAGAAATCGCTGAGACGCATTTTCCCAATAGAAGGTGGAGTTGTGAAAAATCGCGACGAAGGCATAAGAGCTGCGAGTTACGACCCTTCTCTAGTAGCGCAGGGGATGATAAAACTGGGAGCTGCCTCCGCGCGACTTTTATGTATCAATAAGGCAATAAATCTTGAGATTTTGATGCCACCTCCGCCCGCCAGCAGCCAGACGGAGAACGGCGAACGGTGGTTCGCGGCGATTGCCATCTAGAGCGGCCGCTGAAAACTGGGCCGACGCACGCGGGTCGGCACGCGCCCGCTCGGCGAACGCGCGAACCGGAGCCAGCCGCTTGAGTACAGGAGCAGTAGGAGCACCTTGCTCGCTTGCGATTCATTGTCGTCATTGCGCTGCCGGCACAGCGGCCCCTGCGATCGATACGCGTTTATTTCAATAATATGACGCCGGTTATAATTAGAACGACCGCCTATATTGTAAACGCATCAACCAAGAATCTCATTTCCGCTCTCAAATTGCGCTCTCTTTAATTTTTTTTAGTAATAGAGAGAGAGAGAGAGAGAGAGAGAGAGAGAGCTGCAAATTTGCTTTGCCTGATATCTATTTTTTTGTTCTGTGCTGTTTACCAAAGTATATTCGCAGATGAATAATAATTGATTAAATAAAATAAAAGCATTATAAACTAACTTTTATCTTGCGACCTTATTGAAGAAAAAAACAACTGACGTTTGAAGATATAATAGTTTTAGAATAAATATTTATCAAAATATCCTAGCTGACAAGAGATCTTTGGTATAAATGTGCTGAAGTCTTTGCTATCATAAAGTAATTCCTCCATTTTCACAAGTTTATTTTTAAGACAGTTTATAACTTCTTTCATCGCTGGGTAAATGATGATGATTTTCTGGGATTATCAAGCGTTTTTGTTGTTTCAGACGAAAATTACAAAAAAATTACACAGCAATGGGATATTTCGTTATGCCATTTGCAACACACATTTTCATGTTCGGTGGTGCTTTTTAACTGCAGTTCTTCAAAGCTATAAGTGTGTATAATCTGTAATTCATGGATAAATCCCCATTTCCAAGTCAATCGGTTGTCGCGAAGGGTTAAGCTTAATAACAGGGGTGTGCAAGTTATCGCTTTTTTCAACTTGAAATAATCTTTCGCCTAATACAACACAGTGACACTTTAAAATTTGGCACCAATATTATCATTAGTCGATTTTCACGCGTTTTGGAAACAAAAAGTTGAGGGGTCGAGCTAATATGGACCCACACATTAAGTAGGAGAATTCGCATTATAGAAATTGTATAGCAAGAAAAGATGTAAAGGACAAGTAAATTACTCCCCCCCCCCTCCCAAAAAAAACAATTCAGCTCTTTAAGAGTAATTACATTATTTCGAGATTTTGCATTAAATGGTAAAAATATTTCCTTTTACACTGTAAGGAAAGAAAATTTAAACTTAATTTTTACTGAGGTAGGTATAATATTCTCAATACCTCGAAATATAAATCCATTGGTCTTACTCTCTCCAGACACACGCCATTAAAATTTTTGCCTACCCAACTCGTGACACAATTCCTCTTGAAAATTGCGGCCTGCCAAGCGACAAATTGAAAGCATAATTGTTTTAAATATTGCTCCTCTGAAAGCAGACAATGGGCCCAACGCAATTGCGTCACCAGGGAAACGCGTCGTTAAAAAGCATAATTGCCGGCAATTACGCCGCGCCAAAAAAGAATTTGACTATGGGCGCACGTCGGCCGGCCGGCCGGCTAGCATTATTGCGGCTCGGACGAGAGGCGAATTCATTAAAATATCTCTCAGTCTGTCTCTTTCGCTCGTCGCGTAATAAAATCATAAATAGAGACAATAGGACACACAACGACATGCAGCTCGACGTGGGCAAAAAAGCGCTGCGCCTCGAGAGCTTTGAGATGCTCTTCGAAAGAGACGACTGCTTGAATGTGCTTCTGCTTTGCTGTGTCTTTTTTACAGCCTCCTCTGCTCTCCACATTATATTGTCCTACGGGCATCATCTCGAGCAAATGAAAAACTTAGCTACAACAGCAGGCTTCGCGCACACATACTCTCGACGCCGCGTGTGCCTCGCAGAAAAGCAAAAGCGAAAATCTCGGCCCAACTTGGCGCACACGTCCCCGCGGATTCGCAGTGGTGGGAAATTCTTAGCCAAGCACCTGTTCCCAACAAATTATAGAGATCAAAAAATGGCCACCACTTTGCTGGGGGAACATTAAACCAGCTAGATTGGTATTAAAACTAGAATGGATCTTTTGAAGTAACTATGAGCATAAAAATATGGTAATTATTATTTGTTAACCAGATCTGTCAAATAACATAAATAATATTACTTTGATGAAATATGGCCCAGATATAATTCAAATCTGTAACCAATCCTGCTACCTCTATTATACTAACAAGGATTAATTTCGTAATGGTTATTTATGAGAAAATTGTAAAGGAACATAAAAATCACTAATTAAAATTACCCCCCCCCCCCAAATTGCACGATTTTTGCCTTCTGAAATTAGTAATTTAATAAATTGTAGAAAGTTTTGCTACAATAATTTAATTTATAGCAATCAGACGGGCTTACGGAAGTTAAAATCAACAAATATAATTTTAAGAAAATAGTAAAATTCAGAGCAGAGAATATGATGAGCTATTTTTATAAATATTAAGTTCCGTAAATTTTTCTACATTTTTTTATTTTTCAAAAATTAATTTAAACTCAAATTGACAGCAATCGTGCACTTCTAGCTTTTAACGAAATTGTATTTGATGATTTCTAACTGTACGTTATAAATTGAAACTTGATTATATCATCTGAAATATCGAGATAATTAAAAAAACATCAGATTTCAAAGAATGTTGGTATGTCAAGAATTGTCACAGGCGCATCCGTGCATATTAACCAAGATGATAATGATTGTAAATGCATGCCACGTTGGGACATGCGGGGGGGTTTTTGCCGCTTGACAGTGCGCGCGCCAAGAGGGTGGGTGGTCGTCGGGTGCTGGTGCCCCGGCCGCTCTCTTCGTCCCCCGGCTGCTTTTTCTCTCGTCACGATGCTCGACGCAGCAACACAGCCCCTTAAAAGATTTTGCTCACATCATGCACGCGGCGGCTGCGAAAAAAATGTTTAGCGGCTGCACATTAACGGCGGCGGTGCTCGAAAGGCTTCACACGCAGGGATGAGCACCAAACGCTATGAGGGCCTACTTGAATCGGGCCTTGGCGTATTTGTTAAACTTTTAATTATTACGGTAAAAATTAAGATCAAAAGGTCTCAATGTCGATACTTTGGCCAAAAAGAGGTTTCAAGGTTCTTACGAGCGATTTGTTTGGTGTGTTTAGGTGATGTGTTCACCAGTAAACACGGTTCACGTCGTGCCACCAACGCTTCTATATCGCTGTCGTTTCCAGGTTAACAAAGAAAAAAAACTAAATGAATTTTAGGGACATAACAGGGGTAGATTCTGCTAAGTAAGCAAGCTCATAATCTTCTGCAAAACGAACATAATAAACTAAATTGAATTATCCACCTCCCTCCTGCTCTCCGAAAATCTATGAAAACGGCAAAAAATAGTCTTGAATGAAAAATAAAGGATATAGCACCACTAATTTTCTTTATCTTAAAAAATTTAAACACATCTTGTTTGCATTAAAAATATTTCGATCGTTCTTTGCTTGTAAAAATAATTTTCTTAGAACTTGCAGAGTGCCTCATTAGGGCAGTGTTCTTGATTTTGAATGAATCGACCCGTTTTACACTCAAAATAACGTCTGAAAACAGCAAGCTGTGCACTTGGGATGATCCTCGAAGCGGCCTATATATTCGAGTCGTCTCAAGGCGCGCAGCAGCAGCGGGCGAGCGGGTGGCCTATCCTCCCGCCTGCCACCCACCCCCGGTGGGCTGGAGCACCCCTACGTGCGAGCGGTGTGTGAGTGTGCGGGGGTGAATGTCGACGGTGCCGCTAGAGGGCTGCGCGGTCGGGATCCATGTTCGCAACCCCCAGTCGTGTTGACATTGCCGGTGCTCTTGGCCGCTTGCTGGCCCCCGGGCGCACCATAGGCCGACGGCCACCATGCTCTAGCCGGCCGCGGCTAGCGGCCACCATAGTGGGCCATGGGTCAGCACTGGTGCTTCAAGCGGAGGCGCAGAAAAAGCGACTCGTGCTGTCCGTGTGAGGCATCCGCTCTCAAGCCGACCTACCGGTAATTATTTGCACTTTTTTTACGACCCCCACTCGGGCCCGAAATCTAGGGCCCCGGAGCCTGCGAGAGAGGCCCGGCTCCTCAGCTACTTCGACGGGCCGGGTAACGCGCCGCGGCCGGCCGCCCTGCTGCTTAATGAGTTGACCTTTGGATGTAGGTCAAATTGGAGAACACGCTCTAATTGTGACGTTTGCACTAGTGAACGCTGCTCCCTGGTTACGGGTTTCGTTTGAAATGACCGAAACGGTGAATTCACTGTTCACATACTTTGCACTTAGCTTTTCGGGCGAGATAAAAGAATTATCTCGATTGGTTGAATCTTATAATTATTTTTCGAGAGCCAAAAAGGCCGCTCCATAATTGGGAACCCTTAATAATGTCAATTGTTAGAAATACCACTATCATTGAGTACTTCAGCTCAGAAATCAGCTGTCAGTCTTCCTTTATCGTATTCTCGAACTACTAATATTAAGTTGAGTATTAAGAAGCTGCTATCTTTAGCAAGAGTGCTCTGCCACTAGAAAAAGTCCAATCGCGGCTGCCTTGATTGCCATCGCAAATTTTCTCGTATTTGACATTTCTTTTAGGCAAGCTGAAAGTCTCGTGCAGAGCAATGTCAGTTGCGATAAGAAACAATTAAACGTGTTATCAGTGGCGCACGGGGCAAACACTAAGTACGACAACAAGCAATTCCAGCAGCGCGACGCGAGCCGAACTTTTGCCTCCGCAGCTGCCGTTGATTGAGGAGATAAAAATCGATTATTGACACGTCACCTGCTCGCCTCTCTTGTCTCTTTCTGTGCTCAAAATACGTACAGACCGACGAAACTGCACGTCGAGATGTTACTCAGCGCTGCACTACACAACTCCGAAGCCATCCCGATTAATTCATACGAGAACAAATGAGTCGCTTATCAGCTGTGATGCGGACAGCAGGCTCGTCTGTCAATCTTAAGATGACTCAGTGAAATTAACAAACTGAATGAATTTCATCTTCAAAAAATAATACGTGTTTTAATATTATTCTGCATTGGGGCGTTGTTACGTTGTTTACAGGGTATTACCGGTGAACAAGAAACTTTTGTCGAAAATCACAAATAGTTGCATTTTTTTTATTGGCTGGCTAGAATTATCAATTCAACAGCCGAAAACAGCTTTGTATTGGGGACACTTTATCTCGCAGCTACGTTTAATTTCATCATTACCTCTTCTTGATGTGTCAGTTATCATTAAATCATCTCTTCCGCGCTACTCTCTAGCAAATAAGTCGGCCGACGTTATCTGGGAATTTTGGAGCAACTACAGCAGCATTAATCGCGGCAGTCGCGAGCAGTGCCGCCGGGACGTTTGCATATGGAAAGGTGGAGATAAGTTGGTTGTAGCGAGTGTGGCCAGTCACACGGAGTAATCGAACGTGAGCACGTGCCTGCTAGTTAATTGGTTTTTGACGGCATAATGGCAATTCTCATCAGCGAAAATAAACACCAGCAACCGACGATGACCGGCTGCTGGGAAATTTTTGATTGAGTCCGCGCGCGCGTGTGTGTGTGTGAGAGCGCTGGACGCCAGTGATTTGGACCAAAAAACGCGCCAGCGTCCTTCATTGTTCGGACTCCACCATGTCTGAGGCTGTTGTTGAGACTATTTTGCAGTTCAAAACGTACATCACGCTCAATATCGGCAAAAGGATGAAACTGCTGCGGGAAAGGCAGTCCGTTTCAGAAAGTATAAGGTATTTTTTTCCTAATATATTTGCTTATTTGTAACTCACTAATGTTAGTTTACATGCGTAAAAAAGATAAACGTGAGTTGAGCAATATTTTGCAATGTTCTATTATTTTTGCCAGCATCAATCAGTTTTCTTCACCTATTATCTCGCTATAAGACTCGCCGCTACTGCAGCCTTTTACCACTCCGTAATATAAATCTTCCGAGACAATTATTTCTGCAAAACTCCCTCAGTGATCTTTTTCATTACATCCTCCAGTTGTATAGTACATTTATTTTTCTCTGGCTGTGCTGCTTGTACACGGAAAATACACTGCAGTTAATGCCTGCCGAGGCAAAGCCTTAAAAGTCATCGTCGCACATTTTTTGCCATCACGAACGAACGCACATCTTGTCGTGTAAGTCACAATAAACACGCCAAGCAGCCAGCGGGTATAACATGCTTTTGTTTGGTTTCCTTGTGCGCTTATTGTCACAGAGCACACGTACACGTAGCTCTGTGCAAGCGTAAAATGCAATTTACCTCTCACTCTCCTCAGCTTGATGTCGTGTTTCGGCTCTTACCATTACACACACCCGCGTGAGCTACCTGGATTCCGAGCGAAATCAACAGGTTTAGTTTTATTTGGGTGGAGCTTGAATCGTGTCCTTTATTCATCATAAATTTTATGTTTAAATTAAATTACAACGAAAAAATATTGGACATATAAATTGCTTCACTTATCTAGATTTTTATAAACAACCATTGGTTTTTGATGAGACAATTCAACTGGTTTATTGCTCAAAATTATGGAAACATTTTGTAATGAGATGCTTGAAATAGCAACACACACTTTTGCTATTAAAAATGCTTTTATGCGTCATCAGTCATATTAATCAAAATTCAACTTTAAAGCAAACAACAACTAATTAATTCAGTAATTGACCACACTCGTAATCTATTCCGCTAGGACTATTGACTGACTCGTTATCGATAAATTATCTGCCTATTAAGTCGCCACCGGATCGCACGTTAATTGAAACACGACCGATAAGCACCGCTATTCGCCAGCATAATTATCTATGTTTTGAAGTAATATGTCATTTTTGACACCAAATTTTAGTAGTTCCATTAAATAAAAGCTTATCAACGCAAATGTTTGCATGTGGCCTTTTTTTGCCAAATTTCTACTTATTTGCTAATGGATCATCAGAATATCAAGGTCGAGGATGTTCAATAAGTCGATGAAAAAATGGAAGGAATTGAGGATTACGCTAAACAAATAAATAACACCTATACATAACGTAAAATGTGCAATCGAAAAACTCACGATAAACGATAAGGGAAGTTCAAATTCTCTCTACCTATCGCGTCGGATGAGCAGTTTTATTTTGCTGTTCGTACGATCACATTGTGCCGTAAAGAGACTCTTCGATATTCATTATCGGTGCCAGTGTTCAAGGAGGGGAAGATAATTATAAATTTAGGACAAACTACTTACTCTCATCGTCAGTGAAACTGTAAAATTTTCGAAGTTTTGACATTGCTGCAGGTTTGAATGATTTTTATAATATATTACGCGTGATTTAGAACTCTGTTACTTCTGACAGAGAAAATCGGAACACTACGGAGCGTTAGCACTCTGCCTGTAAACTATATATGTACAAAATTCATTAATATATATATATTTAATTATATATCTGACATCATGTGTGCATATTTTTATTAACAGCAATTTGCGGTTTTGGATTTCGAAAAGGATATAAGAAGATAACGCACTTGTCTTATACTGCTTTGTCAGTTTCAAAATAAAGCTTTTTACGGTTATAATCCGAAATTACCAGTTGTAGCATGAAACAACTCATAAATTTCATCAAAGAATAATTTTTTACATTCCCAAAGTTTCAAATTTTAACCGTGCAAAATAAAAATCATTCAAAACCTCCTGCAGGTCTGTATTAGTACCTCAAATCTTTGCTTGCTCGGAAACAATCTCGTGGGATATTCACTGGATGCGAAGAGGAGGAACGGACGATGACTTAATAACAACAAAACAGCATGCACGCACACACGCGGGGCACAGATTATTGAGACGGTGCGATTGCAAACATGATTACGAGCAGCATGTTATCGTCGACTTCGATCGGCCGGCATCATCATCTTCTACAACCGCCGTCGTTGTCGATCCGCAAGAGCTCTAGTGCCACGTCTATCGAGAGTTTGCGGAGAAACGTCTACGGACACATTATTAATGGCATCGTCCGCGACGGATGGTTCCTGATAACTTCACCCGTCGACTTGTACCGGTGCGTATTTCTCCCTTCGCGGAGCACATGTTTGAGCTGATGCTGATTCATTTCGTCGCGAAAAAAGCGACCAGTGCGCGGCTATTAAATTTACCGATTGCGTGCGTGTGTCTCGACTCTTTGTTTTGTTAATGACAGGCGAACCGCGGGGAGCCAGCGTCGCAATCAAACTGTCGCCGACGGCTGTGGCCAGGCTGGACCGCAGAATGCAATCGCAATAAGTGCGTATGGCAAGTGTTCCAATAGGTCAGCGGCAAAATTAAATTGCCGCTGACCGACATCCACATGACGGCCGATTATTTATTTTACGTAATTGCGCTCTCCGTCCAAACACCAAAAATAATTTCAGCATTCATCTGTGTGCTGGTTAATCGAAAAATTTATATTGACATGACAGATGGTACAGATGTCATGTGGTGTTTTTTCCTGATGATTGGGAAATTTAAATCAGGGAGAGTGAATATCTCTCATGATCAATTGAGATCGAAATGGAATTTTAGAAATAAACAAAATAATTTCAATTGAAGCAGACAGCAGTGATTTGATATGTGTATAAGGGATACCATAAGCTCAATCAACAATATGTATATCAGAGATTTAATTCCAAACAAAGAGAAGAAAAATTACTTAATGATTTCTCAACAACTCCCCTCCACCATATTTAGCAGCCCTTATAGCTGAACTCGAACATTTAAAATATTTTTTTTATTGCTCCTCATATAAAATATCGTTGAAATAACAAAATACGGAGCTAAATTTTAAGTTAAATTCCGTTTTTAGATTAATATTCATTTTAAAACTACAAGTTCATCCAACTCCTACAAAACAATCCCCATAATGCAAAATTCCAAAGGGTCCGATTCCTATTATGCTATATTTTAATTTATTACAGTTTAGAGGTTCTAACATCATAATAGACATGTGCGGACAGGGAATTTCTCTGGTGCAAAAATCGATTTGCTCCAGGTTAGTCCATAGGTGAGTGAGTGACCCACTTGGAGAGCGTCGGTCCAAATTAGCGGAGGGAAGCGAGGGGGGCGAAAAAGACGGACGAGCGCGCCATCAGAAAGGCCCATCTGGCTGAACGCACCCGCTTTCCGCGCGAATTGGCACCCGTAAAGTGGATGGACACTTATTACGTGCCGGAGGTGGCTCGGGGGCGGCGCCCACCCGCCCCCGCCACTGTGTTAATGCACAGCTCATTGGGACCCGCTCATCAGGGTGTGTGTATGTGCGGCATATCTAAACATGCACACAGCATGCGCGCGTTAATTTCAAGGGTGCCTGCCTCTGCGGCCACCCGCGGCACTAATTTCGCACCCCCAGATGGGCACACGTGATTAGCGCTGCCACTGCCGTGATTTTCCCTACAGCTTGTGTTCCGTTCATTCGCCAGAATCGTTTTATAATTTTTTTTTAAATTATACAGCTGATCAGATTCCAATATTAAAAATATCGAAATGAATTCGGAAATAAAAAACAACTGCGTGAGTTTTCTAAGCTTCTCAAAATGTAAAAATAGTAAAAAATCTTTTTTTTTCTTATTCGTTCTTATAGTTACGTAAAATGGTTTGCCTTTTCCTTCACATATTTACGTAAATAAACCTTTAATTATTGGTAAAATATATAAAAAGTTACCATTCAAATGTATGTTGCTTACCGTTACTAACTCTTTGGTTATCTGGTTGTCACCAATTACAGAAAAAAATCCGTGGCTTATTGTAATATTTAAATCACGATGGAGAGTTATCTAGAAAGCAATACAAGCGCATATCTGCTCCATAATCCTAGAAATATTAAATATTTCCGTTTGCACCTGAATTCACACTGCATTATCACCTCGCCTGAAATGTCGACGATACCCTCTGAAACAATGCGGCTTTCGGCTGTGAATAAACCGGGCTGGAGACAAAGGACGTTGCGTGCACGCTTGGTCGATAAGGCAGAAATTCAGAAACTTGATCCCGCGCACTTTTACCCCCTATTACCGAGGTTAGCGATTTGTTTTTAGAAATATGTACGATTCTCAAAAGGCGAGGAGTCATCGACTCGACTGCGATTCTCGTACACGAAGCAGTGGTGGCAGCAAGCCCCGTAAGCGAGCTGAGTGCACACTCGCGTATTGGAAGAGCTTCTGAGGGATCAATGCGCAGTGACGTCACTGCAAGCCTCTTCTCCTTGATTGGTTTATTACGTCATACCTTTGCTAAATGCTGCGTGTGCCGGGCTCAAAGGACGCGCTGGCAGTAAATACATGAGGCGAAAAACGTCACCCTGAATAGATGCGAAATTTAATCAAAATTCCCGGCAAAATCCGCACGAAAAGTGATGAAAAGGCGAGATTGAATTCTGTAGACCGGGATACATTTCATCCTCTCCAGGCTTGTCGTTTCCTTTTTGACGTGTTTCTCTATTATACATGCTAGATAAAACTCACAATAATTTCCAATTAACCTTATATGGACTGGGCTGTAAGAACATTAATAAATATGATATTTTAGTTCATAATTTGATGTTCATGTTTCGTTGACTTTTCTAGTGTTTTTTGATAAATAGTTCACAACATGATACTTATTTATTCTCGCTTGTCAAAACATAAATATCACTTAAAGAAGATATAGGAAGAAAAAAACAAGAAGGCAACATGTAGCAATGAAATGCTAAAACGATCAATTACAAGGGCAATCTCTTGTCGCACTGAGCCACAAAAATGGAAAGTTTAAAATTTGAATTATTTTTCATACTAGCGCACGTATTCCTTTGAAATCGTTGCATTGTTTTAACGGATTAATATTTCCACCAACGCACCAAGTAAGAATAGAATGCAGTTATTCAAATTGTAGATGTTTATGGAACATTCATTCTTACCTTTACTCCTTCAACCTTCCGACTCACTGCACCAACGCGTTTTATGTTGCCCTGTAGCTCTCCTCTCAACCTTCGTGTTTTCTTCAATCAATTGATCGTCAAACACGATCAAAGATAAGGAGCGCGAAAATTGAAGCGTGACGCGAGGCCACACCAATTTCTGTCAGCAAGACGCTATTTTTCGTCTCCTGCCACCAGTGGGTGTCAACGAAGATTAGCGGCTCACGGGCAGGTGTCAAACGTAATCTGCGAGGATTGAATTTCCAGCCAAATCCATCATGTTTATAATCCCAGGGCAGCAGCAGAATTTGGCTGCAGTCACAGATTAGTCGGCTAGAGTGACTCTCCAGCATGTTGGCTCCACGCAAGATGCAGAACATGAGACGCATGAGAGTTAGAAAGAAGGCCTTGTAAGTAGAGATCTTTGCTCGCCTGCGTGGGAAGTCGTTCCTTGTCTTGTTTGTGTCGTCAGTGATGGATAAGTGCAGTCTCTAGTGCATTGCAAAAACTGGCTGAGCAACACGAGTCATCCTCCCGCGCTGGGATAAACAGCAAAGGGTTTTTTCATTTGAATTTCTCACTAAAAAGTTGCAAATTTTCAGCTTCTCGAATTTTTAAATTGGAAGTTCCACAACTCCACTTAAAATGACACAATTATAAGGTTTGTAGCGTCCCCTAATTGTACAGAGTATTTTCAAGCGATAAAATCACACCAGACAATTGGAATTATCTGTTTAAGTCTGATAGGTATGCCATTAATTCCGTGTTGTGCTCAAGTCAATCTGAATTAAACTCCCAATTCATTCAAGTTGATAACAGTTTGCTAAAACTTGTATCAAAAAATGTAAATAGCACTCCATGCGACGTTCATTGCTACGAATCCACCACCAAAAATTTCAACGCAAGAATTCATAACACATTTTATATAAAACCGCTTTGATTTCAAATGTGTTTGTGAATGACAGCCGCTGGCAGCATGTCGCGGTGCAAAGGGACGAAAATAAACAACGTCACTCACTCTCAGGTGGAAGAGAACTCACGGTGACAGACACCCACGCACTCACAAAGGCAAATGCAAATTATAAGCAAGAGGGAAAAATGAGACGCGTGTTTGTACGCTTTATTGAACTACTTGATCACACGACTCTGTCTAAAACACTCTTTGCATGGGCTTCATGATAGTTGGCATTAATTTTGATCTGAAAAAATTTAAGGGAACTTTTTCCGAAATATCCAATTCCCAAGAATCATTAATATGCTCCCACAATTCGCAAAATTTATTAAGCACCTGTGGAGATTGTTGTTTCGTTTAAAAATAAATAATTCGTATTAAAAATATTTGTTTTTAATCAATTTAATGTAAGTTGCCAAATATTTTAAAGAACCAACACTTTTTTAAGGAATTTGTCACGTTATTTCTCTGTTAACAAAAAAAGAGACTGGTATTACACTTGTATGTAAAAGCGCGAGCCGCGGTGGTGCTGGTGCGCGCGAGCGAGCGAGCAGAGCACATGCGCGCACAAATGACTCGTCGTGTTCTCCTACATTAGCTTTGTTATTCTCCGCAGCAGTCTTTCATGCACACCAACCAACACCGACCTACCAACATTATACGCCGACCGACCGAGTTGAGTCCTCTGGGTGGATCGCGCTCTCGCTTTGCTCCGCGTGAGCCACGCTCGCGGAATTAGAATCAGTCGGTCAGCCAGCCAGTGTGGTGCGAGCGAGCCAAGCCGCGTGTTGCTCCGCGTGAGTGTTTCATTCGCCGCGACCCGACCGACGCTGGGCTCCGGCGCCTTTGTCATTGCGCCAAATTGACCATAATTTAGGTAATACTCGTTCTTACTGCCGAACTCGGCAAGTCGGTGTAGCTACTGGGAATATTCCGATCCTTTTGTGAAAAACTGTTTTCCGAAAACCACTTTGCTGCTTTAAGGTAAAAAATGAGTACTATACCATCCTCTGCTTGTGCGCAAGGAATAGCAAGAATAATATATATATTACAAAAGTAATCCTTTCCATTTCTCAGCTATCTCAAAAATTTAATGATTTTTGAAGCAAAACTAAGGCTACGAGAAATATCCAGATAAGAGTAGTCTGACTTAACTGATAAATATTTTAATGATATATTAGCTTATTGCTTGTAAACTTTTTTGGTTGAAAAATATTTTAAGTTTTACCCACATTCAAATAGAGGCTAGATTTTTGGCTCAGATTATATAAAAGTTTCTTTTTACATTTTTCATTTGAGTCGAAACACTGCATTCTGTTAAGGCGAAAATTAATCGTGACACGTGTTAAGCATGCATAATTGATCGAGAAGAACTTTCATTCAAAATTAACATTTTCCTCATTAGGCCGGCGGGTAAAGCTCAGTCGCGCGGATCGTCGCTGCTCTCACAATGTTGTTTGAATACACTTAGTGCTGGCGGTAAACAGAGGCAGCTTTCAAGAGAGCAGCATTTGTTTTGATGCGGGTATTACCTGTCACGCCACGTGAATAAATTATAGCCCTTTTATTTCCAAATCAATATAGCCGGGCACGTAAACGCAGCGGCCGCGGCTTTGCCTTTTCTAAACGTAAAAGCAGCTGAAGCGTACGAATTCTCTCTCCGTTTTGTAATCGAAAAGAATGCGACTTGCTTGCCTATGGTGGCTTTCTTATCGAGCAGAAATTGAAAGTTCAATGCGCCGGTCCAAACTTGACATGGTAAACCTCACAAATGCTGCGTCCATGTCCTTTGCAGTTGCAATACACGTATTGCCAGCTTAAAAATTATTGTATGTGAGTCGAAATATGGCTCATAAATAAACAACTACGAAGCATAATAATGCATCAGCATCTCCCTGACATCTAAATCGGATAGTTCAAACTATAAATTCTGATTACTTTACAAATCTTCAATGAATAAACAACGTATAAAATTATTATACTTGCGACTGTTTGACCGCTGCAAAATTTTAATTTGCCATGATTTCCAAAGGAGTTAAAATATTTGTAACATTTTCACGCTACGTGAGACATAAATTCTAATATTGGAATTGTTTTGATGCAATGTCGAGATGAATATTTGCGTTCAAAAGTTTGTGCAAAAGAATTTTACTGCATGCATGCATAGAGGCAAATATGTAATAATACGAGGAAATGTTGTGAATTTTCTTTGCCTCTCGTGTCTTACAAGCGATCAGTGAATGCGGCAGTGGCGGTTACTATTGCTGTATAAAGTGTATTAGATAAAGTTCAATGAAGTGCTAACGTTTAATCGGCTCTAATTAAATATGAAATTGCTTCATTGCGTCTATTAAAATTTGCGCTACAAAAATTAAATAATTTTTGTAGCTTCGAAATAATCAATAAGTTAGTATCTGTTCTTTAGCCACGTTGTGCATATCAAAATGTTTTTTTTAACACAATCATACTTTTCATCCTAATTTAAACCGACACGAGAAAAAATATCTTAAAGTCGACTTTTATGCTAAGATGTTCAGCTGAAAGAGGACTAGAACTCATTTACTGCCTTTGATGCAAGATCAAAGTGGTTTGAAAACGGTTTATCCCTAAACCGAGATTCCTGAATAGCATCCCGTGCGAAAGCGGCGAAATGACAAGGGTGGCGTGTTGAGCAGCGAGATGCACCATGGTGATCAGCGTGTTCGCCATTCTGTGGTACCTCGGCCGGCGGTTTTTCTTGGCGCCGTTGCGCCTGCGGGACCCGACGGCGGGCGCCGTGGCCTCATCTCCGTCCGGCTACAACTTCGGCAGGGGATGGGTCAGGGCGTCGACGGGCTCAGATGAGTTGCTGACGCGACGCAGGACTTCGTCCGCCTCGTCCTGCATCAAGTTGCACAGGGTGCCACGCAGGAGGACCTCTAGTCGCATCAAAGAAGGGTAACACATATATCCACAGCTTTTGCCAATCACGATCTAGATAAAAAAAACTATTGCAGTCAACTTAATTTTGAAATTTTTTAGGGATCAGATTTGGTGATGGTGGTATCGACCATAAGTGAGAATATTGTTTGTGTGTGTCAATTCACGAGATTTACCTTAAAAGTTAGTCGTGTTATAGATCATAGCAGAATAGATATAAACAATCCCAACACGATGTCTCAGCAGTCATGCTATCGTGATTTCCGTAAAATTAATTCAACTTTATCGTGAGAGTCTACATCAATAAAATAGATTTAATAAAGCTCTATAAACGAAGAAAATACATAAAATTTAAACTATGAAACCTAGAAAAAAAACCTATATTTAAATTGTTTTATAAATTATAAAATCACAATTGTTTTAATATTAATTTTGCAACTTGTGAACGAATCAACGCTTATTTGCACTACCATTATATTTCAATTATTTAGAGTAATAAAATTGCAGTTCTCAAGTTTTATTTGTATTGCCCACAACGTAAAAAGTTTCTATTAACTAACTCTTCCTCACACAAACAAAAAGTCGCCGATAAAAGAGAGATCTTGGGGCCGTCACATCTTCCCTTGGCAGATAATTCTATCGGGCGAGGCCGTCGTAAATTTTGGCGGCTAATTACCTAGGTTATCAGTCCCAATCGATCAAAATTTAATTAAGTGGCGACAAATAAACGAGCAAGTGTTCCTCTTCGCTAATTTGCATGGCGATAAGATTCAAACGTGTTGGTCTGCGAGTGCGAATTCGCGAATGTTGCATGGTGATGCTGCTGCTCCTGCTGCCGCGGTGGTAGCATTAATTAAGTGCGACGTCGTGAATGGCCCACTCGACGTGATTTGACAGATAAGCTGCAACACTTCAATAGGTTGCTGCTTCTCTTTCTATCGCGCTCTTTCTCCTTCGCTTCTTGCTCGCGGCTGGGCAAAATCTGCAAGATTTACGATTTTGCTCTCCCGTTCACTCACGTCGTGTGTATGTACTTATTATATTTTTTGTTGCCGCTCCGCCCTTGATTCAAACATTCCGCGCGCACCGCCAGATGCAAATTTCGCTCTTCTCCTTCGCATTTCGCATGATACGCCCGCAGCACTCGTTGCAAATAAGAAAACATTTTCACTTTAAATAGTTATTCGTCCCGCGGCTCTTTTAAATAATCCGAGTTGGTGATGAAGAAGCTTTTTATATTCCGCCGGCTTCCGCGCCGTCTCGCTCTGGCAAAGCTATTTTAGGCTAATCAGACCAATCCCAGACGTCATGCCTTGGACTGCTGCAAAAGCTATTTCCTGTAAATGGGTCGTCATATCGTTGAAAAATCAACGTTCGCTTAAAACTTTCGACTGTGCTAATTAAAAAGTATTATTGTAGAATTATCTTTCAAAACTTTTCAATGTAGTGGGAACGAAAAATGACGGTAGGAAATCTTCAATGGCAATAGATAAAGCAGCAGATTAAATTTCAGAGGTTTTAAATTTGCTCTGGAAATTTACTATATCACAACGAAAAACAAACGTTTTTGAATGGGCTGTTTATTATTCCACCTTGGGAGTATTCGCAGCAGAGAAGAATAACACCATAAAATTCCCTTCGCTGTAAAGCTTGATTGAAAGAATAAAGAGCAGACAATGGGGAAAATAATTCAAAGTGTAAGCCTTCTTACTTTTGAAAGACACGAGCTTTTATTTGCGCATCACTGTCATAAATCCAAACTTCTTTTTTGTTAAAGGGACACGTTTGCCAGAATTTGCATATTCCCGGCGCAAAGTTGCTTTTGTTCGTTGGCCCTGCCTCTCAATCTTCTTTCTCCAATCTCACCTTTTGCACCCGAGAGTAATAATAGGTTTATGATGCTATAAAGGCGGGAAAAGCAAAGAACGCCAACTTTATGTACAAACACACCATATCACACAGGACGCTCCGCAAGTTGAAAGCAAAACATTCTATATTCGTTCTTCATAATACCCGAGTGGAGATTTTTTTCCGTTAACGCCGGGCGGGTACCGGGTGGCGCCGCGGGCGCCGTCACCCTTTTCCCTCGGGATCGTGGGACCCGGCCGGCCCAAAGCGGGCCCGTCAGAGGCCCTATCTTTCAATTTAATTTAAATTGCAATTTATCGTTAAATAAACTAAAAGTACTTTGGGAACATTTCCCATAAACATAGGTCAATTTCTGCCTATAACTTGGCAAACAAAGTGGGAAATCATAAATATTAAAATTAAAACAAGTTGAAAAAGAATTTCGCTAATTACCCCTAAATTTAAAGGATGAAGGAATGACATTATATCTTAATCGCCATTTTTTCATATTTTTACGTTGATGGTAGAGAGTTATAAAAAGGAAAAACTACCTCTTTTTGCCACGCATGCATAATGGTCCACACTGTATAATCGCGATCAGCACGATTTGAGCGACGGAGCTCCCTTACCCTAATATGTAGTAATTTAATAGTTATTTTAATTGGTTATTGGCACGCTGAAAGTTTACGGCCTTTTTGTTCCAGATACATGTTAGTAATTTTCTGTGGGTTATCAATAAATATCGCGAGAAGCTGTAAATAACAGGCTGACGTAAATATAATAATAGATTTTGGTTGCGATAAGACCGAGCCTGGGCGCGCAATAAACAGCCGCACGCTCGTAAAATAATTTGTTTATAGGTTTTTGATGATTTATCTCGCAATTATTTTCATTAAGGAAAACTTTGTGCTTTTTTATTGCATTGGTCGTTATCGCTGACGTGATTTGTTCGTCGCCGACTTTTTTTAATGCCATTTCCATACCTTTTTAGCGTCTTGTGAATCTAAAATTCTAGCCAATTTATGGGCTAATTATACTGATGAGGCCAGTGGATGTTTAATTCAATTACACGCTACAGTGCCCGCATATTTATTCCAGAATTTGCTAATTGACCATTTTAAAAAGGCAGTATTCAAATTGGTCTTGCTAATTGAGTCATAAGCTTGAGCATAATATGATTTTTAGTTTGGAAACGAAGCTTTATTTTGTCAAGGTAATGCTGAATGTTAATAATTATAAGAAAAAAATTTAGAAGCACTTTTTGACAGGAACAAATCAAAGCTAACTCACATAATCATAATAAGGAATTCCGCTTTGGTATTTATATTTTTTCCAAAGTAAAGTTCTTTATCGCTAAAGACGAAGAAGGAGTCGTAAAATGGCCATATCCCCAAATGTATAGCCAGTCGAGGGCTTCCGAGAACAAAGGTTTGCCGAAAATGTGGTGCTGGAAAGAGGCAAAAAAGCGGCTCGGCGAGAGGCAAAGCGCCGTCCGTCGCACCTGACACCAAACGCGTATAAAAATCATGACGGCAGGCGAGCACATGATGAGCTGGATGGATGGCTAGAGTGAAATAAAGAACTAGATTCGAACGAGCTGCCATTGTCTTGGGCGCGCGAGGTGGGAGGATGCCAGGCAGACGGCGAAAACCGGTCCGCTAGCTGCTCTTTATTTCTCTCTCTCTCACTCTCTCTCTCTCTCTCTCTCTCTCTCTCTCTCTCTCTCTCTCTCTCTCTCTCTCTCTCTCTCTCTCTCGTGTGTGTATTTTGATGCATCATCTTTCTTACCATGCCCGAAAACCTGACGCGAGAGTGGCCTGCTATAATTTAATATTGTGTCTGTGTGTGAGTGCGATTGTAATGGTAGATGTTGATGAACCGCGGGCCATCGAGTCGGTCGCCTGGCGATCAAGCTGAGTGCTGGAGCCAGCCACTACCAATCGGTGTAATGACTCGACAACATGACCGATTACATTTCAGTGACACTTTATTGGACACGTCATTACAGACTGACACCGTCAAGCTTTTTTCTTGCTAAGACTTGTTTATAAGTTAGTCTTTGTAGCTAAATCAAACAAAAAGAAAATTATCAAAGAGTAATCAAATTTGCAGAATTACTCATCAGCGAAATTTTGTTTTATTGTTCATTATAATTTTAGCTTTAGTAAAATGTTCTAATCCGAAGTATTTTATGATTATTTGTAAAAGTTTTGACGGTCATACTTTTAAACATTGATCTCCCAGTGTCGGCAAGAACAATTTTATTTATAATGTTTGTTATTAATATTGGTATATATTTAATCATTTTTATTGTGGCGTAAGGTGATTTGAGCACTGACACCGGCTGTTCCCGTTTTCCGACTGCCAGCCTGTGTAACTTTGTTGGCCATTACTTTTTATTCATTCAAAAAAATGTATTGGTTCAACAATCAGGACAGCAATAATATCGTTTTGTGCGGACTCCTCTTTTATCGCTATTGTTGAGCAGTCTATAAAAATTATGCTGCTTTTCTTCTCATGGATGTACTCACAGAATATCGACCTGTTTGGTTCCAGTTTCGACGTTGAAAATGGTGCCTCCCCCGGACGTAGCCCGCTGGACGGAGCTTCACCCTCGGCCGGACTCGTTCTGCAAAACTTGCCCCAGCGCAGAGAGTCCTTCTTGTACCGCTCCGACTCGGACTTCGAGATGTCTCCAAAGTCCATGTCTCGCAACTCATCCATCGCCAGTGAGAGGTGAGTCAAATTATACTTTTCTTCATCACGCCAATTTTTTCTTATTCGATAATTTGTATATTACTCAATTCAAGTGGAAACATTTAACCACAAAACGGTTTTTAACATGAAGTAAAAAATGTACAATCTTCGCCCACCAATTACGCTCTTCGGTACAATGTTAATTTTATGGAAAAACGAGTAGTTTAAGTGAGCGCAAAGTGTACGAAAAGTGTATGATAGTTAAAAGCTGGCTAAGATGAAAGAGATTTTAAAATTGAAAAAATTCCTAGGTTGAAATCGGAAAATTGCTTTTACGGTCAGGACGGGATATTCAAAAATTGTTATCCAATTGTAATTCAATCAAAATTGAATTTTTGAATTTCTCGTCCAGACCACAAAGAAATTTCCTGCTTCCATTTTGGGATTTTTTTTCCAATTTTTGAAATCTTTTTCATTTTTAATCAGTCTTAGAAAAATTCCATAACCTCCCGCACGAACTTGTTATTTTGTAATATTAACATTAATTAAACTCCTCTTAAAGACTAAAAATAGTAAAGAGAGCAGGACTCTTCTTGCCTTATTTAAGACGGGATGAGACGCAATTATATTGTTGCATTCGTTCAAGGTTTCCCATTATTTAAAGTCGGTGAACTACTTGAATCTGCAACTCCTTGCTCTTGATAGTAACATACATACATATAATTTTCGCATTTCAACGGAAAAATCTCACTTAAACCACTAGTTTTTCATCTTTATAAAAATGAAAGAACAGTTTTCATTTAAAAAGAACATTTTGACGCATGGTCAGACAGATTCAATTAATATCCAAAATTTTACGTACAAATAAAACATTGTTCAGTATCAAATTTAAGAAAATTAAGTTTAAAAGTTGATAAACATTATTTGTTAGTGCTGTGAGATAGTCTTAAAATCTCCAGTGTGCCCTGAACTTGAAGAGTGATAAAAAATATTTGTATATCCGTATTTTAGAGGGCAAGGCGATATAAAACTGTGATGAATATTCATGAATTAGCTTGTTAGCAACCGATTTCGTCGCCTTTCGTGCAAACTTGATTGCAATAAATCTGCAGCACACGGGCATTCACTTATTGAAGTGGGCGACGGGGCCGCCGTGAAAAATTGGTCGGAGCGCACACACACGGGAGTATCGCTGCCTGTGTGATAAATTGCCGAAAATCATAGGTTTATAAATCACGAGCTGGCGCGCGAGCATAAAATAAATAATAAAAATACACAAGAGCGGTTGTGCAAAACGTGTGGGGATCATTTATCGATCGCTCGCTCACACGACCGTACGGCAGCGGCTCTGATATATAGCAAGGATTAAAAATCGCCAGCCACCCGGTCCAGTTATCTTTTGCTCCGAATAAATTGCATTAATCCAACACATTGCACTGGTAAACAAGGAGCGACAAACAAAAACTTCCAGTTTCTGTGGTTTCCCAACATAGAATTGTTTGGAATTATATGTTGTTCTCTTGTTTTTCTTCTGGCGGAAAAGTGCGACGTAAAATTGTTGGGAAACTAGACTCGCCAGCTCGCAGCTCAGGGAAACACTTTTCTATAGGGGCTCTATGCACATTGAACAGGGAGAGGTTTCAAATTAATATTTTGTGATTGCATAAAATATCATCCTGATATACGTAATCTTTAATTATGTTACTACTTCACACAGAGTGTGAGGTATTACAAGGAAAATAAAGAGCCTGTGGGAGTTGAGGTCCGCAGACACAAGCCCAAAATCTCAGGTAAAACCAGTTGCCTGTGCGGCCTACAAAGCCTTTACGCGTAGTGGCTAAACACAGTTGAATATTATCGAAGAATACCACTAAATATCCCGACACTGGACATTTCAAACTTTTATATTATCTAGTGAGACTGCGCCTAAGTTTATGGCCTGTTTCTGATATTTTTACTCCCTTTGATATAATTAAAAAAACTGGAACCAAGATCCCCTTTATATAACAATTTCAAACTAAATGCGCATAAACAGCCGGCACGAGTCATAAAAATAGACGATACGCAAGCCATTTATACAAATCATTGAATGAAACATTTGACCAGCTACGGTCGAGATGGAGAGTAACTCGCGTACATGGGCAGAGATGAAACACGCTGTAGGGTATTCAAATAACACGAAAGATAACAACAACCCGTCCGCCGCCGCCAACTCTCTTTCTGTGTACCTGCGCCCGTTCGTATTCTGTACGCCCAGAGATTACATGCTCGTGGCTAGATTTATCTTGAGGCCAGCCGGTCGCTCGGCTTGCCTCTGGTGAAACTTATTGCGATGCAGCTCAACGATATTGCGTCCGCAAAATTTGAACTTGCGCCGATTTGTATCTGGCGCAAATTGATGGATTCCGCTTCGTGGAAGCTGCGGGTCTTTATTAAAAGCACTATATGCTCTCTACACTCACAAGGTGGTCTCAGAGTGGCCTTCGTGTTTTCGTCAGACCAAAACTTGATTCTAAGTTAATTAAAATATACCACTGAAGACAGCATTTTATTTTTTTTGCATTACAAGAAACTTCAAATAGTAACAGAAGATTTGATGTGGATTTCAAAAATATTATTTTTTGACGCACAATCCATTTGGAAGGCAGCTGCCTGGACACGCTGAGCACTTGCTTCCTTTTTGGTAAGGCGTATTGATTGATCCCTGCATATTACCCCTGCGGATTTGAAATTGGATTTAACTAGTTCCAATTCATTGAGCGTAATTTCGAAGACAGAAACTTACGCAGGGCAGTAGTTACAAATGTAGTTGTAGAAGGTGCCTTTGTTGTCGCTGCACTTGGCCAAGCCACAGCCCACCTTGTACGTCTTTGCCCACACCAGCTGCGTGTAGTGGCCGATCTCGTGAAACACGTTGCTCGACGAGCCGTACGTGAATTTAGACACCTCTGAGTACCATGCTTTCACCGCCATTGGCCTTGTAACAATATGATGTAATTGAATTAATTGAAATAGGTAAAGACGCGTCAATGCCAACATATTAAATTATTTTTGTTCTTCATTTTTTTATTTTAATATTATATTTAAACTTTGCGTGTGTTTTTCATTTGTGTCTCTCACCATCCCATTGCTGCGGATGCAATGAAAATATTTTGGCCACAGGCGCCCAATTTACTGTCAACTCTGTTTGAGTTATCGTCGTGCTGCAATCTTTTGCACTGGCTGGCCCAACTTTGGGCCGTTCGGCTCGCAGGCTCATACCACGTCTGAAATGATGAAACCTTTTAGAAAATAATTACTAATAATAACGTAAAACAGATATCTTGCCATATTCAACATGTCAGCTGCTTCAGGTTTTACGCCTGCTCTATACTTATTGTGGCTTCGGACGATCTCCACTTTCGCTTTTAGTTTGAGGCAGTCAATGGTTCCAAACGCAAAAATTATAAATTCTAACAAAAGATACACTTTATCTAGCCACATGGTGAAAATGGCATCGCAATACTCGAGCGCACACTGCAACAACTTTTCCACACAGCACGTGGAATGGGAATACGATGAACGGAAGTGCCACTTCCCTTTGCTTCAATTTTCATATCCGTAACTGCTTTTTCGTTTTGAAATAATTTTTAAGAATATTGTATTTAAAAACTTAGGCTTTATTAATTTTCTCCAGAGATAACAGGACAAAAACAAATCTTGTATAAAGCATTTACATAAATTGCATATTATATATTCATTATATGACTAGAATGCCACATGCAAAAATTATGAAAACCCAATATACTTCAGCATTTTGAGAAAACCCAACAGAATTTGCTGATTTTCCCTTTGCAGTACTTTGGAATAATGTACTTGCAGTTGCTTCTGATTGTGAGCTTCTGACGTTGACCTTTGAGTAATGTGTCAGATGCTGCGTCTTCGTTGAAACATTATTAGCAGATGCCTCCGACTCATTCGTGAAATTTGAAATTTCAAAATTTTGTGTCGGGGCTTCTTTTTTTGGAACACTTTGACTAAGCATAGCATTATTTGAACTGTAGAAGGAAACTAAATTTTGATTGTGCTCCAGTGAATTAATCGCAATTGGTGGTAGTTGTGTTGTTAGCGTGACCACATCAGACAAAATAGCACTAGTGCCATTTACCAGATAACTGAGAGGCTCGGAAGTAGTAGTTGTAACGGACCCATCATTTTTTGCATTTTTGTTTCGAAATATAGGTGCGCAAAGTCCATTGACCAAACATATTCCCGTGCATGCTGAGCAAGATTTTCCGCGCTGGTACGGAGTGTTGATTTTGCCAATGACCAAACTAAAATTGAAACTGTTTTTGAAGAGTAGAGACATATTCAAACTTTTTACCCTGGACAGTAGTTGCAAACATATTTATGGAAGATTCCGTTCTCATCTTCGCACTGTTCAAAGCCACAGCCCAATTTATGACTTTGTGCCCAAATAATTTTTGCGTAGCTCCTGATCTTGGAGACATTGTTTTGCGCCGAACCGTATGTGAAGTACAATATCCCAGAGGCCCAGGTGTCTATCACCTCGTTCCTTTTAGAAATATTTTTGAAATGTAATGCATATTAATATCATTAATTGAAACCTCTTACCATGACAAAAGTTCAGGCGAGATAAAAATATTCTGGCTGCAATTTCCAAACTCCCTGTCCTTCAGTGGGTCGCTTTTTGACCTTTTGCATTCGCTGGCCAGCAATTGTGCGTTCATTTCGGCAGTTTCGTACCACGTCTGAATATTATGTTGATTGGATCACGTTGCGGGAAAACTGTTTTACTTACCATAAAGAGCATATCTGCAGCACTTGGCTGAACATTGGCCCTGTGGTAGTTGTGCTCGCTGGCCACATTCCACTGCTCAAAAAGCTCCAGTGCCAGGACTGGAGAGCAGCAAACTAGGACTAGTAAACTGAAAACAATACCGGACATTTTCGAGTCTCCGTATGAACAGTCGCGTTTCCGCACCAGTGAGAACGATAATAAGATAACTGTAGTTTTACGCAAATTGTTGTTAGACTCAAACCCCCAGGGGGTGAAGATAGCGTGTAACGTAATCTTCAAAGGTGTTTTCCAGAAAAATCCGCATTTAAACCTCTTGGTAAAAATACTGCTTTTGAAATTCCAGCTGGGTAAAAAAAGTATAATAGAACTGACTCAAACCTTGGATATTATCATCTGTAATGTTAAAAAGTTATGTAAAAAAATAAAAATAAAAATATTAAACTCGATTACCTTACGATTTTGATAATTACATTTATAAATTTCATACATAATATTATTATACAGTTTGGCTCTTATAGTGCACAAACATTTATTCTCTTTTGACATTTTTTTTTCTTTCTGTCACCGCTTCCATAGCGGTCAACCGTAAAAGTCTTTCAAACTGCAAAAATACTAAAAATAAATTTTCTAAAGGAAAAGTGAAACAAGAGTATTATAAGCACTGAAATCACCACATAATTTATTTAAAATTATTAGGACTACATACGATCATTTAACATGCCCTGCCATTTTTATATGTTGTAAATGAGACTAAAATAAGCAACAACGATTTTTCGTAGCAATATTTTCGTACTCTTATTTTGGACTGCAAAGTCCATTCATCATCTTGCAGGAACCTGTGCAGGCTGAACACCATATTCCATTTTTATAAGGAGTGTTGAAGTTTTCCTGAATGATGGTTCTGAATTTTTTTTACGTTTTGTCAGTTAGATGTTGATTGTGTAAAATAATCGTCTTACCCTGGGCAGTAGTTGCAAATGTAAATGTGGAAACTACCGTTGGAATCACTGCATTTTTGGGAACCGCATCCAATTTCTGAGAAAGGCGCCCAGATCATTTTCACGTAGCTCTTTACTAATGCGGCGTTGTTATGCATCCCATATGTGAAGTTTTTATAGCCGCTACCCCAGGATTTGACCACATTAGACCTTAAATCAGTCGGAATATTATAAGCAAACTTGGATGTTGAATATATAGTTACCAATCCATTTTTCCAGGAGCGATTAAAATGTTATTGGTGCAGTTTCCGTATACTCTGTCCTCAAAATTTGCAGGGTCCGATCTATTACACTTATTGGCCCACCACTGCGCTTCCACAGCGGCCGGTTTGTACCAAGACTGTATAAAGTGCGATGCGTTAAAAATAATCTAGTCAAAAATAATCAGCACGAACCATAGAAAGCATGTCTGCTGCTGGCGGGTTCACGTTGGACCTATACCAATTATGTCGTATCGTGATTCCTAACTTGTCCATGGTTTGTACACCATGGACCATTGGTTGGAAAACCAGGATTATAAGAAGTCCACCACACTTGTATTGGCTATACATGATTAGTGCTTGGAAGCGACTGATTGTGAGCTAAACAGCTCTGGGTATGGTAGCATTTATCGGCAAAAGTTGTGAAGTTTCTTGCTTAAGATAACATTTTCAAACTGGATTTCACCGCATTCATTTATTCGAGAAAATTCGTTTTAGGATAACAAAATGGAATTTTTTTACAAACATCTATTTATTTTCGTTAATTTCTTGCAACTTTGCAATTTAAGGTGTACAAAGTCCATTTGGAAGGCAGGGCCCAGGGCAGGCTGAACACTTCTTTCCTTGTTTGTAAGGCGTATTAATTTTACCCTGGATGTTTCCGCTAAAATAATTTTAAATTTTGTATTTTAATTTTAATTTTCATTATATTATATCAATGGTGCTCATCTTACGCGGGACAGTAGTTGCAGACATAGTTGTGGAAAACGCCCCTGGCGTCCCTGCACTTTGCGTATCCGCAGCCGACCTTATGGCTCTCTGCCCACACTACTTGCGTGTAGTGCCCAATTTCAGCGAAAATGTTTTGTGTAGAGTTGTACGTGAACTGGGAAACCTCTGAATGCCAGGCCTCTACTGCCCTCGTCCTGTTATTTTATGATAATGATTTGTTGAAAAAAATATGGCAATGCGATCTTTTGATTAAATCTTTAAAAAAATACAAAACACGTTTGAAATTTTTACTTCTGGCAAAGGCTAACTATTCAAATTATCCTTATGGATACAAATGAAATTTTGACGTAAATAATTCTAAGTTTAATTATTTTAAGTAAGGCTTACCACGGCATTTGAGCAGATGAGACGAAAATGTTTTGGCCACAATAACCATATTTACTGTCCTTCATATTGGCAAAGCTATCGTGGGTCAGTTTTTTGCACTGACTTGCCCACGATTGCGCGATTTTCTCAGCAGCCACATAGTACGTCTGAAAAACTAAATAAACGAAAAGAAATAAAAAAAACTGATTTTCATGCCATGTTCAGCATGTCAGCTGCTTCTGGGCGAACGTTGGCGCGGTAGTCGTTATGACTGTTGGCAATATCTGACCTTTCCCCATCACTCAGCCCCGAAATCAAGGGACTGAAAGCTACGCATAGGTAAATCAAGAGCTTTACAGACATTATGTGTTCGATGCCGGACCAGAACTGAAAGTGCAACGCAAATTTCGCTCCTTGTTATATGCTATCTTTGCGGAAGTAGCACGTTGACGTTTTTCGATATTTATGACACGACGTTTTTTTACGACTTCATTAAGTGGCCTCAATTTTTCCTCGCTTTCCTTCGTTTTATCTGTCCAATTTATTTTTCCTGGCCACATGCAATCATAAATAATAGGAAATAACATGGTGCCACAATTTCTTTACTGGCGACTTTTGAAGTTCAAAAGAATGACAGTTACCATGTCATTTTAACACAAGCGTCATCCAATTTTTCCATTATATCATTACGTAATGCTAATTTATCGGTCATGCTGACTGCAAAACGGGTATATTGGACAATTATCACCAACGAAACATAAAATATAATTCACTCTCTATGGTGTGCTTGTTTATTTATGGATCCGTTCCATTTTTTGCTTTTTATTAGGATAAATAATATAACTAACTAACCTGCCACTAGTTGACTAAACACAATGCTCATGCAGGCGGAGGCTTGATGAGATTTAAAATAGCGTCGTGAGTCGTGATCAAAGATTATAGTTCAATAAATGTGAACCTAATCGCCATATGTAAAATAAAACTTACCGTTGCCGCTGTAACCTATCAAGATGACACAAAGTTTAATTTTCCCATCAATTACTGCTAAATAATAGAATTGCAAGCAATTATTAAATTTACTAAACATAGATTTAGCTATATAAGTGACCCATGTATCTCAATGAGAGGTTAATTCATCGTATTCGCCGTTGTGGGTTCGTCGCATTGTGATCTCTTCAAATTATTACCTTGAAAATATATTTTAAATCTAATATGCTGCACTGAGTCCATTTGGAAGAAAGGACACAGGGCAGGGCAGGCTGACACACATCTTTCCTGGTTTTTGAGGGGTATTAGTTTGACTGCCAGGGGATTGTTGCCGCCAAAATAATTTCAATCAGTGATATAAAAAATATTTATATCAATGGTGTTCATCTCACGCGGGACAATAATTGCAAATAATGTAGTTGTATGTTTGTCGTATCCGCAGCCGACTTAGTGACTCTTCGCCCACACAAATTGCGTGTAGGGCCCAATATCAGCAATATTGTTTTGTGGAGAGTTGTACTTAAACTTGGAAACCTCAGAGTGTCAGGACTTCACTGCCCCCGTCCTTGAGTAATTTCAAATAATTGATATTTCATATAGCTCGAACTCATTGATATAAAAAAGGGATTTTTTTACTAACGACAGGGCAACTTTGCCAAGATATAACATTCAATTTACCAAGTTTATTCTAACTAAAAAATAACTAAAAATATCCCATACACACATACAAAATGACATTTTAAGAAAAGGCTCCATTTCTGAAAAAAATGTAAAGAATTTCCTCTGGAGAGCAAAACTATGAAATTTCTTTAACTGTAGAACCTCTACCACGGCATTTTAAGCGGATGAGATGAAAATGCTTTGACCTCACTGGCTATATCGACTGTCTTTTCTGCTGGTAAAGCTGTCGTGCATCAGTTTTAGCATTGACTGGCCCAAAACTGCGCATTCCTCTCAGCTGGTAAATTATTATTATTATTTATTATATTAGACACCAACGGTGTACAACACAGAGTACATTATATAACGATATTATTTAACTGCAATTTCTTATATTTAGCAGCTTGAAATAAGGTAGTTGTATTATTTTTACAATTGAGGAAATGATACATGTCTATACCGCTTTCATCGCAGAATTGGCAAACACAATTAGCAGAAACATCTAGATGGAAACGTTTGTCTTTACATAACAGAAAATGATAACCATGGAAAGAGTATCTCGTAAAAACACTTCGATCTTTACAATAGGGTAGCCACCAGTTCTTGTTTGTCATAGCTGGGGTACTGTAAAAATTAGGGTGAATATTTTGTTTTTTATGCATCATATTATCCAAGAATTTAATATAAACAGGTGTGTCCGGCAGGGAGAATTTTGTCTTTAAGTCATTTACAAAATAATCAGTCTCAACTAGATCATATACAAATCTTGATTTCATTCTCTTATCGACACATAAGGCTTTCTTAAAAAATCTAGACTTAGCACATTCAAGATTATTTAAGTCTTTTAAAGTCAAGTATTTCCAGACAGCTTCAATACCATATGAGGCAACAGGAGAAATAGCTAAATCAAATAATTTTTTGGCTGTAACAATAGAACTTTTTGACAAATTTTTAATTTTGCCTGTAGCAAATATTGAGGCTTTAACTCTCTTATCAATATGTTTACTAAAACATACACCTGCAGTTTGGAAAGTGACTCCTAGATAATTAATTGAAGAGCAGAAGGTAATTTTATTCTGTTTTTCCCAGTTCAAATCTACTTTGCTATAACGACCATGACCACCGGCTCTGAATTTCATGACTTGGCATTTCTTTTCGTTTAATTTTAAACATCTTATAGCTAGGTAGTCTGTAATTCTGGGCAGTAAAATGGAAAAATCATTTAAATTTTCACTTAAAAGTACAATATCATCTGCATACAAAATGCATTTAACGCCAGGGAAATCTGGTAAATTATATGTATGACTGTAAATATGGGGAACTGTAAATTTTAAGGAATTAAATATTGCCGTACCATTTTGAGCATATTAGCCGCTTCTGGGAGGACATTGACGTGAAATTAGTTATAAATATTGACAACAGCCACCTGTTCTTAAGAAGTCAGCCCCAAAACCCCAGGGCTAAAGATTATGCACACGCAATAAAAACATTACAGACATTACACGACTGGCCCAGTACTGACGATGCAACGTGAATTTCGCTCCTTTTAAACTTAATTGCTATCTTATCTTACGGAAGCTAAAGGTTTATCGTATTCCGATAAATTCAAGGTACAAAGGATTAATTAAGTAACCTTGGTTTATTCATTCGTCAAAGAATGTTTGCTGTCACCTGTAAATCACAGGCTAAAAGAGAAACAATAATTAATATTTATCTGGTATTTATTTTTTTATAATAGTCGTGCACATAATCCGACGGGCCTACAAATGAGGCAAATTCGAGCAAAGGCACCTGAATTATCAGAATAGTCGTCTTCAAAGGGGAGTTCAGTGCGCCAGTCCACACAGTTGGCTTGGTCCGTGCAACCACCACCCATGACCAGGAACCGTGAGGCCAACTTCCGGTCCAAAAGGGGAAAATTCTGAGTAGCGAGTTGGAAATGCGAACACCCTTGTTGTCACCAACAATCGGACCCCTTATTATTCTTGTATTTTCTGGCTTCAGTCCGTGTATAATACATACACATCTCTTTTTTATAATTCAGGAAATGATAATAGTTTGCTCTCACATTAAAAAGCATTTGCACAATGTGCAACTTTTTTCGTAGTTGAAAAACAATGAAACAGGTTATATATATTTAGTGTTATTTAGGGATCAGTTTCGGATCCATGGAATTGTGAAAAAGAAGAATATTGATTTTGTATCTGTCGAGCGGAGACTATTTTTACAGATACGTAAAAAATCAGTGTAAAATGAATAATATTTGACTTTGCTATAGAATACAGGGGTGAAAATTAAAATTGATTTTTCTCTCGTTCAAGCGCCCTAAAAATCACTCACAATTAAAACTCTCAATTCATTCATTGCTCGAACTGTGCACGGCGATAACGATCAAAATGCAGCGTAGTCTGAAAGCACGGTTACATGAAGCGTACTCTCGTCGGCCGTTTGTTGAATGATAAAAAAAAGCCGAGAGAGATGCAATTGTGTCAGTCAGCGGCGCGCGAGACATTATAATCGGCGGCTCCTTTTACAGCGCAATCCAAACAAACAGACACACTCGCGCGCACAAGCTGCTAAATTTGGTCAACGCCCTTCGACGTGCTTTGTGAGAGAGCCTCGGCTTTGTTATCCCGGCCGGCCCCTGCAGCACGCACAATTAGCGATTAAGAAAAAAATAATACATACGATATTATTAACAGAGCGAGAGAGAGAGAGAGAGAGAGAGAGAGAGCCAAGGCCGCAGCCAATAATCGGGCGGAATGATATAAATTTCCCGTGTCTTGCTCGAACGCAATTAAAATGCATTCCTTATCAGGTCGCACAGCAGCGGGCTGGAATTTATTTCCACGGCAGCGAGTTTGTTTTACCATCCGCTTGGTGGACTTCATTTTACGAGCACGCTCATTAAACACCAACTAATTATTGTTGCTGCCGCTGGTGGTACTGACTGAGAGGAGTGCGAGTCAGTTTAAATTGGCGTGACTCTAGCGCACTACGTCGAACAGTGTGAATACAAATTGTGCCCCAAAGCTCAAAGCACAAATTAAAGCTGCGGTCAGCTTGGTCCTTCTAATTAAAACCTCAATTTTCGGACGAAAATTCTCGATGAGCCGAAATCTGAGATGTACTTCAACTGAGTGTTCATTTCAGTTTGATGTGATAGTTCTTTAATTTCAATGATGCGAATATTTTTAAAATATCGATGGAATTTACACGAGAAGCAAAATTATTGTTTAAAATCAGACTTCAGTAAACTTCATTTTTTATATATATTTTATATATATATTTTATTTAAAATCCATTAAAAACTTGCCATTGAGGGAAAATTACTCGATTAAATTCAATAAAATGCTTCTATGATCGCATAATTATACCATTTCTATCCTATCTATAAATCCTTCGATAGATCAATTATTTTGCAAAAAAATTACAGTAGTTGCTTTTAATGGGAACATATAAATTTACAATAGTCATATAGAATGTGTTTATTCGTTTATTAGTAACAGGCTCAGGTGCGTTGGGAGCAATTCCCAAAGCGCTAGCTGGGCTGGGTAACAGCATTACAACGATCTGTAAAATAAAAAACGATAATCACACATTGGCAATGGTGGTGCGTGTAATTAGTCGAGGCGATTTCACCGTGGTGCAAATTACGATATGGGCTCATGCGAGAGGCGAGGGCAGTATAATATTCCCAAATCCGCTCAGGCTTGCTTGTCGTGTGTGGGTAGAGCTGCCGAAAAAATAATAATAACAACACGAAATTACACGCGACGGGGCGGCAGACCCAGCGGCGCGCTCACTCACTTTATGGCGATTTTCGCAGCTGCAGCACAGATAATGCAGGCCGGCGAAAATCCTCTTGGGGCCTGTTATACGCGCCCGGCTAATTTGTGTTTGCGGCCGACCGAAAAATGAATTTTCACTCCGTCACAACAGGTGTCCTGGCCGGCCAGCTGGTGCGCGAGGGAGCAAAGGTCACCCGCGGATGTCGCGACCGCCCGCCAGGCGGCTCTCGCGCCCAGACCGCCGATCCGCGCACTTTGCGGCGCCGAGTCACAGAGGTCGTCGGCGCCTGCTACGCTTTCAAGCGTTACACCTGCCAGTGTGCATTTTCCAAAATTGTCCTCTTCGTATATGTTTTTCTGAATTTGAACAGATGTGCAATAACATTTTTAATATTATTAAAAATGCAATATGGTTGTTTTCAGGGTCTTGTAAATATTAAAGCTCGCGTCTTTTTAATTTCCTTAAGTTACCCAAAATTATGAACCTGCGTACGTCAAAAAGGAAAAATGTGTTATCTTACACAAAATCAGAGAAATGTTGGACGCTCTGACTTATAGTCTTTTGAGCAGTTAAGAAATAATTTTGATGAAGCGTAAAAACGAATTTAGGGGTTCAAAAGTCCTTTTAGGGAATTTAATTGAGGCAAATCATTGAAAAAAGATGCAAAATAATTTTATTGAGACAATCCTTTCTGATATGCAAATTTTAGATTTTCAGCATTTATAATTTTAGGTAAGTTAATTCCTGGTTTGAATAAAAAACATTTTCCTTTTTGGATGGAAATGTGTATAAAGTGCAGCCCACGCGTCACAAGCTTTGAATCACGCACTGACCTTTACCATTGAAGTCGTTGTCGGTAAATCGCCCACTCTTTTTAACAAAATTAATTTGGTACTTACTTTCTATTTCTTTTTCCGTCATTGTATACGCCTCTGGTGCTTATTTTTCATTCAAGTTTATGTGTTGATTTACGTCACTTTTTTTTTAGCAATGCAAACTTTAACTGCCTTGCACATTCAGTTTCTACTTGATATTTTAACATGCTTAACAAAACCTCTTTTAGAAACAATAGGAACAGTTTTGTGAAAAATTAATTCATCTTGAAAGATATGTATTGAAAATAATTCTGTATCAATCACTTTTACGAAATATCAAAATTTACTCTGCTGAATTCGTATAATTAATTTGAATCACTTTGTGTAAAGAACCCTCTCTTTTATTTTGATGAGCTTCGAACTATTTGCAAGAGTAAAATGCTGCTAAAAGTGACGAAGAGACGCATATAAAATATCCTTTCAAGAGTAGTCATAATTTCCAATAACCTTCTCGTTCTTGGAGGAAACGCAAGGTAAACGATCTCTTTAAGAGGATCCACAATTAAATCAGCGCCGCGGTAATTTGATTTGTGAAAACAGCACCCCGCGAAAGAGGCGAGCGTATTAGGTCGAATGCTAAGAATCGCAGTTTTTTCGCCCCCCCCCCTCCCTTTAGCTAAGTTCTCAGAAACACCATGAAAGAGAATCCAGATGAAAAGAGAAAAACGTCTGAAATAAATTGTAAGAGGTCAAATCTGCTGCAACGTCGTTGGGACGTTGGGAGGAAAGGAATTCAGGGCGGAAGAGTAGCTAAATGGGCTGCAAACGACAACATGGTGTCTATTTTCGCGTGTAATTGTGTTGTTTCAAGGCTGCACAACGCACACACATGCTCACGGCGGGGCGGACGGGCGCTTGGGCAAAGCAAACAAAGAATATGCGCTGGAGTCGGCCGGCGTCAGAAGAGGCCTCGCTTGCTTGCTCTTCTTATCGATGTCTATGTTTTTATTAAATCTGGCTGCTTCCCAGTCGAGCCCCTCTGCATTGCGATCGCATTCATAACGCAGCCAGTGAAAGGGGACGTGCAAAATTTGATTCTCTTCAAACGGAGGAGCAGTTTTTTTTTCATTACCTTTGATCCCTGAAATCAAATTTCATTACAAGTAATTTCTAATAGTAAATAAAGTAATTCAAATAAACTTCAAAAATATTAAATATTGCTTAATAGGTGCAAGTTTTGTTTGGTGTCAATATGAATGAAAAAGCTATTTGAAAAGCAAAAAATATATAAAAAAAATTATTGCATAAAATTAAACTTGACCTACAATTTTTTCAATTCAATTCCTGTACAACACAGTTGTAATAATTATGAAGTGATAAGATAACTTTAATGCCACACTTAAACGTCATTGCTTACTAATATTTTTTATGAGTTAACATACATGTTTACAATGCTTAATCTTACTTTATAACATTGATTTCTTCCAGATTAGAGTTTGAATGTTAATTCAGTCCAAAGTTGTTGACATCATGTGACTTTTGGAACAGACCACCCTTTTTCACTTTCCTCGAAATAAAAGCTCTGCTTCTCCTTGCCGTGTCCAATGAGCGACTCTTCCTCCATCCAGCAGCACTGCTGATATTGATTTTCGTAGCGTGTAAGTGCGGAGTGAGTTCGCGGGCTGGCTGGCTGGCGGGCAACGTCACACGCGTTCAGTATTTTGACGTCACTTTTGGTGCACGTGGCTGGAAATGATATCACAGCAAAGGTCCTCTCGGCCGATGCAGCCAAATCACACCTCGGCGAGGTCTGATTCATTCGGTGGGCATGCAACCCGCTTGGAGCGCGTGAGCTGCCGGTTGTATACGCACCATTTAAATGCCAGCTGGGTTTCGACAATCCCTTTTTCTCTGTCGTCTGGCAAAAAATATCCCCCTTCTTCTTCTGACAGACAGAAGCGGGTGAATTATTGGAACAGCCGATGCTGTCGTTTTGGCCGACTCTCCAGTGCAGATTTCCTTAAGGAGAGAAGTTACGATATTCCTCTTTTTAGGTGATTTCATTACAATGTTACATATATGTGCGTAAAAAAATATTACATGTATATTTACACAATTATAGATTTCGGAAATGTGAGATTCCTATTAAGTGCGTCCTTAAATCAATTTTCCTCTTTTTTAATTGAAATGGGCGATATCCCAGTTACAGACAGCACCCGATTAATGTTTGATGCCCGCTTACATACAAAACGTGCTACTCGGCGCCCAGTGAAAAAAGCCGAATCTCTCTCTCTCTCTCTCTCTCTCTCTCTCTCTCTCTCTCTCTCTCTCTCTCTCGCTCGCTCGCGAGTGAACACAGCTAATGAATAAACAAAACGCTAATCAAAACAGGCACCCGGCCAAACATTTATCTATCACTGTAGGATAAAACTGTTAACTGGAAGCTGAACGCACCAGGACCATCATAATCAGCGGAAAAAGGCAAATTCACGTTTGGGCCGCACACACCAATCGTGACAGCGACCGGTGGGGCGGAGGAGGCGGTGGTTCTCCCGGGCGAGAACTGGCGGCGGGGGCGGGAGGAGGCGGTGTGGTCGGTGCCTCCCCTGCTTCATTGATCCTCCTCTGCGTTGCAGGCCTTCTTCAAACGCGCGGAGGGTACTCTTGTGGATTTTTTCCGCCCGCGAGAAGAGTGAGGTGCAAAATGCTGAAAACGGCCAATGCGGCATGCATATAACAATAATTTAGTGATTTATTGTCTCATGTGAGATCTGATTTTCTCCGATTCCAACTTAAACATTACAACATTCGCTCTTAAATAATCTTTCCGAAACATTAGGCCACTAATTTTTAAAAAAAGATTCGAGAATAACTAAAAAAAAAATATTAATTTCAGGGCAACGCCTTCTGCGCTGCAAAAGGGCAGACGGTCCGACCAAAAAATTTGAAAAACGTCTTTCTATAAATAAAATGTATATTTTTTTTTTATTTTTTTGTGTTTAACTGACTTGAAGGTTCATTGAGCTAAAAGCATTATTAATGTTGATCAACATTTGAAGAATTTTTTTATGAAAAATGGCTTTTGCTATCTAAAGAAATAAAATATTTAATAATTAATGCCCCCTAAGTCGCCACGACCACTTTTTTCTTTCCTGAAACTATGGAGTGAAAGACGGTTTCCTCGATTTTCACAATCAAAACATTTCGCTAAGACTTTGCCTCTCCTTCACCCCATAGTTGCTCCATCACGATCAGAGATGAATATACTTTTCACGAGACAAGTTGCGTGTTTGCGTCTTGTCCCGGCTGCCACCCATCCGCCACTGGTGCGCGTAATGATCTCTCTTCGTCGACACGTAGGTCGCGCGCATCTCCTCTCAGCAGCAACCTGGCTAGGATCACTCACTCGTATTTGTATCGTGCGTAATTTATAGATCTGCTGCTCCCCGTCACACAACAGCACATGTAAAGCAGCTGAGCCGCTGACTGCGAGATTTGCTCGAGTAGGATTACTCGTGTCGGATGCAAATTGACGTTCAAGCAGACAGACTGCGAGCGGCTGAAACATTCATTTGATTCTAATGATGTTTGCTACTGCTGTCTTTGATTCCAACCTGATGCGTGCCGAGCACTGCGTGTGCTAATTGCTACTAGTTGTTAATTGTGATTTGAGGTCAGAATAGGTCAAATGCTCAGAACTATATATACCGTGATTAAATGGCAAACGTGCGATAGTGAAGATAAATCCATCACATAATGTTGAAATCGCCTATGATTTAGCTTAAGAGAAATTAAGTTAGGACTATTTATTTCGAATAAATCATAATAGGGAGGTTTTTGCTTCCTATCCTGTTTTCCCATATTTTACGTTTTAAATTGCCAATTAACCATTTTTACAATGACGGGAGTAAAATTCGCTTACATTAAGTTACTGACCAAATAGTATTAATTTTTGCTCTAGGCCGTTTTTTTTCTTTCAAATAAAAATAGCAATAAGTATACTACTTGTAGGCCAAAATAGACAATTTAATTTATGGTCTTTTTGTCTTTCAATAATTTCAAAATATATATTATCTAACAACCAGCATTTTGTTAGATAATTTTGAAGTAATTTTTGTATCTTAAATATTTTTTCATTGATTTTAGGATGGTTGATTTTGTTTAGTTATACTTTTTTGATATCCCATCAGCCAGCTTCAAAAATAGTTGAAAGGCGTATTTTGTTGCGTTAGCAAATCGATAGGGCCTCGCCTTTCCTCTCCAGGAACACAATTCAGAGAATGTAAAATAGGATGGTAGCGATAGTCGTTCGCTTTATTCAGAGCCATATCGCCCATATCAATCTTGGAAACTATTTCGGCATAACAAGAATTCGGGCTTATTAAGGCTCTTCTAGCTGGCCCTTGCTCCAATTAAAACGAGTTTATCCATTTTTTTAAAACTGATTTCTTCACTTTAAGCTTATATTAATTTATAAAAATCATATCAAATTTAAGTGCATAAGGATCGAGGGATCACGATTCTGTATGGCAAAGAAAAATATTTTTAATATTTCTCGCAAACTGTTCACTATCAGAAAACTGATAGAGGTTGGTTTGTTTGCAGATATAAGGAGACTGAAGTTGCGGAGCGGTCGTATGTATTATTTTCCAGCTCTTTGCGTGATTTTTGCATAGAGTGCAGCACTTTGGTTTTCGCTGTTTGACACCTTTATTAGCTATCACTGGTCCGAATCATGCAGCTCATTTTCTTTGTAAATAAGCACTACATGACGTGTTTTGACGTTGAACTTAATAGTGCACTGAGATTGGGCGGCTACGATTCGGAACGAAATTCAGCCAACTCGCCAGATTTTCACCTTTGTTTCTACAAATTTTGCTCACCTCTGCTTTTATTTTAGTTGTATTCTCACCCTTTTTATTTATAATTTGCTGTTTTAGCACGAGTTATAATGCATGGTGTGCTATCTTTGTGTTGTTTGCTGTACTATGGCTCTCTATTACAGATGTTACAATCGTCTGAAAGTACTGCAAAATTATTCTAATCCGAAAAATTTCGTCCGGCCTTAATTTTAATTTTATCCTTTCTCCAACCCGATATTTGTTTTATTCATTTTCACGACATTGGCCTTGGTCGAGCGTGATTATTGTCAGTGGGACGAGTCTCAGTCCAAACATAAATACTGAATAAGAAGCCGCTCTTGCTCGCGGTCAGAATTAGGCGCGAGCAGCGTGCGTCATCCCGCCGAGAAACAAACAGCGCTGTAAGTTCATAAATAGAAGAGCATACGCCGCTGAAAATGACCCGAATGTATATACGCGCCCGGCTATGAACAGTGCGGGTATTTATGGAAATTTATTCGTTGATTATACGTAAATAGAGGGAGGAAAGGAAGCCAGCGTTTAGTAAAAGGCCAGTTCCGCGTGTTTGATCGATCGGTGGAAAGCGGGGAGCACAAACTGCGCCTGTTTTCTGCTGGCCCAGTTTGATTTCGGAGCAATTGATAACTTTTATGTTGGTCTGAAAAAGATAAACCTTTCATTTTGCCGTTGAACTAGTTGTAGCAATTTTTAAACTCTCAAACCGATGCTCCTTGGAATCGCAAATTTATTCCTATTTAGAAACTGCTTACAGGCGGTCAATCGAAGGTAATATCGTTTGTTTGCTGTTGAATCACGTTGCGCGTCCAGGTGTAGTAATAAAGGAAATGGCATCTCTCACAGAAATTGCTTCTGTTTCTCGTTTTTGAGTGAATCAACGAATCAACAGCGGACAGTATGATATTAATATTGAAAGTCGCGTCTCCCTCCAGCGCTCGCTCTGCTTTGTGGGCCCTTGAGCGCTGCGAAGGGTGCTCTTGGTGAGCGAGAGAGTGCGGCCAGCTTCATTCATGCGACCGCCTGAAACACAAGATAAAGCACACACACACACCTACGCCCACCCTCTACTTCACGAGAACTTTTCTTTCAACCGGAACAAGGTAGGTTCTAGACGTGATGATTATGGTCGAACCACAGACAAGTAGGTTCGAAGCAACACTGTGGTTAATTATATTTTGACTTTTGAGGGCAATCGAAGCTATTTGCCCACCCCAACTTTGAAACACAATGATGAGTTCTTGTACTAAATATTCGCATCAAGCAATTGCTCGAGAATTAGGAATGTTCAAAATATGCAATTGAAACGGAATGAGATAATATCCTTCATGCAGTGCATTTTCTGAAGGTTTTTTCTTAATGAAGATTGAATATTATTCGTTCGACAATTTCTCTCATAGTAAGAGCATTGCAGAGCAACGCTATTCGCTATGCTCTCGTATCCGAAATCGGCCCTTTGGCCCTCTAGGAGCCCGTTGGGTAAATTTCAAATGCAAACACTGTTGCTATTGATTATGTCAGGATTATATAAGCTGCTGATCCACAAATTTTGGTTTACCTGGAGACTAACGACGGTCTTTATGTTTTAGTGAAAGGGATCGAGTTCTGTTTTCACTAATGGCGCTTGCTTGTGTATGTTTTGAATGCTAAAATTGAGCTTACCAAGTGCAAAAGCCTTTTTAGCCCCGAAAACTTCTTGGAAATAAATGCAAAGTGAAAAACTAGGGTATAAAAATTCATTTTAACTTTCAAAATAAATGAACTTTTAATTGTGCTGATAAGGGCCAAGTAATTTTTCAATGCCTGTATAATATGCATATTTAGAGGGTTTTGCAGTGCAATAATTGAACGGACGAAATTCTGACAAAAGAGTCGCACGTAGCAGTTGCGTGAGTTGCATCCACCTGAACCGCACCCGACCGGAGGGCGCGTCGACACTATTAAGAAAAATTGCTTTTCCTGTGCTCCCCTCGATTCGCCCGGTCTCCAGCAGGCACTCCTTTTCCAATTTACGCCATCATCGTCATTCCACTTGATCTCTGTTTACCACGCGTTTCTTGCCTCTCCCTCTACAAACGTTATTATTACCTTAGATATTTCTTAAATTAATCTATTTTTTATCTGATTTATTATGAGGCATTTTGAGAAAACGCACTCGACCGCTGTCTGAGCGCCGGCAGTTTAATTAGCTCGCCGCTCATTAATTATTCAACGTAAGCACAGAAGGATCATCATGCACTGAAAATGCTCGGGCCTCCGTTGGATTGCGCCAAGGCCAGTTGCGCAGATAATTTGCATGTATTTGCCTTTCGTTATTTTTATCAGCGTAAGCCCACATATCGGCTTCAAGTAATGATGCCTACGAAGTTTCACAGTCATATCCGATTAATTTCATAGAATTTTAATAGTAAAACCAAATATTGGAAGCTTTTTGATTTGCAGTTCTGTCTGTATTGAAGCTTTTGAAATATGTAAAAAAACATTACGGTTGGAAAGTTAAATTGCAATCAACTGCTGACCGTCTTTCCTTCCAAAAACAATATCTTGAAAAAACTGGTTTTTCAAGAGAAAAAAAATAATTATTGCTCTAGCAATGACCTCTAAAGAGACTGTCACGGGAGTATCTCTTCCTGAAAGACGCACATTTCGGCGTCACCTTTTCAAGGCCACCAGCTGAGTGGCTGTGGCGCACACACAAAAAGAGCTATTACGTTGCGTTTTATTTCACTTGGCGTGTGGCTTATTTGCCGAGCGCGCGCTGGTTGCGGCGGCACTCGTAAATCACAAAAGAGGGGCTCGCCGGGCCCTAATTTCTACACATAAGCTCAGAAAGAGGCATTAGGCCCGCGCGCTTCAACTCACACTCAAGTCAGTCAGTGTCGGCAGCCATGAGCCAGCGCAAGTACAAGATCAGGCAGACCAGGCGAGAAACGCCACGCATTTCCATTGAGAATCGGGGATTTGAAATACTCTATGTGAATGTTGCCTAGTCATGAATAATTAAATTTAAATCCTCTACAGTTCAGCTCTTGATCATTTTGATTGTTCTAATGATGCGTCGAGAATATAATACAACGTCGGAGTAGATCCCCTCAGAAGGATTCGTTTCTATTCATAGATTAATTGTATCGTACCTCTTAAATAACTAGGCGACATGTTAATTTCTGGATAACGAATCAGAATTAAACCCGAGCCAATTAGAGTGATTTGCAAGCTGCAATATACGGTTGGCTAAATAGGCTACAATTGAATTAGCGACAATTATTTCATATCCATATCAAAACTCCATCTGTGCAGCATTAAAAGAAGAGCATGCGAGTTGATTTACACAAACGGCGCCGAACTGACTGTGTGCTTGCTCGGCGGGCTCGCACACAATGCCCCGTGAGTGCGCAATCTCACTCGAGGCATGCGCGCGGCCGGGACGAAGAGGAGCAAACGTTCTGCCTGTGAAAAGCCAAGTGACGCTCGGCGGAGTCGGTCGTGTGTGCAAGTGTTTTGCGTGCTTCCACCGATGCTGGCGGACTAATTGCAGACGGAAAGCTGGCGGCCAAGAACAGCCTGACGCGCAGTGGCCTGGCCATCTCCTCCTCGCCGTCGCTGGTCACCTTCTGTTCGGCCGGGATGTCTTCGGACAACGACGACGACGACTCGGCAGCAGAGAGCGGCCGCCTACTCGGCGGCCCCCTGTCGGCCTCCTCTGAGCTGCCCACCACGGCCGGCTCGCCCACTGAGGAAACTCCCGGCGCCGGCGGTTCCGGCCGCCGCAGCAGCAGGGACAAGCTGCCGCGCACCCTGAGCACCAGCGTGCTAAGAATCAAGCACCGCTCCACCTTCTGGGACAAAGTCTGGGAGCAGCGGTCTTCCACGCGCGATTCCAAAACGTAAGCTCCAGTCAGCTCCCCACCCCTGCTAGAGTAAAGAGTTCTCGAGTGATTGTAAGGGTCGTTTGTCCAAACAGCGTGTTAAAAGTTACGGCTGGTGGGCAGCTATAGGGGAACCCGAGGGTGGACTTGGGAGAATCGATCACTGGACCTTACTATGACGTTTTTTCTCGGGAACTGAGTATGCCAGAGAGCGAAATGAACCATAAGGATAAAAATCGTATTAGTTATAAAACGATTGCTCAAATATTTTGGTGTTATATCCTTTTAGATTCACCGCACTGGTCATAAAATAACATTTTGACAAGACCACCTTAGAATATTAAGAAATTCCAGATAAAGGTAATGATAAAACTGTTATTACAATTTTAAAAGCACTGAAACAGCACAACACGTACACCATTCATAATCAACACAATAAGCTCTGGTGTCTTTTGCCACCACACTCAAGTAATGATAATATTCTAAGCAAAGACATAAGATGAAGCTTACCGAACACAAAAATTTAGGCATAGTGAGATTAACTTTGAACACTTTCTAGTTTTGACAACAAATAGTAGGCCAAAAAGATTTATCTCGTGAAACGTATTTTGTGAAGTATACGAAAATGTGCTGAATTTGTATCTATTAACCAAATGACTCTTGACACAAATATAAATTAAATTCGCGTCAATAAGTGCACGGTTAGTGTCAAATGTGATTTAGCCTGAGTTTCAACTAAGCTTCATCCCTCAATACTCTCGTTATTTCTAATTAATTTCACATTTGAGCGAATCCTTTCATTGCGCGGATGATGCTGGTCGTCGACGTCTAGCCGTTCTTACCTGCACGCCGGCACCGGCGCCCTCTAGGCCTGATTAGCATATATTCATAAAGGGCAGCGAGGGCGTTTTACCCTCCTTGCATGCACGCGCGTGTATGTGTGTGCCCTGCGAGTCTCGTGTCGCTAATTTGATATTGCTCGCCGTTCGGAATCTGTACAGTCATGTTCAAACCCTATGTATTTGAATCCTTTCCTTAAGCCTCCCGCACAGACATACACATTCACGCACACAGGGACGTGATGCGATTATTTAGCTCGACACTCGACTCGCACGTGGGCTGAGACCCAAACGAGTAAGTCAAAGATATAAGTCTTCTTGCGCGTTGGGGAATTAGGCACATGTGCAAAGCTAACTGGAAAAAACAGTCACAAGATTCCGTACAGGCTCTAATTAATATAATGGAATTTTTCGTTACAAAAATTTATGGGCAATAGAAGTTGCTATTACTCATAATTTAGGAATTAATTTGAAGTATTATATCGTCAATATTAACTATTTTATGATGGGATTGATAATCTATATCTAAAAGATTAAACAGAAGAAGCAGTTTAAAAGTTGTTTTAGGAGAAAACACACAAGAAGTAACAAGATAACAAATTTCCTTCGCGGTTTCCAATTTGACAATTAACACATTGACTGTATGTATTTACATACATTTTTGGAAGATTCCGTAAAATAAAATATTTTTACCTCTTCAAAGTAAAAAACTGTTCTTGAGAAAAAAAATTCGCTAAGGATTGGTTGCATTCTTAAGAATGAATGAAATTGTTGGTATTCATTCTCAGAGGATTTAATCTATGTTGGAGGAATACATTAAACATTGCATATGTTTTTCAAGATCTCGATCAATTGTGCCAAAATTTATGTTTAGAGTGAAATTAACATTGGAAAATCGAATCTTCTACTGCAATCTAGTTTCCCAATCCTAATGACTGGTCAAAGAAGCGGTGACGGAAGTGGCATTCCTTTCTTCTCGCGTCTAAAGACAATATCGGCCTGATTTGCACCTTGAATCGTGTCCAAGGTAGATTCTAATTTGAGGTGAGCTGCTTGCGGTCCAAAACTGATTATAGATGCAGACTGGCGGCGGCCTGTGATTTTGGCTCGGCGGCAGCGGTACCGCGTGACGAACGACGAAATGGCTGTTTTCGAATTTGCACCGCAAAATGCTATTTATCATCGCGTGCGTGCATATTGACGTGCCAGGTCACCGAACGAATTTATTTCGCCACACCGTCGTGTGTCGTCAACATCATTTTTTACGAAGCCAGCCGAGTTTTATTCACCGCACTCTTCCAAATCCAATATTCCACTCCGGCAGCGCGGGTGGCAGCATCACCATTGATCAAAATTAAAGAGGCCTGCCCGCTTGCCTTTAGAGATCATCTCTCATTGTCGAATATATTTAACCGCGCGCAGCAGCACTTTTTGGCAATCAACTCTACTCTCTCATTTTCATAATATTTTCCGAATGGAAGTAATGCGGCCGCGAGAGAGTCTTTCTGCCCGCTGCTAACCGACTTTGACATCTCCCTATGCGAGCACACCATCGTCCCAACCGGATCCATTACCATAAACGAGCTTGCCAAAATGCAGACATGGAAATTGCAGAAGAGACTAAGAAAAACCATCTCCATAATGCAAATAAATTGTTTAAAAGTGAACCCGCCTCATTTAGTCCAAATCGTTTTTTAAGACAAGACGCCAGAGGTTGACCCAAATAAACTCATTGAAGTAGAAATTAAATTCTGTCGGAAATGTCTACACGATACGTTTGCTGGTACTAAACGGACTATACATGCGCAAGAAAATATGGTATGTTCATCGATCTCAATATCTCTGTCAAACAAACTGCCCGTAAAAGAGTTACTTAATGCTCGCTAAACAACCTACTCTATCCTGAGTTTCAAGGATCTCAAAATAAATTATGTGGATTTGAAAAAAAACCTTTTTCGAAAGAAGAAAATTTTAAAAATGAACTGCGTAACTTAAACCTTCATTCGAAAATCAGATTTATGCAATATTCAATCTTTAGAATAAATACAGACAGGCCAGGAGGTGTTGCCGAAGATTCAGTATTTCGCAGCTGTCGCCATAGGGCGGCGAAAATATCGGCAAGTAGTGGATGCCATGCACTGGCTCTGGCTGGCTGCTGCCTCTGCGGTGGCGGCGGCGGCGATTTGCACGCAAATCATCTCGAATTCCACCCTCGCACCAGATATGCACGCGCTGGCGGAATACGTGATGCACCATTTTCGATCCCGCTCACCGCATACTGTTGGTCGCCGTGCTGTCCTCTGCCCGAAATAGCAATTGAAACTTATTCTTCGTCTGCGCAACTCCAGCCCCCAAAGGACCATGCCGCCGCTCTTAAAAAATGGAGCAGACTCTTTAATTACCGCTCCTGCTTTAATTTGGTCCTTAAAGAGGAAGGACACGACCAATTTGCTCTTGGCATTAAATTGTGCCAAATTGGGGCTGGTCAGATATATGCCTTATAATGACATCCATCTAATAGTGCCATGCGCTGCAGCTAGTTCAATTATACGCTGTTACAGTTTGGTAGTCAAGCTATTTTTAATGCTAAAAAATTACGCGTTATAACAGTTGTCTTCAAATCAATCAATATTGCTTAAATTTAAAGTTTCATTAAAATAAATTTTAAATCTAGAAGCAGATTGGAACTAGATCAAAATATCTTGGTTTCAGAAAGCGAGCTCCAATATTTTATTTTTTTCCTTGCTGTTTACAGAAAGCTCAACATTTTATAAAATTATTTTTGAAATTTACGTCACTAAATTGATGCAAGAATCTTTCATAACTTATCAATCGAATACGTTCCCCATTTTAGATAAAAGAATTTAGCAAGAAAAGAAAAATCTTATGTACATTCAACTGTAGCAGAAGAGATCTGACAATCGAATTCACGCGCGAGCTCTGTCGCCGCCGAGGCAATTGTCAATTTTTAATGCGACGCGTTTTCATATCGCAGCAGCTCGACGGCTTTTAGTCGCTCTTCCCACGCACCGCCGGAAACCTAATAATTCCGGACGCTCCCTTTGGATTTTTGCTCTTGCTGACGGTCGCCAGTTCTTTCCTGTGCGCGTGCGATGAGTGTTTCGTTTTCAAAGGTCAAAGGAAAACCTGGGCGGAAATGTCAACTGTGCGCCAGCATAATGAAAGTCAATTTGCACTTTCAGCTGGGGCTGTGCGAAATTGACACTTTTGTGCTGGAAACAATTAAACTAAAAGAATAGCTCATCAGGGTAACGGTGTAAATGTTCCTGAACTTTGATTACGTGGCTGTGAAGGTGGGCGAAAAAGCAACCGATTTGTTTTCTTCGTCTGTGATTCTAGCACAATAATCATCATGAACGAGTTCGATTTTTGTGTTATTCACGTCCCTGCTCCTTTTTGGTTCCGACGCAATTATACACTTGCTCACATTCACATCAAACTCAGTCAGAGCGTGAATTTGGTCGGTAAATTTAATGGAGTTTTGGACGACGTCGCCAAACTAAGTCTTTCCAAGAATTTTCTCATTTCGTGCGCCTCTGGTGATTCGTTTTTATAACGTCAAGATAGACACGGTGGTGGTACGGAAAGTTTTATTCGCGAGAGCATTTCCATATTTCGATTTTGATTAGAATGATACAGGAAAGCAGCTTGCTAGCCTCTCTCGAAGTTTCCATCGATGTGTGTCTAGCAAATCTCGTCGTGGTTGGGTCAGTTAAACAAGTCGGTTGCGGATAAAACGGTGGCAATTCGTCGTCTTTGCTTTCTTACTCCCAATGTAAACAGCTAGTTGAATCCAATTTGCAAGCATTGCTGTAAATATTTGCCGCGCGCAGAACTTTCCTTCTCCCTCGCTCGATAGGTCTCTCAGCACCAGCATCTGCAGCGCAACACTTGAACAAAGAAAGCCCCCCAGTCCATTCACCGCGATGAAAGGTAAATAGTTCCCAAACGAGAACAATGATGGCGCAAAGAGAATCTCAGATATAGGGTTCATTTGTGGAGCCGAGTGTCTGTGACTGGCGCATGCAGTCTTTCCTCATAAATTTGACGTTACTTACAACTTACTCTGTCGAAGTCGAATCTCAATATGATTGAAAATATATGACAGGGAGCAATTTTATCTTGGAATAATGTCGAAAAAGCAAAATATTGGTTTAATATTTTTATAATTGTTTCATTGAAGGGAAACGATTTGCGTTAGATTGAGGGATCTATTTGCTTTGCTTAAACGAGCCATGAAACAACGGCGCGTGCAGAACCCCGAAAAATTACCCATTGACGTCATTCTTTACTGCACTGTTTACCTCATTGAAACAATTTGAACAATCATATAATGAAATTTACAATCTTGAGAACATTGTACATTTGATATTTTAGTTGGTTTTATTGGCTGTCTCACCAGAACTGAATTTATTTTCAGTTCAAAAATTTTCTACAAAATCCAATTTACGTACAGTTCGAAAAATTGAGGGGATGACAATCTCTTTAGCTTCTAGAGGCACATGTGAGTGCAAAGACAAAGCCGCAGAGCCTATTGGCACAATTCAGCAGCAGCCACGTCACAAAGTCGCGACAACGAGGAATTTTGGCCTCTCGCACCAGCCCCTCAAACTAACTCTCGATTCAGCTGTGTCCTGTACGAGTGTGTTGTTGTTGAATGCAAGGGATGACGTGTGGAGCCAGAAAGCAATTGTATGGGTTGTGAAATCACTCATGATGTCAAATATATTTTAAGGTTTCCCAACGCTGCGTCGGAAATAGCTTTAGGGGCTGCACTCGGCTATGTTGCTCGCAAAGATGGAGCAAAACTAGTTTGTAATTAGTGCGACTTTGCGGATTTCGGGCTTTGCGACCCTACGGATTTGCGACCTGGCTTTGCAATTTACCAGGATTTTTCCGCGCACACTGGCGCCTGCCACCGGCTTTGTGGAGTCGAATGCTTCTCCTATAGGACCAAGCGCAAGACGTTTAATTTCCGAGCCGCTGGAGCCAATTAAGTGGCTCGACACTTGTCAAAATGCCTGCGGCGAAAATAAGAGCATGTTGTGAACCGTGGATCGTGTTTCGCTTTCTTGTCTCGTTCCATTGGAGTAGCAGACTGCTCTGTGTGGCGTTATGTTTTGCCGCCGGCTGAAGTTACAAAAGCCAAATGACAAGAGGTGTGTGCACCGGCGTCATGTAATTGTTCACCACAGTCAGTCAGTTTATATATCACCGAATGAGACTAGAACAGCAGTAGTTTCATCGCGCTCAGTTTACTCTAGCTTGATCAGATCGCGCTGATCAAAACCATAGGTTTATATCTGACGTGCAAACAAAACGAATTGGTTTGTTCCGGCGATGAATGTCAGCAAAATACAAATTTGGGTCATATTCTGGATAAATCAATTTAGAATTCGCACACTCACGTTTTAAAATGACGTTGCCTTCGAATTATTGGTAACTCTGACAGCAGTCAAACGGAACTTTATCAAAGATTTGCCTGCAACTTGTAATATGAAGCGCGCAATTTTACGAGAAGCGAGTTTGCATATAAATAGCTGGAGCTGTTTCCCTCGTATTCATTATAATTGCTGTAAAAACCTTATTTGATGGGCAGCAATGAATCAAACATATTTTGTCAAAGCATATATTTTTCCTGGGAAAAGGATTGGCCGCAATGAAAAGCGACTGGCTGGATTTATTTTCCTCTGGCAAAGGTTTTAAATACTCTCGCCTATGTATACGTGTGCTTCCATTTTTCCATTCCACATATGTGCTTTCAAACTAGTGAGTGATTTGCCGACGGAGTGTGCGTGGCAGCTACATTATTGCCTTTGAAGTTGCTCTGCATAATATGCCGTTACTCTCAAATACGCAAACCGTATACAAGCGCCACCCGCCGATCAGCAGGCAGCTCACCCCATAAATGTGAGCAATATGTACTCGGCGGCGGGACACATAATATTATGTACATGCACACCGGAGTCCAAACACAGCCGAACGGAGCAAATGCACCACTCGGCGGGGGTGGCGAGCGCCTATCGATTTCCTTTCGCCGCCTGCTGATCAGCTTACACGCTCAAAATCCTCCCGCCAAGCCGACGCACCCTCCGCGTTCTACTACTATTTTTGTTTTCACCGGCAATTAGACGACTCGAATTCTTCCGGTCGCTAACTGACAGCGGGCAATGAATGGCACTGATTCGATCCGACCGAAATGTAATAAATTGTGTCCGCCCGACGATTTCATAACAGGGGAAGACGACAGTTCGTATTTGAAGGGACATGAGTCAGTTCCAAATTCAATGAATGGATCGGCTTGGTTTAGAGAATTTGGCGTGTGAAAGAGTGCTTCTAAATTCTATCCGCTCAAAAGCTTCCTAACCTTTTTCAACTATGCTCTGCATGATTTTTTACTGAGATTGGGTTTGTGTCAGTTAAGCCGTCAAGTGAAACGTGCAAAAATTGAGCGTCGATTCTTTTCCTCGTCTTATTGGCCTTCTGCCACCAAAATGATTTTCAATATCGGTCTGTGCCCTCCACACCTCTATTTTTGGCTCACGTAGTTTATTTTTATTAACACGAAGGAGCTGAGCCTGTGATGCTGCCTTGAGAGAAGATTTTTGTTTAGATTTTCGTTCCTAAATTATATATATACATGTTATAGCTTTAAATAAATCATTGGTTTGTAAAATCTGGTCATGTTCTAGAACGTAAATGTCTCGAGGCTAGAATGACGATGAAATTCTTGCATATTGATTAAACGCCGGGATAATGCATCGTTGTTTGTCTCTATTCTATCGGATGCTATTGGATTTTCGATCAAAATCGTCGACCTAGCAGATATTTCACCTGTACGTGCTTATTCATCGTGGAACAATATCAAGTTGCCGGTTCTTTGACACAAGCGAAAGATGATTGAAACTGTCAACGATAAACAACCTTGCCGGAGGTTAAAACGTGCTCGTGTCAATTTTTCCATCGGTCGGAATCAATTACCATTTTCCCATCGCCACCAAAATTTTCATGAGGAAAATAGTGCAGAAAAGGGCGCTGGCAGCGAGTGTACTAATGCGTTTATCACATTCGTCGAAGAAGGGTCTCGGCTTAAGAGACGCGTTAATGAGGCAACGCAAGCAGAAAAATTCATAGCCAATTGCCGCTCTAGCGCTAATACTCCAAGTGCACATATATATAAGTGTGGACGGAATGCCATAATATATCCACTGTCTCGACTCATGAAAATTGATATTCAAAACAAGCACGCTTTCCCTCGCCAAGCGACGCACTCAGGGTATTTGTTAGAAATTATTAGTTGGTCAACGAACGCCGACAAGCAGATTTTTTAACACACCCGCTAAAATTTTTATATTTTAATCAACACTGTTTGCTTTGCCTTGGCCAGATGTGTTGACTCGCAAAGAAATCATGTTGTCTTGTTAAAAATTATTTTGTAACAAAAGTCAATCATTCGTCCGATTTTAAACGTTTGCTCAGAACAAGCATTTTACAAACTTTTATTGCAACGGCGGCTGAACTGAAAATAATAAACTTAACAGTAAAATTGTCTGCATTTTAATTTCAGTAAAATTTAGCTCATCCCAATAAATTTGGAATATATAAAACTGTTATCAGCATTATTTTAGAAGGAAGACGAATTTTGATATTGGACGTGGAATATTTAAATGTAAATAAATCCGGTTTAAATTCAAAATTAAAAATATATCTCAGTTTTAACTGCAGGAAATAACGACAAATGAGCAAAAATCAAGCACCAATTCAACGACTCTTCGTCACTGTCAAAAGTTCACATAAATATGAATTGAATCGAATGAGCATCACTTTTTAAATCTGTTTTTCGACCTCTGGGCTTGTCTACACATATTCAAATCATGGGATAGATCAATCATACGTGTATTTTGTGTACTAAGCCATGGACGCCTATGTCATTGTCACGCATGTGGCATGGATTACAGCAAGGAAGTCTCACGAGCTCCGAATCTGAGCTATGCGAATTAATGAGCTGGGTTGACGTCACACGCAAAACTTGCTAGCTCTCGCACTCGAGCAGACAAGTTTGCGAGAGATGCGAATTTGATTTCGCCTAGCGAACGCTGTGTGCGGCGCGCGAGCGAAAAGCCAACACACTTGACGCAGCTCACGCGTGCAGGCCCCATTGTCAAATGCGCTAATTGCCGCCTAATTGGGTTCAGCAAAGTTTGCCTGGTTGACGCCTCTCTGCCCGACATTCCTTGGCACACATGTGATTCTGCTTGGATAACTCTTTGTTTCCTGGCGTCAGCTTTCATTTGGGAACAGATTTTTTGCGCGTGGCTGCTTGATTAATCACCACCCAGGGAGCCGGCGAAGAAAGGCCTTCGATGCAATTTTAAATTATTGCTTCTGTAGGACTGGTTTTTGGCGCTCTGAATTAAATTTATGTGTTTACCCTAATAGAAACCGTAGCAAATTCAATTTTAGTAAGAAAAAACTGTCACGATTTGATTTTGTGGCATATTTTCTCAATGAATCTAACGATTGACTTCTTGAGATGTTTCAAACTATACTCCCGTAGCGAGAAAATTTCGAAGTACAATGTGTGTTGACAGAAAACGAGGAGGATACACGAGAGATTGAGTCAGAAGTCGTTTCCAATTCGTGTTTTGATTTCTCGTCGATGACACAGTAACAGATTGAAAAGAGATGTACTTATGTCTGTTTTTTTCTGAGCAAATAGGGGAAAACGGTTGCTTTGATAAGGGCAAATTAGTTTGTTATTGAAAGAGAAAGAAGTAGCTCCTCTGCAGTGGGCGGACGAATGTTTTCCATGCCGAAGTGGGTCAATTGAGCTTCTTTTTCTGCACGCGCTCCTACCCTCTCTTTTTTGCTCTTCATTTCTTATCAAGCGCGGTTCTTTGTCGGTCCAGAACGAAAACAAAAAGCCCGCGGCGCATCCCATCAAGAAACCGAGAGTTCATTTTAAAATGCATGCAAGTAGACGCGAAATAATGCAAAGGCTGGGATATATGCGTTTTGTGGATGTGTTTCGAATGGCGCCCCCACCGCGTGGTGACGGTTGTCGCTCCGCACGTAGCCCTTTGGACACTAAAGTGCTGATTACGCACTCCTGGTGCACTATCAGCGGAGACTTCCTGCAGAAACGCTGGCCATTCCATTGATAAAGCGACACATTATTGAAAAGGATGGGCGCTTCGGCACCACAGGAAATTTATGGCATATTTATCTATCTGGGCTCGTGCTTTGCTGCCGCATGTTTCGATCCAACTATGCTACTGTTTTTTTTTTGTTTTGGTAAATAAATAAGGGAATATTTATTTACTTTCTTAATACAACCAACAATGAGAAATAATTTGATAGTAAGTTTGAAAGGAAATACGCGTTGAGGCTGGAATTGCAGAGCGTCCCAAAAGGAAAAGTCATTTGCAAATCGTTAATTATCTTACTACCGATTGCTTGGTCTCTACTTACAGCTGAAGAGTCCAAAACAAAACAGCAGTTGATTATAGCTTATTTAACTTGGTAATGAAAAACCGTGCATCGGATAAATGGGCGATAACACTTTGCGGGAAACCTTCGACGCTGATTGGCCGACACACATAGCGTACTTTTAATTATATGTGTTTGTTGATAATTAGATATACCAGCTCTTCAGCTGTAAGTAGATACCAAACAATCGGTTTTTCGCAGTATTGGTTTTAGCAGAAAAATGTTCAATTGGCAATAGGCATTTAACATGAAATTCACTAAAATTGCGTTCGGCAACTCTGGGCTCTAAGCCTATCTTTTTTCGATATCACTAATTGCTAAAGACCACATTATTATCAAATATGTACTTACTATTCGTATTGCCCGGGTTGAAAATTCCTGAGAATAGAAGAGGGAAATTAAAAAATTTATTAATTTTAGCTTTGCGTTTATTTTTGTACACTTCTAACGTTATAAAATCATTGTTTCTCCATTTACATTGTACCTAACCTCTTTGATGGCTAGTTCGCATTTCAGCACGATTCAATAAATGAGCTTGGTTATAAATTGTAATCGTGCGTAGTCTGTTGATTTCAATTAACCAGAGCTTGCCCAGGGCTAATCTAGAGCAATCGATTGTTTAAATGCTCAGCATTGCTTTCGGGTGCTTCAAAGGCCGCTAAAATCGAATGAACTTGCAGCTAGGAAACTACCGTCTAAATAAACACTAATTTCTGCTTCTCTGGAAACAGTGAGTGAGTGCTCCGCTCCCCGGAGGCTTAATTAAAATACCTGCTCTCATTTGAAAATCTCCGGCGAGTGCGTTTTTATTCTGCCATCGCTGCGAAAAAGAGAGTTGCCCGAGCAGGGATGAAAAATGTAAGGGGAGCTGTTTGTGCAACCCCGACATCTCGAGTCTCTTACTGTTCAACGTTCAGCCCTCGCTGCGCGCGTGTAAAACAAAAATCCGCGGCGGCGTGCGCTGGAAAATATGAAGCGTCTCGAGGGTGCTTATCACGCAAGGTAGAACGGTGCTGGTGCGCTCAACGTCATACCGTGTTGTGGTCTGAACGCGCAGAACTTTGAGCAGCAGTCGGTTGCCCAGTGCGTCATTTTTAAAGCTCCAGCAAATATGGCATTGAAAAGTTTCTTTCTGGAAAAAAAGGAAAAACAATTGTTCAATGGAGAGTTGTGAAAATGGCTATATTGGCTCACTATGAAGCAACACTGCTTTTTTTTAAACCGGCAATATACTGCAAAATAAGCTCCTGATCGAAATTGTAATATGATCGCTGGAAGGCTTGCGACATATTTATACAAGAGATTCTGAACGCTGTACCTAGTAAAAAATATTGAAAACAAGATCGAAAAATGATTTTTAATTTATTACAGGAAGAAAAATTGAGAATTGCAGTCAATGCTAGGCAGTAGAATTCTCTATTTAAATGGTAGGAGGCAAATCTTAAAATTCACTTAACTTTGTCTTAATTCCGGAATCTAAACAAACAATCATTCAAAGCTTTGACAAGGTCAAAAAAAGGAAATAGCAGATGTCTAAAATACGGGTGCTTGATGAGCTTGTCCTAAATTTGAATCAAGTTGTCAAATGATCCACTTATCTACTGTAGTCAATAACACAGATTGCAAATTTTATCTTGTTGCTTAGGGTGCACAACATGTGCCTGATTACGTTGCACTAATTGTGCTTTTTGTGTACCACCCGCTGGAATCTTGTGTGTACCTGCGCCGGCAGGCGAGAATTGGCGCCGCGGGAGCACGTCGATAACCAAAACTTTTAGCTTGTGTGTCGGAGAAATGGCCACACTGGCGGACGGAATTTTTTGATGAAGCCGTCCCCGCCGGCCGGCAGCTATACCCTTGTTGTCGGCGCGGCACACTTTATATTCGCGAGAAGAACTTGTTATCCCAGCCGAATGGATGGAAACGGCGGCCAACTTTGACACTCGCCCCGCCAAAGAGATTTACTCGAGCCCCTTGTTTACCCATTCTGAGCGCGTTATTGCAAAAGTTTTTGTTTTGTTTTTGAAAGAGAGCAATTATATAAATACAACACTATTCATACTATCACGTAATGTTTCTTTTAATTTTGCCTTGTGAGCAAACGGTTAGTTTTACATAAAAAGGTCAACCCTATATTATTTGGCTAGGTTATAAGTTTTTCAATGTGGCGTTCTGTGTATTTTGCACTCAATGTTACAATTTTATTAAAAATCAATTAAATTATATTTTGCATTTGTGTTACAGTCATGGAGAAGACCTCATCGTCACACCATTCGCACAAATCTTGGCCAGTCTTCGCAGCGTGCGCAACAACTTCATCAGCCTCACAAATGTGCCAAGTAGCAAGTGAGTATTCTACACTGTCCACATTCAATGCAAATGTGTTTATAAACGGCGACGTCCCTCCCCTCTCCGTCTTCATTCGATTTAACACGCTGTATGTTATTTTCAATACGACCACCAGTGTTGCAATCCGCAACGATTCGCGGAACGACAATTAACCCCATTTATCTCGGTCGCTAGACAATTCTAATTGAAGTTGATTGTTCCGCGCCGATTGAGTTTAATTAAATGCTCTCCTTGTGCCGAACGCAGTACTGCACATGTGACTTCACTGACTAACAACAATATTGCGTTCGCTATATCAGCAAAAACGGTGCTTTCGCGGGCCAATAAAGCCGATCGCTGCTGGTAAGCTCGTTCTCATTAGCGATGCGCGCGCCCCCTTTCACCACATAGGCAACCGTGCGGAATGCTCTGTTCAGCTGGTTGCCTGCTCGCTTGATGTTTTCGGCGCACTGCTCGCCCACCACTCGTGCAATCAAAGTGGTCGACACGTCGATTGCTGCAGAAAACGACACAAAACCACTTGTTCGGCTCACCTTGCCTAGCTTTTCAAAGGCCCTTCACCTCCCACGTTGCCCAAATAATAGAAATGCAAGTTTAACTGAAAAGTTGCCCACTTTTTCCTGCTTGCGCATCGTTATGAGCAAAAAATGTCCTTTTGTGAACAGAACTTCGCGGATATTTTTTTGTTGGTCCGCGCTTATTGTGCTTTCAATAGCTTTATGCTTCTTAGCATACTGAATGGGTTTTTTTAATTCATCTCAGGAAAGAAATTTCGGGTTTTCTCTCAAAATTTAGACTTTTTTTCATAACCATCGGAAGTGTTTATTTTGAAACCTGATATGAAAATTTATTGTGTTTAAATATTACAAAAAGGAAAAATATCGAGAAAAATACATGAAGCTCTTTTCGTCAAGTTAAAATACGCCTCAGAAAGGCACAGCTCGACGATATCCAAATGACAACCGTTCTGAAGAGGCCCCTTCTTATGAAGAGCCCAGAGGTGCATTTTGTTGTATGCATGGTGACTCTTTGAAATATACACAATGCAAAGCGCCATGCCTGGACGCGTTCTGTCTTTTTGCTTAAATTGATGAATTCATCAACCAGAGACGAGAAGTCGCTGCGACTCGGCTGCTTGGCTCGTATTTTCCCGGTGCAACACTGAAATTAATTTCCATCTCGGCGAATTAATTTTAATACCCGCTCGGCAGCCGTTATATACACATATATTATAATGGGTGCTCCCGTTTCTAAAGGCGGATCGTTCACCATTTTCGCGACACGTCTCATTCATTTCAAAGAGTGCTTTTCTACCCGCTGGGTGCAGATATACATACACCTCATGCACACGGATGGCTGGTTGCAAACTATGCATATATTCGCGCAGCCTATACTGCTTTCGTTCGTAGCGTGTCCGTTTTGCTCATAAAATAATTCATTCCCCTTTCAAGGCACTAATGAGTGCGACCTTGTAAGGGATTGAATCGCGACTCTGCTAGCTGCATCTTTGAAGAACGTGAAAGATGAAACTAATAACGCATAACAAATTATCGTTATTCTCAGAAAATCCATTCGCGACTTTTCCCTATTTAACCCCTTTCACGTTATGATTGAACGTGTCTTCCGATCTCGTAATTTCTAATCTTGGGCCATTTTTGCAGATCTAGAAGATCTTCTGCGGCGCAAGGTGGTGCGGCACCCCAAGTTAAAAATCACACACCTGGTGGTAAGTTGTATTCACTCAATATTCTTGTTTATTCTTGCAATGGTCAATACAATAAATACATTGAATAGAAAAAAACTATTTGTTAATACTTTTTGGTGGCAGGCCAAGCTCCACTTTGTTTCGATTCCGTGAATGCTTTTTGTAAACAGAGCCCTCATCTTTTACTGTGCCAGACTTACGTCTGCATTTGTAAATCCACACATTCAGCCAGCAGGCTTAGGTCGAGATTTATGGGCGTTTAAATTGAATTGATTTGATTGTTCTCTGTCAGTGGCTTTGACGGCTGACGCGATAAGTCTGTTGAAACGACCCATTGTCTGCTTCACTAATTTGTACGCTAATCTTCGGCTAATCTAGACAACAATATGTAATCTCGTTATTTTTTCTTGCAATTTTGATTTAAGCTAATTACCTTTTCAATCCTTTTATGATTTCTGAAAAAATAATTAATTGAAAGGAATATTTTGGTATTTTGTTTGTTTCCCTTTCTTGCTAAATAAAAACGCCAAAAGAATTTGAACGCCGTTCGTGGTTGAACATTTTTAGTTTTTTGCTCCATTATATTTTAACGAGCAAACTTTAACCGAGTCGTTTCAAACTTTTTGCTTGCACAACAAGCCGTCACAGCTGGAAATACCTCTTTTATCCTCGGAGCAAATCTTTCCGAGTGTCCGCCCTCGCCTGTGGGCAATTCGGGGTTAGTTCGCCGATCCAGGTCACGCGCAAATCGATTATTTGTCAACGTGTTTATCCAAGTTGAAGACCTGACCGCCAACTTGCTTTATTTCCCGTCCATTCAACGTCTCTGTCCGTGCTTCTCACGGGGCTGCGGTGAAAAAGTGGAGCAAGCCAAAACAAACGACACGTATTAAAAAGCAGTCAGCGTCTTAACGAACGAGAGTGGACCTTTTTAAAGAAGGAATAAAACCTTTTGCAGATGAGAGTTACGTGAAGATGGCTGTGGAGACGATGGAGGAGCTGGACTGGTGTTTGGACCAGTTGGAAACCATCCAAACCCACCGCTCCGTCTCCGACATGGCGTCGCTTAAGGTATGTATACTATATGCTTTCTTTTTTCCCTCCCTTTTGTGCCGCAACCGCCGTCGCCACCGATGAATTTGGTTCGCCCTCCGTTGCCCCTGTACTGACTTACTACATACTTTCTGTGCATACAAGTACAGCACGTCGCTGCCCGAGGTGCTCTTTTCATTATTAATCTCGACTTGTCGGCCCCGGTCGATATTTAACTGCATTTTTACACAGAGCTAGAAAAGCAGAGCGGAAGAAAAGAGGAGCGGAGAAAGGGGCCGGAAAATAATTCGCCTCTCGCCGCCGCTACCTCTGCTTTGGTCAAAGTTCCAAAGACGTGTTTCATGTCCTGCGCTCCATTCCTGTCAGTCCAGCAGCTGGGTTAATGAAAATAAAAACGAGTTGCTTTGTTCTGCACTACATTGGGCAAATAGTAGAAGAGCAAAGGGAGGCTTTCATTCGTCGACTAATTAAAGAGTGCGACGATAATGGATTAATGCAACTGCGTCTGAATTGTAGAGAGATAAAGGAACTTGCGCACTCCAAGGAAGGAAAATACGTTTAAGCGGTGAATCTTAACAACGACGGATAATTAATTTCACGCTTAACGAGACTACTTTGTTTACTCTAAACAAACGGGCTTTTGCTCTATCGCAGCTAGCAAGAGCAGGCTTTAATCAAACTGAATTCTCGCATCTTTGCTAAGCTAGACCTAATTATTTGGTTGCTATTTACTGGCCAGATGCTCTTTGGATATCAAGAGTTCCATTGGTATTCCTCACTGGAATTATCTTTTCTCCTCTCGATGAAGAAAAAAAATGATTGAAAAATAAACTTGCGTAAGTCAATTTTGTCCAAAGTTTCCCCTTCAATTCATGCGGGAGTAGCTCAACTGGATTTCCGCACAAAATGAAAAAAATAACGCGTGATGAAAAGCTACTGGATCGATAATTTTCCCTTTTACGGTAGGTTTACTACAAGGAATTCAATTTCTCTTCCAAAATTAAAGCGCTAAATTTCAAGACAAAATTGAAACAATTAAGCTTAAGAAAAATCAATCGACTTTGGCAGCTCTCGCCTGCGGAGCGCTCACTCATTTAATTAAATTTGTTGTTGCCTCTTCTAAACGCCCGCCTGCCCGCCCGCGCTAGGGTGGCTCGTGATGAGTCCACTTCTCTGTGGAAGGGTTGTTGATGTTTAGTAGTTGCCTCTAGCGTTGCCCGAGAGAAGCTTGGGAGTGAGTTTTATCTCGTGCAGATGTCACCACGTCCCGCGCGCACGCATATCATTAACATTTGCATGCGTTTGTACAGGTGAAGCCGACGGCCGACGACACACTCGAAATTAAATGCAAATTATGTTCCGGATTGTGTGTACAAACACAAGTCGGCCACTCTCGACAATGTATTCCATGCAAACGAGCTCTATTGTTCGAATTTAACGCTGCAAGCAGGCAATTTAAATGAAAAAAGTTGCTCATCGAATGCAAATTATTTGCAAATGGAAATGAGCTGAGCATGATGTAAATCACGCCGCCCCTATTTACCCTCTCATTTCAACAACTGGTACTTATGTTGTTATTTAAACCCGTTTGCGCAATGAGTCATTATTTTTTTTCGAATGTGTCCTTTAAATTTTTGTAAATTGTAATAAATATAAAACTTAAATTTTTGCTCAAGTTTCTCATTGGCAGCGTTCAATTGTAAAACCGGCGTGTTAACTCACATTTCAAAAGTATGCAACCTGCTAGACACTTTGGCAACGCCGGTTGCATTGATTTGTTTGCAGCTTGTTCATTACTTGTTCAAGCAATTGATACATGAGTAAAGAATCTCATTTTACTAAGACGCAACAAATAGCGCAATCACTCCATATCGTGACATCATCAAGCGAATACATACGTGAGTCTGATATTGTTTTCCCGCTGGGAACTTTATGAACTCGTCTTCCTGGAAAACAAGTCTGCCTTAACAACAAAATGCGGGGCGATTCGTGTGATTTCACTGTGAGCTCTTTCAGTATCTCATAACAAAAGTCAAGCGACCGGAAGAAGGAGTCGGCCGTTTTCCCAGAAGAACTTGAATGCAGCCCGAGATTCACGACTTCTGCTGCTCCAGTCGAGAGCGCCGTTAATAAATTTGAGTATGGAGCATACCGCGCGAACGGAGAAACGGGCTCGCGGAAAATTCTGCCATATATCTAGCAGGCGGAGGTTGGAATTGTCGGCGGAATGGAGAGAAGCACCGCTGGGCTCAGTAAACACGAGGAAACTCCTTTCAGGTTGGTAGTGCGTGCCTCAAAACCAAATCAAGCGCGTGTGTGTTTGCCTTTGAGTTAAATTTGCGACCTATTAAACGTGGAATTGGATGAAAATCGAGTTTGATTCAAAAGCTCCACTACACGAACACCACTCTCCAATGCAAACGAAATATTTTCTGGATATTATACAGAGTGGAAAAATGGAATTCATAAATTAATGCTATGTCATTTGATTACGTTATCATCTTCGCAGTTGCACACTATGTATCCACATTTCCCCGTTGCCTTCTGGTTAAGAATTGTTTCTGGAACGCTCTTTTTATCAACTAAGGCTGTCGGGCGGGGCATGATTAAGGGTTTGCGCCGTTGAATTCGATTTTTCTCCGTGGCAGACGATCGTCGCGAATGCTTACGCCGCTGCCCCCACGTACGCCCCTGGCACTGTGTGTAGAGTGTGGGAGAGAGCGCAAGAAGAAACTAATACTCTCTAGCACTGCGGCAATTTTCCACGTGACGTCACGGCCGACGTCACCGTCTGCCCTTCCGTCAAATTACAGGCGCTTCAAAAATACACACATTGTCCCGTTGCTGACATTTCGCACACACACATATACACGCGCTTGCTCTATCGAATTGCCGGACACGGGAAATTCGAGTCACGCCGCGCTCTTGTGTAATCCGCTTCCGTTGTTACGCACGTCGCGAACGCTCGATAATCGGCCAGCTTAAGACGTTCACCGTCGATAAAAGCTCAGAAAGTGCCGGGCTGCTATGTTTTTGGGGTGATTTTAAGGCAATTTGTTGCCTCCAAAGTGCTACATAAAAGTTTCATTGTTGGGTTTTAGGGCACGGAAAATCAGAAAAAATGTTTACGGTATTTTTTTTCTTTTATTTTGTACCTCCGAGGCTAAAAACGGTTTCTCAATATGGTAGGTTCCTATCATATTTCAATACGTATAAATGAAGCAGACATCAAATAATGTGTCATAAATTAGCATCCAACTCAGTCTACAGTTGAACGTCTGAAGAGATTTTAAAATGAGTACGTGTGGCAAGGTTCGCTTTAAACTGATGCAATTGTGCTCCTTAAAAAAGCGTAACATAAGTGAGTAATTCGTGAAAGCCTTTCTAACCATTGGTCAAATACGGTTTCAAAGGACAGCTATGTGGTGAGGAAAGTGAATGTCGGCGCCGCGAGACGCGCCGCTTTGCACGCCAGGAAAATCGCAACGCGGTGCAAATTAAAAGAGACCATGGGAAGGTCAAAGGCCAAGTAGCACTTTACGACGATAATGTAAAAGCCTATGGGCGTGACAAGCCGCGCGTGGAGTCATTGTGTTTGCTAAAAAGCCCCAGCTATTGTAATTATGCACAGATTTAAGCAAGTTGTAGTCGAGCTAAAAGATGATGCGTCACTCTCTGTCATTACGGGTCCACCGGTGCACGCACACAAAGCAGCGTGGACATCTCGTTACATAACAGCGCGATTTGCATGCAAAAAAAAACAGCAAACGACCTAACTGGAGTTGGCGACCTTGCGAGCAGCAAAAACTTCGAAGAGCACAAGAATCTCGCAAGTCAGAGAAGCTGCTTCTTGATTTTCAAAGGTTTTTTGCACCCTTCTCTGGCATTTCTTGCTTGAAATCGGTCAAGATCATGAGGGTTTAGCGATCTCATCGATGCTTGACACGTCATTGTTCTGGAAACACAAAGTCATTGGACTGTATTGCATTTCATGAACTTGAAATTTTCTTAATAAATGCAGGGTTGAGAAACTTCGTTATTTTTTGCGTCCTTTGATGCAGGGGTAAAGTCATGAATTATCATTCCGTTTTCTAGCTAAACCTATACTGATCCAATAGTGCTGAAAATCATTGGGCTTGCAACATATATTTGAATCATTATAAATTTTAAATGAGTGACTGATTGCGCTTAGTCCATTTATTCCGATATACAATTATTTTGAACTGCGCCAAAGCAGTTTGAATTTCTGCATGTAAAAAGGAGATAAAAAATTAGAGCCTCCAGGCAAAAGCCGGTAATTTAAAAAAGTATTATATTATTATGAAATGCATGCGTCTATAGATAAATGAAAATCATTCATGGTAAACTTTTATTACATAAATCTCGTTGGGTTTCCAGCTTCGTTTGTTTGTCAAACATTATGTGACTTTTGCAGATTTTGCCTCAAATTTGCCACTTTATTGTGATCTTCGTGCTCATATTCGTCACTGTAATAAGGATTCCCAGCGTTTTGAATAGCGAGTGCAGCTGCTTGACTTGCTTGTATTTACGTTTTCATTTCCAACACCATTAACACATTTTATTTCTGCGACTTAGCAGAAGTCTTGCACAGCCATATTAAAACGCCGGCATCAAGAGAGGACTCTCTGCCTCTCCATTGAATTAATCCGAGAGCAGAGGCAATTTTTCTAACGTGGCCTGGGAGCAATTTAACCAAATGTCCCTTGGCTCGGTCGTGATTGGCCCAATTAAAAGGTGGCGGAAAACGGCGCGTCTGCCCCTATATAATCAATCTGCATGTGGCCAGGGGTGGGTCGATAGCGTCGATGACGTCAAGTGCACCGGCGGTCGAGCCCCGCGGTGACGTAGTGGAGGGCCACCGGGCGCAGGCCCATCGCGAGACTCGCTCGTGCGCGGGGCCTCACGATATGCGCCTCCATGACGGAGGCGCGCAGAATATCTCGCGTGCTGCCGACGGCGGGATCGTGTTCGTGGGGATGCTGCCGCCGCTGCAGGCCAGATGAAAATCACGCCGAATATGAGGTTTCCGCTCGAGATGAGAAAATGCTGCTGTGCGTCCAGTGTCGACAACAATAACTCGGATCCGATCCTACTAAGCAACAACAACAACAGCACCGACAACCTTAGCGAGAACAGCATGTCGTTCATCGCGCGGTACTTGAGGAAGCGCAAGGTGAGCGTTTGTTTTGCCGATCGCTAAGCCGATTTTGCACTCCTGACGGTTAGTTTCTCACACACAGAGACATAGGATTATTAGAGGCCGTGCCGGGTTAGGTGCATTGCGGATTTAACGGTCTGCGACGCTTGCAAATCGCCATCGAGATTAGGGCTCGATCGGTCGCGTATTTCTTTGCACTCGCTTCCTCTGTTCAGATTGAATATTTTCGCTCTACATGAGACACACGCCACCATTGTCACGTAGATATTGTCGACCGTAGTTGCAGAGCATGTAAAATAAAAATATCGAAAATAATAGAAGTAGAAGCTCAAGTTTCACTTGATGCAAATGCAAACATGAATTAAAAGGGCCCGTGTTTAAAACAGTCAAAAACAAACTATTTAAAGAAAGACGTGTCAATCTTTTTACAAGCATGCGGAAAAAATAAACAAGTTAATTATTTTTCTTTTGCTGAATAATTATTTTCTGGAGTAAAATTTGTGCCACCAAAACAGCCGGATATGATATTGCAATGGTTTAAAATACAAAAAAGCCCTTGAAATTTTTTGGGTATGTTACAAACACTTTTATTCCATCGTAAACCACTTTTTTACATCTGAATTGGCAGTTTCCAGAATGAAATCGCCATGGAAAGGTCTGAACACGCCCAAACGCCACCAAACTGGAGTGTTTTTGCGGGCTGTCAAACGCAGCGTATAATTATCTAGTGGCCAGCGTGCATAATCTTAACGTCATACGCATCAAAATGCGAACTGCGTTTTCGTGGCTGACGTTACATGCCGGAATGGCCCATGGCGCGCGAGCGAGGACAAAAAGTTGTAAAAACAGAGCTCGTTAACATCCGCCTTCCGTCTCCGCACGCCCAGATTAAACACAAAAAGAAGAGAGACCCTAGCTGTTGCGCGTCACAGCGCGCTCGTCTGCTGCTTTCCCTGCATCGAAATAACGAGCAAGCTACACCAGCACGACTGCTGATTTTGTACACACGTAATAATTTTCATTCCACGGAGAGCGGCTCTGCCCTATAAGTCCAATTAAGGTGCAGCGCAGGCCGCCACGCCGCAGCTCGCTCATTTCATTTAAAAGTGTGGGTGTGTGCACGAAATTATGCAAACTCGACAAATTGAGCCGGCAGTAAAATATTTTTTGTGGGTTTGAGCTTTCATTAATTGGGTGCAGACCCTAAGATTTTTATTTTACAAACTCTGCCCTATTGTTTTTTTTTCATTAACATTCACCCGGAAGATTAAAAAAAAATTAATCGTTAAGGAATTAATACCATACTTTCAGCAAGAATTATTTTTTTAAATCTATTGCATACAAAATTGAATATGAAGATTTCATAATGCTTCATGGTTTAAAAATTGGTTAATGCAATATTGGTAAAAAAGCAAGCAATGATAAAATTATTTACAAATTTACCAAATTTAGTTTTCCTTCAGAGATCCCTAAATTGCATAAAAGCAGGGTTCTAATTAAGATGAAAATAACAGTGCTCTGGGTCCAATTAGCCGCCGCAGCTGCCACACTGGCCGAGCGAAAGTAGCCACGAGGGAAAGAAATTCCCGCGGTGGCTCTCTGGTCTCATTTCTTCATTCCCCGCAAGCATCATATTCCTGAATTAGCGATGGTGCCTACCCTCTTTCTGCCTATTTCAGGTTAAATTTGTGTGCGTTTTCGAAACCGATACATGATCGCGATATTCTTGTGCGTGGCTCATCAAAAACGCTTAATTGGCGGAAATGCCAGCAGCAGAAATCGAGGGGGAGGCCGCGAGGGGGTTGGTTTTGTCTCGGGCCACACGAGTACCTTTTACCTATGCACTCAAAGGCGGCCGAGCGGCCCCTTGACTCGCGCAGCTTTCGCCGAGTCAGCGCCGCCGTCGAGCCCACTCGGACGCACTCTCCAGTCATGCTGACTGAACCACTATGCTAATAAGACCACCATCACCAGCAACAACGGTGATGAGAAAGGCCGAAAGCGCGCGATCGCAAACTGACTCATTCATAAAAACGCCTGCAACAAAATATTGATATATGCTAACTTAATGGTATTTTCCATATTATATAGACTAAGGTAGAAACAAATTGAATTTCTAATGGCCCCAATTTTTTTAAATTTAACTGTTTACACAGTTTTAAAATCTGATAGATATTTAATGAAGAGGAAACCCTGCTAAATTAATATATTTTTTTATAATATTTCTCTCAACTTACTGGAAGCACAGACAGATACCAAGGCTAAAGCAACACAATTCATGCATGTGTTGATACTTTAATATTAACACCGTTGATTTCGCTCTTACGCGTAAAAACAGAAAATCGATAAATATGCGCTGTTTATCATAATTTTATGTTCCGATTAGAGATATAAATGTTGGAAATTAAATTATCATAATAATTTTGACCTTCTCCGCGTGACATTTTAATTGCAACGTGTCCAACAGACACCTATTTTTGCCCGAAGCGAGAGCAGGAATTCCGCGTGAGTGGCTTACTACGACGATCGATAGCATGTGCTGTATGCATAATTGCCGCATTTGTCTTACTCCTTACGCCACGCGACGTTTTCGCGTGTGTTGTTTTAATGAGAGAGGCTTCGGAAAATCAATTCCGCGCGACGGTGACGTCCACGCGTAGCCATGGTTATGAATGCAGAAGCAAGCGCCCAGTTGGCAATCAAGATGGTAAAGAACGCGAGAGCCGTAATGGATGATATACGTGCTCACAGTGTGTGTGTGTATACATTTGGAGCAGCCAGCAATTCAAATATTTCTGCTTACTCCGGGCAATGCCACGAAAGCGAACCGATCTCTTTATCTCCGTTTCCTTCAAATTATATTTTTTTGGTGATTTATAGCAATTTAAAATTGAACAAAAGCCAAGTTTAAAGTCAGAATAAAAGTATACTTTTATTACTTCCTCTTTCTCCTCATGGTGAAATGTGATTGCATCAAAAGCAAACAGAATAGAAAGGGAAACAGAGAATGTCGCTGATAAACAAAATCTAGTTTCGTGCATAGCTTTTATTATAGTGGCCAAAATTATTTTCCTTTTCCTCACAGAATTCCATAATGTTTTGTCTAAACAGTTTCTAGTAATTCATAATCAACAGTGATTTTAGTGGCTGATTAAATCTGCATGGATGGATTCAAATAAAACTTTATCAATCACTTGCAAAATGCACTGCAATCTGTGTGTTTTGTTGAATCAGTCATTCTTCTTTGTTTGTTTTTACTTTTGAATCACAGCCAAAGCTACAAATTATTATTCCGTCAAACAATTATACCTGATCCATTCCCCTTTGAAATGTATTTTTAGCTGCCCAAATTAGTTTGCTCCTCCCAATGTCAAGCGTGCAATTTAAACTAAAATGTTGCCGCTAGACGAATAATGTGCGGCATTGTGTGGCGCAAAACTGCGCAGCAGACGAAAGCGATTAAGAGAAAAGAGATTTACACGTCTGCCGCTTCAATATTTACACTTTTTCGCTCCGCGTTCTCTCTGCGCCACCGCGCCGCTGGCTCCAGAGAGATTGGGTCAAGCTATACGCTTATGACAACAACACGCCCGTAAATTAGTCCACCCGCAAGTGCTAGCAACCGACAATAGGGCCATTGCGACGCGTACGTGGGCAGCAGAGGTTTAAATAGCTCGGTTTAACTTGCGATAACTCATCTTGTTCGCTGAGAGCACGTGTTGCAAACTGTTGTCCGAAGGATCCAAAAGCTAATTTTACACACACTCGCTTCTTTGCAGCGTGATCCGACAAAATCAGATCTATCTGTCGCTTTGGAACGCGCTGAGGGTGTTTGTGACACAACCGTCGAGCAACGCACGCATTCTAGATTAATGCATAGCAATTCCGACGGACGGTGACAATCTCCAACATCCTCGCACCATTTGGCACCACTTTGACTTGAGGGTGAAAGGATCCAAAAGCGTTTCTAACGCATGGCTGGAATTTTTAGCTATTTATAGACTCTAATTATATCGAGTTCTCAGAAACCTGATGTAGCATCAAAGTTGCATTTGAAGGTGAATGTCTCGTTAAAATACAAAGTTTGTGCTTAAACCTTAAGTGTTTGCCATAAATTTGCCACCCGCATCATCTGCAAGTGCCTTGATCTAAATTCTCACTCTTCGCAAAAAAGTGATTCTTAGCTAAATTCACTGCCGAGGGTCACGGTTGAAAGTAGGCAATCTCACTTCTCCATCTTCTTTATTAAATCTAGACTGTACTGCGAGAAAGTAAGCGGAGGAGCAGACGGCCCTTTGCTTCCGCCAGAAAGTGCCATAAATCGAGTTGGCTCGCGCCCCTTTCAAAATCTGTCAGCAGAAGCTCTCCCGGTGGACTTATTGGCGGTGCGTGCCAAATTTTTCACTCCCAATTGGCACGCGTGACTCAAAATAGGCGCCACGGAGGAATTTAAATTATTAAATTTATGCAAAACGTCTGTCACGTGCTTTTAAATTTTTGCTCAACCTTGAGGAAGAGAATATTGTGAGAGAGCTGTTGGCATTTTCCTCGCCCATTCACGGCGGCGATGTCTAATATTAGTCGCACGTCTTCTAAATTTACCCCCACTTCATTCCTTGGCATGAGTAGTGCACGAGTTCCAACTCTGTCGGGATAGGACACGTTTTCAATCTATGATTTCAAAGGGTTTCAACCCCCATGAAATAGTGAAATAGTGATTGGTCTTCAAATATTCATGAAATCAGAGAAATAAACTTTGTGTAGGATATGAATAGCAAATATTATTGTTAATATCGCTCCAAAATTATCACGTCCTATCACTACCTTCTCTTGGCCCTCATATGTCATTGCTGTATATGGATTAAAATGTTTGAACTTTGCCACGGTTGAGGCAGATCAGTAACATTTTCAAACAGAGCACTTTAAACGCAATTAGGCGTGAGAAATGGAAAGCTAATAAGTCGGTCAATTCCTCTCTGCCAAAGAGTATTTCCAGTGTCCGTGCCTCTTTCGTCAACCCTTTGCGCGTCCAATATTGTGAGCTTGTTTAATTTTCGCCCGTGCCGATTGAGCTGTGTGCGCATTTCCTCGTGTGTGATAATCGTCGCCCGTGTGTTTGCTTACTCAACTGCTCAGTCGGTCGGAGATTTATTTTGGGAACGCAGTCTTCTCGTGCCGCATTCAATTATTATTGCTGGAATTAAAATTACCGCAACGTTGCTGCGAAAATAAACCAACGCTTGCTTTAATTAGCGTGCGTCGTCTAGCAGGAAAGTGACGGTAATAGAAAATGGTAATTATGCTAATCTTGATCGGTGGTTCGTATTTGCATACCCCACTAGGGGGTCGGCGCACGGATCTGGGTGAAAATAGATCGTAAATGGCAACATCCGTTTTTTTTTGTTATTAGCAAATAGGACTATGCTAATAAATTTGGAGGTAGATACAGGAAGTTTCTGGTTCTTATCAAGCAATACAGTGATATCATTAACATGCAATATTTTGAGGCGTAATAGTCTAGGAAAATAAGTCACTAGTGACGGTTTGAAGTCAAAAATAGGTCAAGGAGTCGTCTATTGTTGCTTGCTGAGATAAAAAGTAAAATTGCTCTGAATTTTTGCGGCAAGCCGCATCGAAAACACTTGTGACGCGAGAGAGCAAAACTCAGCGCCTAATTTTAACGCGCGCGCAGCGCCTTCGCAGAACAATAATATGCACACGCTCCAAAATAAACTTTCCAGTGGCAGCGATGCGCAAAAACAACCAGTTTGGCGGCAAATCCGTTCTCCGAGCGCCCGTGGGCACAGCAGTTGTAAATCAGTATGACGGAATTCGGCGCAAAAATCTGGTCGGCGTCAAAGGCGGCCAGCCGGCCGGCCGGCCAACGAGAAATCGAGTGCGCGACAGCTCGTTGCCACCCACTTGATTCGGGCCGAGTGGCGCCAGCGGCTGCCTATTTCCACCAAGACAAATCGAGGCAAACGCTCTTTTCATATCGCTGCTGAGCGAACCTTTGCCAAGAGCCGCTGTCGACCCGAAGATTTAATTACGAAATTTTCGCGCACCGGTGCGAGTGACGCTTTTTTTCCTTCTCCGTCGCATTCGTTGGGAGGCGCAGATTCGGAAATCAGCTTTTCGATGATGTTGAGTATCGAAAGGAGGCAGTTTTCCGAAATTTCAGCTGCATTGAACCTCTTACATTATATTAATACAGTGTATTTTTTGAGTCAATATAGTTCATTCCCTGAAAATGTTAAATCAGTCACTGTATAAATGTTGTCCTTTATTTTAAATCTATCGCATTTTCCGCGTAGCGTCAATTCTAATTCATCTATGTTTAAATTAAATCCAATTTGATTTTATAAAAATGAGTCCCAGTGATAAAATCTTAAGACGTTTAAAAGGAAAAATATTTTTAAATATTATGGTATTGATTTTTTCCTTGGATTGTTCGGCTAGCATTGAAGGAAATAAAAATAATTTGGGACATAAAAATTGTTGTAGCGGAACACGCCTTGTACTAAAGGTTGTCCCGGGGACGTACCTGGTCCCTTATCGACCCTTGTCCAGAAGGGTGCTGTCAGTTTTCATTGTGAAATGAGCTTTTCTGGGAGAGCGTTGAAATTATACACACACGCGTACTTACTCCATTACTCAGACTCCTGATTATCTTTATTTTGATAGGTGGCAGCATGTTCCAGCTATATCAATTCCTCCCCTCTGAGATTAACATTAATTTAATTTAATTACTTGGAAATTTGTACTTTGGAGGAGTTCACGTTCAGTTAATCACAATTATTAGTCTTGCTGTTTCTTGCTTAACATAATTAAATATACATCTCTTGTTTGCACTTGAGGTTTTTCTTGCTGCACAATTTAATTAATTGACAATTTAATAGACTTGAGGTTTTGCTTGAATACAACAAATAATTCACTTTCACTTTCGACTGAAATATGGAAAAGGAAAATCAAACTGAATTGGCGCACTTACTTTAACACAAAATCTTCCAACTTCTTGGGAACTTTGGTCACTCTTGATGACCTTCTTAGAGTTGGAGTCAATGGACTTGAGGTTACAGCTGCACTGCTGGATTTATCCTCGTGCTGCTCAGGTAGTAGGTCAGGTGGTAGCCTCTGCGGCTCTCCAGCCAGATTTTCTCTCCTTTCCTCCCTTCTGCTTTGAATCCTCGGCCTCAAACGCATAGGAGATGGCACCTTTGTAGGCGAGGTGCAGTCAGGCGACTTGTCGGTCGGCGCCGAAGTGACATCAGCGTCGTATTCGACCGGGGCTTCCAGCACAGTTGAGGCGCCTGCTCTCAGCTTAACCTGATCCACATGCCTTTGAACCTGACCCTCCGACGTCTCAGCCAGGACTCGTCGTGGACCTAGGAATTTGGAAAATTGAGCCTGTTCCCATTTGATCTTCGGGTCCCGGTAGCTCCTGATGGTGATAGGCTGCTTTTCTGCAGGCTCATAGGCCAACTTTGTGGTTGCCTGCAACATCTTCTTCTCCCTTTCCACTCCTCTTCTCTGTAGGTCCTGCACGTGCTGGGTCTTGGTGAGCACCGTGACTGGTCGTCTTCCCAAATTAAATTCAGCAGGAGCAACACCAGTGGTCGAATGAGGTGTTGAATTGTGCCCCAGCAGGAAACTGTCCAAGCAGGCACTCCACTTGCTCTCTGGGATTTTTTTAAGGAAGCTTTTCACTGTCTGCACCCCGCGTTCAGCAACACCATTCGTCTGCGGGCTGTACGGAGGCGCAAAAATTAGGTTGACCGAATTTCTCCTGCAGAATTGCTTGAAAGCTTCTGCCCTGAATCCGGGTCCATTGTCTGCAACAAGGGTATCACACAGACCCTGGACCCTAAAAAGCTTCCTGCAGAACTGGATTGCCGTCTCGGCTTCCATGTTTTTGGTTTGTTCTGCGTCCAACCAGCCAGACAGACCATCTGCAGCTACAATGAAGGTTTTACCACGACGGACCTCGAAGAAATCGAGGTGGACCCTGCCCCATGGCCTGCAAGGAACAGACCAAGGAATCACTTGTGCCTTTGGGGGAGCCTTGTTGAAAAGACTGCAGGGCTGGCATGACTGGCAAACCTCCTCGATGGCACTATCCATGTGTGGCCAGTAAAAATATTGTCTTGCCAAGGTTTTCATCTTGCTCTGGCCAAAATGGTTCAGGTGAAGGAGCGCCACGATTTCAGGTCTGAGTGCCGCAGGTACGACTGCCCGGTCTGAAAAAAGGACAATTCCGTTGCAGAACTTCAAGCTCGGCCATCTTTTCTTGTACTCCAATAAGTCGTTAGGAAGACTCTCTGGGCTTTTACCTTTGAGAAGGTAGGTTTTCAGTTGCTGCAGCGACGGATCCAAAGCTGTCATTTGCTGCAGCCGTTCAAGGTCGACGATTTGGGCACCGCTAGCGACGTTCATAAAGGCGACTTGCGCTGCCTCTTCATCATCTTCAAGCACCTTCTCACCAGGCAGTGGAAGCCTAGACAAAGCGTCCGCATTAGAATGCTGTTTTCCAGGTTTGAACTTGATGACAAAATCGAAATCCCTCAGGAAAATACAGTATCTAATCAGTTTTGATGGCAGGTCTTCAGACATGGGTTTTCCCTTCCCAAACACGCTTAGGAGCGGTTTGTGGTCTGTAATGACTTCAAATGTCCTACCCCAAACGTACTTTTTAAATTTCTTAATGCTCCATACGACCGCCAAGGCCTCAAGCTCGATCTGAGAGTAGTTGCACTCTGCCTTCTGCAGAGTTCGCGATGCAAACATGATAGGCAGTTCTTTGTCGTCCTCGACATGGCTGAGTACGGCACCTAATCCACGTCTGCTTGCATCACACGAGATTCTCAGGGGTTTCTGGGAGTTGTAACAAGTCAGCGCCAATTTTGACAGTAAACAGCGCTTTACCTGCTCCAGAGCGTCGTCACACTCCCTGGTCCACTCAAAAGGTACATCCTTCCTCAACAGTTTGTACACAGGTGCGAGGATGGCTGCTTTGTTTTGGATGAACCTGTCGTAGTAGTTAATGAAGCCTAGGAGGGCCATCAGGTCCTCCTTTGAGGTCACAGGCGGCATTTCCCGAAGCGCCTTGAGCTTGTCCTCGGTAGGTTTCACGCCCTTAGGGGTCAATTTAAACCCCAAATATTCCAGCTCTGTAACACAGAAAGCACACTTGCTGAGTTTCACGCGCAGGCCATTTTCCAGAAAGATCTTCAGGACTGAGCGCGTAAGCGTAATTAACTTTTCTTTTGATGGGGCAAAGACCAGCAAATCATCAAAATAGACGAAGACCCCCTTCAAGTGAGCAACTAAATTTTTAATCGCATTTTGGAAAATTGCTGGACACACTGACAAACCTGGGGGAAGCCTCAGGAAACGGTAGAGTCCACAGTGGGTGTTGACTGTCAAGACTTTCGACGATTCTTCATCAACCTTCAACTGCAAGAAGGCATCCAAAAGATCCAACTTGGTATACACGTAGCCAGGCTGGACCTGGGCCAGCAGGTCGTCCACCGACGGAATCGGCGTCGATGCCATTTCACAGGCCGGGTTTACAGTTGCACTGTAGTCAGCACAGAAACGAAGGGAGCCGTCGGTTTTCTTCACCCACACAGCCGGCGTAGCCCACTGACTAAACAGCACCTTTTCAATGACCCTGTTCTTCTCTAGGGCCTTAAGCACTTCAGTAGCAGTGTCTCTCAATCCGTACGGCACGGTACGGGCGGGCAAATGCACCGGAACTGCGTCTTTCTTTAACGGAATACTCACTGGTGCACCCTTAAATGTGCCCAACTCAGGGGTGAACACCTTGGCTAGATCTTTGTACTCCTCGGGAATTGCAGTCATTTTCAAGACCTTGCCTATCATTTCTTCACTACGAGAACTGCACTTGCTCACAGCCTCGCCTTCTTTGAGGCCAGGCACCAAAACTTTGATGCCGAGAGCCTTAAACCAGTTGCGGCCCAACAAGGACGGTCCGTCCTTGGCCATCACCAGGAGGTCTAGGTCTACCGCTGGCAACCCTTTCGGTTCCAAGTGCAAGCTCACCTTTCCTGCGGCAGCAATTTCTTGCTTTTGGCCCCAGGCTGTCATCCTGATCGATGTAGGGCGCAATGCAGATTCATCAGGGAAGAAGCTCTTAAAAGTGGACCACCCAATCAATGAATAAGTGGCTCCACTGTCAACCTCAAGCTTCAGCTTTCTACCATTGACTCTGATACTCAACAGCACCTTTTTCTCAGCAGTCTTGTCAGGTAGGACATGTTGAATTTGCAGGAGGTGATTGACAACAGCTCCCGCCAGCTCCTCCCCTCCAGAGTCGCCTTCATCAACGTCTTCTACGTTGACATAATTAGCTTGACTTTTCCCTTTCTGCTTCTTCTTAATGAAACACGCCGCTTCGACGTGTCCAGGGCGATTGCACCACTTGCATTGGGCTGTTTTAAGAAGGCTGCATTGGCTGCGGGCATGTCCAGATTTTCCGCAGCAGAAGCACTCAATTGGTTTTTGCGTCTTCCCATCGTCACGCTTGTCTTGCTTGACATTGTCTTTACGCTTGAAGCTACGCCCTTTTGAACGCCCAACTCTATTAAGATCGCTGGCCTCTTGTTTGGCCAGCGCAGCAGAGCACTCGTCGGCTTGATCATGGGCCGCAATATAGGACTTGACGTATTTCAAGGTAAGGGTATCCGAGTCTTTGGCCAACAGTTTCTTGCGGATTTCCATATTCCGCAGACCTGAAATGATTTTTGGGACGATTACCCGATCCTCCAGGTCGTCCAGGCCAGCCTTTGCATTCAGCTCCAGCAGATCAGCGATGAACTCCGCCGTTGGCTCGTTTTCCTGCTGCACTCGCCGGAAGAACTTGTCGATGTAGACGACCTGGTGGGGCTCGGCTCGCTGATAATAGGCGGCCATTCTAGAAGTGATTTCTTTGTATGACACTTCTGCAATTTTGTTTCCCGCACACATTTTCAAGATGACGCGGAAAGTTTTATTGTCTTGATTATCGACGAAAATGTTCCGCTTCACGCTGTCATCCTTGATGCCGCGGGTCAGAAAGTAAATGTCCCACCTTTGCAGGTAGTCGGAGAAAGAGACATCCTCCTCGGGGTTAAATGGGCTGATTCGCGGCCTGTCGTTAGCAAAGGATGACCGCCCGGCATTCCCATCAGTTGCACTTTGGTCGCTCGCCATCTTGGTTTCTGGAACGATCTGTTACACGCCGTATGAAATTCGTAATTTCCTCGTCGCCAATGTTGTAGCGGAACACGCCTTGTACTAAAGGTTGTCCCGGGGACGTACCTGGTCCCTTATCGACCCTTGTCCAGAAGGGTGCTGTCAGTTTTCATTGTGAAATGAGCTTTTCTGGGAGAGCGTTGAAATTATACACACACGCGTACTTACTCCATTACTCAGACTCCTGATTATCTTTATTTTGATAGGTGGCAGCATGTTCCAGCTATATCAAAAATGTATTTCAGGATTAATTTCTAAATTTACCTTAATATGTTTCTAACCTGATAAATATGTATATATTTAGCTAGCTTGTCCTTTTTCGATCAAAATGTAAAAAAGAACACGGAAGCACCATTTTTAAGACTTGCATAGTAGTCACGGTTATATAAAAATCAATCTTTTCATCCTCCTTTTGCATGCGGGCTGAGTTCGTTGTAAACTTTCCGCTTTGTTTGAGTACACTCTTGACGTGCCCATGCTGAAAGATTTTAGCTTGCTGCTTTAAACTTCATAGCACAGAAGCTATACGCTTGATGCTTTTTCCCAGAAGAGCGCTCACAAAGTTGATTTTGAGGAGAATTCTGCGCTTCTCAGAAGCATAAAAAATTGTCGCTTCGATGTATTTGGAATGAAGGTATAGAGGAGCAAAATATTTGAGCGTTCGGGATTCGGCTCGGAAATACTTCAACGCAATCTTCTCTGCTCCTTATTATTTCCAGTCTGGCGATCTCAACAGCAATTGGAGTGAATCACGTTGTGTAATCGTTCTCCCGAGATCTCTGCACCGAGAGATTTATTTATTGTGCCAATCACGCGGCGCTCACGTCCCAATAAAAATAACGATCGCTGTCTGCATGTGCGCTTAACCCAAAGAGCAATTACTTTTATAGCACTTGTAATGAGAGAGCAGCGCCGAGTCAAATATACAACAAACTATCGAGAGACGCGTGGTCCTTTTAAGGCTTCCCATTGGCCTGCCGAGCCTTTTTCGGCCGCTCACCGTCCGTTTGTGGGCGCGACAATCCCGAGAGAGTTGCACTCCACTCGCCGCAGACGTGGGGGTACTGGTTTGCAGCCTCTTTTTATTATTGAAATCCGAGTTTCATTGTTTCTCACATGACCGATTGTGTTTCCGTCTCTGAAAACAACCCAAACAGTAATCTCTCAGCCAAATCGATCAGCTTTTGTTTAAGTTGCCAACATAGCGGTTGATAAATAAAGCTTTTTAATTTAAATTTGTTGAAACTCACAAGAGAGTAAATAAGGTAAATTCTCTGGAATTCTTTCAGACATGCATGAGTAAATATTATCGTTTAATCCACAAACCTTGGAAATACATTTTATATCGATCGGTTACCCCTTTTATGATGGACTATCCCCTGATATCGAAGAACTCGCGAAAACTCCGCGTCTCAATAACATCGCGAACGAATAACATGGGTGCACGGATGTCATTGCAGGAAGTCCAGTCCAAAAGATCGTGTTACTGTCCCCATGCTGGGGTCTATTTTGAAACGCAAGACGTTCGTACCGTGAAATTGATTCACGCATGCTGGAAATGTGCAAACCAGCAAGTAGCGAGTTGAAAAGCTTTCGAAAAATCCATCCATGTTCGAATGCATTCGTCATTGTAATGCAGGAGAGTCAAATCAGCTCCTAAACATCGCTCGGATCTCACATTGCAACGTGCACTCAACAATGCAAGGCAAAGGTTTAACAGAATGCCGAAAGAATTTATTCTAATTAAAATTCAGTTGAACCACATTTTAGCAAACATTTAGATGCATATTTTTACACGTACTTTCGAGAGAATGAGAACCCAATTTTCAACCACAAATAAAGCTCCAAATGATCTCTGTACGAGCCAAAACGTACACCATATAAATAAAAAAAATGAATAAATGTAAAAGGACAATTTAGATTTTTCCAGTTTTTGGACCAACGCATGCATGGGCAGCTTTATATACAATAACTCTATATTATACTTCCTTATGTGTGAGTCAATAGTATTCACGTCCCTCGAGTCATATTTGTACTAGCATAAAGCACACACCGAGCCACACGTCAAGTGACAATGGTGTTTCTCAGAAGCTGCTGACTTTTCCTTCTTCTGTGCGCCACATGTCGGATTCGAAAAAAACTACATATTCACCGAAATAGATCAGTGCAGTGATTCACTCGAAATTTCCCTTGAGCGACAAACTTTTTGCTCAATTTGTAATCCCTGTAACGTTTGCCTTTGGCAATAAAATAATGAGTTGCGTTTTTTCTTCTACCTCATGAATCACACCTCAACGAATTTAATGCACTTTTCCTTCTGATGAACACGCGAGTGCACGAAGAACGGTGTCGTGCCCTTCGTTGGCTTCGCAAATTTAATTGAAAATCGGTATAATGACCTGCTTGTATTAAGACATGTTCGCCCGAATCCATCGAGGTCATGCACTCAGCGCTCATAATCCTGATGGCGAGTTAATTATTGCTTCGATCGGCCGTTTTGACCACGCGCACACAAGAACGTGAACATGCACTGTTAAAATTTAGTAATAATTATACAATCACAAACAAACTGCCAGTTAATGCTTGACGGCCGCCCAGTAATTAAAGGTCTCTCGCTATTGCAACCCGATCATGGCAACAATGCAAATAACACTATTGCCACCGCCCTGCTGCAAGGTGAAAGAATTTGAGCGTTTTCCTCTCAGCTCTAATCTACACAAAATCACGTGAAATTGATTGGAAATTTGTGGAAAGTGTTGTTATATCGCACGCTTCTATAGATTGAGAGAGCAAATTAGTGCGTTTTGCTGCGGAAGGTGATAGCACTTGGAGGCAATCACCTCAGTCATGAATATTAATTGACACTTTCAATGCGGTTGCTCTGATTATGCATTTTCTCTGTGGCGGCAACCTATCGTTTTTAGTTAGATTCGCTTGAGTGTCTGGTGTGATGCAAATCCAGCTCAAGTTTATCGCGTTCTCTAATTGGCCATATAACCTCTATTGTTTCTTTACACTGCATTTTTCAATCACATTAGGAAACTTCAGACACAACTAGTTCCCGCAGAGAAATTTTTACCTGATGTATAGCTTAGTGGTTAGAATCTAGTCTCCGGATTACGATCATTGCTGTCTTGGCGGCCTTTTATCTCACCGCTTGGACACGACTGTTTAAGGGAGACTCCTAAAGGAAAATGAAAACTAAAGCTAAATTATGTATGAACATAGTGGAGAAATGCACGTTCAATTAAAAACTTGAATTTTTTTACTGTTTGAAACACTTTTGAAGGATTTAAGTAAAAATTAAATAAAATGACGGCGCGACAATTATTTTGTAGTCGATTTGTTGATTCCTTCATGTTTCTCAGATGAAAGGAAGTGGAAGGTGCAACCAGCAATTAATGTGATTTGTATTTATACTTAAGTGACAACTCCAACTCATTACTCCCCAACGGCCTCTAAACAGTAACTATAAGCAACATGAGTTTATTTTCCCAATGCTACATTAGTACGTGCATGCTTCATCTCTTTGAAATGAAGGAGGAAACTCGAGTTATGCGATCTTCTGCGAGAGGGAAATTATGGTCAGATGAATTTTGATTGGCGATCGTCAGGGTCGATCGTCTCGAATTAGCAAACACAAAGTAAGCAAAGAGCAAAGTAATCAAGTAACCGGACACACATTCGTATCATTTATCATCACATGCTGCACGAAGGGGCGCGTAGGGCGTCGTGTTATCAGGAGCACTGCATTATGTCGGCGTGTGAATCTAATGTCACGACCCACAATCGGTGCTGTGAATCATGGGCGTGACTTGGTGCACGTACTACCGTCTTGCAGCTCGCTAAAATTAAAACCTCGTCGATCGCGGCACGACGTCCAACTGTTTACAGACAAAAGGGCTGATGGGTGTGTGTGAAAGAGTGCGTGCGTGTGTTTGCACTTGAATTTTTTCCTTCGTGCATTTCCCTCGGCACTTCAGAGAAACTTCTGGCGTTCCGCTCTATTTTCGCTTTGTTTGATTTGGCCGTGCGAACGCTCGGCTCTTATGTGTGTAATGGGATTTTTCGTGATAAGAGAAAGAGGAAGGTTGGCGCGATTGTTTAGGCGGAGTCGCACAACTCTTGTGTGCCCCTAAAATTTCTCAAGACTCGTTTTGTTGGCACAGAAAAGTGACACGTTCTCAGAACTGTTTGTTTTTAATACACTTCGGGCTACACGCTGAGTGTCTTATCTTTATAAGGACCCAACAATCGAAAGGACATTTTATAAATCAACTGTAATTGGTGATTTAAGTGCGTCAACTCGCTATATTGTTTTATAGTGTGAGGCTTATTTAATTTATCGGATCAGATAGTTTTACTGACGCAAAAAGCAACCATTAAAAATATTTGGAGCAATGCCCGATTTAATTTAAATCACAAGATAACTTCCTAAAATGGCTAACGTAAGGATAATTAAAAAAACGTAATATTACTGAGGGGTTATAATATAATTTAATTTTTGTTCCAATTTTATTTTAATTTTTGTTTAATTTAAAAAACATTATTATTTATTGAACATTGAATTTTTAATATAAATCAATTTATTAAAGTACCAAAAATCTAGTGAGTAATATTATCTTATGTAGTAAAATTGAAATGTCAATTATTTCTATCGAGTAGTTTATATTATTCATTATGATAACGATTATGAGGCAGCAAATAAATAAACTGGATTAAGCGACAATCTCCCCTGTAGAGCCAAGAGATTGTAGTTTATAAATAAACGTAATTATATTTAAATCCCACACGAACTCCGGCTATAAAGGAGTAATCGTTAGTTACACCTGACGCAATCTGCGAAATCAGCCTCACAACCATCTTCCCTTTCAAACCAGCGCACTTTTGCAACGCGTCTTAATTGGCAGGTGCAGAAAAACCTCGGCACACCAACACACAATTGCGCTTGGCTTGCAAAAATGCATCTAACGATCGCGGGCGTGTTAGCATTATTTCTCACCGCATCTGCGGCGGCGACGACAGTAATTGCACCTCACGCAGCACAATGTACAAATAGAGTAGTCAAAGAAATGAGGAGCGCCCACGTCGCGAAAAAGAGCAATCGACAGCACCACTTTCCGTATTTGCATTTCACACCTGATGATATCACTGAAGAAGAAGACGACGACGCGCGCACGGCAGGTGTTGTAATGAATTAAATTATTCATCTCGTAGCGGGAGAGCCAATCGACGCTATTCATGTTCACTGTACAACACGGGCTTTTTGCTTGCTTTTTACGCTGAGTGACTGAGAGTGCGCGCGCACATAGCGCCGGCTTAGTTTCTAAAAAGGCTCGCTTCACAAATACGCGAGACAGCGGCTCTCGAGTCCCAGTGTTGCTTCAGACTCAGCCCGTGCTGTCGGTTGTGAATTTGTGAGCCCTGAAGTGGATGCACTCGCCGGTGACAGGTCACTTCCCCGTGTCGTGACTGGACTTAGTGTCTTCTAGCAGTGCATTCAAAAACAGACAATATGCCTTTTCGAAGTGAATCTCTCGCCGACCTGACCTGGTTCAGTATGCTAGTGGACGTGACGGTAAAAATTTTATTATTATTTGTTACCCTGACCCCTTAACATTTAAATTTTGTTCAAAGTTGTTTTTCGATCGTAGCAAGACAGTTAATTGTCATGTACCTGCAAGTACAGTTCAATGAATTTATTGATCAATTTGATTTTTTTCATTTGTTGCACCTAAAGGAAATTGGAACAAACACAAAACATGCCAAGAACTAATACGACTCGCTACTTGCTGGTTTGCACCTTTCCAGCATGCGTGATTTGGCTTCACGGGACGAATGTCTAGCGTTTAAATGCAGTCCTCGGTGCGGAGTGGGCTGGGTCCCTGTGCGGCCTGGTGTGCCCATGTTATCCGTTCACGGTGCTATCGGGACCCGGGTTACAGCATTCGTGCTAGTACAGTGCGCTCTCTTCCCGGTCCGAGGACAGGGATAAAAGACAAAAATTAAAGGTTTATTTTTTTCAAGTTAGATTGAAAAGGCAACTTTTATGCAGTAGAAACCGACAAGAAGCTAATTCCCTTTATTCACCGCAATTTTTCAAAACGGGTAGGCTGTTAATTTTTTTAATTGAATTTAGTTAATTTAAAAGCAAAATTCAAAGAGGGTCAACAGCAGAAGCACGTTTTTTTTAGCTCAAATTCAAGAGAAAATATAATGTTAATTAAATTTGATTTATTTTATTTGACCACGATTAACCATATTTTAGGAAAGTGCAACAGTGAATTAAGTCACTCATTAATAATTCAGAGCATTTAACTCATATTCGATTGTAAATTTCTAAACTTCATTTGCTTGCTTCACGCTTATTTCATAAGTATCGAAAATAAAAAATTGGTGTTTTTGGTTTATTGCCACAACCCAGACTCAATAAGAGAGCATAAGCAAGAAAGATGAAAAGGAATGTGGAAGATAATTTTGATGCAGACATCAACACTGATGAGTAATTATATGTTTGTGTGGGTTGTAAAAGAGGAAATACTGCAGATAATCGCGCATCTTGTTTACATTGAGTCCTTTTTAAATGAAAGATAACCTATATTTAATGGTGCTTGACGATAGGCGTTGTGAATTGAACGATTGAAGAGTCAAAAAGAGGCGAGCGAGGACGCGGCATAGAGCAACAACTTTTCTCGCTCACTGACCGACTAGGGCACAGCGATTTCTTTGCCGTTCATTCAAGGTCAAAGATTTAAGTGATGATTCTTTCGTGGTCAATGCACACAATTAAATAAAGTGATGTCACAGCTGATTGTGCAGAATAGAAGACAAGTAAATGATTCGCAAACATTGGAAAGCGTCAAATCATCAGACCTTTCCCCCTCACAATTCAATTGAAAATATAAAATGATCATTTTTGCAAACTCTGAGTGAACGTATTTATTAAATGTGCTCATGAAGTCTAATAATTGCAAAAAAACTACCGAAATAACTTTTTAGCATTCTGAATTAAGAATTAAGACCATGCCTATGAATTTCCAATTGATCGATCGTGTTTCTCTTTTGGCATGACGGATGCACGTTGATGATCGATTTAAAAAGCTGGATTATTCGGCCAGCGAATTTAGGCTTCATGGGTCACAGAACGCGTTCGTCGTTTTTATGCACCACATAAGCCAGCCTGCGTTCAAAAAATCCAGTAGTGTTCAGCATAGCGTTGGACATGGATGGATATACGCAGTGAGATTAATTGACACACCGCCGCCTCCGAGGTGGGCGTGCGTGTTCCTCAAATAAATGTAATTCCTCGCTCAAACACCTCGTGTGGACACTAATATTTTCATCACACAACGCGGATGTTTCTCTCTGCTGCTGAGACACATCTAAGAAACTGTTCCGTGAAACCTTACTGACGCAAAGAGTGACGGGCGCGGAGGCTTGCTCTCGGTCAGCAAACTTTCCTTTCTTCCTCCTTAAGAGAAATTGTTTGAAACAATTCTTTTGCACCTGTTTATTATTTCAGGGGCAAAAAAGCCTCTCGTAGTTCCTTTGGTGATGTCACGCCCATTTGATTGTGAATAGGTTAGAAGTGAAGAGCAGTAAAGAACTTTAGTATGTCTGGATAGACGGTGAGAAAACTGCTCTCAATTTGATTTGATGAAATAAATCGTATATTGCCAAAATATACCTATGCGGATTACCACTAAAGCAATTTACGTAATTGGCAAAATCTATATTTATTTAAGATGGGTAGTACCGATGCTATGCATGTTCTAACTCGTGCTTGAAGTTATAAAAATTATTTTGTTCCTTGAATTTAAACAGAGTCAATTAGCGAGAAACGCTTCGCAGGGACAACATCTGAAAATAACCCTTAAGAACTACATATGAAATGTTAGAATTGGCGGCGAATGCATACGTAGATAGTTCACGTGTACCACAATTAAAAATAGCACGTGAGCGATTTTAATGGCGGGTTTCCTCATTCTCAGCGTTGTCGTCTAACAAATGTTTGACCAAACGTTTCATCTCGTTTCAGTTCAAACGGATGCTCAACAAAGAACTCAGCCACTTCTCCGAGTCCAGCAAATCAGGGAATCAAATATCTGAATACATCTGTTCCACATTCTTGGGTGAGTTGTTTTTAGTTTATATCTTTATTGAGTGTTAGGTTTTTTTCTTTTGAGGAAACATTTTTGTGATAAGCGATATGTAAATATACACGTTTCATGCAAAGAGATTAATTAATCACCCGCAATCCTGTTCATGATCTAATCGCTGGATCTTTGTATTCACGCTGTTCCACTTTGAACGATGTTTCGGGTCAAGGCTGACACATTTCGCTCGGATCCTCCCATTCATTTCCCTCTTTCCTCGCCAACAACTCGTTGTCCCAATAAATCTCGTTGCGCATTTGGTAAACAGTTACTTGAACGATTGTCTTATATTAATTATTGACCACGCGGTCTTTTGCATTGAGAGGAAGTCGTGATCGAGCGTGTCGTGCATAAAAATAAATCTCTCTCTCAGGTGTTTGCTTTAGCTGGCAGTGGATGTAGATACATACTAACCATTACACCCTTGACCCTGGCCACGCCGCCTGCTAGAGTTTATAAAGTCCATTAAACTTGCAAGCTTTGCCGTTTTTCTATTTGCTTCGCGCTCGCCAGGAAGCGTGTTGGCTGAATGCCTACTTACACGCAAATATTTCACTTGCTATCAACTGGCAGTACGACACCCTGACGTTGAAAATTTACTCGTCAGTTGAAATTATGGCTATCAACCAAATGCCTGAGCCGCGGGCTATTCGCCTTGAAAGTTGGGCGAAGTGGATATCTTTCAGTGATTTATGCCATGGGAAACTACAGAGTAAAGGAAAAGGAAGGCCTTAATAATCTGCAGTTTTTTTCACTTGAAAATTAAATTTCTGTGCTGATCAGACATTTCAGTGCTCGCTTGTAAGGCCACAAATGCCAGGAAGTTCATATTTAATCGGGTAAATAGATAATGCCGCCTTCTAATTATTTCATACGAACGGATTTTTTTGATGGCATTATAATATTTTGGGCCCCAATTTAAATTCAACAATTTTAATGTTATCATTTGGGGGGGGGGGACTATTTGGTGATTTCTTTCGTGATCGCAATTAGTCCTCATTTGAGGTCTATCTAATGATAAACAATTAGCCAGTGCAGTACGTATAGAGATAGTTCAGTCTAGCATTACTTTAATTAATATAGGGTTAAAAATACTTTTTAAAAATGGAAATATTTAAAATCTATTTATTCCATTTCAGCCAGCACTTCCCTTCTGCAACTTTTTCAGAAAGTCCATAAAATATTTTGTTCTATCAAAAAATAAGATTTTTATTTGAGACCATGCAAACAATTCGTTTTTTGTTTCTCCTCGAGATTCTGGTGTGCACGGCTTCTTACTACTCCTGCGCCGCAATAAGGCTGGTTTATTGACAATTAGATAAGCGCAGAGCGGCGAACGTCCCATGCCAACAAGCACTTGCTCAGGGTCACGGCTTCTCCGAAATTTAATTAAATTGCTTTTCAATCAAAAAGCTTCTGAGATCAAAGGGGCCGGATGCGTGCCACCTCTCAAGGATCGCAATTGCGTCCCTCGTCCTTGCTAATTACTCTGTTCAAAGGCACCTTGACATTGAACTTTGGCTCAGTTCACGTGTAAAGATGATCCGCCCACTCGGCTTCGTAGAAGAAAGCACTCACGTTTTGCGCAGCGTGCTCACGGACTTGACAAAAGGCATTCCGATGAAGCAGGGATGCTAGCTTATCAAATTGAAATGACATTTTCGCCGAGTGAGCACTCTAACCAAACTTAAGTGATTACTTTTCTCGGAAATTTTACTGCCGCAATCAGTGTATAATACTCCTCGCTATAATTTACTTCTTATTTATAATATGGTCAGCCGATCACCGTGTAAAAATAGCTGATTTTTAATCCATATAAACTCATCAATATTCAGAGAGTAAAAGTGTGGTGCCGGGAACCTTACATTGTGCGGTATCACCCAGGAATTGGAAATAATAACAAGAAAATGACGAGCAAGGCCAGGTTGGAATGCCCCGGGGGAACGTGCCCAGACTCGGATTTGACCGTGATAAGAATATCCGCAGACTTTTATCGTTTGATGGAAATAACCTGCGTGCAGTCTTTTGTTGGACGAACTGCCATTCACTCCTGATAAATTCTTTTCCACTAGTAACGGAACACCGCAAGGTATTCATTTACTTGACCATCGTAATTAAAAAATATTCATATTGCTTTTTATATATTTTATTCCTAATCAACTAGTAAAAATTTCAACAAAATAATACCAAAATTCAAGAAAGACAAAGGAAGGACCAATTTCTTGCGGTAAAAGTACAAACGTAAAGCGTCAGCATGTACATAATGTGCAGATGAGTCATGAGCAATTCGTACACACTTTCAGTTCACACTGAAACTTGCTGTATCAGTACCTATTATTCAGGCGCCGGCGAACATTTGATTTTTGTACGTTGCTGACTCACAATCCTACACCTCACATTTAATTATTTCATGATTCACTGACGTCATATGTCTTGACGCCCGCGTGCTTGGAAAAACGAGTAAATTTTGGTGTTGCTCGACAAGCCTTTTACTGGCTGTCAGTCACGTCGCTTGCCGACCTAAACGAAACTCGAGTTTAATGGCGTCATTGCCCCGAATCGAAAAGAATTAATGAATGTTTCCTAACGGGAATAAGGGCGAATCATTTCGAAATCCAGAAAACTCCAGCAAAGAGCAGCACGAGTTTATCCATGCTGATTTTTTATATCTTTATCATTCTAAACATGATAAAAGCTCTTTATCATTTTTTTTTTCAAGAAAATTCTCTGAGCTCATACCCTATTTGTTTGATTAATCAGGCGAGAACTGAACTAGTTTTCTTACTGAGCGAAAAAAATAAACGGATCGAGCGTACAAAAGCACATAGAGAAATGATATCTTTTGATGTGTGCAAGTGACACAGTTTTCTTTGTTTGGACGCTTTTATTGCGCTTGTGAGACGGATATTTTTAGCATTCAGCTCGTCAGCTTGATTCGTTTAAATCGAATTGAAGCGGTGCGTATGTATGCAACCCGGCGAGTCAAGTCGATATTGGTTATTATCCGATTTGAAAGAGCAAAGAGCGAACATTGTTATCGTTAGCAGACGAGATGCGTGACCGACACGTGATTGCCGCCACCGCTGCTTCATATTAATTGGCTTACACAAAGGAGATTTCTGCTGAGAATGGTCCCTTGAATGGAGGCTGAGAGGAGGCGCGTCCCTCTACCAGTCTCCGATCTGCGTCGTAGCTTTTCGGTCAATGATTCCGATTTGTTTTAATTATCACAACAGCGCACGTGAGCTTGGTATTGACTTGCACTGAACTCTGAAGATACCAGAGTGATCTTTCAACCTCGAAGCACTCATAACCAGTTTCCCAGAAATTTGGTTGGTTGACAAAGGCTCAAAGGCTGCGGACAAGGAAACTTTGATACAATGTCAACTGGCTGTGCCCCAAACTCCACGGGAAACTCTAAACCAATGATGTTACATAATTACAGGCTGTTGGTTGCTCTGTGGAAATTTTCAAATTATTGTCAATTAAAAAAAGCACGTAATTTTGAGCGCAACTCTGGTTTGCCTTGACCTTTGGCAGCGAAGAGGAAATTATAGATAAAAATTCCATAAATTTGTAATTGGCACGTGCAGCATTATTATCTCTTTTGCAATTGACTCCATTCTAGTAGACTGGCGGGAAGGAAGCGCCGAGGCACGAACAATGGATCCAGTATATAATAATAGCGGCGATATGACGAGAATAGGGCAACTTTACGAGAGAAAACTGCGAGGGTGACGAGCAAGATACAACGAGCGCATTTTGAAACATAAATGTCTCATTCTGCATATTATGCTCGTGTAAGTCACCTGTCAATTTGTCTTTTTGCACTCGACTCAACCGCTATTGCGCGCAGTGCGCTGTATTGCATTTATACCCTAGTCTTTTGTCAGACAGACACGAGACAGACGCCTGTGGCTTTTCCTTTGATTGGCGTGGATTCTCTGCATTTTAACTTCTTTTGGGTCGGCGGATGATGGATGTCAATGAACCGAGGCAACCGTTTCCTTTGGCCAGTGCTTAGTAGGTCGCGACTAAAAGGGAATGCCACCGTTTTTGCACACTTGATTGAAAATGAGGAAAGCGTCTGAAACGCTTTTGACACAAAGAATTCGATTCGAGCTTGATACAAAAAGGATTCTATTAAAGAAGAGAACGGAATCACTGGTCAAAATGCAATCCGGTTCAATGTTTATTTATAGCGCGCAATCGAGTAAACGGCAATGCAGCATGATTAATTTTACGCGTGAAAATATTTTTCATAGTATACTATTAAAGCAACCTGGCCTGAATGTAAATATAAATTTAAAAAATGTCCTCGATTTTCACTTGAAGAGAAACCCCCTACGTTTATAACTTTTGGTCTCCATTATGAGTCAAGCTCTTAAGGTGACAAATAATTAATTTATCAACAAATTTAGAGTAAAATAATGTTGGTCTGTTACAACTGATTAAAACCCTTCGATCAGAAATCGGAAATTAATATTCTGCTCTACATCAGGGATGACGTTGGTTGTGTTTGCAAACTACGTAGGTAATTGTTGCGAGTTTCTTATTTTATCATGTGGCAAGGCTGCTGTGCCGGTAATTGCCGTTCGGTCGCTTTGTGCTTAGCCTTTCATATCAATTCATTACTCGGCCACGATTATTATCTCCTCCCTGCTAATGCCACAATAAGCAACAAGCTACGCGAAGGGCGTTTTAGCAATAATTCTTCATCGACCTGGTGATTTTTAGCGAGGACTCTCGCCCTGACCGCGCCGGTGATTTACATATAATAACCGAAATCTGGCAAGGGCCGCTTTTCACTTTTGCGGTCAGAACGGCCTGCGGCATAATAATCCATTGAGGCTAATGATCGATGATTATTGCACCTGTTCCTGTTGCAGCGCTTCCTCAAAACACGCACATAAATTAATAAAATGCGCGCTGATTGCGATCAAGAAGACAATGCCGAGAACCAGTTTTGGCCGCGGGCACAGAGATGCTGATCTCTGTAATAATCGACCTCTCCCTCCCAACGCTTTCTCAGTCGCCGTTTATCATAAACATTGGGTGTTTGACCCTGATGCTGGCACCGCGCTCTTTTCTCGAGTGTGCTTTAATCATTATTTTAATTTAACAGCCAGTGTGTTTATTTACGGTTTGGAGAGGAAGTGGACCTGCAAATTGGCAGATTCGAAAATAATTAGCCCGTGAAGAGGAATTTGTTTAAGGAAACACGTGAAAATGGGCCAAGGATGAATTTTCTGAAAAATATGCTTCCTTTTCGTATCTAAAGCTCCAACTCAGATTTTCACAGTAAACCCAATTATACCGCCAAAGCAATAAAAATTTGCAATAACATGAAAATAGAACTATGATAAACAAGAGCAAACCCTGAAATGAAAGAAAAACTCTCCTATAAATAACAGTATTTTCTCAAACTAGGATAGCTGTAGTAGAAAAATCACTTTTTAAAAATGGAACTGATATTACAACCAAATAAAAAACTTTTCTGATAGACTGTCAAAATATTTGATTTATTTATTCCAAGTATCAGCAAATATGTTCAAACATGTGTTCAAAATACTATTCGTAGCAATTTTTCCAACTGATTGCTAAAAGCGAGAGTTGTCCTCCCTTTGGCGGTGAGCGTTCAAGCGTGATTCCTGCGGTTTTTCTTTTTTTGTCGCGTGCACATCATTCTGACATGAGCGTGGAGAGTGCAATTTAGGTCAGTCCATTATCTACGTGGCGGAGGCCTCATCCCTGGCAAGGTGACCCATTTCATTAAAAATGCAACCTTCTGCACACCTGCGTTAACTCGCATCGCGACGATTTCGTCCGCGTGCGCGTGTGCTCCGCTCGCACTCATTGTCAGGTGCGCGACGTCAAACCGCACTCGCCGCCTGACTCACGCGCAGTCAGTGATATACCTGAGCGAGTGCAACTCGATCCATTTTCAGGCAAACATGAGAACATGACGTCGCTCGCACGAGTTGCACTTACGTAAACCGGCTTGTTGAACTCTAAGAGCCTGTCGTGAAACGCGAGCTATTTCGCCAACAATGGGATTCGGGCTGCGCGCGGCGGACAACAATTTGGTGGGCGATTTGCATTTTTTGGGCAAAATGTTCGTCCAGCTGTATTTCCGAGTAAAGCTGCGGCTGAAAGGTGAGATCTATCAAGCGAAACTCCGTGAAATGGGAGATAAAAGAATTCTTTGGACAATGTATTGCCTTTAATCAAAACCTTTGATCTAGAGATTAACTATTGATTAACAGCCAGTCTTGTATGCAACTGGTAGAGTTCATGAGTTAAGCGGATTGCATACTCTGTTTTTCGTAATATGATGCAGAGAAAACAAAATTATGGTTCTAAATTTTAATGCAGAACCAAAAGTTTGACAAGGATAAATCATTTAGCATTAAAATTTCTGGTGAATTTTAGCATGATAGCTTATATGACACTAAAGTTTGACTATGCGAAAGAAACATCAGAAATTTTAGAAAAAAATACATCGTGAAGCTCCGCAGGCAAGGTTGATCTACAGTTTGATTGTAACCCAAGCCTTGCGAGTTTTGCACGTCAAAGCAAAATTGCAGCCTTGACCGGCCGATGTTTGAGCTGCGCGTGTTTGTTGTCCTAATTTGAAACGATTATCGCTGTACAACCCACGAGAGTTCCTCCTCTATCTTGACCTATCACCAGGCATTTAACACCTGTTTTTATCCTGTTTTGCACAGACAAGCAGCAGGAGCTTGACATTCCGTCCCTGCGCATCGAGGAGTCGGGGACCGCGCCTGATGGAAGAACATCCACGTCGGCTGCCTCAGCCGCCAGCAAGAAGAAGGAGCGCGGCCGTCATGGCCCGGGCACCATGTCGCACATCCAGGGGGTCAAGAGACCCCTATGCCACACTAACAGCTTCACTGGAGAAAAGCTGCCCACCCATGGCGTGGAAACACCACACGAAGAGGAGCTCGGCCAGGTACGTGTCCATTTCTCTCCGGAAAGAATTTTCGTTTTTTATATTTCCATTTGCAGATGTTGGCGGATATTGATAAATGGGGCATTGACATCTTCAGAATCGGTGACCTTTCGTGTAATCGTCCTTTGACTGCAGTTACCTACACTATTTTCCAAGTGAGTGCAGTAGCCAAATCCGTGGGGGCCTCTTCTTATCTATTTTCTATGTTTTTGCAGGACCGTGACCTTCTAAAGACGTTCATGATCCCCTCCAAGACCCTGGTCAACCTGATGATGACCTTGGAAGACCATTACCTTAAAGATGTTCCGTACCACAACTCGCTCCACGCGGCGGACGTCACCCAGTCGACTAATGTTCTGCTCAATTCGCCAGCCCTAGAGTCTGTCTTCACCCCCCTGGAAATCGTGGCCGCGATTTTCGCGGCGACCATCCACGACGTCGACCATCCAGGACTGACCAACCAGTTCCTCATAAATTCAAGTGAGTGAGGTCGACCATTTGTGCCATTTGTGGTCTGACGGCTCATTTGATCAACAGGTTCAGAGCTCGCTCTCATGTACAATGACGAGTCAGTATTAGAAAACCATCACTTGGCGGTGGCCTTTAAGTTGTTACAAAATGAGGACTGCGATATTTTTGTCAATCTTGGGAAAAAGCAGAGACAAACGCTCAGGAAGATGGTAATCGACATGGTAAGCACTAAAAACTAAGCTTGTGTTTTATTTTAAAATTTAATTATTCGTTTTTAAGGTTTTGGCGACTGATATGTCAAAGCACATGAGTCTGCTAGCCGACCTGAAGACCATGGTGGAGACTAAGAAGGTTGCCGGCTCGGGCGTGCTGCTGCTGGACAACTACACGGACCGGATACAGGTGCTCCAGAATCTGGTGCACTGCGCCGACCTGAGCAACCCGACAAAACCTCTCGCCCTCTACAGAAAGTGGGTCGACAGAATCATGGAGGAGTTCTTTGTTCAGGGTGATAAGGAGCGAGAACAAAACATGGACATCAGTCCGATGTGTGATAGGCATTCAGCAACAATAGAAAAGTCACAAGTATGTTTAAGTCTTCTTAATATTTTCATTTTCTATTTTGGTGTTCACTCAGATACAATCTGTGTAAATTTGATATGTTTATATAGATAAAATCTGTGTAAACAAATCTTCATTTCACCTATCTTTAACCATACTCGCAATTTTAAGGTTGGCTTCATTGACTACATTGTGCACCCGTTGTGGGAAACGTGGGCGGACCTGGTGCACCCGGACGCACAAGACATCCTGGACAACCTGGAGGAGAACAGGGACTGGTACCAGGGCATGATCCCTCCGAGCCCGCCGGCCGTGACCGAAGACGAGGCGGGAGGCTCCGGTGAGGGCGGCATTCGCTTCCACGTTACCCTCGAGGAGAACGACGATGCCGGTGAGGACGAGCCTCACACGGCAGCCGAAGAGGAGGAGGAGGCGGCCGCGGGGGCTGCCTCCGAGGATGGAATGTGACGGAGATTGGTCGGATTCTGCAGGAAACTGCACGAGAAGATGCAGCAGTGGTGGTTAAGGAGCAAATGATATATCTTTTTATTGTGCGCATAAACAGCAAACGTAAAGAAATTATTAACAAAACATGTATTTGTAAAAAAGAAAAATAATAACGAGGAGGAACAAGACACACACATTCAGACAGCAACCATTTCACTGAAACGACGATGATATATTTATTTTTACACTTCTTTCGTGCAGCAGAGATGATTGCGAATAATTGAAAGGACAAGATATATGAAACGGAGAACAGCGACGGTGAATATGGATGTGCCGAATGATTTCAGAAAGGCAGTTTTCAATTGATTCTGACGCTTGATCCTCTCGGTTTATTCATTTGCTCTCTATTTTTTTGCCATCGTGTTTGTATTACTTCTAGTATGTTGCTCTTGGCTAGTTTGTTGTCAATCCTCATCAACCCCTCACTCACAGAATCACAATAATAGTTGTTGTGCACACACTCTCACTCACACCGACAGACAGATAGCGTGCGTTTTATATTTTTGGAAATGTTGTGTATTGTAATTTCATCCGCAGCCGTATGACGACGTTTTATTTTAACTTCTGTTCTTACAAGCTGGCCTTGTAATTTTCATATCTCATAATGTACCATTAATTATTGTGTAACATGCACGCGCTCGTAGTATTTAATTTGCCAAGACTGCCTCAAATGTAGACTGCAATCAGAGCTGGAAACGGTACTTCAAAAACACTGGTGTTCCCATTCAATAGAAAACCTCAAACTTCAAATTATGACGATGCACACTTTTTCAGTGTGCTGAATTCAAATTTTACTATTTGTAACAAAATCCTGTTATTCCAAAAATTCGTTCTGTAATAAATTCTTTGACGCACTAGTTAAATTTTCAATTTTCAGTTTTTGTCCACTCATTTGAGGCGGTGTTGATTTCACACGTGGATTATTTTCTTTTCGCAGAGAGATAATCCAGCAATACCAAAGATTGAATTACAAAAGAAATTTATTACACCTTTGAATGCCCCGATTCTGTCCAGCCTTACGTTACGATCGATCGGTCGCGCGGCGCCGCGGCGGCGCCAATGATGCGGGCCATCAGGCACTGCACGCGGCGCCCTAAACATAATACGCTGAGCAAGGCTTATACATATTTTATATAAGTTTAAATAAGAGAACACAAACAGACACACTCACGGTGTAAAAGTACTGCTTTCTCAAATGTGTTTGGTTTTGGGGAATGTCGATGAGGTAAAACTTGATAGCACTACAAGACCTAGTGTGAGAACTTTGCTGGAGAATGCTATGTTTAAGAGAAAGAGAAACAAACAAACAAATTGCGCTTGATTGATTGACTAATTAATGATTAATTTTTTCGCGAGGTGAGATATGAAGTTGTGTATAATTATAAACATATATTTAAAGGTATAAAGAAACTTAGACGAATAATTATGAAAATGCTGCTGCGATGATATTTAATTAATGAGTGTGGAATGTTTACCCTAACAAAAACACAACAACTCACTGTGCGTATTCGACGAAATTATTGTATAAAAAATCTTAAAATGCGAAAATACAAAAACCACTAACCTACTGAGACAGACACACAATGTACTATTTAGAGCTGATTTTAGTGAAAACAAGGAATTCTGTAGCGAGTGATATTTAAGTATTTAGTCTCACACACACACACACACAGCATACACTGAATTTGTTTGGACCTTCTCAAGTTTCGATTTTGCGAATGGAGATGAAAAAGAATCACGATTGTAGCGAGTGAAAAATTACTATATTAATTACTTTTGTCATTTCGATGCTGGTCATTGGAAGATTCAACAAACAAAAGGACTAAACTGAAAATATTAAGTTCAATTTGAAGCATTGCTACTTTGAGGTACAAGCAGGGTCTTAAAATGAAAAGATTTATTACAACTTTGTTGACTTTTGCTATTTAGTTGTTCTTTTGTGTGGTACAAAAACAAATTATTTAAGATAAAAACAATGTAATATATGATACAAAAAGAATAGATTGTATTCGCACAACACTGATTTTTATTTAACTTTCTCAGAAATCGCCTTCTGTTTTTCATTCATTCTTCTCTCTCAGCTGCAGCTTTTCTAATGTTACAAACACAATACTCTCGGTTCAGTAAATGTGATTCAATTTAGACTTTGCTGACTGTGAGCTAAATAATGCGCATTGGTGAGAAAACAACTCCATATCATGCAGATCAGTGGAAATAACAGCAGTGGCTTGTCTTTTTTAGAGTTTCTGCTCGCAAATCGACAGCCAGTGCATCAAATTGCAAAAACGCTCGTTAGGGATATTAGCCACTTACACCTTAACTATTTAAAATTCTTAGATACTTAGTTTCGGTGATTATAAATTGATGGACTGAAGCAAAATATAATTGTATAACACAGCAGCTTTCTTTACTCAAAACTTATCGTTTGCGCAGTAAAAAAATAAAAAGAATTAACAAAAGCGGTGTCATGTGTGTTTAAATTGGACAAAAAATGAGGAGTAAAGAGTCGCTGTTCCACATAGCAGAGTATTTTTAAACCTCCTAATATCTTGGTGTTTAAACGAAGCAGATCAAAATTCAGAGGAACTAAAGAATATACGCGAACTAGCGAAACGAGTGTTGAGCTAAAGACGATTTTTGTTGTCGTTGTTGTTGTTGACTACGCAGTGGGCGTTTGCGCGCGGAAAGACCCAAGCCCCTGGAAATGCACCCTGTATACTTGTTAATTGTGTTGAATAGCTCGGACACACGCCGCGTACGTTATTTTTACTAAAAATGAATCAGCTTTTATTGCGACGATGGAAAAGAAAGAATCAAAACCTCTTAAGAAGCCACCAATAATATCCTGTCGAATAATCTTTGGTATTTAAATGTTTGTGTAAGTGTAAGCAGGTGTATAATAAACGCAAAATACAAAATCACAGCAAAAATACATGTATGTTGGGTTCAGTTGCAGCGTAACACGAATGGTGGTGATAATAAATAATTAAAATTGCAGACAGAGAAAAACAATTATTAAACAGTGAATGCTGAGAAATGAGGAGAGAGATTTGTTGTTGCAGTTGTTATACGATATATTATATATATTTTGATTCGTTGGCACCACTTTTTTATCCACTCTCTCGTGTATATCTTCGATTCATTGTACATTTATCGATTGGGATTCTGCATGCGAAAAGAAAGAGACACGTGTTGTTCTACTTTTGAGCTCGATTTTCAGTTGTTAGAAAAAGCACAAATCCGACTTTTGAAGATTCGAATAATTCTGTTGTACAAAAAGGTGGACTTGTTTTCTGTTTTATTATGCCACACGTTTGTAGAACGTGTTTGTCATCAATTAAGTATTTATGCAAAGTGTAACTCTTAAGTTGAACTATTTTTGTGGATTTTCCCTTACAAAAGTTATTTATTCGGTTTATTTCTTGTGGTATTTTGAAACATCAAAATATGTTTGTGTGCTCACCAGGAAATAAAAATTTAAAGTTTCCTAAAAGAAGCATTGTTTCGTTCCTTTATTACTTCCACACAAAATTTAGAAAGGCAGTTATTAAAGTACAAAATACTACTAAAAGGGCAATGCAGTTAACAGCCCTGTAAAAAGTTGTCGCACATTTTCTGAGATCAGGATTTAAAACTGACCAATCTAATTTAGTTTGGTTAGCTCAATATCCTAAGATAATAAATTTATTAAAAAAGAAATTAAATGAAACACCTCGCAGGAAAATTAGTGAAAAACTAAAAAATGCAAATTGCTACTCTGCAGTCTGTACCGATGGGAAAAGATGGATAGCCTTTCTGTGCAGTACAAGAACGGGGTAGTTATTATTTCATCTCATATTTCACGCACAAGCCTCAGTGATTAATTATGCGCCAAAAATAGAGCCATTGCGTTTAGTTTAAATTTTCCGGTATTAAGCATAATTTTGTTTGGAAAATTCAAATCGTATCTGATTTTGACCCTAAATTAGGCTATATTCAGGTATTATGAAACGAAAGCTTTTTTTAACACAGCCTCAAAAGTGCTACGATATTTAATTTCATTTTTTTATTTACTGCATAATTTGATTTTATTTGAGTTTTAGAATTGAAATTAACATCGCGCGAGTAGACTTAAACATTACCCGTTGCCCAACAAAATATGAATAGTGTTTATCTAGTAAAGAAACTACGAAATATTTAAGAACCGTAATAAGGTGCAATTGGTACGGGAATAGTATATATATCAAATGAATAAAAGCAGCGAGATTTAAGTAGTGAAGATAGTACATTTATTTTCCTATCAAACATGAACAGTGAAAGTAAATCAACAATAATTGAATGCAGATCAGAAACTCCAGAAATTAAGGAAGATGGAACAAAGTGACTACATGTGTACCATGTAAATAATGAAACCCAATTGAAAATCTGTATCAAATGACAAAGATTTTGTACAATTATATAATCTTCTACACTATTGCATATATTGCGTTGGAAGTAACGATGGTGAAATAAGTGACGCTTTTTCGTCAATTTGTTGCTTAGGGAATGCATTTTGTGCAGCCCGCAATACTCGGATCTACACAAAGTTTATACCTTGGACTAAATTCAGAGTTGAGTGGGCAAGATCTGATAGTCTCCATGCCCAAGAAACAATAGGTGTACTTGCTGCAATCGGCGTAATAAGGGAGATAAGAGATCTCAAGCAGATTGCAGGACTGTTGTTCTGGGCAGGCTGGGGTGGAAGGTGTTGTCGTTGTTGTCGGTGCCCTTGTTGTCGTTGTTGTCGGTGCCCTTGTTGTCGTTGTTGTCGGTGCCCTTGTTGTCGTTGTTGTCGGTGCCCTTGTGGTCGTGGTTGTCGGCCTCGTGGTCGTGGTTGTCGGTCTTGTGGTCGTGGTTGTCGGCCTTGTGGTAGTGGTTGTCGGTCTTGTGGTTGTGGTTGGCGGCAGTGTGGTTGAAGGAGCCGGCGTGTTAGTGCCACAAGCGGTGCAGCCCGCAATACTTGCAGGAAGGCATTCCAAACGAGAAGGACTGAATTGGTAGTTTTCAGGACACTCACCAAGTGTCAAAATACCAAAGAAGCACTGCACATACTTGCTGCAGTCGCGTGGATAGGGAAGCATTTTTGCTCCATGAGATGGACATGTAGGAAGTGATGGGCACGCTGGAATAAGTGTTGTTGTTGTTCTGGTAGTAGTTGTCGTTGCTATTGTCGTAGTCGGGGTGGTTTTTGTCGTTGTCGGGGTGGTTTTTGTCGTGGTCGGGGTGGTTTTTGTCGTGGTCGGGGTGGTTTTTGTCGTTGTCGGGGTGGTTTTTGTCGTTGTCGGGGTGGTTCTTGTGGTGGTCGGAGTGGTTTTTGTCGTTGTTGAGGTGGGCTTTGTAGTTGAAGAGGGTTTTGTGGTCGTAATTGTCGTGGGTTTTGCCGTTGTAGTTGTGGATTTTGTTGTAGTGGGTTTCGTTGTTGTAGTTGGTTTCCTAGTCGTCGTTGCTGGGTCACAATCACCGCCTCCACCGCCACCACCGCCACCCCCAATGCCACCGGCACCGCCTCCACCTCCGCTGCCTCCACCACCACCTCCACTGGCGCCACCTCCGCCACCTCCTCCTCCACCTTGAAATAAAATTTCCATTAACAAAACATTTTTGGGACGATCGATATATTTATAATATAATATGTTTGTTAGTTAAATTTAACTTAAGTTAAGTTAAAAATTGTACGAATTTCGAATTTTCCTATCTAATCAATTAGTTGCTGAGCTCTGCTGCGGATAAAATTATGTTGAATTAAATTTTAGAAGATCTTACCGCAATTACCACCTCCACCGCCGCCGCCCCCGCTGTTTCCACCGCCCCCTCCACCACCTCCGCTGACGACCAGCTTCGTTTCAAATTCGCAAGAGGTGCATTCAACATTCACTGCCAAGTCGCACACTTTGCTTTCTGGGTCGAAGCTCATTCCATTAGGGCAGGTGAAAATAAAATTCACTCCATTGTGGCAATGGTAGTACTGGTTGCAGTTTTCGTGAGGGTAGAGGCCATCTAGACTTGACAAACAGTTTGGTGCTCCTGGACATGATCGTGCCAAGCTCACCGCTACCAGAATGCCAGTTACAATTACCCCTGAAAATGATTTTTTTAGATTGCTTAATATTTTATTTCTTTTGGAATAAAATAATAATACAAAAAAATTATACATGGATGTGATTTAAATAGCTTTGACAATATAAAAAGAAATGCAACAAAAGGACTTATCTAGAAACGAACTATTTCTAATTTTTCAAAATGACGTATAGCTGAGCAAATTAAACGAAACGGTCTTTTACTGAAATAAAATGCTGAACAAATTTTCAAACAAATTAAATTAATTATTAGTAGTAGAATGACACCAAAAAAATAATGTTTAAGAGTGTAATACACATCTGCCACAAATTTTAAATCATGTACTAAAAGTAAATATTTAATATGAAAATATTTTTGTCTTACGGATCATGGTGGCAGATCAGACAGTGCTGTCAAAAAGAAGGCAGAGTTCTTAATGAATTTGTTTTAAGCATCAGCAGCTTTAAATACGTCCATGGATTACACACTGCGATACTGAGTTTTCGCCGAGTTGGTGGATAATCCTTAGCCAAACTATAGTTATCAGAACGCACATTACCGCGTCACATGTAATTTGTAATTTCATTGAGAGATAAATGAGTTGCTGATTCCTGCTATGCGAGATATGTTCTTAAAAGCTCTAATAATACGCCAATAAATTAGACAATATTAATACGCCGTCAACACAGGGATTTGTTTCTTAGTAATTGACGGTTATATAATGGTTATAATGCTTCTCAGTTGATTATCTCTCAACAAACGAAATTTCACGGAAATTTGCATGCATGCACTCTGGTATTAATTTTCAGCACTTTGCTTCACACAATCTGCAAAGACTCACACGTTCTAACAAAAAAATTAATTAGAAAAATAATTATTTTTAAGCAGTCAAAGTCGTTTAAATACTCTGCCACGCAAGAACCCAATCCCAACAAGCAGCGTTTAAGGTGTTTTAAAAGTGTTGGTGATTGCCATTATTAAATATGAAGTGTATTTCGACGCGTGCACTATGGTGACTATGGTCGTGTTTGTCGGTTTTCTGCTTGCTTTGTAGCTTTTTATTATCCTCTGATTTTTTACTTTTTACATTTGTGCCACATTTATTATGACTTAGAATTTTTACTTAGAAGATTATCTGGCAAAAGACCAAAATATAAATCAACAGCAAGCGTATCAATCTATAAATGGTATCAGTTATTATATCCCGATCATATGTTCCCGTTAAATCCTCAAAAACGGCAGTGGACACAAAAAGAGTATAAAACACTAATAAAATTTTGTAATTAAGAAAACAATACAAAATTAGATTTGATAGATAGTGTAGAATTTTACACAAACATTAAAAAGCACATTTTTCAAAACAAACCTGATTTTATTGAGCATCCTGAATATTTAAGCAACATTTTTGTCGAAGTTTCATGCACATAATTTTGTTCTTTGGCACCCTAGTATGGCACCCAGCCACCTAGACCAACGTGAGCAGAACAGAGCACTAAGGTTAATTCACGGAATCATCTGCAAACAAGAAGATAATTGTACCGGTCGAGATGCAGCTTCTAAACAATGACTTGCTGTTTTCAAGAAGTGTAACTTAATTACAGGATCATCGAGCAGTGAAATAATTTACACCAGCCATTTCAAGGCCGCACATATCGATTTTTCCTATCGGAATTAAAAAATCATCTGTGCTGCAATAATTTTAGCGTACGTGTAAATTTGTTTTATCATAAGCCATATTAGACTCGACTATTTTTTTATTTGCCAACGTTAATATTGCATTGATTTTGTGCATTTTTCACATTTAATTATTAAAACATATTATTCATTGAAAGAATTGTTTCATAATTAATTAATACCGTAATAAAATATAGTTCATCAATTATTGACCGTTAAACGCTCTTATTTGCATTTTTTTGTTTCAATTTGATTGGAGTACATTTAATTTAGTCGACAGAGATAAAATAAATTACAATTTTTGTCTGTGTTGCAGTGATGGGAGATATGATGAAACAGTTTAATATTCAATATAAATTGATCAACTATACCATTAATTGCACATCACATTTTTGGCAATTTGCTATTAATGGATCTACGCATTTTCGCTCAGTGACGCTGAATTCTGTTCCTACGGGAAAGCATGGAACGAGTGTCGTTGTTCCTAAAAAGCATTGCTGGTAGACAGTGCAATCTGGTGGATAAGCTAAGCGAGTGGTCTCAAGGAATCTGCATTTTGGGATTGCTGGACACACAACTGATGGTTTAGTCGTCGTAGAAGTTGTGGTGGTCGTCGTCGGTCTTGTGGTTGTTGTTGTCGTCGGTCTAGTGGTTGTTGTTGTCGTCGGTCTAGTGGTTGTTGTTGTTGTAGGTTTGGGAGTGGTTGTTGTGGGGATTGGAGTTGTTGTTGGCCTAGTGGTTGTTGTAGGTGGTATAGTGGTTGTAGTAGGTGGTCTAGTGGTTGTTGTTGGTGGTCTAGTGGTTGTTGTCGTAGGTGGCCTGGTGGTTGTTGGCTTAGATGTTGTCGGCGCAACAGTTGTGGTAGACTCGGAATTGCACTTCTGACATTTTGCGATTGACGGCTCCACGCACTGTCGTAATTCGACGCTGAACTCTGTTCCTTCAGGAATGCATGGCACCAAATATGAAAATCCAAGCACACATTGTTGGTAGATTGCACAATCAGGTGGATACGCTAAGCGAGTCAGTTCTAAAGGATGGCATTGAGGTTTCACAGGACACTCATTTGTTGGTTTAGTAGTGGTGCTTACTGGTTTAGTAGTAGTAGCGGTTGTTGTTGTTTTCGTTGTCGTAGGTTTAGTTGTTGTCGTGGTTGGCAACGTTGTTGTCGTTGTTCTGGTTGTTGTGGTGGTAGTTGGAGTGGTAGTGGTGGTGGTTGGCGTCGTTGTCGTCGTTGTCCTGGTTGTTGTCGTGGTAGTTGGAGTGGTAGTGGTGGTGGTTGGCGTCGTTGTCGTCGTTGTCCTGGTTGTTGTCGAGGTAGTTGGAGTGGTAGTTGTGGTTGGCGTCGTTGTTGTAGTTGGAGTGGTTGTTGTAGTGGTTGTTGTCGTGGTAGTTAGGGTGGTTGTTGTGGTGGTTGGCGTCGTTGTTGTCGTTGTTCTGGTTGTTGTTGAGGTTGGTGTGGTGGTAGTTGGTGCAATTGTTGTAGGACTACAAACCAAGCAATTTGCTATCGCTGGATCTTGGCACTCTAAAGCGTTTGGGTTGAATTCCTGTCCATCAGGACAGAAAACAAGAATACTTGAACCATAGGCGCATTGTTTGAAAATTCTGCAGTCTGGAGGGTAAGGGAGCATTGAAAAACCGAAATTTGGGCAAGGTTTTTCTGGAGGACACGGTTGAGATGCTTGTGTCGCATCGAATATGCTAACACGCTTGCTTTGGGTACGTGCACAGGACGTTGCTTCTGCATGCATGCAAGTATTGGTTGTCGAATCAAAGTGGTATCCTTCAGGGCAATTAAATGTGATCGCTTGTCCGTTGTAGCAACGGTAATAGCTATTGCAGCTGGTATGTGGATAAAATTCTACAAATCCTGAGGAGCAATCAGGCTCTTCTAAACCCAAAGAAGCATGACCCAACGCTGCCACCGCGCACGCCAGAAGAAGGTCTGTGAACGAAAACATATGGTACCATGTAGTCATAATTAAAAATATTTCAGTGTTTTTATATGGAGCAAACGATTAAAGTTTTTACTCATTAGTCGTATGGGTTGGCTAAATGATAAAGCAAACAGACATGATTATTGTATAATAATATTAAACATTTTAGCCACTGTCATCAATTCAATTATTAATCCAAACTTCTTTTTAAAACTGTTTGGCTTAAAACACGAAGCACGAATTAAAATACTACAACTACTGGAAACGAATAAAGTTTAAAGGCTTTAGGTGACACCTTAATTGCGAGGCGTTTCATTAATGACTGCGAACTCATTTATCTGCCGCTTGCTAGGCAACATTGTTAAGTGACCACTGACCAAGCTTTTAATACAACTAAAAGGGATTTATTTTCAAAGTACTTGATCCCCAGTTTCATTTACCATGGTAATTAAATCATGTTACGCGTAGAAAAGAAAAAAATCATCAACTATTCAAAATAAGTGCGTTGTCTATACTCAAGGGTGGTGTTGTAGACTCTTCTCTAACGCACAGTGGCCTTATTATAATAGCCTCTGTTAGTCAATTCCATTTAATGACTCCCTTGCAAGGGTTTTCCATTTGCTTGTTGGAGGTAGCCACCATTATTTATTTAGACCTTTTAAAAGACCATCATTAAATCAAAATCACACAATTTTTTATAGGAGCAAAACATTTGATGGTATCTAAAGAGTTCATTTCAATTATAATAAGCAAAAGTTCTTTACTTACATCTCATTTTTAGCTGCTGTTTATCGCAAACGATACAGGAGGCACGGATTCTTCTAAACGTTTGGCAAACTACAGCCAAATGCACGGATTTTTACTTCTTCCTGTGATTGGCATTATCTAATTTAAGTACTTGAAGTGTCGGAATTTTCACTGATGTTTGCATGACAATTAAATTAGTTTTCAATTAAGATAAGATTCAATTCAAATTAAAGGTTAAACATTTGTATTTTTCAGTAGCATGATAAGATATTCAACCAAGAGAAGAATTAGATTTGCTACTTTGATATTTACAAATTAGCAATGCGAGATTAATTGATATCATCAATAATTATGTCATTGTTACTAATTTTGTCCAAATTATGTATTTATTGAGCGTAAATAACGGGTCACAGGATAGTTTTGGCGTTGTAGATATAATCGGACGAAATGACACTATCAATCAGTCTTAACTCAACGAGTTACCAAAAATATTTTGAGGTGTTTTACAGGACATTTTTGATGAATTTTGAGAGTGCAACGACTCATTTTGAGTTGGTGCAATATTAAAGTTAAAGGGTTGAATTCCTCATGTCAAGCCCGATCGAATGAACACCAAATTTGAGGTCATCGGTCAAGGTCAAAAGTCACCCAGGGTCATTTTAAAAAATTTCGAAAGTGTTTTATGAGATTTTGAAAATAAGCACCATATTTTATAGATAAATAAATCCGAAACGCTCCTCGCGCTCCTCAAATGTGGTCACAGGGTACATGTGATCTTTTGTGAAAATTTCAAGATAGCACTCAGCTTCATTTTCGAGAAATTCAATTTTGAGTCTCGAAATTCACAAATTTTTCAGTTTTTGCGAATGTTGTGACCGCTAAATCTTGGGTCCCAACTTCCCAACCTTCAGATATGCAGAAACTGCATACCGCTTGACTTCTCCTGATGATCAGCAGAATGGATTTCATCCCTCAACCCCTAACGGCTCCAATTTCATTCCTACGAGTCAAATAGTGAATATTTTAAATCAGGTCTCGCGCAATTTTTTTATTTTATATCTGGAATTTGGAAATTTGACTTTTGAAATTGGGTAGTAATACAGGATATGATTTAACACATTTTTGAATGGATAATATGAGTTTGACATACTATTATTAACAGCAGTAGCAAACACTCGACTTCCAGAAAAATAGATTGAAAATATTAGTGGCTTATTTTTGTTTTAAACCCCATAACAAAATAACGAGCACCAAAGAGCAGGTTATTTGCATCCATGTTGAAATGAAAAAAGCCTTTTTTTATTAAATGCTTCTTGAAGAGTTGTATGGATCAATGGGAAATCTTTATCAATTTTGAATTAATTAAGATATCGTGTCTCAAAAATATCTCCTCAGTCAACTACTGCTCACACTAGCCAACAATTAAAATAGTTAATCTTTGACAAAAAGGGAAAACCAATACGGGTGAATTACTTTAAAATAATTTACGCTTGTGACAGTATCCATATTAAAAACTTATTTAGAAGTAATTAGTTTAAGGGTAATTTTAATTTGCTAATATTCAGCACAGAAAAATGACTAAAATTGCGACACAGAGAGAACTGATTTTATTTTATTTTTATTTACCATGTCATTCCTGCTCAACACAAACCAACGAGAGATATTATTCAAATTTAGAAAAATCACATATGACAAACTTTTGAATATTGCAGCTCATTGCGGTAAGTGAATATTAATTTCGTGTTTTGATCAATTTAGATGTTGTCTACTTGTCTTCACTCATTCTGATTGCTGTTAGCAAGTTGATTAATTATCTGACAGCATAATTCGTTCATTGAAAATAGTAGTTATAATTTTTATGACTGAAGGTCATATGGAACAAATGAAGGTTGAATGGAACAAATGTAAATTTTGGAGTTGAAAGTTAGAAATTCAATATTTTTAGGCTCAATAATGTTCATATTTTAGATATTGTAAAGGAGGGAGTAAAATAAGGTGTGCATTAAAAATAATTTATTTTAATTGCTTATTTACTCTACAATACAAAGGAGATCTGCATAAATTGTTATGCAACACAATTAGTGCAGCGTGCTATTGAGGGTGCGACACAATCGCCAATTTCTTCGCCGAATTCCAGACCCCACATGCAATTAAGCTCACGGCCGATACCATCGATACATTGAAGGTATTTCTTGCAGTCTCTTGGCACAGGAAGTTTTATACTTGCTACATCAGTGGGGCATTCTGGGTTTACACAAGGAATAACCGTTGTTATCTCTTCTGTTGTTGTTGATGGTTCTGTAGTTGTTGACGCGTCCGTTGTTGTTGATATCACCTCTGTGGTTGTTGAAACTGTTGTTGTTGGCTCCGTGGTCGTAACTGTCGTCGATTCTGTTGTAGTCGTTGACGGCACCGGTGTCGTTGTTAATGGAATGCATGTTTTGCATCCGGATTCGGAAGCTGGAACACATTGCTTCGTTGCAGCGTTGAATTGAGTTCCAAGTGGAAGACATGGAAGAATCGTTTGTTCTCCAAATGAGCATTGAATGTATAAAGCGCAATTAGAATAGAATGGAAGTCTGGTCAACTCAAATGGTCTGCAAGTAGGATCAGGTGGACACTCTCCAATGGTTGTAGTAGATAGAATCGTTGTTGTTGGTTCAGGAGTTGTTGTTGTAGTTGTGGTAGGAGTAGTAGTTGTTGGTGTAGTTGTGGTAGGGGTAGTGGTTGTTGGTGTAGTTGTGGTAGGGGTAGTAGTTGTTGGTGTAGTTGTAGTAGGGGTAGTAGTTGTAACCGTTGTGGTTGGGGGAAGAGTTGTCGATTGAGCCCCACATTTAGGGCAGTTGGCAATAGCTGGATCAACGCATTCTCTGAGTGTTGCGCTGAATTCAGTTCCAACAGGCAAACATGGAAGTATAGTTGAGGCTCCCAGGATGCATTGCTGATAAATGGTGCAATCTGATGGAACTGCAAGCCTAGTGATTTGTAGTGGTCCACATGTAGGTGCTGGTGGACAACCATCAACGGGGGTTGTGGTTGGTGGAAGAGTGGTGGTTGTAGTGGGTGTTGTCATGGTAGTTGTAGGAGTTGTGGTCGTAGGAGTGGTGGTCGTAGGGGTTGTGGTCGTAGGAGTGGTGGTTGTAGGTGTGGTGGTTGTTGGTGTGGTGGTTGTTGGAGTGGTGGTTGTTGGTGTGGTGGTCGTAGTAGTGGTAGTCGTAGGGGTTGTGGTCGTAGTAGTGGTAGTCGTAGGAGTAGTGGTTGTTGAGGTGGTTGTGGTTGAAGTTGTACTAGTAGAAGTTGGGAGTGAAGTTGTAGTTTGCGGCGCACAAGCATAACACTCGGCAATCATTACATCTAAGCATTCAAGCGCAATGGGACTGAACTCTTGGCCTGCAGGACAGGCTACAATAATACTTATTCCAAAAATGCATTGCTTAAACATTCTACAATCGGGTGGATATGGAACCATCGTCAAACCCCATACTGGACATTGTGGTTCAGGTGGACATGGAGCTAGTTGTGGTGTAGACAATGTGAAATCCTTTGAAGTTGTTTTGCTTTTTTGGTGTTCATTAAGACAAATAGCACAGTTTGATCTGTCTAGTCCGCAAATCTCTTTTGATGGGTTAAAATATTGACCAAAGGGGCACTTGAAAGTTAGAGCAACTCCGTTCCGGCATGCATAAAACTGGTTGCAATCAGCATGTGGGTGCAGCTCATCTAGTCCAGAGGAGCAGTCTGGCTCATGAGGGCACGAGCTTGCTAGGCTTAAAAAAGCCAACAGGCCCACCAAAACTAGGGCTAGAAATCATAAATATTTTAGCTTAGTTTTGTCAATGCAAATAAAATTTATGACTCTTCATTATTAAAATGTAATGATCTACTCACATTTCATCAGAAGGGAGACTGAAATACGTTGTGGTGTCTGCAAATATTTCCTATCGTCTAATTTGATCGATTAACAGTAACCCACCTTTTATGCAAAATGAACTGTTGACATTATCTGTTTGATTTGTTGATTCCATTTGTTTGAGATATGCATTTGAATATGTTTTTTCGCAGTCTCTATTGATATTTTCCTTCTTCAGACACCAAATCAGCGCGTCATAGTCCAACACTGTTATCAGATAGATCGAATTAAGAGTAAAGATATGAGAATCTGAGGGAAACAAATATGTTCTGTATTTTAATTATCTCATTTAATTGTTTAATAATTACACACGATCACACAAATATGTTTCAGTAACTTATTCTGCTTCGATTTTGCTCTAAGTAGACGGATCCTCTAGCTCTCTGCTTTTTGAATTGCTTAAAATATTATCTTGCACGGGATCACAGGTCTTTTTTGCGATTAAAACTTGAAATGCGTGATAACTAGCTCCAAATATTAAGCAAATAAGTCATTATAAATTAGCTGCATTCCATTTGACAGATTACTTAAAGAGATTTGAAGTAGTTTTCATGTTCGTGCCTCCTAAGGAGCCAGTAATTAGTTAAAGATAAACGCTCTGAAGTGCGTCCTATGATAAGCCATTATTCAAATACTCATCAAGAAACATCTCGATTCACTAATCACTAAAATTGTTCAACGTAATTATTGCTGTATATTTCAACTCAGCATATTTTCTGGTTTTGTGATATCAAATGATGATTTGCAAGTTTTTATTTTGAGCTTCTTTCGAAGTATTTATTATTCTTTAATGGCATGGCTTAGCTTGGAGAAGTGCTATTTATTTAGGGTTATCCAAGAGCGTATGGCGGAACATCTGATGTTTGCAAGAAAAAAAATCCTCTTGTGCTGTAAAATTTTGCGGTGAGATAGAAGGTGTCTGAAAGTATGAAATTCCTCACTCTTCAGGCGTTGGGTAGCCCATAGGAACCTCTGTATTCCCGCCGCAAGCTCCAATTTGAAAATCCTCCCAAGATGTGCATTGAACAGCTCGAAATTCACTCGATTCGATCGACTCGATGAAGAAAACCCAACACCGTTCGTGACTACAAGATGCTGCGACACGTAACCATTTCATTATCAATGTGTTGTTTGCTATTTTAAAAATTAAATTGAAAATAACTTAATACCAGCTTATCACTATGAGTGATACAATAGTCTTTTAGTAATTTATTGTAACATTTATAACACTCGTGCGCTCCTTTGTCTTTTGCACCGAGAGAAATTTGGGGCTCTGTATTTTTGCATTCAGAAGTAAACCTCTATTTAAGTTAAAGTAAAAATTCCTTTTTTAACTTTTAAAAATGGGAAATTCTCTCCAAAACTTCCAGTATTTATTGCGGTTTTAACTTCCTTTATTTTTTCTGCAAGAATAATTATCTTTTGTTGGATAATTTTGCTGTGATATCAAAAGTATAATATATTATCTAAATTTGAATCTAACTCTACTAATTTGAATTCTCGTGTGATCCAGCTGGTACGTTTTCTACCTATGATATATATTAACATATTTATTTGCCACGCAAAAGCAATTTTGATTCATTCACGATATAAGAATGTGTATGATTGATTTCATTTTTAACCTGTTGGATCAAACCCGCAGCCAGGTTGTTTGTGCACTCCACCGTTAGGGTAAAAGTCCACATGGCCGATAGGCAGGTCGAACCCCAGCAAGCCTCCACAAGTATGGATAACGTCCACGAAGATTGCGTCAGTCGAAGCTAATCTTTCCGTCACATTTTCATAGCTAAAAAGAGGCAACGCTGGGTCCAGTCCTATTTTACCATTACATCAACTTTAGAAGGTTATGAAATACTAGCAGTTTTTTCATCAAAAGTGGGACCTGTAATGCGACCGACACGTCCGTTAAGAAACTTTCCCCCAAATCCACAAACATGGGCTCCAAGAGAGTGACCCAGACAGTGAACTTTCGTTAGTTGCACCCCAGAGCTCTCTTCCAGAAATCCTAAAAGGTTTCCGAGATGGAATCCCACTGGTTTAGTGTTTGCTTTTGCCACGTTGTACAGAGGACTAGCGGCTGGTTTTTCCCAGTCAACTGCAATCACATTGCAATCCTCGATTGTAATGAACACTAAAAATAGAAATAAAAAAATTAAAAGTGATAGAGGGGGATTAGCACTTCTTACAATCAGTCATGTTTCTAATCCAGTCAAGATAACCATTGCTTCCAAAACCATGGACCAAAATTTTTATGCATTTAGAACCATCAAAATAAGTACCATTCAAATCGTTAGCATATATTTCCGAGGGCTCGTCTGGATTTAAGCTGAAGTATTAAAAGAGTTGCAATGTTGCAAATTGTTGCTAAAAACATTTCTTGTAATTCAATTTTGTTAAATTTTGCTTTCATTACCTCATTTAGGTATTTTCATTATCAATTAAAATAAGGGCCCATTAATATTTTACCTTGTGTACAGCAGAAAGTTGACGTCATTGTCCAAATCTACTTCAAAGTAGTCCCCTTCATCAATCATCTGGTCTGATAGATCTGTCAACCCGGCCGAGGCTGCTGCTGATTTTGCAATTTTCACGACGTGAATTGTTAAGTGCCGCTTTATGAACTTATTGTAAACCTACCAGCATGCTGCAAATGCAGCATAGGCGACAAAACGATCAATAATGCAATCAAAAGCGGTTCTTTCATGGCGGCCAATTGTGCTGGCGGAGGTGCTTGCTAGGTATTGTTGTTGTGTATAGGCGTAAATACTGGGGTGCGTGACATAGAAGGTCCTTTTTAAAGAGGTGTCGAGCTGATTATCTGGCCACTTGAGATAGATGTTCTTGAGTACTTTTACCACCTTTATTAGCCCTCTAAAATTTATTTTCTGAGAAATGAATTATGTACCCCTCAAGAAAAGAAATGTGCTCAAAATTTGAATTCAAGATAGATTCTGTTATTTTGACATCTCTTTGATATGGAAATCAGCCTTTCTTCAAACTGGCTTACTCTAGCTGTCACTTTCTAACCAAGCAAATAGTATCATGAATAATAAGTGCACCGAACGGCTGCTACATTTCTTGGTGTCAGATCATTGAGTTAAAGTATAATAAAATCATTTTTGATCACTATTAAAAATTGTACCCTATATTTGTGATCAACTATATTGCTTTAAATATATATCGGTTGCATTATTTTACTGATTCATGTGCATTTTTAATTCCCTCATATCATTGCCACAGAATTTGCATTAAGGTTTTTTTGCTAAAGTAACCCTCCCAATGAAAAATAGTAAGGCAACAGCTGTGAATCACGTCATTCTTGAATTTTCTTAAAATTACATATAAAAAATCAGCCTACTTGAAGGTGACACATGTTTTGTAATTTGTTCAAGAGGCCGAAAGTACGCGTTTCCGATAATACGGCCACTTGAGATTAGACATGGGTGTCGCCATTAGCAAGTTGACAAGGGAACACTTGAGCACTTTTTGCGTGGCAGCCGAGATGACGTGATTAAGATTCGCCGCGGCAGCAGGCACCATTTGTTCGGGAAACCAACGCACACATGCTGTGTTATTAACCACATGAACCACAATAAAGTTGGAATTTCCTTGCGTCACAATGAAAGACTTTCATCACTTGAGATACTATTATAATCGGTGCGGCTGTGGACTTAAAACCAAGCACCAAACGCGTGCATCTGCTCTCAAAATAAAAATACTGCATCACTTGTTTCAAATCGGGAACAGGAGGTAAAGATTGGTTGACCCTGGTTGATATCGCGCTGAGGTGATTAAGACTAATTTTGCTAGCCAAGTATAAATACTTGATAAAGGTGTGCGCACTCGTCGTTCCCGTGCAACGCACTGAGAGTCTCCGTGGCCGCGACCGCCATAATAATCGATTAAATACCAAGGTTGAAGTACGAGACACTGAACATCCAAGGTCTTTAATCCGAGCTTCTAGGCTAACTATAGTGTATACAATTATAAAGTTGCGCATGCAGTTACTTAATTCGAATGCAAAATTAAAACAGGAGCAAGGAATGCAAATTTTAGTCATGTTTCACGGGTCTAAAAAAATATCATTGACAAAGTTTTGCTGTGACAAAATACTAATTTGACATTTATTTTCTTAGCTACATATTTAAATTAAAATAACAAATTACGCAATCCAATTTTACAATTATTACGGCTCAAGCTTAGTAAAATGAAATGATAAAAGGTTTTAAAGCAAAATACAGAGTTTTGTAATTCTGACTTAATACCCCTGCTATGAACAATCTAAGTAAATTATGAAAAAATTACACATTTTCGGTGAGTAATTTGCTAGAGCAATTTGTCGCGAGCGTGTAATGCAATAAATGGGACCCTCCTTCCGTCTGCAGAGCGAGCAGCAGCAAAATCTGCGTTCAATTTGCGAGATAAAAGCTCTCAGAACAAGCATACAATAGCGGCTCAAATGAGAGAAACGGCGTAATTTGCAGCCTTTTGGATTGCAAAATGCATGCGAATAAAGCAACTGAGCCTCCCGCATTTCTGCCACAAAAGTGCCCTCTTGAGCTGCCATTTTTCTGCCTTTCTCCCCAGCACATGCCATTCAGAAAGCTGGATGATGTGCACTCAGGCAAGAACAATGTTTCTCTAACAAGAGAAAGAAAGAGAGACGCTCTATTTTCTTAACAATACTCGCAAAATACAGCAGCAGCTCTTGCTTCTCTCTCTCTCTCTCTCTCTCTCTCTCTCTCTCTCTCGTGTCTCAAGTGTTTAACAAAGATATTAAGGAATTACGCCAAATGCGACCATTTGTGTGCCGCTCGCGTTGAAAAGCAAAGATTTGCGGCTGACGAGCACTGCAGAGTGAATTTTTTGCAAACCGAGAGAAGAGTTAGTCGACGGTTGTCTCTCTCCTCAACGTACACAATGAACCGAGTGCGGTTCACAATGATGACGTGACTTGTAAGCCGCGTGATTGCAGAATTGAAATAATATTTGCGCTGAGTATAAGTCTAAATGGGAGAGCAGAAGAAAAATATGACAACTGATGTCACAAATTTTACTATCACGACAGCAACGCATCTATCTATATTTTTTGACAATATATGATATAGGGAAGGAATTAGAAATAGGATTGTATTTTTAAATTATTCGCACCACTTTTCCTTTTATTGATTCATAATTTGTCACAAAAGTTATAGTAGTAGTACATTGTTAAATATCTTAGATGATTAACGGCTTTATATATAAGGCATACAAAACAAGCGATAAATAGACATAAATCACGATGCATGCACCCATTGAAAATCACTAAAAATTTAGTTTGAAGGTCAAAAAATACCTTTTAAGTTCACCCTATTAAAGTTACTACTGCTTGAGGAGAGCGGAGAATTGCGCAAGGTGATGAAGTCTTTGAATATTTTACTCTCAAAGATGGTGTTGCGATGAAAAGAAACAATAATACTGTGTCAATAAATTCCGTTGACAAAGAAAGACAAAAGTGTCAAGTTTGTGCTCATAAGTTCATTTTTAATTTTTCCATTTTACGTTTATTAAATATAATACAATCATTTCATTAGTGGTGATGCGCAACTGCGCTCAAATATTAGTGCATTACACAACACTACTTCATCTATTTAAATGAAAATTTTAAACTTCATTTCATCGTTTACGTCTTTTCTTATCCATTCAAGCGGTTTTGGTTAGTTTAATTTCCTGTACGTGCATAGTTTAAAAATTCAATTTTAAATTTAAACTGTTTTCAACGTAACTCTAGTATTGCAACCACAATTTTATAGATAGCGCGAGAAGGCAGCTTGTGAACAGTCGTGGCTCGCCACCTAATTTAATTTTGTAACAGCACAGTCGGCTATTTTTAACTCTGCAGACGAATGTAGCCCCATCTCGTTCACGATCGTCACTGTCTCCTAAAGTAAACGGCAGGCAAGATCCTCTCGGTTCCAACCAACGGTATGAACTATAGACGTTGGAAAGTCCAAACATAAGAAACAAAAACTGTTCGAGTCGCCTTTGACTTCAACTGAAAGGATGGATGCGGAAAACGCAGAAGACGGGGGGCAGCAGGTCGAGGTGGAAGATCCGGAGGCCGCAGAGGCCCGCCGACAGGTTCGCCAGGTGGAGAAGCGACACGTGTCTGTGCACTTTGACTGTAAGTGCACCGATGAGGACATCGCTCGCATGGCCCGCGAGATGCGCGAGGACCCTAACCTGCTGGACGGGTACGGGGGTCAGTCGTGCCCGCCGTTGCTGCACGCAGTCATCAAGGAGCACCCCAGGTGCGTCGAATTCCTTCTTGAGTGCGGAGCCGAGGTGAAATGTCAAACATTTTGGTGGTGTGTGGGGCGGAAACAAAATATTTTTATTCATATTCAAGAAATTTTTAAACTTTTTTTTCAATTAAAATTAAATTACAACAGTTAATTAATTCTTTTGCATGCAATTTACACATTTATAGTGAGAATTACTTAACTTTGAGATGGTATTTAACAAGTAGATAGTCCAATAAAAATTAGAAAATACAAAATCTGCTATTTCAATTCTAGTGCGATTGCCAACTTTTTAATCTGCTCTTATATACTCTCAATAGGCAAACCAAGAGTACGAGGCATTGGGAGAAACAGCTCTTTCTTGTGCCGTCACCCGCTCAACTCCAGATATAGCGCGGTTGCTGTTGGCGAGGGATGCAACTGGAATTAATGCCAGAAGCTCGCTCACCAAAGAAACGCCGTTGGTCAAGGCTGTGAAGCATGGGAATGCGCAGACTGTCAGACTGCTTCTTGAAAACGGTGCTAGGCCTAATGCTGGAACCATGAGAAATGGTGAGAGTAATACCATTCCATTCTCTCTCGTTTTAATTTAAAATTAAAAACTCAGTGTTAATATCTCAGCACAGGCGTAAAACCGGTAGGAAATAAAGAAAATTCCTGAAATGCTACGCAACACGCGTAGCACGTCGATTAAGCCGGTTGCCTATTTTATCTATCTGTAGGCGTATAATAAACCAGTTTTCTTGGAAGCCTCATGTTTTTTTCTTGTTTTTGGAAAAGGATGTTTTAAATTTTCATATTTCCAGAGGAAAATGTGTCATGTGTCTTCCTGGCCATTGAATTGGGCTACGAGTCAATCGTGACTGACCTTCTAGCCTTTGGAGCAACTCTCACCGGTCATGCCCATTTCGACAAGCACAACATGCTCTACAAACACATGCAATTCGCGATTGCAGAAGGGCAGCTGGAGTCTGTTAAGTCTCTTTGCCTTTACGGTGCGCTCAAAGAACTTGCCAAACTCACACTCTACCCTAATTTGAGCACTTCCATTCATTGCAATTTCACTCTTCTTGGAATCATATTTCGGTATTTGGATTTTTTTAATAAAAACTTGGCTTTGTAATAAATGTTCTTCTTTTTCAGAAGTGACAATGCTCTTGAAGTAAATGTGAGATTAATAAACATCCTGTACGAATTTGGTTTCAACTTTTGGAAGGTGGACAAACACGACAAAAATGCATGGAAGAAGATGGAGAAGCTTCAGGAAAATGATTTCGCTAAATTGCTGATATTTAGAGTACGTCGCTTACGATCACGACCCATGAGTTTAAAACAACTGAGTCGCATTTATCTTTTGAATTACTTTGAACACAATTATACCAGGTCGATTCCGAAAATGTTGATTCCAAATGAACTTAAAATCTATCTGAACTTTAAAGATGTGTACTGATTTTTTACGTTTTAATAAATAATTATTTTTCACTGTTTAGAATTGGTGTGTTAATAGTATTTTTTTAAGAAAATATTACATTTTTGTAGAAATTTTACCTGTCAAACCAATGAAGAATCTAATTTCTTGGTTTCTAATTTCCTTTATACTCCAGGAAAATGTAATCGCTAGCGTCGGTACCGAGATAAAAGAAAATGTTTGTGAAAAGACTTAGTCGTTTTGTGTGTGCACAGGAGAAAAGATCAGAGATCTATCTCAGCCAGTGAATATTCAATTTCGACTTTAATTCTGCGGCCGACCACTCAAAGGAGTGCATGCGGTCTATGCTTACAGAAGAGATAGAAAAAGGATATTACAAATTTGCAGCCCAAGAGGCGGGAGGGGGCTTGGGGACCAGGGGGCTCTCAGCTTCCAACGAGAAAGAGAGAGAATGTTCAAAAGGCTCTCCTTGATTGTCTTTGGCTGCAATATCAGAGTGAGTGAGTGAGAGAGAGGGGGCGGGAGGGAGGATGGTGTGGACATAAAAGCCTACGCCCGCATGCACGCTAAGCATACATAAAATAGAGAGAGAGAGAGAGAGAGAGAGAGAGAGAGAGAGAGAGAGAGAGAGAGAGAGCAAGCAGAGCTTCCACAAATATTTTCTCTTTTCCGTCTCTCTTTGCTTGTCCGTGATCAAAGGAAACCAACAAAACAACTGAATCCGCGATGATGAAAACAGCCTTTTTGCGTTGATGCCGCTCTCTCGTTCGCCAGCAGCGCGAAACAATCGCCGGCAAATTATGCCTTGATGGAGCGCAATTACGCGCGACTCAAAGTGACGGCACGCGATTGCTCACACGCAAAACAGCGCTTTATGCACGCGGCTGAGAGCACCAGATGGATCAACCCGACGCTCGACAACCAAATCGACACATTCAAGATCTAAGAAGCAGGGAGAAAAGGAGTGTTTTGCTGCGGGGCATTTTGCACCAACAAAAAGGAAAAGTTTGTTACAGAAAGCGACGGTTCTGAAAAATGGAGGAGTTAGTCATGTCATTTTAAAAATGTCACTATTTAAAATAGAAAAATGTTATTATGTTTGAACATAAATGACGACTAAAAATATATTTTTATTAATAATTTCAGCAAAAAAAAAAATCAATTTATGAATTAGAGCACGGATCCGCCGCCGCGTTAACAAACAGGCTCTGGAAGAAAAGTGGCCAGGACATCAGTGATATAATTATAGGGCTTATAGATTTGGACACGCAACTTCTGTTGCCCTAAATTTGTTTCTTGCTGATTTTTTGTTTAAATAGCATTGACAACAAGAGAAAATCTAAAAGCAGCTTTAAAAACGCTTTTGCAAATAACATACCGTCTTTGCCACCCTTTGCAATTATGACGTCGAGAAAGTCGATATACTGGCCGCTCCCATTGATCAATACTTTTTCTCAAAAACGGCGTCCGATATCATACATTCCAAGGGTGATCTGATTTTTTTTTTGTCATGCTCCATAATTTTTTTTATAATCGTCTATACATACGTGACACTACTCCTAGCAAACACACAAGTGGTCAATATTTATTTAACAAACAAGATCAGTTCAGGATTTGATGATTTCTTGATAAATTTGTTTTTCATCCAGAACAACTTCATGCCATCATCTGTTGTCACCGAAATGCTCGTAAAGTGTCCTTGTGGCTGCTTAGTTGAAGACAGTGGCCCTCAATTTTCTTCAAAATTGTGGGGTAAAGAGATGAAAGAATATGAACATCGCTGCCAAATTCATTTCGAAATACAATGATATTGACAACTAGAATTTATGGCTGGAGGTAAAGCGCGATTCAACATGAACGAAGAACTTTCCTTTTAAAAAAAACCATGTACTAAGCTACATGTGTATAAGCATAAGCGGGGTTGAATGAGCAGCATTTGAATTCATAGAACACAAAACGGCAGATGTGCCACAATTCAAGAGACCGCACAAGAGAGCGCTCGAGAAGCTATTGTCCGCGACTGCACAACAATCAAAACTGGCTGCGAACGCACACTTGATATTCCTATTATGAGTGTAATAGTTTCAATCAGAGAGCCCCCGCTCGCACTTGTAAGAGAGTTTGAGTGGTTTGTCATGGAAACGCTGGCTGACAAACAAACTGCAGAAAAACTCTTTCGGCAACGTCCGTCAAGTCCCCGAAAGCAATGAGAGTAATAAAACAATATTTGAACAGCATGCCAAGTTTCACACATTAATCCGAATTAGAGAGGAGAAAACGCAAATGGGCGCGTAATCGAAGGGAGCTTATAGCTGCGCGAGTGAGAGCGCAGAGAGCGATTGCCCCTCGCACTCAAATCCCTGCCTGCCCGCTGTGAATATCAAAGGCCCGTTGAAGGTGTCTCATTGCTCAACCTCCCATAAAACTACTTCAAACGCGGCGCCCTTTGTTTACAGAAGCTAACGCGCGTGCAGTCGGTGCATTTTATTTAATCTATCGCGCAAACTACTAAATCCGATTCATCTCTTTGGGAGAACGTAATTAAAATTTGGGAGGGATACTAAGCTAAAATCAATTAAATGGCATTTATACCAAAATTTCTTGATTCTTTCCTCTTCCTTATTCAGGCTAATTGTTAGTCTTGTGAGAAAATTGCCGATTGGATATTAGTTTAATGCGTGTAAGATTTTACTGTGCAAATATCTCACGATTGGAAATGTTGAAATAAATCAGGACGGAGAGAAACAGAGCGGCACATAATTTGTTCCCTCAAGCAAAATCCTAGATAGAAAACTAATCGGTGCTTTAAGCATTTGAAAATAGCAGCTCCTGATGCCAGAACGCAAAACATAATCTGAGCGTGGGAGAATCGCCGCGAGATATTAATTTCGTAAAGATCTATAGTCGAAGGCCGTCAAAGGATAAATCGTGTGTATATAATGCTTACAAAAGCTTTCTTTGTCAATTGATTCTTATGAGTTGAAAGGGTTGCAAGTTAGGTATTCTATTATATATTCTCAAGCTGCCTTGTACAAAAAGAAGAAAAGTTACAATTCGTCCTGGTATTCAGTGGTAAAATTGCTCATATAGCTCAACAACCAAACGCGAATTACCTCGTTGCAAGAAAAGGGCAGCAATCAATTGCACAGTGAAAATTTGGTTGTTTGTTGAGCGATGCGCAATTTTACCGTTTCCAGGACGAATTGCAACTTCTAATAATGTACTTTTCCTATAATTGTGTGTTAACAGTATAGTACAATACATACACCGTTGGTGTTTAGTATAAATTATCCATCAACCTATATCTCAAGTCAATCAGAAGCAATCGATTTACACAAAATTTATGTGTTTGGTTGGAATTTGGAACCCTTGGAGACTGTTGGCAGTCAATGCTTCCATTGAACAGGAGACTTTTGAATGAGATAGTTTTCCCCAATTAGGCGAAATGCAGCACTGCAGTCACCCTAATTACTCGCCGCGGCTAATGCGAAAAGGAAGTCGGGCGGGCAAAAGTGTGAAGGAAACGTGCTGGCAGGCAATTTCATAGTGATTAAAGCATTTTTCAAGTGAGTGCCTTCTGTGCATAACAAGCGGCGTGAGTCAAAGCAAAAAGTGGTACAAATTACGTGTGATTCGGTGTTGTATGCATGGAGAGAGCGCCAGTGCGGCTAGGAGAGGCGAGGGATAACAAGGGCCGTTGCTGCCACGCAGTCTGGAGAGCAAACATGTGGCTCTCATCATATGCAGAAGTGCACAGATGGTCCTCTTCGGTGCTGCGCTTGCCACCGAGAGTTGCCTGCCTGCCTGCCTGATGAGGAAAATGAGCTGCTGAGAAGGCATACGCGCGCGATGAGGGTTCCCTCATCTTTTTTTGTGTAAACACCAACCCTGACTGACGGGCATGCACGCTCCTTTTCCCATAAAATTCTGGCATCGAGGTGAATGCTGCATGCTCGTCTGAGATGCACGCTTGGGAAATTTGTTTTCAAACATTCAGAATGATAAACGACTATATGACCCAGTCAAAGCAATCATCGGGTTTCTTGGAAAGAGATATTATTTTACATTGCAGCAAAAATATTTTGGTTTGTGCGTCACATGCTAAAATAAAAACATGTCTTTTATTATTATTTAATTCAACATTAATTATCCCGTCGAATAAAATAATAACTAATTTCTTATATAGACAGAGTGCTTGAGAAAGTCCTGGAAAATCAACAACTGAGTGGCAACTTTCTTAGAAAAATATAAAGAAATATTTTTTTTGCATTTAATTCACTTATATTTATTTAATTTGCTAAATGGATATTGATTCATATTTTCCCTCGCGTAGATTTTTTTCACAAAAAAGAAAAGAAGAAAGATTAATTTTTATCACAAAAGTCCAGTCAATATTCGCGAGAATTGATAACTGGTGCTTGTTCAGCTATAGAGTTATATAAATATATTCATGTACAAACTATAGATAACAGAAATTGAAATGCAACGTCGTAGACGGAATCAGTCATATTATGATAATATAGGACATTTTTTGCTCTTATTTTTTGTTTTTATCACTCAGGCTATTTAATTCACTCGGTAACATGGTACACAGAGCATACAGGCAAAATATAACCAAACCTTTTTTGTTTAAACATTTACCTTCAAACATTTGTTCAACAACATGTTCAGATAAAACAACAATCAGAAATTCTATATACTGGTGTGTACTCTGAACAAAATATTTGACACGTAAAAAATCAATTCGTATATTTTATCAACAGGCAACACACGCCAAAACCCAAATTTAAAGTCACATCTAGTTTGTACTTTTTTGGACTTAGTTTACATAGAATATTTCCTGAACGTTTAACAAATGTATCAGGTTCACAGCTCCTCAACTGTCAATTATTAAATTATTTAAATACGATTATTTATACCTTTTCTTTACTATAATACCCACCCAGCATTTGTTGTCAACGCTGACTTTGTTCGTGCGACGTTAATAAACGAAACAATATTATGTTCCCATAAAAATCAGTTTGTCAATTGAGGGTTGAGAATACATACTTCATGCGCGCTCAAACTCAAACCTTAAAATAACGTGTGTTGACGACATAATATAGCACCTGTTGTGTGGACAATATCAATGAATAATCTTTATCCCATGTCCAAAGAAAGCAGCAAAGCTTTTAAAAAATATCATTCATCTAAATTGTGAAACTCTTGCCGCATTTATTCCTACTGCATGTCGTCATACACTTTTGTTACCTTAAGAGTATGGGGGGTCTCATTTTCTGTCGTTTAAGATGCTAGCTAAATATTTCACAATTTTCTCGTGTATAACACGTATATGAGATAAAAATTGCGTTAGGTTTTAGATATTTTTGAAATGTAGTCAAGATGCGGGGGGGGGGGGGGGCGCACGGGTAGGAAAAGGAATGAACTGCTCAATTTGACTGCTAGAGATTGACCGACTTTATTTAATACTCCGCACTCTCTGCGTGCACGTGCACATATTCATTAAATACCTGAGTGAATATTTGGGATATAACAATTTTATAGTTCACCGTGCAAAATATTAAATAACAGTTTCAATTAATATAAAATAAAATAAATATATTAATTTATAAATGAATTATTTAACACATCAAAATTGAATGACTGATGAAAATTTTAACTAACACACTTCCTCTGGATGAATTAACTCTTTTTAATATAGCATAACACCCAGCACGTGACTTTTCGTCAGGTAAATATTTTAAATTTAAACGAACTAATTTACGGCATTAATTGCAGTTTTGCTATACAATAATTTTTAATAGCAATTTACATTTCATGTCCCACGTACGCCAAATAGTTTGTTTTGAAATAAGAAATTAACAGTTTTCATTCTCCGCCAAATTTTAGGCGGCGGCTGTACCAGCTTCACCCGAAATTTGGCCTGATGCGGCGCAGCTCGAGTATTTTATCCAGTGGCTGATGCGGCTGACTAAATTTGAAATGTGAAGTTTGATATAGTGCTTATCAGCCTCAAGGAACGGCCGCCAATTTTTTTCACACACACTTTCTGATTTTTTTCTTTTTGAGCAGTGGCTGGCGTTTTTGGCGGCTGACCACGTGACCAAAAATTAAATAAATGAAAAATACATTAATATCAAATAATTATGTGAAGTAAGATTGAATCAAAAGTCTGATTGTCTTGCAAAAGAGTTCAGTCCTTACTGTTAAAAATTAATATTTTTTCCCAAGACGACTTTGATTTGAAAAATGTAGCAAACATCTTAAATAATGCTTTAGATAGAGTGGTGTAAATTAATTTATAGAACTTGTACTAATTATTACGCTCTTCAGTTGAGGATGCAGCAGAGGAAAGGCTCCTCCTCTTTACATTTTCGCCTCCACCTTTAGGGAGGAGCTTCGACAGCAGCTGTAGACCGCACATGGATCGCTGCGGCAGTCGGTTTTTCGCAGCGTACAAAAACAGTGCTAGACATGACCATGGAGTGGCGAAGTCCCGATTTGCCGCCCCCGACAGTTGTTGACGGCGGAGGCGCAGGCGAGGCGTCGGCGAGCGACAGCGACTCGGACATCAACGTCGACTCGGACGGCGGCGAGTGCATGTACGCACGGTCGGGGTCGCCAGGCAGCCCTGGGGAGGCGGCGGGCGCAGGCAAGGCTGGCGGCAAGACGGCAGTCAAGCCGCCCTACTCGTACATCGCGCTCATCACGATGAGCATCCTGCAGAGTCCGCAGAAGCGGCTCACGCTCAGCGGCATCTGCGACTTCATCATGGCGCGCTTTCCTTACTACCGGGACAAGTTCCCCGCGTGGCAGAACTCGATCAGGCACAACCTGTCGCTCAACGACTGTTTCGTCAAGATCCCCAGGGAGCCGGGCAACCCCGGCAAGGGCAACTACTGGACGCTCGACCCCAACGCCGAGGACATGTTCGACAACGGTAGCTTCTTACGCCGGCGCAAGCGCTACAAGCGCCAGCCGCCCCCGGGCCACCCTCTCGGCGATTTCCACCTCGGAGGCCGCCATCACCAATTTGGGGGTCCGCACCACCACCACCATCACGGCGCCCACAACCCTTTCTTCTTGCCACCGCAGCCGCCACTGCTGTCTTCCTTCCTGCATGGCATGCCGCATTTCGCGCACCTGCCCCCGCTACCTCCCCCAGGGCCACCCTCGGCTATGCCTCCCCTGTTGCGGCCAGTGCCCACCCTGTACCAAAACAAGGCGGCCGCCGCTTTGAAGTCGGGCTTCACCATCGACTCGCTGCTCATGGGTAGCGCCGGCCCCGCAGCCTCCGAGCACGTTTCTGCGTTCGCACCCCTTGGCCTGCCCTTCCGCCTCGGACCTGGAAACACGAGCATCTAGGTGGACTCGCTGAACCGTTCCACCACGGCATGAATTAGATCGGTCTCGCAAAGCCGAGGTAATCAATTTAAGTTTGACTTCTGTAAAGCTCTTATATACGCTTTCCATCTAAATAATGCGGAGCGTTGAAAGAAAAACTTGTAAAGGCGGTCAAGTTTCCTCACTTTTGCGTAAACGCAAAACAACCGACTGCCTCTCTGTTGGTGGCAGTATAGCCCCGGCAACAGAGTGTCGGGTTTCAGAAGAAATAATATGCCTTAAAAAGAGGCTGTTTAAACACATGTTTCTTCAATTTTCACACTCAAAAAGAGCCGCTTATAATGACCGCAGTTGATTTTGGTATCCATTGGTGTCAGATTATTTTGCCTTTTAGCTCACTTTTCTGACTTGGTTCACAGATCCACAAATGATGCGAGCACGCTTGCGGAGAATGAGTTTGCTGATTTCGTCGTTGAGAAAACTCTGCATCTTCTTGTCGCTGGATTCATGATCCACAAAACAATGTTGAGCAGTCCGTATTCTAACGCCAATTTGAATTATTCCTCAACTGTGATATTCTGTACATAGGAGATTAACTTATTTAAAATGTTTGTTAATATGTGCCATTAATAAAAAAAGATATTGAATTGAAAAACTCTACGCGTGTTTATTTTAAAAGTTAATATTCCCAAGAACGTAAAAATCATTTTTTGATGATTGAAATTCATGGCTCTATGATGTCAAAAATAAAGATCAAACTATAATTGAATTCTGATACTAAACTATTGAAATATGCGTATGTGTATAAAGTGCTTAACATATTTTGGGAACGCCTTTAAACTGCACACATTATTGTCTTTGACGGGCTTCATGCAAACATGATTGATTTTAAATTAGCTTCATCACGTTTCTGCATCTTATTCCACCAACCTAAATTTCTTTTTTCAAAACAGTACTCGAAATCTTTGCAAATTTAAATTATTATTGCCAGTTTAATAGCCACATACATGACTTTAAAATCCAACAACCAGATAAAAAATATATACTTTATGCTTGATATTTTATCACTCATGACCCATCTGGTCGCTTTTTATAGAATTGCATAGCTGGCTGTTCATCTTATTGAATTGAAAATAAAGAGTCGTCGGCAGCTTTCCAACAAATTTCTGATGAGCTGCTATCTGACTGAAGAGCGAGTGTTATATTAAAAAGTTTACGTGCTCGTCGCCCTTTGAAATCGCCGCAGCCGAAGCAAAAGGTGCGGAAAACCAGGAGTGCACCCATATAAATTGAGAGAGCGGTTAGGATCACTCGCAGAGCTAATATTATTTAATGAGATCACAATGCTCGCCTCTCGTTTTCCGTTCTTTCACTTTGCTTCCGCATGACGGGGCGCACAAGAGGCCGCGGCTCATCGTGCGCTCCATTCCGGCTGCAGCAGCTCTTTTTGGCGCACAATCAGTTGCTCTATCTCTTCAAATTTAATCCACTCACAGCCCCATCGTTAAATCAAACATTTTACTATTGTTAACAGCCCGCGCTATCTCTCTTATACGGGACGTTCGAAACGCCATATTTTTACCGCCAGGTTCTAGGAAAGGGGGAAATTTGGCGCGTTGAATTTTATATTGTAATCCCGCTTAGAGTGACGAAAGATTACCCTTTATTTTTTCGTTTTTGCAATATTTGCCATTTCTTGCGTTCTTTTCTTTTTATACTAAATGTATTGACTGCGAGAGTAAACTAGTGTATATTATTTTGTTATTTTAAACTCAAAAGTTTGATTGCTCCACCGTACTGCAATGTTGCATCAAACGACAAACATTTTCGCGAGAGATTTTGCAAAAAAATGTGACATGATTTTATTGGCAAAATACAACATATGAATTGAAGTAGTCAAATGTAAGCACAAATTTCATTTTGCATTGATGTTATAATTTTCTCAATCCTAACATTTAGTATATTTTCTTATTTAAATTAATACAAACTTATTTCTGACAAACTTGTATTTAACCTTAATATGTAATAATATAGTGGCTTTTAATTTTAATACGGTATTATACAGTTTTAAAGCGCTCAAACAGCCTATGAGAAAAGGTATGACAAAGCTCAATAATTTGTTTATATTATTATGCTGTAGACTAGGGAGTTTCATAAGCCAATTTAGTGAGTACACGAAGCCCAGCAAAAAGCAAACCAAATCCTTTCAGGCGTCGCGTTCGTGATTTGGAGCAAAACGACAAGTAAAATATTTGGCCAGCAAAAATGATACTTCCGTCTTAAGCCGCGCGGCGCGTTCTGTCAGTGTGTCACTATGCACGCACCACCGCAAGGCTTCCCTTTGTTGGAGCTGCTAAAAATTAGTTTTGGTTTCGATAAATAAGCGTGCATACGTGTGTATAGGTGAGCAGCAGCGGCTCGCATGGCTTCTGTGTACGACGCACTTAAAGAGTTTTGGCCACTCAAGCTCTTCGTCAGTTCCACTCATGTGCGATAATCAGCTTTTTCTTCTGCGTGATGCTTCTAATATCTGTCTTTGGAAGGAGATGCACGAACTGGAAAAGTCAGTTGAGCTCTGAAAAATTGAAATTTTTTATATTTGTGTTTTGGAATGCATTAAAAATAGCTCATTTATATAGTTCAATTTAAAAAAATACTATTCTCGCCTTTAAAAATCGATTTAATTTGTATTAATATAATTCTTTCATGCTCTTCCTTTTGATGTTATCATTATTATTACCTTAAAGTTTAATCATGTACGTTGGTAAAATTTTCAAATTTTTGCCTAATATAAGGATTAATTTTATAGAGGAAAATTAGATTAAACCTGAAATAATACAAATCCATAATATTCTATTTTTTTAGAACTGAAATGAATAAGAACTTTCGCGCATCTCCTTTCAAGGACTCATTCACACACGTTTTGCCCTTAGCTGCCTTTAAGTCACAGCTTTCCAAGCTGGCCGCTGCTGGCGCGTTAATGTCATATATATACCCTCTCAGAAGCGGATTGCTGCTCGGACAGGACATGACGTTTGAGGTTTCTTATGCCGCTTTCTACCTGCAATATGATATTTTGTTCATTCGCGCGGAAAAGGAAGTGCGTTTGGTTTAAAGACAGTCAGACGATTTGTATTCCTGCAATCCAACACCCCAGACAAGAATGGCAAATTAAAGCGTGAAATTATTTCCGTGCATCGGTTTTAAATTGCGAATACGAAAGTTTAAAACATCGATCGTCTCTTCAGATCTTTATGGAAGAAAATTTCAAAATAAAAAAGACAAATAATTGAATTCAAATGCTTGTGACTCGTAAAATGATCCGAAACAAAGCAATTTAATTATTTGTGATGGTTTTGAAAATTGAACGAGTATAGTACTTGAAAATTTAGTAATTTGTTATATCATTAATATTGGCATTTCAAAGCAATATTTTAAGTCAATATTATGCAGTTGGCTATACACATTTCTTCTTCAATGAATGGCAAAAGAAAAAAATATAATTAAAAGAACTGTCACCTTTTTACGCATAGCAAAAAAATAATCCTTCAAACGGTACTGCTATTTTAAAAGACCTCTCATATAATTCAACACCACGTGCACAGTCCCAAAAAAGTATACACAGTCATGCAATATGCGCAATGCTTTATTATGTTTTCTGACGAGGCGGCAGCCGTTGCGCGTCATGCAAAACACAAATATATATTTTTGCCGACGGCCACGACGAGTTTGCATTTGAAAGGGAGAAAGCTAGGTGCTCGAAAAAATGATTACACCGCCAAATAAAGAAAAGACCGAGGTACGTGTATCACAATAATGCGCTGGATCAACAATGATGGCTGCCGCGCCAGAGATACAACGCCGTATGAAAATCGCGGTGCGCGCGGCTTATGATAATAATTATTATTCATGACGACGCCAACAATTATGGCCGCTCTCGCCGACAAGGCTTGTAAACTTCACCACGAGTATTTCACGCTTGCTTGCGCCCTTTCCACCCCTTTTGTCACGCGCGGGGAGACGTCTCTCTCAATAAATTTAGTAAACTGGTCGCGCGGGCAAAACACACAGCACCTGGCTTTGCGTTTGAAGCTGCACATCATTTTTTCTCCTTCCCGTCAATCCGACCATTTGAACAGCAGATAATCAAAACCTCGCAATGCTTGTTGACCTGCTCAATTGGGTTGCGAATTTTAGACTGCTATGATTACACACAATATTGATTTATATATCTGGAAAAATACAAATCCATAAATTTTAGGTTTTCTTAAAAAAATGAAACATAGTGGTTGTTTAGAACTGAAATGGTTTATCTTTTCAGCGCAGGCCACCAGATACACATACAATGTGTCACCGCAGCAATGGGCGTATCCATCCGTTATGACTGGACGCAAAATTCCATCTGGATAAGAGATAAACTTCTATTATTCCAGATTATCCAATTTAGGACTTAGTTTAATTATATAAAAGCCACGCAGTTTTTCTGCCCCACAGCATACTGGATGCGCATTATAATCATGGGTATGTTCGATTTTTTTGATAATTAGTTTGCATTATTCTTAATTGAAAGGTGAGCCCTTATGGGGACCCTTGTCAGCGTGTATGCAATCTGCATGGCAGGTCACTTTTGCTCCCCTCCCGTCGCAGCCGTGCAGGTAGCCCACGCTGAGAAGCGGTCCTTATAAAAGGTATACTCTCTAATTTCTTAAGTTAAATATTTATCAAGTAAGTAAAAAAATCAAGCAAAATAACAAAATAATAAGCAGATCACTATATAGAAAAATCAATGTAATAGTGATATTATACTAAAAATATTTATCTTAAGCTCGATAGTTTTGATAATGTAAACTATTGAGTAGTTCAACATTTCCACCGACTATGTCGAAACACCTGAAATAGAGACCACCTTAGGAGCAAAATCGTAGGTGGTCGCCTACAAATACTTCATAATCCGTTCCACTGATTTAACCTAATACAAAAGAGAGCAGTAAACAGAGATTGAGTGATGGGGATGACAATGGTCGGTTTCCCCCACGTCAATCTTTTGAGATTAAATTTTGTGTGTGTTTCTACTTGCGAGTATGATCTATGAAATCTGGCCATTTCCCCACCCGGAACATCAAGAATGACACGACAAAGTATTATCATGTGAATCGCAGTCTCGACATCAAGGCCGTTCAGGACATGGATGACATCCTGGACGACGACGAACTCAAAACCAACTACGACGCTTTCAAGGACAAGGTCATCGTGCGTTTCGCAGCAACGACAGAAGAGAAACTTCGAGAACTCATCAGCGCCCAAGATCTCGGCGACCGCACACCATCGCAGTTTTTCCGACACCTGCAATCTCTGGCCGAGGCGTTTTATTTAGCTTTTTTATCGCAACGAATTGTCAAGGCCGTAAATAATGTTGGTCATGATTTTAGTGTATTGCTTTTTTAAGGTTTATAGTTGAAAACCCACAAGAGATGAACACTATGATTATCGTCGTATCTCTGCTCATTTTCCCCATAAACTAAATTTACGTCGTTTGATTGGTCGGTGCAAGCAAAAGGGCCAAATTAAGCGCACACGTTTTTTTACGCGGCTTTACCTTTCACAATGCAACTGTATCCATTCGCTGACAACAAACAAAGAGAGTGTCTCGCCATCATTTTCCAGATGTAAATCTGTCGGCAGTGAAAAGAGTCGATTATAATGTTAATCTTGTCCGAGCTGATGATATAATGTTACCATTGTAAACTAGTTGAGTACGCACCGGGCTGGAAAGCATTTCAATTGCTTCATCTTATTTGTGATTTGTTAAATGTGATAGCAACCTCTTTTAGACTTCATATTATCTCCAGGAAACTCTCAGGAGGGAAGCCTTTACGAAACACCTCAGCATATTATCCCTGAGAAAATTTTCACACTCCAGTTTAGTTTTATCACATGAAATTAAAATTGGAATTCTTTGGTATGGTAAGAATTGTTTTCAGCTGAAAACCTTTCCTTTGTCAGATGCTCAATCAAATCACAGCAGTTCTCGAATCATTGGATTCCGATTGTGAATTGTTTTATTTTCACATTGTATATGTTGACACATACTTTGAAAACAAAAAGCGAAGTTGGGCTGAAATCGTCAGTGCTAAGTGCTCCCTCGCGCGCGTACAAGTACAACAGTTGTCTTTCTCAAGCTAAATGTTGTCGCAAACTTGGGACAAAGTTTCGCTATTTGCCGAGCGAAGAGGAAAGCTATGTCATTTTAATTTGCTAGCGGCGGCAGCGAAGCGACTCCGGTGGCACGCGAATAAATGCTCCTTATGAACAATCTGAGGGATGAGTTACATCAGCAGCAGTTTGCGTCTCTAAATCTAGGCCACCCGAGCAGCAGATTTTAAATCGATTCAAAATTGCTGCACACACACACACAAAGTGTTTCAGGATCTTCCCGGAAAGCCAGTAGCTCGATTCATTCCCTGTGAAAAATAAGAAAAATATAGAGCAGCGGGCTGAATGAACGACTTAAGACGGAAGTGAAGGATCATTTAACAACGTACAGGTGCCGTTCATGTAAAAATAAACAAGAGCGATGAAAATCCTCTCTGAAATACAACCGCTGTGTTGGTATATGTTCATGCTATTAATGGGGAACGAGCAAAATTTACTTTTGTTAACTGCGAATCAGTTTATAAATTATTGAAGCGAACTTCAAAGCTGGACCCTTCTTACGAGTGAGGAAACTTCAATAGGGCCCACACGCATTACACCCGACAGTTACGAGATTGGCGGCATTTTTTATCTTCTCGTTTGCCACCCACAAGAATTACTATTTCAAAAAAGGCCTCGAGAACCCACTCAATTATTTGTTGTTTTTGTGTGCTGGTTCTTTCATGTGTAATGAATCATGCTTTTGAATTTCTGCAATGGAAGTATGGAGCAGTCTTTCAATTGTTGACAGCTTAATCTCATATACAAATAGTTGAATTCACTATATTGTGACGTGTATATTATTTTTGTACACACCTATACTTTAAAGTGAAAAAATCACCGGCAAATCACTTGCCCTGTCGCTGGAAAAGAGCAGATATTGGTAAAATGACAAACAGGCAATAATAAATCATGGGTGATCAGATCGTTTACTTTAAAAGGAGCAAGGTCAACTCACTCGCAGCAACGACGGGGTAGTTTTTCCCTTCTCGGATGCTTCCAGTTTCCAACTTCACTCTGAAGGAACCACTTAGTGCTCCCGTTGCAGGATGTCATCATGTGGTATAGACCTCGAGCGACACAGGTCTTTCTCGGCGACTTCGACTGCCTCGATGTAAAACAGGAGATATAGTTTCAGTAGCCTACAGTAGCCGTGCTGCAAATTTCGCTAATATGTGCCGCTCTTCACCCACTAGAGCCCCGCAGTTGTCGATTCTTCGAAGTCCTGATTCCGTTGACTCGATAGCACAAGCTGCAGCTATAGCAGTCTGCGGGGACGCTAGCTAATTTCATCCCTCCGTAACGGCAGTAGCAAGGAAGGAGGTAACTATAACTAGAGCTCTCGGGTAGTTTGCTTGCATGGTAAAGAGCGGCGCATTTCATTCTAGCACTTTTATTAGCAATTCGTTCATAAAATATACATGTCAGTAATTTTAAAGCGGAATTTCGTATATTTTGATTTTGTAGCAAAAGTCTATACAGTCGGTTAAATTTTAACTTTATCCTTTTTTGTTTTAATCGACTCAAAACAAATTATTAAATAAGAGACTAGAAATAAGATAAGTAAATTAATTTTATCTGGACAACGCTTCTTTAAGAGATCTATTCAATCAGAATGCCGCATACATAATTTTTTCAAATATTACGAAATGTATTTTCAGTAGTGTGGGATTATACATTAATAAGTCATTATTTAGAATGAATTAGTTATTTACTTTGACTTGCAAACAAAATATGATGTGGCTGTGAGGTAATATTTCCAAATCAAATATAATGCAGATTTTGGCAAAAAAAATAAAGTATTTTTATACGCCATCACCACATAAAAACGTGTCGGCAAGCTAAACTAACAGCTTGCAACGTCCACACAGCGAGAATAAATATTATATTGAGTTTTATTGCCGGCGAGTATAAACACAAGAGCATTGGTCTCGGTCGCAGCGGCAGTTTGAGCAGCAATTGCGTTGAGTTTTTGCACAGACCATTTCTTTCAAGTCGGCCGCGAAACATTAAATATTCCGAAGCAGAAAGAGCATGCACAGATGCAAATGCTTTTGACTGATGCTGTTGGGGTTCGGAATTTTAATCGTGCCTTATTTTTCAATTTTTGAGGGGCTGTCAATAACAACATGGTATGATAGTATTTGGTTTAAAATTACTTATTAGTTCAAAACGAACATTATTTACATCCAATAAACTCTCTAATGTATGGTAGAAAGTTAAACAGGCAGAAAAATATTTTTTGGTTGGTCAATTATAGGCTTGTTTAATACAAAAATTGTTAGTAATTAATTATTTCAATTATAACAATCTTTAAATGTGGTATCTAAAAATCAGGTCATAACCTCTCTTAACTTGCTCCATATAAAAGCAAAGTGAGTTCTTTTGCCGACTAGAATTCAGCACCTCACGTTTGGCATATGGTGCGAGATTATGGAGCACACACTGCGCAAACAGATCTCGTCAAGAGTACAAGTTGCAGCACAGCCAGGGCATATCCTGCGCAAGTGTTTATTTTCTTGAGGTGCGTGAGTGTAAACGCCAGATGAAAGATAAACGGCCCGCGGAGACCATCTATAAAGATATCAAAATGTTAAAAAGAGAAGTAGTGCTGTGTGTGTGGTGCGGTGCGTGTTTGGCTCTTACTTCCTAGAAAAAGTTGTTTTACACATACAAATAATGTTTGATGCTCTCATCTCTTTGTGGGGAGAGAAATGTTAGTAGTCAAACATAAATGTATTTTCCTTTTTCCTCTCTCCAAACACAATCAATGTTCAAAGAAAAAGGCGGCGCGACTGGTTTGATGTGTTCCTCTCGCTCAATCATAAAACACGCGCGTCTCCCGCGCTTTGCCGCAATTGCTGCGCGCCCTGCCTTGACAGACGATTTTTGTCTTGTTTCTGTGTACCAGTGAACAACCGCTACGATATCGCACAAACTAGGCAAACACCAATCCAATAAATCACTTCAAAGCCGACATCACTCCTCTGTGTGGGATTCAAATACAAATTTTCTTTTTTAGAACAATATTTTTTTTTAAATTTTGATTTTTAGCAACAAAGCTAAAAATATTTTTGATAAATCAAAAGTTTCATAAAATTAAAAAAAGTGCGGAGAAAATAAATTTATGATATTTAAAAATTTGGAAATTAGCCACATTCCAATTTTTAGATTCAAAATTACGTTTACTGTGGATTAGCAGGAGGTAACTCTACCACATTGTCTATAAATCACATGAATGAGCAGCAAAACATAAATATTTGGAAACAAAATATTTCGGACATTTTTGCACTGGGAAATAGAAGCAACATTTAAGCATCAGAACGTATTACAATCCAAAAAGCTAAATTCAAAACTGCAAATGATTTTTGTCTTTACCAGCCATCTTATTACAGAAAAAATATTTCATACCTTTTTAATTGAGATCTGATTGAGCTTTGATGGTATTTTTTTAATATTTCCAATTCTAACCAGATAAATTACTATTTTTTCTTGCAATTTTTTCCATTTTCCATTGATTTTATTCTCCTGTGGTGCCTTCTCGCCACTACTGTCACTGCAACTAGTTTGAATTAAACCTGTATCGCCAGGTTGTAACGCGCGTCTAGGGGAATTTGCGCTCCGCGTTACTATCTGGCGCGGCTTGAGGAGCCGGCGACCAGATCTAGCCTGTTCTGTTTTGGGCTGCGGGAACTCTCTCGTGGGAGTTCCCGCGATTAAACTGAATTCGGACTCTTTCGGCCGGTCATCGGCACCCAGAGCCGGGCACTCGCCTTGGTCAATCTCGTGGTCGACAGGCGGTGTCCTCGAACTCCGTCACTGTCAGACGGACAGTGCTCAAATACGGAGATTTACGTTATTTAAATGAGTTGGCTGGACTTCCAAAGATTACAAATAAATATTCTTCCTTAAAAAAAATGCTTTAAGTCAACTTACTTTCCCTCAGGTGATCTCAAACAATTATACAACTCCTCTTGTCATTTGAGCACTTGAGTATTTATTATCAGAAATGACGACCGCCGCTTGCGACGGCCTAACTTAAGGAGAGTAAAGGTAAACCTTTACTCTCCTTAACAATGACCTCCTCCCCGCTCGCTAGCGCACAGAGGGGTCGCGTTATTCATAAGGTGATAGTGGGGGAAAAGGTGGCTCCTACAAGGTGGGAGTGTAAAAAGTTGTGTGATAAGCATTGCACCCTTGCTGCACCTTCACCCCCACTGCACATTTAGCCTCGCACGGCAGCAGTCGCAACATGATCTCTTCTCTGGGTTGAGAATTGGCGCTAAAATATTCAAGAAACTTTGATCTCATACTAATAAGACCCGCACTATATGGGGTAAGACCTTATAAAATTGTATAATAATTGTAGATGTCCAAAATTGATATTTTCATGTTCAAATTATTTATTGTTTGTGATTTTAATTAGTTGTAATATTTCACAGTGTTAACTCTACTACTTCAAACCACGAGACTAAATAATAAAAGATGAATAATTACACTACCAAAAGACGCATTTCTCTCACGGCTCCTCGAACCCACACTCCATTTTGTATCTATCTTGTGGAGCGAAATGCATTTATATTATTTAAAAATAATAATTTTCTCTCAATTAAAAAAATCTTTCAATGCAAACGTAACAAATAAATATTCCCGCCGCCTATTTTTGCTTTCATTCAGGATAGTTTGACGCGCTCGTGCTCAAATTTTTCACGGGCATGTGTTCTTTTTCTGACAGTTTTCTGTCTGTCACGCCTGCCGCTAAATGTTTGGTCTGCAGTGTTGGGCAAACATTATTTCGATTCAGCAGCCATAACAGTGAGTGTGCGTATAATTGTGTGTGCACACACAACTATACAGAGCGAGAGCGCAATCCCCAACACAAGACAGATGGTGCGTACAAAAAAGAGCGATTTTACTTCCATCAGCGCAACAAACATATATATCGCGGCACAAAGCGAAATTGTGATTCATATGGGAACACACGCGAGAGAGCTTTAGAGCGGAAAGAATCATCAACATCCAGTTTGCATTATGTACAGTATTATTTATTGTGCTGCGAAGCGGCCCTCTAAAGGGAGGCACAGATTATTTATTTGTTTGTTTGTCGCACGGATCTATATTAACAGAAAATAAGGCATAAATGTTATTGTCAACACAACTGAATTTTATTCGTTTGTGCGCGTGTGCATCTCTTCAGAAGAACAGAATAAATTAATTAATCGTATTGATGAAAGACGAGTCCTTTATATAACAATTTTATTGACAATCAGGGATTCTGCCCCTATTAAATGTAATGTAAATATATTGAATGTATTTGAACAGCTTTTCGCAGCTGAAATTTGCTGACCAGTTTTCAACACGATTATTATTCAAAAGCTCCATTTTGGTCATACAAAAAATGACTTAACACGCCGGTTTTTTTCGTGTGTTCTGCATAGATATTCTGAATTTTGCACCAAGAGGAAGCTACTATCTCGAATGACAGTGCGTCTAAATTTCATTTCCCAACATGTGCACTCAGTTACTGGGAAGAGGGCATGCTATTCTGTGAAGGGTATCGCGCAAAAACGGCGTTGGTGGCGGCGGACGGAGGCGTCAAGCAGTCTAGCGCAACGATGGCCCAAGTAAATGCACATGTTGGGGTCTATCGCGCGGCTCGAAATCCATCAGGCCTGCTGACAGCCAGCTGATCAGACTCACGCATTGTTGCTTCCTGCTTGCACACTATTAAAATTGTAACACAAATATTATGAGTTTTATGTCTTGCCGAAGGAAAATAGAGAGCAAAACACACCCTTCTTGCACCCTTGACAGCTCAAGTCCTAAGCAAGCGTCGCTTTTCAATCAGGTCTGCATCTGCACTCCTGTGCTTTGTGACAATTTACATATGAATTCATTTGAATCCACGGGCTTCAGTGCAGCTTAAGAGGGGTGTTAAAAATATTTCACACAATGTTTTATTGTAATACTATTTAAAATTTACTTTGTGCTAGTTATCTTGAGAGTTTAGAAAGCAGTTAAAAATTAAAACTTCCCATTAAAATTGAAATTGTAAAAATTCAAATAAGGAGATTTTGGAGAAAAATTGGTTAAAGCGTTTGTGGTTCAAGAAGTGTTTGCTGCATTTCACACTCAATATTCAAAAATTTTGTCTGGAGAGCAGATTCGGTTTCCAGGAAGAAATTTTATTTTTTGAATTTCTCAGGGAAAAAGTATAAATAAAATTGAAGTGAATCCCACCTACAACCAACTGAAATGAATGTTCGCGTGAATTTGCCAGCGCACACTCATGTTCCGTCGTTGTTTTCATTCTTAATCCACGCCGGCGTCGCCATGGTGAAGTTGTGACAGGCTGCGGGCCGGAATTAATGTTATAATTTAATGCTATTTTCTTAAGAGTTAATGCAGCAACAAAAATGAGCGCATGTGTCGGCGCCATAAATCAGGCAGCCAGTTAATATTTGGATGCCAGTTTTTCAGCCCCTCGCACATCGTGCTCTTGAGGGCTGTGAAAAGTAGTCTATTACAAAACTGAATAATTACAACTTATTTTCCTTCGACCAGTAGACAGTATGTGTACTCATCTCATGCAATCTATAATTATTTTGGTCAAGTATTCATCCTTAATGAATTCTCATTTCAGCAAAATCTGCCGATTTTGAAGTTCCCCAGCCCACTAGAATGATGATTTTTGCAGTACTTGAAGGCACACTGTTTTTCACATCCCTCGGCAAACATAAGGCCCAAAGCGGCACGCATTGATATACACATGTTATTTCATGGCTGGGATGAGCGAGTGACAAGGTGACAAATTTATGACGACTCGCTCGCCATCGGCAATGAAAATAATAATTCGTCGGGCTCACATTGCGCGGAGGAAGTTGTTCGCGCGGGGATTATTTGAAGTCACTAGTTTGCTGCCCAAAGAATCCTGCTCGTCTTCTTTGAGCTAGGACCTCTGCGTGCCGCAATGCTCTTTTTGAAGAGACAGATCGCCGGCGTGTTTTTAGAGCCTTCTTTATGTGACGCTGAAATGATTTGTCAACGTTACAAGCCAAAACAGCCGCATGTAACGCTAGTGATCTTCAAAATTAAGGCGCGACACACACTAACTCTCACACGGCACCACGCATTTCCTCTCGCAAGATAAATAAACACGCGGCTCGCACAGCTTTGTGCGTCCTATTAACTTTTAATCTTAATGAGATCGTGATTATTTATGAAGCTACTAACAAGCTCTCTTGAAGCATCAATCCTGAGTTTGCGTGTTAGCACCTCAAAAATATGACAACTCAAAATTCGTACAACAAAAAGAGTCGGATCATTAGCTCTGACCTAAATCTAGGATTTGCGACAATTTTAACTTATATTTGCATCCCCAACAAATTTGTAAAAAAATATGACTAATTCGATGCTTTATTTTTAACGAGTCGATGCTTTTAACTTTATTGTCAACGAGTTATGCAGTGATTCCTACACAGGCGTCAAGCAGGTTGCATATTTCAGTCTTAATAAGAAAATCATTAAACTCACACGGTAACTAGCTAATCGGATTGATTAGTCACATCTAATACCATCACTCTGATTGTTGTCTTTATTTCTGATAGACCATTGTTTTCGACGCATTTAAACATTTTATAGTTCAAACAGATCAAGTTGTTACACGTGCATCACTAATTAAAAAGTATTAATGGGATCTATTTGGAGAGTTGTCAAAAGCGATATTTCAGCGTCCGCATTAAACGAACCTGCATTTCGTACACTATTTTCTTAGGTGTTCTTTGGCCGAGCCGCAGCAGCAGCAGGAAGTCTCTGGCAGAGAGCGGCGGCGTCATCGACACAGTCTATAAAGCCAAGAGAAATATTTTTACACTCTAGAGTTGCGGTATTTCTTGCTATTAACTGTTCCAATGCTCCGCACTCCATTTCAAATTTGTCACCGTGTCACAGCGAACGTGTTTCACAGTCTGTTTCTCGGCGGAGCCTCGTAAATAACTGCTATTAGCATCCGAAAACATTCATCAGCCAGCTAAGCAGCTAGCAAGGGGCCGCGCGTCTATCTTTTCCCTCTCGCCTGCTCGCACGCCCCAAAAGTCTTCACGCAACTCTGCATCTCTCTCACCGCTCTCACCTCGCAGCCTCTCTCGCGTGTACCTACGCCGCAGCTTCGCAGAGGCGGAAAAATGCCGCTGACGACGGCACCCGCTTTTTCTCGCCGCCAGGCTGCGCGACAACAAAAACATTTTGTCAATAAAGATTAGCAGCCTCGCCAACAGCAGACAATTAGGCGATGCGTGGAAACGAAAACCCCCGATTTCTCTTATTTTTGCTGACAGCGAAAGTCGGTGAATAACAACGGATCAAAATTGGGTTCATTGTGTGCAAAATACAGTACTGAGAAGACTTTAACTGGTTTAAATGGGACCATTTCGTTTATTCAAAACACATTTTGCTCGCAAATAAATAATTTTGCAGGCTGTATGCACACCTCTACCCTGAAAAATGTGTCTGGAAGACTTTCCAGTTTTGAACCTCCCAATTTGATAAAACGTTCAGAATTAGTGTGAATAAAGTAATAACCAAAATTGTTAGACAAAATTGTTAGACAAAATTGTTTACGGTGACCAGTTCACTCATGTGGAGTGCACCTTTTTATTACTATATTGAGAGGTTTGGATTCAACCTTGTAGTGATCAAAAGCTTTAATTTCCTTTGTTAATAATTTGTATTATCGTTTCAACCTTAAGAACAAACCTTTCCTCAAGGTTACAATTCGGCAAAAACTTCATATTTTGCATCAATTTCAATAAAATTATATATTTATTTATAATATTGCTATTTTGTTTGTTGCTTAAATTTTTAGTTGAAATGGTCAGTAATGTAATGAAAGAAACCAAACAATGACAATCATTTAGCGCATTTCAGCGTTCTGGTTTCTGGTATCGCTCACTACTCTTTCGTCTGAAAATATTTTCCTTTGCCGAGAATAATTTTGACTGGCTCGCCTGCAGTGTACATATTTATTTATTTACGCTTTCACAAGAGTGACTCCGTTTGGAGTCAGCGCCGAGCAGAAGTTGGCTTTTTGAGGCGCATCCATTAGCCGTGAGCGTGCTTGCTTGCTTTGCATGCGAAGCCGACGAACATCATGATAATAATGCCAATAATCACAATAGCAGAGTTATTGGCGGAGTTGGGTGCGCACGCGGAAAGTTGTCGCGTTTTGTGCGTGCTTATGATTGCATGATGAAATTCCTGCGTGTTTTCAAGTGGAAGCAGATGCAATTGAGCCAAGCTAGCGGAGCATATCGCGTCACCATGACAACGCAAACCGAGCTGTTAATTCGCCTCAAGTCACTCTCTCATGGCGCACGCACCCTTTTGTCGCGCAGAAAATGCGACACCCCTCCAGCCGCCGCCTAATTAATCGAGTGCGGATTAATAAGCTGGCAATTCGTTCCGCCACGGTGGGAGGGGCCGTCGTGCTGCGTTTGTGACTCACGCGCTATGAAACAACTTAATACTTTCTATCTGTGGAGATGGAAATTGTTAGATACAATTTCGTTGGATAATTGCCATAGAATTTAACAGGAGCAAATAAAATTCCTGGTATATTGAAACAAAATATCGATAGCGATAGCCTGAAGCTTTGATTGCTGATTATTGCTTGTTTATTCTCACCAAGAGTAAATGTACATACATGTTAAAAACAGTTTTCAAAAATTAAAAAAAAAATAGAAAGTACATAGTGAGAAAAGGCACCATTCCTGGCAAACATCTCGCTAGAACTCTACCCAGGAGGGCAGAGCCGGAATGGGCCTGGTAAACAATTAATTGCTGCGGAAACAATTTTTCAACCATATTTTTTTTAGTTTGCAAGAGCATCCAGAGGATTTTTTTAAATCAACAACTCTAAGTCAACTTTGAATTCCTAACTTGGAACCGATTCAAACAGTTCTAGATGTTTTCAGCTCGGTTTAGCAGCTTAAAATTTCTCTATACTTTTGCACAGTCGATGATCCCGTAATGACCGGAGAAGCTCACAAACAATTTTGGTAGCTTAAATTTTACAGTTGTAGCTGCACATTTGTGCTTCTCTTAACTTTTTCAATGGAGATTATTGACTGCTTTTAATTTATGAAAACAATAATTTAAATAAAAATGTGCATCGCAAGAAACAGCGGCATTGAAACTGTCAATCAAATTCAGAGAGGAAGTACAAAACAATCACAGTAAAAATATCTGAATTCGCATTTTGCTATAGCAGCTCACGTCAAAATAATGCGATTTATACTTCTAACAATAATACAAGTTTTGCAATTAAACTTTTTTTTATCAATTTGCATGTTTGATTGATTAAATCAGATTAAGAAAAAAAACATGTTTAATACGTTCCTTCTGCGTAGCTTCAAATTAAAAATGTACCATGGGATGGGAGATTTAAGGGGACAAACACTTCTCAGCAAGTGACTCAGAGATTTGAAGTTGCGCGCCATTGCTCTTTAGGATTCCCAAACAGTAGCGCTAACAACCCGAATCAAAATCAGCCACGACAGCGAGCAAACCAAATTCCTACCTAGATGACAATCAAAGCGAATCAAATTGCCACCGCCCTCTGGGATGCAAGCGGATTTCGAAAGCGTCAAAGTTATTTTAGGTGACTGCTACCGCGACTCGGCCGAGTTATTTATTCATATGAGTGAGAATGGTTTATTAAGCCGCGCGTGATCTGTATATGTATTCACGCATAAGCGCGAGTTTGTTAGGGCTGAGATCCCTCGATCTCATTAGTGTCACGTTAGTAGACCGCTGAGAAAACACTCAGCCAATCTGTCACTCGCGGGCGCGAACTAAGCGGCACGGAATCTCTCTTTTCCTCTCTTTCTCGGCAGCCCAACCAGCAGCACACATCGCGATATTCGGGTGGGATTAAAACTTAGTATTCGGCCGCCAGATAGAGATAATATACGCCGGCTTAGGCGACTTCAAAGGATTTTTACTCTTCTAGCGCTCCTCCGCGCAGCCAGATTGTTAATTCACATCCTGCATGTGAGAGCAAGAAAAATAAAACGTATAATTAGTAGTGATCTGCTAACTGCCAAGGGACGTGAGAAATGGACAGTGAAATGTTCAATCAACTTGTACTCGATCCATGGAAAAATGCTTTATTAAATCAAAGAGATAATAATATAAAGCAAATCAATTGCTTTTATACTATTATTGTATTTTTTGTTCCATCTCATATACTTTTGAACTTATTTTGTTACAGCACATCTGTTCACGGACTATTAATGCAATTTCACACTACCGGTGGTTCACTGAGGGTTTGTATTTAGTATCAAAAACCGCTTGCGCAAAAGATGCGGGAAACGATAACGTTTTATTGGAGCGAGGAGCAAGACAACGCGTGTGTGTCAAATGCGGTACTCTTACTTAAATAAAATCATGTTCAGCAGAACATAACAGATTTTAAAATTACTTCAAAATGGATGTAGCCTATATTGCACACAATTGCGTTTTATTGACAGATTGATATTGATTTAAATCGACTTGTTATGTTGTTCAAAACAGTTTGAAAAGCACAAAGACCGTTCTGTAATCTAAATAACAAAAGAGACAGCAAAGTTCAATAAATCCAAAAAGCTATGTTTCACGTCCCTGAAGCGCCTGAACTGCAACACACTCGTTTGCCACACACAATTAATTAATCACCAACTCATCGGCCGCAAAAAAGGAAAAAGACATTCCCTTTAAATTTTTTGTCCACACATTCTTTATTTTTTACTCACGTCCTTAGCAAAAGATGTTGGCTGGTGTTAGGTTACTATCGAAATTCGCTGCTTTTTGCAAACAAGCTGATGGCAATGTTTGTTTTAATGTGCTTGGTCATCAACACTCTCGTGGTATTTCCTTAGTTGATACTAACGAGTTTCAAAACATCTTTCTAGGTAAAAAGGGTGGATAGGGCGAATAAACACCATATATAAAAGATATAATATATTATGCTAACTTTCAAATTAAAAAAGATTATTTATTAACAATTAGCAAAAGGATTGCGACGAAAACATTTTTAAGATAAATTATTTTATAACAGTTTAATATTCATAAATTAAATAAATATCAAAGTATTGCCTTATAAAATTTATATGTGATTTAATTCAATTGTTGGCTAAACACTCACTCTGCGTCATCCCATACTACAGTAAACACACAAAACCTATCATTAATTTTCGAGCCAAGAAGTAAAAGAGAGCAGCAGGCGAATTCGTTGGCAGGATTTGAGGGCTGCTGGCTATTTGATGCGATCCATGTGTGTGGTGGCTTCGGAATGAAATCTCCAGCGCGCCATGGAAGCGGAACACAAGTGCGCGCGTTTCTCGCTAGACTGCCTGGCTCCCAGCTCCTTGTATTATTATTGCATGCTCTCGCAATAGAGCTGTAGAATAAGATGAAAAGAAAAAAAGAGAGCCGCCCGCCAAGCGGGAGCGTTCTACAGCTACACGATAACATTATTTGAAGGAAAGCAAATGATTTGAGTGAGGATGCTAATTGACAGATTATGTCAGAGGCACACACATGTCACTCAGTCCGCGCAGAGCATAATAAGTCATTAGCGCGCCGCGAGGTGAGACCCCACACATTGAAAGGCTGCCGACTTGAATCACACTAATAAAAAGAGCGGATCTATTTCAAGAGCACCTCGCGCGCGCGCTTTTTCTCTTCAGATGTTGCTGGAAGCGGCAATTTATGGAGAGTGGAAACACACCGCGCGCAGCTCGTTTGTCACTGCGGCCCGCTCTCTTGGGTAGGAATTAATTAAAATCCAGAAGCGCAACTCAAATGGTGCCAGCACACTTTCGGACAGCCTCATTTGCACTAAGCCGCTCGCGTTCTTTCCTCGCCTAATAAGTCAGAATCAAATTGTGTATATCATATCAGACTCATCCGTCTCTGCTCCTCAGTGTTGAATGGGACGGAACCAAATAGTACAATCTTTTAAAATTAAGTATCTTTCTAAACTTTTCCCTTTGATAATTATTTTAGGGTTCTCAAAATTCATCTTTTTTGCAATTAAATTGATTGCATCAGATAGGAATTAGTGAAAAAATAATTTTTATTCTTTTATTATTTATTCAATTGAGTTAAATTCCAAACAAATTCAAAACATGGGGCCCTAGTGGCCGCAGAGGAGCTGGGCCTCCCCGCACCGAGGTCTTTTATTGAAACGCCAGACATTTGTGCCTAAAGCCGCTGGAAAGGTGCGAAAACCAGCAAGTCATGGCGAGTCGGCGCTGGTGCGCCTTCCAGCTCGTTGAGCTATTTGCGCATTTCGAGTCACTAAATTAACCACCTTTTGCCATATCTGACATTAGGAAGCCAGTGTTTTTTTTATAATTTCTTTTATCCCTGTCCGAGGACCGGGAAGGGTGCGCACTCATTATTATAAGATACCTGAATTGCTCAAATATCTCCCATTGCTTCGAAACTCCTGAGGATGCCTTAACAAGGCGAGCCAACGTGCTGGTTCTATAGTGTTCAAATATTATAAACTCGTGGACTTAGACGGGAATAAATGCGAGATTATTAAGATTAGAAAAGGTCTGGTCGTTACAGTAAGGAGGAGAAAAATTGGGCAATCGCACATAAATTAAAATTTTGCTCCTCCATAAATTATCTACCGTAAGCATAGCTTTCCAGGCCTCAGAAAAGGTTTTTTCAAACATATCTCTAAAAGAGTTAGGGCAATAATTTTTTCTATTGGTCGTATTCTTCCACCAGTAAAGCAATAAAATTATGTATTCGGCAATCTCACAATTTCTTCACAGCAACGAAGTTCTGCGACAAAATATTTAACTCTAAAAGACGAAGTTCTTCTTGAGAGTGTTAAATCTATTTTTGTCTGTCAATAAAATAATGAATTCTCGCTTTGCATTAAATTTTGTTCCAACTTATAAATTAACTAATTAATTAATATGAACTTTAGGCACATTAAATGATTGTACATTTTACTATACACCTGAAATGTCTGCAGCATCTTAAAAAAAGCAAATTTCAAAGACAGGTGTGTTTACCCGTCACGCTTTTCACGGCTACTATTTGTTTGTTTGTTTCTATCTCGAACCATTCTCAACCTGTAAATGAAAATTTTGTAAAAGAAGTCATATATCAGTATGATTCATTTTTTTCAAATTCAAAGCAAAATGAACTAAAAAGCAGCAACATATATAAGAAGCAACCCTAGATCTGTCTTTTTAAAGTTGTAGACCGTTGGTGTTTGTTAATAAATTATACCCTATAACTTGTTCATCAACAAAGTAACATAAAAATGTCAGCTGCTTTATATAACACGCGATAATGAACATAGCATGCATAAAATTTACTCTAAACCCTTGCATCGCAGAAGAAAAAACTTGAAACCAGAGCAACATTATTGTTACCGATCATGGTTGAGCTCTCTTGCGTAATTGACGGAGTGGAATTAATTGCAGTCGAGTTAAAGGCGGATCAATCTTATGGAGGGTGATGAATGTAAAAAAGTATCCGGCCAAATACAAATCATATTTGCCGGCGGACTCCGCTCAAGCCCAGGGAAAATATTGTTGTTTGGGGGATAAACTGTTGCCGGAAAAGCCCGTTTAAGCCCTTTTGCTCTCTCGTCCCATTGGTTCGGCGTAATCCCCATTCTTTGGTGCGACACAATCGGACCGACTGCACCATATTTGCGCAGGCTGAATCTAAGCGTGGCACAATGCCGATGATCAAACGTGCGGTGTATCAGCAAGTCGCGTCTCTCTCTCGATTTAATATATTATGGCGCACACACACACACAAACTGCGGAACAAAAAGCAGAGAGAGCAAAAAGAAGCCGCCCCTCAGGTAAAAGGCCGGGCAGTAAATAATAATAATTGAGCTGGGAAATGGAAAAGCTGAGCCGCGTAATGAATGACAATTGAGCGAGCAAGCGCGGTTATTAAAAGCAGCTGTGGCATGGTACAATACCATATTCATTGCCGCCGATAAATGCCCCTCGCAATGGAGATGAGAGAGAGAGAGAGAGAGAGAGAGAGAGAGAGAGAGAGAGAGAGAGAGAGAGAGAGAGAGCAGCGCAAATGTTTGCCCATTTTTTATGATATCCCTCACTTAAATCAACGCAAACATGAACACATCATCAACTATTATATATAGATTCTGGCACTTTGTTGGACGTTTTAATCGTTGTGCGATAACGAGCGGCGATTGCTTATTAACTTGGAAAACATATCTGATCGTGGTCTAGGCAGACATCTGCACAACTTTCACGTCGCTTTATCCTGCCAAATTATTTTTCAATGAAAATTGATTCATATGTCATGTTTTTTCTAACTGGGAAAGAGGACGTCTTTCTTCTCTCTGGATACATACAAAATATTTTTAGTAAAATTATTGCTGCTTTTCTGATATTTAACTATTTAATATCTGGTTATCTCACTCTTAACCATGTCAAAAAATATTCAGCCCTAAATTTGAGTTATCAACAACTCCTATTTTTCTAGAAGTGGTGTTTCAAATGCCTTTAAAAAAGTCAGTAATTGCGGCTATAAAATCATAGTTAATTTTATGACACAGCGACAAAAACAAACCAGAACCGCATTGCTCGATGTGAGTCAAGTTTGAATCCACATTCAACTTTTATGGGCAATTTAGCTGTATAAAATGTTATTTTCATCCGGCGTAATATTTCCCTGTGAAAGATAAACGTACTGAGCAAATATTTATCCGCACCAGAGAACACGATTTTATAATTTTATAGCCCAAGCTTAGACGTTAGTTTTTACGCGTACACACATGTGTGTTTATTTATTTTGCAACGCTCAGAATTATTTTATTATATTATACATGTTTGCGAAAGTAATAAACTGATGTTGTTGCACAAATGGGAGCACCGTGTGTTCGCATATACTAAAATATTATTGCTGTTTTGCGGCCAACGGTGAGACTAAGATGAAGTTGTTTGCTGAAAAAAGTCAGTGGCGGATCCTCCCTAAGAGTACTTTTCTTAAGGTATAATATGTATAATAAATTTATGAATGTTACGAAGAATTAATATTATGCATATTTACCTACTAGTTTAAATTGCTGATCCAAGTTGTAGCTCTGTCACTTCCAATTAGTTTTGCATTTTTTTTTAAATTTTATAATTTAGAAAGCTATATGTGTGGTAAAGGTACAAAACATGAAATTATATTATTCAATGCATCTTTGAATCACCCTGATACTTTTATAATGTCCATTTTGAAACTGTACTGCACGCCACTGACGAGATGACAAGGTTGTTGAATTCGCGCTCTCGCAGATTGTTATTACAAAGGCTCTAGTTGTATTAAAAAGGCGAAATGTGCTCTCGCGATAACGTGTTTTTATTATGAGAGAGAGAGAGAGAGAGAGAGAGAGAGAGAGAGAGAGAGAGAGAGAGAGAGAGAGAGAGAGGAGGATTTAATGCCTAAGAAAACAGACACACATATAAAGTCGCATAATATGTAAAGAGTGAGATGCATTTATAAGGCTGTCCGGCTGTTTAGCGTGCAGCCACACCTTGTTTATGTCTCCGTGTTGACTGTTAACTCCTTATAAGCCATAAAAGCGCATCTCACACCAACTGCTCGTTCATTCAACATTATTGCACAGTATTTATGCAACCCATTTCTTATCACAATTGAAGCCTTAACCGCGTGCCGAACTGCGATGGAGAAGCCGAAGAAAGAAAAATAATATTTTGATGTCAGCCAATATCAGCCAGTATACAACTTAATCTGCAATCAGATCTCAGAGAGGAAAAATTTCGTTAAAATCATATTTTTAATTGCATACATTGATTTGCAAATAATGAAATCGTTTCTTACCTTAACGATTTGCTTTTTTGAGTTATCATGATTATTCTAATCATGACGGGCACCCCTCTAGACATAGAGAAAAATAGAAATTGTTAAACATGTATATTTATGATCATTAACGTTGTTGCAAAAAAGTTTTATTTAAAATTTGTACAATTTTAGTTTTATCTTCAAACATTTTCATAATCTGAGCCTTGTATAAAATATATTATCATAATTTCTAATTTTCAATCGATGTGAAGCGTAACTTTGTTTTTCTATGTGTGGTAAGGAAATTTAACAGTGACTATAATATTGCTATTTAAGATATATAATTATTATTGCTCATCTCCTCACTTCCAAAACAGAAAGTTTCTTCCTTTTCCTCAAATAAATGTAGTACTCAAATATTCCCTTCCAATCCAAAGTTAAAGTTACAATTTCAAGAAACTCCAGATTTAATTGAGCCCATTAAAGCGCTAACGTGCGAGCTATTTTCGGGCTTATTTTCAATTCCAAGGAAGGCACCACAAACACGCGGCTGCCTAATCCGAGCAGACTTTATTTAACCCAAATTTACACCTCGGAATTCCACGAAATATCAGTGTGTTGCGTGACATACACATATACACAAACACCCGCGCGCGCAGCTTCATCTCATTTGGAACGAGGAATAAAAAGATATGGTGTGTAACTGACAGAGATTCCTCCCAGATTGTTTACCCAGCTCTCGCCGGCGCAATTTGTTGTCCCAACAGCTTCGTGTAATAGATAAACACCACATTAGAGCAATAAAAATTGTTGCCGCTGCCGCGTCTTATCATCTCGCAGCCTTAACAACTGCGCTCATCTGCAGCTCCGAGAACGAAACCTGACGCTTGAGGCCCTAAAAATTTGTTAGAGTTTGTTTTGAAAACCATTATAAAAGATCTTCTCTTTAAATGCAATATCCTTGTCAGGGGAGCTATGCAAACCACTTTCTTAGTCAAATTTAATATTTCAAAAGAATTTGTTTCTACATATTTTAAAAATAAATAAGACAAACAAACATTTATTTGGCACATCTATTGAATTTGATTCTTTTTTAGGCTGTTATTAAATTATAAAAGAATACCAAAAAACGTGGCATTCGTTTTGCTTCAAGTTTCATTATCAATAATTTATTTATTTTTTAATGTATATCAACTTTGTCTTATCATACTGACCCGAATTATTTATATTTTCATGTCTCCCTCTCTCTTCTTTTCCCCGAAAATCATCACGTGATGACTGGTGTGTGTATGTGTATTAGCAACACATGAAATAACACAGCATCCATCTTTCATCTGGCATTTACACTCGCTTTGGTGGCTGCAAGGAAACAAGCTTGGCGGAACAGGCGCGTTTGATCTACGCCGCTGGCTGCTAGAAACCTCCACTCTCTTGGACCAGTAAATTATTAGGAGATCCTGCTGAGTCAACAAACGCCCGTGCTCTCTCGTCCGCTTTTCCTTCTGGAAAATTAATTCACCCAGCCTTACGCACATTGATGGTCATTCAGTTTATTAAAAAGCCTCTTGTGGTTTACAAAGAGGTTTAGTACCATGATTAAAGTACCGTGCCCGTTTAAATGCAGTAGGTGATCGTAAGAGATTGCTATCGGTCTTTTCTTATCAAATCTCTGCCTTATACTGAAAGAACTTTTTGCAGAAACAGTCCGATGAGGACCCGTGGGAATCAAATGGTTGAATTGATAAAAACTGCACTTATATACAATATGTTCAAAATCTTAACTCTTTAATCAAGGTTTTAATTTGAATATTTCACCATCAAACTACAAATTTTTGGTAGCATTTGTTGGTATAAAATCCGAACAAAATATGTCAAGGAGTGACGTTAAATTATGCGCTTGTTTGTTATAGTTTCGAAAACGCACATTTACTACGTGCTTTCTGACTTTATTTGCTGAAAAGGGTTACAAAAATGTGGTGGAAACGGCGTGCTTCTCGCTGCATGGTGCTTCAAAGTGTTTACGTGCGCTCTCAAACAATCCAAGTGTTGCCTCAATTAATAAGTCTCTTGGCAAACATAATATTTTTCAGCTCGAAAAAGCGGTGCTGCCGGTGAAATTAATTTACACACACGCTCTCTCACGCCCATATTGTGGACACTTGACATGTGTTTTGCTGCCGTTTGGTGTAAAAACACTCGTTATCGCACGCTCGCTCTTTTTCCAGGCTTGCCATAGTGGAGAGCAAACGAGAGATGATAACCTTTAGCACATTTGAAATTGTCAAACAGTTTCTCACCATAATTCATGCGGCGAGCCGAGTATATTGTGCTCAAACTCACGCGCTGTTTTTCCACCCAAAAGCAAATTTATACACCCGTATCACCCGTATCTTGGAAACGCCCGCGCTGAGGAGGGCGGGTGCGATTAGCACAGCAGGTGACGAAATGATGCATATAAGGAACGTAGTGTATAACTTATGCAATTTTTAACCTCTAACTTGAGATATTGGTCAATGTTTCACTTTCCCACACTGAGTAAAAATTCATAAAAAATGATATTAATTACTTTGGAATTAATATGGTGTAGAATATTGCGTGGAAAATACCCACCTTTGTGTGAATAACTTTATTAGTTTTTTTATTTGCAAATATTGGCTCGCATTGTTAAGGCATTCTCAGGAGTGTCAAAGCAATGGGAGGTATTTGAGCAGTTCGGAGATCTAATACTGGCTACCCAATGTCAGAGATGGCAAAAAGTGGTTAGTTTAGTGACTCGAAATGCTCAAATTGCTCAACGGGCTGGGAGGCGCACCGGCGCCGACTCGCTACTTGCTGGTTTGCGCCTTGTAATATCTCTATGCTATTTCAGCATATTATAAAATAAATTTTCGCAATTAATAATAGAATAGATAGGTAATTAAGTTGATAAGAAGGGAATAATTAGTTCCAGCATGCGTGATTTGGCTTCACGGGACGAATGTCTAGCGTTTCAAAAAAGGTCCTCGGTGTGGAGGCAAGTGGCCCTTCAGTGGGCTGGGTTCCTGTGCGGCCTGGTGCGCCCATGTTATCCGTTCGCGGTGTTATTGGGACCCGGGTTTCAGCATTCGTGCCAGTGCAGTGCGCGCCCTTCCCGGTCCGAGGACAGGGCAAGAGCAAAAAAAATTGTTTTATAATGTTAATCCAACATAATTGTATCATTACTTTATGGATGTGTGCTGATTTGGGGCAGAGTTGCCCTGTCAGCCCATAATAAACTTAAATTTTGAAACTAAATTTGATTTGAACTACTAAACTGATCTGATAGTAAAGAATCTCATACAATGATGCGAGATTATATCATTGTTGTTCATGATAATTGTGTTCTAAAATTTAGATTTTAGAAAAAATAGATAGTTAGTTAAAATTAGATACACTCAGAAGCTGCCATTTTGTTGAGGTGCAATTTTATTTTTATTTTGATTCAATGAATTAAACGATATCTAGTAAACATTTGGTCTCAAAATCTAATTATTTGTCCCCTCAAACTAAAGATAAAAGCTTAAATAAAACAATATACTTTTCTTTCCCATTTGAAGTTTTTTGCAATAATAGAGGAGATAGAAAAATGATTGCAAGAACTTAATCCAATATCTCAGAGAACATAGACTTACATCTGCACAACATTTCTAAGCCTGCGTACATCAGAAAAATGCTTGAGCATCCTTTATCACGGCAGATACAATGCTCCTGAAAGAGAACCCCTTCAAACAAATTAAGTGCCCACTGCACCCTTTCAAAAGGTGAAATAGGGCGGCACACGTTGTTGCTTCCTTGCGAGATATTTTAAGAAAACCATCTCCAAACAGCAGCATCTTTTTCATGTCATTCCTTGCTCAACGTCCCAGATTGACTGTGGCAGCCCAGGTGCAAAGAGCGCATTTTTTTTTATCGCGCACGTGAAATGCAGGGATAACGAGTGAAAAAAGCAAATTTGATCACTTGTGTACAAATACCCGCTTGTATACTAAAGCGTGGAGGGACGAGGGCGGGCAAACATTATTATCCCTCATATTACTGGCGGATCAGAGAAGCGTGAAAAGATCGCGGTGCATTAAATAGCGGGGGATGTCGTGCTTTATATAGAAATCGCGCTCATCGCGGATATTGAAATTATATAGTTAAAATTTTACACACAATGCTGCCAAATGTTTCTTCAAATTGGCACTGCAACAATAGCGTCATCAATTTTGCTGGGTGGTCCAAAAATATTTTGGAAATATATACCACGCGTATCGTGGAGGTGCATTGTGGCGGCAGCTGCTTTTGCTTTCTGTCAACACGAGAAAGAGATCTTTCTCCACTCAGCGAAAATAGATTACAAAGATTTATTCTCTGGCGCGCGTAGCCCACCTAAAAGCAAACGAGGCAGACTGATTTTGCGCTTGGTATTAATGGCATCATTGTCCATTTTCTTTTGTGGATAAATTGTTGTGACGTGCTAAACACATCAACCACATCAACGACCATTCTATTAAATGTTGATACGTTGACAAGGTGTGTGGGTCAAAGAAGCTAAACAAATGACCGATTTTCGTGAGTATAGGCTGTTAACACGATGGAACCAGCTGTCAGGAATTGACATAAATGAACTCTTTTGGTTATTAACATGAAAAAAAAATTAAGCCTCGGTAAAACAATGAAATGAATTAGAAATTCGAGAAATTTCATAACAAAAAATAAATTGGAAAGCAAAACTCGCGGCTGTCACTCGCAACATCAATTATTTTAAAAATCAAAATATAAAGAAAATATAATGTATATACTTATAATATTTAACACATGCAAGATTTTTGCTAGTATTTAAGTTTTGAAATTGGCAATTTTTTATAAAATTTACTTATCAGCAGAGCTTACAATGATCCTCTTTGACGTCATAATAGTTGCTGATAAGTCCTTACAATTAGCGGAAATCTTTAGAACAGTGTCTAGACTCTAAGACTGCCGACAGCCATAAAAACTTTATTTTATTCTCACAAAAGTGTTGAAGTGTTGGCAAAAGTGTATAGCTTATAACAATAAACAATGGTGGTTTTTCTCGCTCACTCAAATCAAAGTAAATAAACATTGTCAATAAATCGATACCTATGAATTTTTTGGTTCAATAGTTTTCGACTGCAGATATTTGTGGTTTGTAATAGGTATAGCGTTCTCTTGGCTGTTTATGTGTCCACATTCTCTGGATGACACGGCGAAGCCCTTGATGTGCGAGGCTTAAGAAATTAGCTTTTCTTGCCGCCGCAAAACTCAACAAACAAAATTATAACCAACTGAAGGTAAGTCGATTGAGTGTACGAATGTCTGCCTGCGTGACACGCATCCTTTCTTCAATATACATACATATACATGTGTGTATATTAAAAGCAGAGAGGGAGAAAAGCAAGTCTGAAAGACTCTTATAATAGGGAGAAACTAGCTGGTGCAGTTGGGAATCCCTTGAAGAACAGAAAACGCAATCATGAACTCAACACCCTCTTGCAATAACTACACATAAAAACAATACACATTATTCAAACCAATAATCGATACGCTTGCATGCCCCTTGAAAGATTTCTCTTGCAAATAAAATAGGTTTATATTTATTTTCGATCCGACCAAATGCTATTGTCCGCTGCAAAAGTCAGTCAAGACGATTCAAGAGTCATCAGAGATTAGCGAAAGGAAAAGAAGTGAAGCAATCAATATCAAAGAAAATGCATATAAGTTTGACCAAACTTATTTGTTCACATTTTTTTAAAACAGTTAGTGAAAGCAAAAAGGTTTTCTTAATTATTTAATAATATCTTTTATTCCTTTTTCTCTGTAAACTTTGTTAAATAATATTACAATCTTGATCTAAAAACTCCAAAACTATAAATAAATTTATTTATATCACAGCATGTGCAAATGTCAGTTCTCCGATGCACGGGAGGTGAACAACAAAAGTCTTCATCCAAAACACTGCCTATCTCACTTAAATTGGTTTCTGGTCTCTCCTGGAACAAATTCGGAAATTGTGATTAAAAATCGCATTTTATTCAAATGCATCTCATGGAGCATTTATTTCATCTAATGATACTAGGGACAAGAACCAAGTCCATTGTAGTATATCCTCTCTATACCATCCTTAATTTCCTACGTCGAATTTAATAATTTAAATTATTTGCTTTTAAAATATTTACCTTTCATAACTGTAAACTCGTAGAGTCATTTCTTCGAAATTTCAAGACCAGATTTGAGAGTGGACTAAAAGCGGACAAGCTGGAGGCGCTGGAGGTGGCGGGGGCGGCATTCGCCATGAGGAGCGATTCAATGGTGAAGCCCGACTTTAGGGTGGCAACCGCCTTGTTCTGGTACAGGGCGGGCACCGGCCGCAACAGGGGAGGCATAGCCGAGGGTGGCCCTGGGGGTAGCAGCGGGGGCAGGTGTGCATACGGGGGCAGAAAGGAGGCGAGTAGCGGCGGCGGTGGAAGGAAGAACGAATTCTGGGTGCTATGAGGGTGGTGGTGGTGCGGACCCCCAAATTGGTGGTGGCGGCCTCCGAGGTGGAAATCGCCGAGAGGGTGGCCCGGGGGCGGCTGGCGCTTGTAGCGCTTGCGCCGGCGTAAGAAGCTACCGTTGTCGAACATGTCCTCGGCGTTGGGGTCGAGCGTCCAGTAGTTGCCCTTGCCGGGGTTGCCCGGCTCCCTGGGGATCTTGACGAAACAGTCGTTGAGCGACAGGTTGTGCCTGATCGAGTTCTGCCACGCGGGGAACTTGTCCCGGTAGTAAGGAAAGCGCGCCATGATGAAGTCGCAGATGCCGCTGAGCGTGAGCCGCTTCTGCGGACTCTGCAGGATGCTCATCGTGATGAGCGCGATGTACGAGTAGGGCGGCTTGACGGCCGTCTTGCCGCCAGCCTTGCCTGCGCCCGCCGCCTCCCCAGGGCTGCCCGGCGACCCCGACCGAGCGTACATGCACTCGCCGCCGTCCGAGTCGACGTTGATGTCCGAGTCGCTGTCGCTCGCCGACGCCTCGCCTGCGCCTCCACCACTGACAACCGCCGGGGGTGGCAAATCTGGACTTCGCCACTCCATGGTCATTTCTCGCACCGTTTTCGTTCGCTCTGCGTAACCACGCTGTCCGCGAAAAACCGACTGCCGCCGCGATCCATGTGTGGTCTACGGCTGATGTCGAAGCTCCTCCCCTAGGGTGAGGCGAACATAAAGAGGAGGAGTTGCGGTGCTGTCCTTGCCAACTAGATCTCAAGAGTATCCTGTATACCACAACTGATTAGCATTTCCTGCTTTGAGCTGTCGATTATGCACATAGTTTGTAATTTGAGTGGGGAGCGCGAACACATCGCTTGAGTAAATAACTCGTTGAACGCACTGTGGGGACACTTTGATATTAACCAGCAGTTTATTTTTAATTGCTGCGATCAACAACTCTCAAAATTCAAAAGAAGAACAGCATGAGTACAACCTCTGTTTACAGCGCCTTTGTGAGTGAACGTATGCAACCCGCACGTTTTATATAATGTGCCGGTTGCATAATTCATACCAAAATAACCATAATTATTTTTCATAAAGGTCTCTCTATTTTTGCGGAGTCAATCTGTAAATTAGTAAACGTGAACACGAAATAAACCTCACTTTTGTATCAACTCGTCAATAAGAAACTAAAATACAACCAATCTTATTTTATAATATCGTTTCATATCAAACTATTCGAGAGAACTATGTCAAATGTTGATTCAAACTACTCGATATTAAGGTAGTACCATAATAATATTTAATTATTAAAATTTATTGGTCTGTTGAGAAAAATATTTTTAGCAACCTAAAAACATTAATATATACCGTGCCAGGAATTTCTAAATGCTCAGGCTCAAATGATTTAATCACAAAATCAAGCTTGGTCTAAGTTGTTGGTGTAAATGAAGTGTGGAGCAATAAGACAGATGTTTAGGTATGCTGTCCACAGAATCGGAAGCGTCTATTCGGGTGTCAATTACATTTTTTCCAAAACAATAAATTAATTAATAAAGTATTTAATTTCACAAAAAAAATTTACCCTTTTGAATTCCACTCACAATCAAATGTACTCATTGATGGTATTTCATGAACTTGTATTACATTAAAACTTAAATTGCTAGGAGCTTTTCATCAGTGGAAAGAGATTTAATTTGAGTCAAACTCTCCTCCTCTCACTTATGGGCTGAATTCTGAAGATCAGCGATGCGTGGTCTAATCTTCAAACAAGTTTAGTAATAAACAGCATTTAATTGCGAATGGCTGCTTAATGCCAATCATTTTATTAATTTTCATGTTTGCAATTACCATTCATGATTAAAAACAACTATTGTATTTATTTTTCGTAAACTTCGTGGCACACACGCATTAGGCACCAAATATATAATTATATAGCTATTCTCTGTGGCAATAAACCGGGCTTTCATTACTATAATTCATTTCAACTCATAACACATTACGGGGAAATATTAAACAAATAAATAAAAACATATATTTAATTTTTGAATAGTTTAAGTTCGAGGAGAAAAAATAATTTAGTGTTGCGTCGAAAATACTAATTACAAATAACTAAATTACTAATACTAAATACAAATTTTATCAAAATACTGATGGCTGGCCGACTTTTTTTAACCTCCGCTCAGCACATCCAGTGGGCTATGAGCTCACTGGGTCCCAATAACACCGCCGAGCAGCTGCGATAACATGGGGCCCGAGTGGCCGCAGAGGAGCTTGTGCCCAATGTGGCCATTTTTTCGCCTCCCCGCACCGAGGTCTTTAACTGAAACGCCAGGCATTTGTCCCTAGATAGAACCGCGCTGGAAAGGTGCATAAACCTAAGCAAGTGGCGAAGTCGGCGCCGGTGCGCCTCCCAGCCCGTTGGGCTATTTCAGCATTTCGAGTCACTCAACTAACCATACCTGACATAGGGCAGGTCCTTAAATAATGTCTCCCAATGCTTTGACACTCCTGAGAATGCCTTAGCAATGCGAGCCAACGGGCTGGTCATATCTCGCCAGCTCTTTTGAGATAAATATAAGTCTTTCCTGACTATTTTGGAATGGATTATATTTTTTACCTAAAATTGTTTACTTCTCCTAGAATTGTTTGTGGACCCGGGCAAAAAAATTGTTTTCTGGTATTGCTTTGAAAAAATTAATATTGTCCGGTATTATTCAGTTGACGATTTATTTTAAATTCCGTTAAATTCTTATTTTTAGTAACCAAGGCTCCAGCTATTGCCATGTATTGAATAATCATCAGGCTATTTTATCAAATTACTTAAAAGAAAGTACTTAAATATTTTCTTAATATTTACTAAAAATAAGTTTAATCATACATATGTGGGAATGGCTGCGTCTTTCAGGTTGAGAAAAGGTTAAACATCAAAAATTGCGGTATGCTAAAAAAATTTATAATGTGAAACTTTTCACAAAAAGATTTAAATCAATTTAATTTTTAGATAAACTTGAAGTTTTGTTTGATTTTGATTCAAATTATTGTTAGGTCATCAGCAGACATACAGAACAGGATGTTGTTATAGGTTTATTGGGTTTGTGTCGCGACACTCTTCAGAGATGGGCGATGGGTGGGTGACCCCCTGATACATACAGAACAACTCGCATATTATGCCATATGTATGATATGTCTTTGTATTATAATAAATATAGAAAATACGTGAATTAAACGGTATACAGTTGCATAAAATTATTTTTAACGCAAAAAAGGGGATTTTAATAAATTAAGAGAAGTTCTTATAAATTCATACAATATTATTTTGTCATATTTCATTCATCAATGAAATCGCAAGATAATAATAATAATTAAGGCTTATGGCATAGTATTTATGCTTCTTACTCACACGTACGTGTGTCGAAAATAGCAATGTTATTATTATAACATCTAATCTAAGACAAAATTAAATTTTTAAATTAAATACATATAAATTAAAGTTTTACTTCATATTGGTCAAAAAAATTGCAATCTAAACCCATTGTAAAATACATATTTCTGTATATAATGCTTCACAAATTATTAGAAAAATAAATATGTATTATATTATTTATTTTATTATAATAAATATGCGCCACACTAAATTTTAGCAACATGTTTTCAATCATTGCAGATAGAGCACGACTAGTTCTTTTGAATGCTGGAGTTAAACTGAAAGACTGTGTAATGCTCGTGAACATGACAAACTACTATGGTCTGGTAACAGCTGGTGACATTTTTATAGGATTAACAGCGCAATAGTCATACAAACTACAAAGTCGAACCGCTAAGTTCAGTTGGCAACACTACATTGTTTATCTCAAGTCTCAATAATAATCACCGACAGAATAAACTTGAACTCTTGCATCTCGCCCATCTCGCAATTTCGCTGTCATCTGATGAGTTTGCTTTTGTGTGTAGTCAAAGTCCTTTTACTACTGAACTTGTGCTTATTTAATGCCCTATGTGAAAGTCGTAGACATAGGTGCTAAGTAAGTCTTATGTTTATGTACCTTTGCTTTTGGTCTGGAACAAAAAATATAGCAGAGCGCATTCTCGCTCTCTCATAGTCATCACTCCTCAAATGATTAGGTTCGTACTTCTCAAAATTCAGTAATTTTCAAGGATTTAATTATTATCATGCTTGCAGAAGCCTTCTGTCAGCTAATGTCTAGAAAATCGGTGCTGATAGCTGGTACTAAAGATGTGGATAAAAGGATATTTGCCATCACGGTACGATGCACATAATATTTTTGATGAAAATTGTTAACTTTTTATTTCCTTCATTTTTATATTTTAGATTGCTGAGTTCCTTGCTTCTCAAAACTACTCTGTTATAATCATCACCAAGTCATTCAATTTTTTGCCGCAGCCGCTTCACGGAACTGCCAGGGACTCGGAAAACTACAGAAATATTTCATTACGGTATTCTAGTTTCTTCTTTATGTTTAATGTATTTTGTGTCCTAATTCTTCTTACATCTTTCTACTAAATTATGAGCTTGATGTACAATGTATCGAAAAAATTCACAGTTATGTATTTTCAATGGTTTGCAGGCGCTCAGATTTTTATTCATAAGTATGGTAAAGATCTAAAGATACAGTTTCTGCCGGGTTACATATCTCGCCAGTTCTTATGAGAATCCCATGTTAAAGCAGGGGTGGCGAAAACTGTAACTCGGCAGCGAACACTGACTTTTCCATATCAATAATATAAAACATTTTTTTATGGTTGGGAAAATGTTTTTATTGCAATTGTTTTCTTTTTGGAGTTTAATTTTTGTAACAAGCCAAGTCAATAGTCAGTTATCTACAACTTCTACCACTCAAGGCATAATATTTTTTTCATGTTCCTTATATTGACTTACAAAATTTCTAAGTTTGGTACTTAAATTTTGAGTTGAGAAAGCGGCTAGCAGTAAATTAGTGCAACACGTGTTACTTTTTAATGCCTGGTATCAACGCTATAGTAGCACACTTTTACATGACCAACACAATGAAATTGAAAAAATATTTCATTCAGTATCTGGAAACAGCAAAATGCTTGAAAACATTATTATTACTACAATTGAATAATTTACCTTTTTAATGAACTCGGAGACTGGTTCCCCCAATAGCCTGCTGTTATAATATCCTAAATTCCTAAATATTTGCTCCAAAAGTAATAAAATCAATTTCTATAATTTCATTCATAAGATTATCTTGACTTTTGGCAATATAACCCATCAAATGGGATTCTCTTACATAATTACTAAACCTGTAAACATCGTTATGTTCCAGATATCCACAGAACTTGCGTGAACTAGCGGAAATTATATTCGACTTTTCATTTTTCCGGAAGCTTTCTAACGGGCCGTTCACTGTGATTGCGGAGAACATAGAAGATTTTGGGGCTCCAATTGAGAATATTGCCAAACTTGTCGCAGCCCTTGGAGCTACCCCAAATTTCCCCTCCCAGGTAAGAATCATCAGATAACATCCAAATATTATTTTTAACACGATTTTTTGCTAAGGAATACCCCAAGCTGGTTGCCATTCTCAACTGTGATCCACAGAGTTTTCCTCTTGAAAATCTGTACTCTCTCTTCCACTCAATTTGGATAACAGAGAAAACAGAGAAGGAAGTTTGCCTGTCCTTGCAAGGAAGAGGAAAAGTTTGCTTTGAGGAAATGCAACTGAACTCCAACTGCCCAAACCTAGTGCTTAGAGTCAAAAGCATATTATTGCATTGATCTCTGAAGTAAAAGGTGAGTTTTGATATTTTTATAATACACTTTTATTTAAAACTTCTTGGGTTTTGTAAAGACGTGCTGAATTTTTTTCGCTTTCCTTGCACGCACTTCCCTGCTCCTTAAGCCTTCATTTGAGTTATTTTGCTTCTGACACTCCTATGCAATGAGGTTAAATGAATACTATAATATTAAATGTACTGTAATCTTTACCGGAACCCCAGTTTGACGAATACATTTCAATAGCTTTAATGGGTGTGGCATACAGTTTGTTGGAATCCTGTCCTCCTCTTTAAAAACTTCATGGAATGGGCATATCGCTAAAGTTGGTTGACTAAATAGTTTCTTGTAATATGTATTAATCGATAACTTACTTTCTGCCGTTTGTCTGCACAAATTTATGATCTCAGCGAGGAATCTGTTTCCCTCATACACTCTTTCCTTGTCTTGCAAAAATAATTCATCCATTGGCAAAATCTAAATTAAAAAAAAATGTACTGATATTCATCAGCCACAAATTTAGATCACCTTATCGTCGGCTTGCAGAACACATTCAGCAAATTTCTGTAAACGCCAAATTACTAGATTTATACTGTCACAGCAGTTTTCTTATTACCTGATGCAAGGTAAGAATCATTTCTGAGGAATATATGTCTCCTGTGAGCTTTTATTGATACACATAAATTAAAACAAGTACCTACTGGTGAGTCGGTTGTTAAAAGTTTTCCATTTTCGGAGAGCAACAACAAAGAAGTGTCCGCTGTCATTCGACCCATCACTCGTATTATATCCCGGCACTGCTCAACAGCAGGGTTGTACATAGAGTACCAATAAGGATCGCATAGGTTCTTTTGGGAATTAGCAGGCTAGAAGTAGATTCAAGTTGGAAATTTATTTTAATCAATCAAAAATAGTATAGGTATTTGGTGAAAAATTTTGTGATTAGTTACTAAAACTTTGGATTAGTTTTATAAGATAAGTCTGATCAATGCATTGTATCATACACATAATTTCATCTCACATATATTATTAGGAGAGCAGCAATAAAAAGAATCCTAATTGTCATACTGGCTGCGTGTCAGTTTTTGTGCGTTGCTCTGTAGCGAGTAACGCTGTGCTGCTTTATCAAGGATGTTCTAATTCACTTCCTGTCAACCACGCATCACATCTGCGCTCTCTCAATTCAAATGCATTCTGGCAACAACTTGAATGTATTGCTTATGTATTTGTCCGCTTTAAATTTTAAAACAGTTTTTGGATCAATGCGTAGTTTAGAATATCAATTTAAGCGAGCATCATTTATTCCATAAAAATGGAGTAAATAAATTATAGTGAGATTCGTAGCCTTTGGCACAGTGTTTTAGAAATTCAAAGTAAAGCAACAATCACGCCTGGTTAGCATTTTCTTTGAAGAACTGGATCAATTTATCCCTGATCATCGCCCTCTGGTGCATAGCCTCTGATGTGCAAATCTTGGTGAACAAGTAAGGGCATTGAAAGTCAATTTTCTCCAAGCAAGTTGTCTGAGAAGCACCTCTCATTCTGAACCTGAACTCTGAGGCGGAGGACACTGAAACAAATAGTATTAATTATATTATTGTAAATAATCCTCATTTTATAGGGGTTCTTACAGCAGTACAAATTGTAAAAGCAAGTCTTATGGGTGGATTCGATAAGAAAATCACTTCCGTCTGGCCGGACTGTGTAAAATCCAACTGCTTTGTTTTTTATGGAAGGGAAATTCGAGAGGTGTTCGGTGTAGTGCACCGTGTATTGCCAATTCTTGTAGTTTCCTTTGTCCTCAATAATGTCAAAATCCAGTCTAAAGAAATACAACAAATTATAGTTATCAGTCAAGTTCATTTTCACTAAATGTTAAAATATACATAATCTTTAGTAAATGTTTCTCTTACATCGTAGGGTTGAGGGCCATCATATTGTTGAAGTCTGCGACGTGCTCCCACACAAGAATCGCCTTCTCGTCCACCACATACTCGAGCTCTATGTGCTGCGTCTTGGCGTGCAGCAAAAAGTAAAGGACTGACGCGAGTGCACAAATTAACGCTAGGTTCTGCTTATTGAAGCGCACAACCTGCATTCTCATCTGAAAAGTGAGTGGCAAATTATAATAATCGCACCCTCTGTGATCAACTCACAATAGGTGTGGGAGGACTCGAAGATCAAACTGGCACTGAGATCACTATACTTGTGTGTACTAAACTTGTTGCTCTGAGTCGGCCGTCTTTGCAACTAAAAAGTGGCTCCAGCTGCTGTGGGGTGGGGACTGTGTTTACTTCATGTGAAGCACGCTTATTTATGTTGGCTGTTGGCTTGTCGTTCGCGGCCGGTGACTGCTCACGATCGCACACACAGCACAACGACTGCAGAATTTGTTTTTGCTTCTATCACACTTCAAATCACATTTAATCTTAAACAGAAGAGCGGTAAGCAAAACTTTACCATTCAAATGCAGTGAGCAGCTGCAATTTCAAAGTTAACCAAGACCAGCAGACTTGCCGGAACCTCTTTTGAGTGTTTTTAATTATCCGCTTGCCTGGCGAAATGGTTGATTTACATTGTGGACCAGTAAGAAACTGACTCCATTTTGAGCCTGTTATGCCACAGCCTGAAGAAGCACAAAATCCCACAACGCATTAATTTATTGATTTTTCCTCAAATTTACTTTCAAGTTAAAACTCGTCTTAAAACTCGTGATAAAAATTTGTGCAAATCCATCAGTTCATAGTCCTATTTGGAAAAATTTGTGGGTTAAAAGATTCCTTTTATTGACACTCATAATATGAGCGAAAAGCACATTTCTATCTCATCGTGTATTCATTTGAGTGCACTATTCATGCACCTGTTTACTCACAAAATGTGTTTAAATGGCAATACTCTTATTGGTCTCAGTTGAATTATGTTAAAAGAAAATTTGTAGTGGCTTCTTAGCAATTGTGCCCAAATTTTTACAAACGGTTTTAGAGATTTTTTTGGAGGCACAGGAAACTAAACGATAAAAATTTTTAAAAAGAAACATATCCTCATTCAATTGCTCAAGACTTTATCATGTTGTGAAACAGGTGTGATTATATGCTAAAGTTGTTAGACGCACACTTTCTCACAGCAAGAAGTTTCAAACTATTTTTTCTGCTTCCACTGCTTTACGTGGATGTTTATGCTTTATTTTCAATACTTAAATGTATATTTTTCTTCATAGCCAATCTCTCATTTTTTCTTTCTGACACCACATTTGAAAGCAGGAAAAATAAAATAAAATTTATTAGTTCCCTGTCTCTAAAGAATATTTTTTCTATGATGATTGGAATATAGCTAGACAGTTTAATTTAAGAATTCACTATTTTCTATATAATTTTCAGGGTGATGAAATTGCACAATAGCCACCTGTAGTCTGGCGATGAGGAAACTGAACCAGTATTCAAGAATGACTTCACGACTCTTTACTCTACGCGCTACGCCACGCATCCGACTCATCTCGGGAGCTCTCTTGGTAATCCTAGTCTACACCCTCTACTTCTATGGCGTTTTCACCCACCTCATGGAAAGGAACTACTACACTGAATTTAGTTATCCTCTTGATGAGGATATCACCGTTTACATTGATCAACTTCGAAATGGTGATCTGTCTGACAGACCACCAATCAATGTCTACAACTATTCCTTTGTGTCAGACGCTCATGATAAGTGTCTCGCAGGTAAGTCAAACTATTTTCCTTATTATTCTTGTTTATTCTTGCATGTCAATACATAAAATTAAAGAATTAAATAGAAAATATAGGAAGAAAGGGCATAGTACTAGCAAACATATTGCAAAAACGATTAACTACAATGTAATCTCTCGCCGCACTGAGCCGCAAATGACACATAACTAATTCACTGATCACTCTAAATTTGCCACAGATGCTTTTTGCACAAGGGGGTAAACCTATTTATCTTCATAAAACTTCTTTAGCTTTTAATTCTTTAAAGTATTATTGATGTGGCTTTCTCTAAAGCAAATATATTGAGCAAAACTTTTTTAACGACTGTTTGCGATCGTCAATCGATTGAGTAATACACTGCTTTGGGCAGGTGGGACCTTCAATGAACTGCGGTTGGTCTACATAGTGAAGTCCAGCATGGACCACTTTGAGAGGCGAGAGGCCATCCGTCAGACATGGGGCTTTGAGGGCCGCTTCTCAGATGTGCCCATCAGACGCGTGTTTGTGCTCGGAATGCGTCCCAACGACCCTCACCTGCAGGCCAGAGTGGCAGAGGAGAGCAAGAAATTCGGCGATATTGTGCAGGCGGACTTTGTTGACACTTACTACAATAACACCATCAAAACCATGATGGGCTTCAAGTGGGCTCGGCAGTTCTGCCAAAAAGCCAAATTTTACTTCTTCAGTGATGACGACATGTACGTGTCAACCAAGAATGTCCTCCGGTTTCTGAGACATCCAACCAAGTATCCTCAGTATCTGGAGGATCCTGCTGGCTTTGTTGAGAGACACAAACCTGCTAGAGAGCCCAAACAGGTTTGTTATCCAAGTGCTAGATTTTTCTGTAAAAGCATTGAAACCGATTTGTTCAGAAATATTTGGCTTTAGGTTAGAAGAGATTGCTGAGAAGATTCACAAACAGCTGATTTAGATCATTTCCATACCTACCAATATAATCATAATTTGAAATCAAAACAATTAATATCACATTCACGTTTGGGGGAAAGAAAACTTTTAAAATTTATTCAAATTTTATATTTGAAATTGTACACAGCATCTTTGGTGTTAAGCAAGATGTTTATATTTCTGTAAAAATATGAAAAGTAACAGCTGGCTTTTCTCTAGGTACCACTGCGTCCAGCCGTCAACCTTAAATTACAACTGAAAAAGTGTGGCACCTACGTGTGCTTCTGCTTAGATTGGCATCTACCATTTAATCAATAAAATTATCTTCATAATATTGCAGGTTCTGGATTTTGAGCTCTCTGATGAGGTTCAGCTGTACGCTGGGGAAGTGAGGAATGTAATGCCTCTTCGACATCAGTCAAGCAAGTGGTACGTGTCATTAGAGGAGTACCCCTTCCACATGTGGCCCCCATACATCACGGCCGGCGCGTATGTTGTGTCCAAGGCTACTCTGGACACCCTCTTCCTTGGATCGCTGTTCACCAAGCATTTCCGCTTTGATGACATCTACCTGGCGCTGGTGGCAAAGAAGTCTGGTGTTGACCCGTTCCACTGCCTCCACTTTCGCCTGAACCGACTGTGGTATGACAGTGCTGTTGATTACCAGTATCTGATTGCCAGTCACGATTTTCCCAATCCTGAAGAGCTCAAGCACTTCTGGGAGCTGCAGAAAGAAGCTGGAAACGCTTAATTAAATTATATAATAAGGCCAGTAGATATTAATCTCTCTCGATCTTTACTCATTGTAAGAATTAAGTGCAAAAATGATAGTAAAGAGCCTCCTTTCATTATATACTTAATTTTGTTATCAACGTTGCAAATGATTGCATGATTGAAAGCCAACATTAGCTTCCGATAGTTATAGATTAAGAATCAATCTCTCATTCCTGTTGATAATTAACTGTAGGTCAGCTTTACAATGTCATTGCTGCCTGAGTGGCCTTATTGCTTTGGGCAGGTAACAATTTCTATTGATTGCTAGAATCAGTCACCTCTTATCTTGCCTTTGTACAGCAGGAACACAACTCAACTTATATTAAATCAATATCGCTTAAGACTGTATAAAAATTAATGGCTATATTGGATGTATAGGACATTAGAAGAAAATTAAATTATTCCTTGTTAGTGCCTGTTTATTTAAAATTTCCATCAAATCAATTTTATCGTCTAGTCTAATCTAATATCCTAACGGCATTGTGCTTCAGCGTCAGAATAAAATTGCATTTTGATCAGTTAAAAATATACAATTTTGATTTACAAAAAAAATTTAATAACGCAGTGATCAGTAGTGAAAATATCAACATTTTATCATTGAAAACACATATTTGAGTTACACGATTTCATCAATCTCTCCTCCTGTTTTCTTTGTAATAGCAAGAAGTAGTTCAGTGTTTTCCAGGATCTGAAGTAAAACGATTAAGCATTTAGTACAAAACAAACCAAGGACAAAGTATTATTTGAGCATACAACAGACCTTTTCAAATGCAGTCTCAGTTTGTGTGATGGTAGAGTCCAGCTTGTCTCTGGCCACAACAAGAGATTTGATCCTGTTGTCACATGCCTCAGCTTCTTGAGTTGCCTTTTGGATTTCTTCAAGAAGCCTGCCCCTTTTTTCTTCCTCAGCAGAAATTACTTGCTGCAAGCTCTGGCGTCTCAATCTAAGGCTCTCTACAGCTGCAATTTGTACGATATAGTTTAATTGTGTTTATTTATGACGAGTGCTCACAATTTAACAATGATAAATAATTAATCTGCAGGCAATTCATGAAGTTAATAACAAGATTAAGTTAGATTGTGTATAATTTGCATTATTTGTTGACTGAGAAAGAATTCAGCTTAGTCTTACAACATACATAAAAATTATACTTTGAACTATCTGTTTGTCATTATTTATTTAATATAATAATGCAATTATTAGATCATGTTAAACTTAAAACAAATTACGTGTTCTATTTTACTGATTTTTTGTAATTTAATTTAAAATTAATTAAAGCAGAATACATAATTTCCTTATATCATAATAATATAGGATCAGGATTACACAATGAATGTTGAAGACTTAAAACAAGAAGATTTTTTTAAAATATTATAAATCATATGCAACTCACTGCCTACTAACTCCTGGAATTGTTGTTGAAGCAACATTTCTTGTTGGCTCATGGACCTCTGAAGTCTAAACCTGCAACAACAATTTCAGGTGAAGAGTTCTGAAAAATATAACACTCGAGTAAATTGGACATTAAGACTGTAATATATATTAAATAAAATCAAAAGAGTGCTATTATACTCCCAGTGTTAAACTAAGCTAGTTCGAAATATTGCTTCATTAAATATTAAATTATTCCAGGGAAAAAGCCGGAACCTCTAACCTCTTGTCAGCTGATGATAGTGTTGTGTTCAGGTTGTGATGGACTGATAGTTTCCTTCTCAGTTCTCAGCCGCCAAAATGAAACAGCAATGAAGCCAACAAAAAAGTACTTACCCAACTAACTCAATAATGCTGTGACTGTGACTTTAATAGAAATGAGAAAAATAATGTTTAATTTCTGAAACGAAGAGTAAAATAAATCATAAGAACTAAAAATTATACTTCTTGCTGAGAAGTGCTTAGCAAATAAAAATACCAAAAAACTTGGAAACAATTTTATTGTAAAAATAATAATAATTATTATTGTGTCTATATCTATCTGGTGGCAACACTGCTCACATCTGATTCTGTCATCAGTGAACATGGCTGACACAAACAAAGCAGAAAAGCTGGCAGCAGCTCGTAAAAAGGTGATTTTCTTCATGTTACTCTCGAATAACACAATTTTTTAACAGTTCCAAATTTCCAAATTAAATTTAAACCAACTTCGACTTTTGTCATAACGAGGTATTCTCCTTTTTTCTTGCCAATCCGTACATCATTATATTGGATTTGACACGTAAGACGGTGTGACAGGGGCGTGGCTAATGACAACTACATAACTTGTCAAGAGCTATGATAATAATAGCCGACTAAATAAATCATGATTATTGTAGATGATTGATTATACCGCATTTTTTTTTAATTCAGAAAATTCTGGCGCTTATGCTCATAAGGACGAATATTTTCAATTTTTTGTAAAACATATTTCATCATGAAATATAATTTTATTCTTTCCTTATATCCTTTTTATGAAATAAATTAACACCCTTATTTACAAATTTTGCTAGCCAAATTGTAACATAAAAAAATAATTGCTTTCAATTTCCATTTCCTATATTCCCAGCTTAAAGAGTTTCAACAAAGAAATAGACAAAGTCCGGTTGCTGCTCCAAAAGACCGAGCTGATGTGTCGACCCCTGCTAGTGTGACGTCCCAAACCAGCAGTATTGACCTGAAAGCAGCAGGCACTCTCCAGCACGAAGCGATCTGCCTTGACGAGCAGCCTTCCATTTCTTACGAGTACAATCCCCAAGCACAGTCTCTGGACTACAGCAACCAATACTATAGTGCTGATCTCACTCATGAACAGCCACCAGGTTCTACACCCTATTTCTATAATGGTGCTACAAACAGCATCCCAGAAAACGTTATGGTTGACAATCATAGGAGATACTCCACCAATAGCTATGGTAACAATTTATAGTTTTGGAGATCTATACTTTTAAATTCTAACTCATGGGTTTCAAATGCAGGAGGCCCAAGTGCAGACAATTCCTCGTTGATCATTCAGTTAGCTGAGAGAGACAATACAATAGCATCCTTGCAATATCAACTGGTGCGTAAAATTCCATATTTCATTTTTGTGAGCTGAAAATTTTAAGTGCAAATAATTGTCACTTACTTTTTCATTGTGGACTGCATGAACTTCATATTTCAGCAAAGTTTATCGCTAGCAACTAACTCGAAAGATGTGGAACTGCAAAATGCTGTACGTGAGGCAGAGGTCAAATGGTTCCAGAAAGTCGCAGAGTTGGAAAGCCAGCTCAAGACTCACGCGCAAACTGTTAACATCCTAGTGGCGGAAAAGTCAGAGTACCAGGCGTCCTTGGCAAAAGCAAATGATTTGCTAAAATTGAAGGCTGGTGAGTAATAGATAATTGGGAAGCCTTCCTCTTTATACACAGTTGATATTTTATAAACAAAAAACTTTGGTTAATGCTTCAGGTGAGTGGGAGGAAACCCAGCAACAGCTGCGCACTTTCCAACAGAAGCTCAATGAGTCTGAATCGGCCTTGGCGTCAATCAGAGACGAAAATAGCTCTAAAGGACTGGAAATCAGTGACAAGCAAAAACGTTATGATGAGCTGGCCACAGAACTAAAAAGGGTTGAGGGAGAACGGGATGAGCACAAGCATCAGAACAACCAACTGCAACAGCGAATCAACGTCACCATGCAGCAGGTGGCCATGTTGCAAGCTGAGCTGCAAGAAAAACAATCGCAGCTCACTTCTACCCAAGTTCGACTGAAGCAGGTATAAACTGGCTAGAAGCAATCATTATGCTGTCAGTTATCTAAGGAATATTTTTATATGTATATTATTTGTTATTACAGAATCAACTGTTAAGCTTAATGTTGCAAAAGTAAAAAAAAAAAATAAAATATTTGTCGGTTTCCTGTAAGTGATACACATAATTTTTTTTGTAAAGTTCATTGAATTTGAAGATAATAGAATTGTCAAATTAAAAAAATATAAATAGTGCAATTGACAGCAGAATGGTATTAAAAGAAAGAAAAAAAAATGAAAAATACTCATTTCCAAATATTTTTGAAAACTTTCCTATGGCTATGATTTGATACTAGCTAATATTTATCTTGCTGGGGTACATGTCTTTAAAAGAGTTCACTAATCAGGAACATTTGAATTTCAGCTTGGTGGTTCTCTAAAAGACTCAGATGACACTTCAATTGTTGATGAATTAAAAGCAGAAAGGGAAAGGAGTGCTTCTTTGGAAAAGATAATTGCCGATATGAAATCTGATCTTGCTGAGAAAGAGCAGGCCAGCCAGCAGTATCAACAGTTTGTCCACCAGCTCAATCAGCAGCTCTCCACCCTTGCAACAAAGGTACAATGTTGTTAATCTTGCAAGTGCCAACAATTTATCTTTTACACTAGGTCCAAGAGTCAACGCGAGAAAACGAGAAGCTTAAAGAGCAGAATACGCAAATGGTGGAGCATGTCAGCAGTTTAGAAACTCGGCTAAATAAGCTCAACCAGTTCAACTCGCATACTCCGCAGCCAGTGGATAATCAAGAGCTGCTGAAACTCAAAGAAGAGCTGAGAACGGCTCTTGAGGAGAAAAATTCTTGGAAACAAAAATTAGATAATCAGGTACAAAAAAAACTGCGCTCAGTTAATATCACGATGATGCCAAATAAAAATTTCAGTACTTTTTATGTATTCCTAAAATGGAAAATAAACTAGATAGATTTTTTTATAGTTTTCTATTGTTTCGGGAAACAACAGAAATGCAAATAATTTTATACGCCGAAAAATTCTGGAGAGTAAAACAACTGAAATTAATTTTCCTGCAGGAAATGGAAAGGAGTTCCTATGAAGAGAGTATTTTGAGGTACCAAGAAACTATTCGGCGGCTTGAAGAAGAGCGGCCAGATGAGCGCAAGTTACTCGCAGCCATGGAGAGTGACAGGGTCGCGGCTCAAAGAGCGACAGCCCAAAACTCAAAACTGAAGGACCAACTTCTTGAAATGGAGCAAATGAAGGCGCAAATGATTGAGCAGTTGCACACTTTAGAAGCGAGAGCACGACAAGCACAGTCTCTTCAGGAGTGTTTAATAGACGCGCAGGTTTGAAATTCAGAAAACAATTAGAAGTTGATGAAAATACTATTATTACATTTTTCATTTCAGAACGAAATAAAAAATTTAAATAATCGTCTGAATCAAAATCCAGAAAATCCTCAAGTGAATGGCAATACCAGCGAAATCGAAGAGAGTCTTTCTCCAGAAGCAACAAAAAAACTGGAGATTCGTTTCACTGAACTCATGAGGAAGCTAGCAGACACCGCTGACGAAAAGCAAAAACTTGAGCATCTTGTAATGCAATTGCAGGGTGAAACAGAAACGATAGGTAAAATTTTCTATCAAGCAGAATCTGAGAGTTAAAAATAATATTAATTTTTCAGGAGAGTATGTGGCTCTATACCAGCAGCAGCGGTGTCTGCTCAGAGAAAGAGCAGCTGAGAAAGACAGGGAAATTGCAAGAATGGGGGATGATAGAGCTGAGTTGTTGCAAGAGCTGAAAAAAGTCGGCCACTTGGTGCTGCAGCTTGTAAATGACCAAAGAGATAATAATAGTGGTATGTACACCGTCTTGTGGTATTCAATATCAGAAGAAATTGAAGCCATGTAAAGTGCTTTGTTTATGGGGTTAAACTCTGAATAAAAATATTTATTCCATAATTCATCATCATAAAATATTATCAGTATTTAATGGAAATTTTTTTCATATTTTGAAAGTTATGAATGCCAACAAAACTTGCCAAAAGACTTACAATTTTTTTCAAACATACATAAAAAATTTGTTCCTTTCAGGTTTTTGCGTTTCAATGGGGATTGCTAAAGTTACCAATCGATAATCAATGTTTTTTGAAGCTATATTAATGTTAATAACTTGATTATAATTTTTCAGTGCCTTTGTCAGAGCCTAAGGATTATGAGACTGTAGCATTCGCAATTGCTGACCAAGTGTCAGCCCTGCTGAACAGAATGGAGGAGAGCAGCCAGGAAACGCGGAAGCTGACAGACGAAGAGCTTTTAGCGCTGCACAGCAAGAGAAACGTCCAGGCTCACGATCAAGAAACGCTGCTCCCGTGTCCATGCTGCTCTGGGCAACTAGAAGTGGTCTGATCTTTATTGCTGTTTGACGTCTTTGCACCAGCACCCTGAGTATTTTGTGATAAATCGCGTTTTGGTGTTGCGTTAAAGAAAAAGCCATTCTGTCCGCAAAGTGATTTCCATTAGAGTTACAAGCAATTCCAGTGTTTGATTTGGCACTGCCCACCCAACCTGTAGCGCTATAGTTGGATTATTTATCAGAGTCATTAAACGCTCTAATTATGTTGTACTGTACTTTGAGACAAGAAATAAAGTGTATTATTTATAATTCTAAAACCAAGCTTTCCTTCAAAGTGGTCTAAATCTAATTTTCCACGCGAAAATTTAATGCAATCATATTCTGTTAACTAGTTAACCATTCATATTAGCCGTTAAATATTTATAGCAAACTAAAAATAATATATGAAAGGCATCTTTTAGTGGCATAAAGTGCTGTTGGGCAGAATTGCGAGACCACAAAGTTTGTTTGAGCGTACATTAAGATTCTTGGTTTCATGCCCACAGGTAAAGCTTAAATTAATTTTCAGCCTGACTGCACAAATCTTTGCTACTTGTTGAATCCCAGGATTAACCCTACACACAGAGGTGGCACAAATTATGTATCCATGCTCTCTTAGTAAGTTCTGTAGCGTTGAAACAAAAGCATCTCTATATCTGCAATTTCGAAACAGATAAACACACACTGAAAGCTGCTGCTGCTCATTCCACATCTAATTTAATACATTATTACCATCACACACTCCGCGGTTGCGGGGCAAATATAAAGATTAAACTCTACTAAGTTTTCCGCCTTTTCAGCGAAGTTTCTTGGTGTGTGAGCTTTGTTGCCAGCAATTCTCAAGATCAAAGGGCAATTTCTGTAATTTAACTTTTTGAACATATGCACCACTTGCGTGTTGGAATTACTTTGTTTGTTTGCTCTTAAGGTTCTTCTCAAAACAGAAAGCGGCTGTTGTTAGTTTAAGAGTGTGCTAAAAGTTATTAATCATTCATATATCCCTTTAATGCATACAGATTCTGATGAGGAATCAATTTAATTAGTGAGAAAATTCAGGAAATTACCTGAACTTGCTATTTGTTTGTGGTTTCGGGAAATTTTGGAAACAGGAAAAGCCAGTAATTTTAGTTACAGTATTTTTGTTAATAATTTAGCTCTTGCGATCACTCTTAATAATTTTGAAGATTAAAATAATTGCACCTTCCTGCAATATGAGTTCAAAGCTTTGCGACGCTGTTTCTTATTTCTATTAAGAATCATTAGATAAATTTTAATTTGTGTCTCGTCATTAACATGCAAAGTGGTTAATCTCCTTGGAAGACACTCGAATGTGCATCCGCTCGCGCGCAATTTCAGACGCGGGAGAGCGCGCGTGGAGTAAACTTTTAATTATTTAACACTGAGTGTAAGTATAAGGTGAATACACACACGCTCGCTCGCGAGAAGCTCTTCTTTTCAGAATGGTGCGCATTTTCGCTCCAGGGGTCTCGCGGAGAGTGTGTAGAGCTCACCAAGGGCTTTGTGCGCGCCTCCATTAAAAGTAAAGTATTCATCATATTATTGTGTGTACACATCCGAATGTTGTGCGTGTTCTCAAACAACGCGCTTCAATTTTCATTTTAACTCTCAACTGGTTCCTCTGCCTCCTTGATGCATACGTCGGTGCTGGAAATCAAAGTCCACCAGTTTGGATATGTAATTACACATCGTGAAAATAAAATTGATAGTTTTATAAGAAATCATAAATTGAAGATTTAAACAAAATTCATGATAAAATGAAACACATTTATGTGCAAAGCACGTTGCGGTTACGTCGGAAAATGGCACACTGAAAAGGGATCGGGGAAATAAAGTTTTGATAAATGAAAGTTAAGATTAAAAATTAATATTTCTTAGAAATTTGCATGGTGAACCCACCGTTAGATTTTCTCAATCAATCAAGCTGTTCGACCTTAAAGGAAAAATTTCGTGCACATTATTAATGTTTTCGTTTAAAATAATTGAAAAATGTTTCATAAATATTCATATTTGATTGTACAGCTAATAAGCGTACAAGTCGGCCCAGCGAACGGAATCTTTTTTTAAAATCTGTAATTATAAAATCATTGACACGTGCGGGGGCGCAGTATCAAGTAGTGCAACACCGATATACATGCTGACTATGTTGACTTGATGTTTTTTAATGTTAAATTTTATCCGTAAACGCGGCGAGTTATTTAATTTTGTCATGACCGATGAGAATGAGAAAGATGTTAAAATGGAAAACATTTCCCAAGTTGGAATTAATGCAAATGTTTTCAATATATTAAAATAACTATTTATCTTGTCCAGCTTGTGAGTTTGTATCATTCTCCAATGAAAATGGGATATATTGTTGATGGTGTCTTATGAGCCGCGTTGCTCTTTTCCTCGCTTCTGTACTGCCAATTAAGCTGATTTTATTCCGTTTGGTTTGTATTGAGGGACGCTGGCGCAGCTGATTTCCCACGAGCTTGATTTATTCATCCCACACAATTAGCCGTGTCCTTTATCTGAGTGAGTGCGCGCTACTTATTTGTAAATACACATCCACTGCTTCTCTGTGTGGCCTTATTTGCTCTTGCATTTATTTATGCTATTTGCTCAGCGAATTAGCCACGCTGCCGCCTAGCAGAGTGTGTGTTTACAGCGCGGAGAGCTATAGAGAAGAGGAAACCAACGGGATAGATACTCTCCTACGTTAACTATGTATTATCATTTATCATGCTGTATAAAGTGTTCAATATCAAAAATGAAGCTCGTATCGTCTCTAACGCAAAAGTAGAGACTATTAAAAGATGGCCTGAGAGATTGATCAGAAAGAAAAAAAAAGAAAATTACGAAATTAAAGGGAAAATGAATAATAAATAAAAATAGATCGATGTTTTCACTTGAGAAGGCATTTCTGGTGATGAAATAATCGTACTTGTCTTTGTTGGTTGAAAGTTCAGATTTTATTTTTAGTCGAAAATATTTCGGCTATAAATAAAAAACTCAATCCTCAATCGTTAATTTTTTTTTAGAATAGTGATCGTCTTCAATTTACCCCGCTGATCCGCAGTAAAATTAATTAATTTGGATCTTAAGTCCAATCAAAATAATAATAAGCAGCGCAGATTTTTAAAATAAATTTGATGCAGCAAATTTGTCTCCTGGTGAGTATAAAAATAATTTTATACCTAATAAAAGCAGATTTAAAGCAATTTCGTTGCCATAGCAAACATTTAAAAGGCGTGAAAATTTTGTAATTGAAAAAACGTGGTGTGAATGCAAGGGGTGCTAGTGCTTTATACAAGAAACTGACACTCTAAAATTAATTTCGTCAAAGAAAGACTGCGCTCAACGTTAAAAAAAGAAATAGTTCCCCGTTTGGTTTGTTTATTCAGTGTCTATAAAAAAACTAAATTTGAACGCAAAAATGCACCGTGATGTTCCATTGAGCATAATTATATACATATAATAAGACGAATAGCCTGTTCTTTCGTGGATCAATGATGCAGGAGCATTGCGTGTGCGTGAAGCTCATAAATAGTTTTAATTACGGTTGCGCTGTCGCAATTACAAGCAAAGCGGCTGCGACTAATTATCGGCCAATGGGATAAATCATGCGTGCGGTCACCGCCGCCGTTCATGCATATACATGCCGTGTCTATAGCGTATACGCTCAGGGTTTGAATTTGAATACATACACAGAGCGGCGAATTGCAATGACACGTCCGCGTGAGGGCTCGCAGCGGTAATGAGAGAGCGCGATGATTAATAAATAGACTGCTCAGTTCGATTTTTAATCGCGCAAAACAAGCTGCGTGTGCCGCTTTTCTGCGGCCGTAAATTAATCTCTCTGACCAATTGCACTCGCGGGGGTTGTTGCTTGTGTGTGGCCATTAATAACATAAATGCACGTTGAAAAGAATGTGAAAGCAGTGAATAAGTGGGAGTCTAATTAACCGCATGCTTCATCACTTGACATTTTGTGTTACATTCATATTATTTATTCAGGGGGGATTTTTGATTTTTACAATTAATACATAAACGGAGAAAGTCACACAGTCAAAATTTCTGAACTAAAAATTCATATTTTTCATAATGGATATTACATCACTATAGCTATAAACTAATTTGAACGTCTAAAACTTGTCATAAAAAAATATTAGATAGAAATGCCTGCCTAAATTTAACAGTCTAAACGGTAAACACTCATTTTCCATGCCTTTTTATTTAATAATGTTCCATACAAAGTACGTTGCATCGGTGATTGTTGTCGGGCACTCCCCAAATTCCCAGATTCTGACCGCACCAGCGGAGTGCAAGCAGGAGGCTGAACAGTTGTCAGCGGGGCATAATCCGAGTTTACAGAGGCGACGGCAATATCACTTTTCTCACGAGACCGGATAATAATTTATATTATTGGATTAGCAATCGTTGCGGAGCGCACGGCCTGGACCAATTGCATGCATAATTCGAGTCCCCGCCGACCAAGGCCCGTATATACACACACTCACAGAGGAACGAGACGGAGAGTGAGTGTAGGCAATCACCCGCGCAAGAAATGCAAATCGCGTTAGCCAAGCGAGAGAGCACGCGCGTGTGTGCTTTTGCTTGCCGCAGCTTCTCTCGCTGGTCGGCCGGGACGTATCGTGCCGCGCTGGCAATATGACAAGCAAGCGTTCCTTGGGGAAGCAGTTTCGCTTGCTCTACAAATTACTCGCTTAATAGGATTTCCATTTCATTTCTGCATCCAGCTCTGCTCTGTACGTGAACGTGAGTGTGTGTGTGTGTGTGTGTGTGTGTGTGTGTGTGTGTGTGTGTGTGTGTTTCGCTGCTCTCCTCTGCATTATTGCGGCCAGACCAGACTGACTGAAAAACAGGAATACAGACAAAAGTGATGTAGCACTGAAACCATAATATAATAAATTATGCGTTCATGCCAAATTCGCTCTGATGGAAAAAAACTAGACTTGTAAAAGCTCAATTGCGTCTGAAATATTTTTACAATGTTAGTAAACAAATTTGATGAGAAATCCAGGTTTATTTTTTTTATTATGATCGGCTTACATCTTTTAAGATGGACTAGCACCTGATATCGAACAACTGGCAAAAACTCCATGTCCCAATATCATCGCGAACGAATAACATGGGCGCACGGGTCTCATTAAAGGAAGCCCAGTCCAGAAGAGAACTAGCTCATGTTACCTGCCTCCGCGTCGGGGTCTTTTACTCAAAATAATATTGGTTATAATCGTCAAAAACAATAATAAGTTTATGTCTAAGCAAAAAAATCTGAATCAGAGAGCTGCTAATGTCTTTCCTTTTTTATCAAATTAGCTAGCTACATATAGTGGCCAAGCTCTAAAAAGGCTTCTGTTGTCCTGACTGCTATCGCTTGCCAATATGCAAAAAAGTTAATAAGCAAGCTAATCATCTTTACTTTCCCTGCAGCAAGCGTTTCAAAAATTACGATAACTGTTAACTCTTTGCCCCCTGATCACCATGTGCAATGATGACGTCACAATGTACTGGCCACTCCTGTTGTCCAGTTCGCAAAAGCGAAAATCCGTTTAAAAAATTCGAACTGCATTCTGATCTTCAGATTTTATTTTAACAAAATTTTTGTCCACGTCCATTTCTCTTAAGCTCAAAATAATTGATCAAATCGTGAGACTTCCATGAGGAATGAAGTGAGGCAGAACATTACTCACGATTCATATTAAGTTGTACAAGCAAGCGAAATTCATAGTTTTAGTTTCAAAATGATCTTTATTATGGTTCTGCAGGGCTATTTCACCCCATACATTGCCATATCCAGACAAATAAAGAGCTAGGATATGCGTCTAATTTTTGTTAGGTTAAAATACAATTATTTTCATCCCCTTAAATATCAGAGGTTTGCAACCAGCTTGGCACCCACGTCGTGCCGGTCAACGTGCTTTCCGAAAAGAGAAAGTTTTTCCACCATTCCCAGAATTGTCGCAGCCATTTCATTTGCTAATGCATCTCTCATCCTCACGTGCGAGAGATGCAACTTTTCCCTCTCGTTGTTTCCCAGCATCAGAACAGCTAAAAGCTTTCACGGATTTTTCATTTCCGCGGCGCCGGCGACAGCGTCTCCTGCGACCCACCCACCCACCCGGCCGTAGCCAGCAAAAAGCTGCAGAAATCAATGCTCGTGCGTGCATGTTTCAGAATTAAGAGTTTTACCGATGAAAAAACCGACAAGAGAGAGAGAGAGAGAAAGAGGAAAATTCTTGTTTGCGCGTCTAATTTTCCACGCGAGAGTTTCTCATCAGCATCAGGAGCGAGGCGAACGAATTTCCATTCCACAGGGAGGGTGGTGGCAGCAGCAAATGATATTGGAAAAATTTTCATTAAGAGAGAAAAAATTCGTGCGCGCCTGCTCGACACTGGCTGCTCCGGTCTCGGTGTGTGTAATCATCCAGTGCTATATTGGGTTCATACATTCACCTCAAGGCATCGTGCGCGCAAGTTTTAAAAGGAATTGTCGCCGGCGTGGGAGAGCAACCATGTGCTGCTCGAACGGCCCCAATGAAGGGCTGCAACCCTTTCTCCATCTACCACTGCTGCCGCTGCCGCCCACCCTTCTCGTGAGCGTACAATTTTTGTCACATAGAGAGCGAGCGAGCGGCGTCCGTGCGAGCGAACGAGCGAGCCAACCGTGCCCGCTCGTGGCTGCAAAAATTATTTTCCGCACCAGCTGTGTTTGAATTTTTTAATTGGCTGCTTTCGATGTGTATGCTAGCGCTCTATGAAAAATTCAGCCCCACCTGCCTGATGGAAAATTCATCGCGAGCAAGCACACACTCGCGAGCGAACATGCAGGAGCATTTTCCGTCAGCGAAGGGAAAAATTATTCACGTGTCGTTTCTCATCTCCGTATCGCCTTCGCTCAATTAAATTGTTTCCATAGCTGCAAAAATTGTGGGCGATGTATTGAAACTCGAAGGGGGAATCGATCGCGTAACTCAGTATTTTCATTTTTGACAAAAAAAACTGCTATTTTGTTTGGAATATTTTTTCACAAAATGATTTGATGGATTGAATTCATAATAAAAATAACCAAAAAATCATTGTCTTCGTCAGTTTGTTTTTTACCTTGTCCGATTTTCACAGTCTGCATAAATCTAGAGAAGAAATACAGTTACTATACCAAATTTAATGTTGTGCATGATGTTATTTTTACAAGTACAACTATGCACTCAAACCAATCCATCAGATCATTATATATGAACTGGATCTCATACAACACGTTTGATTTCAAATCAAAAATATTTTTTACAAGGATTTGATTAATAGTAAAGCATAGAGTACAACATGCACATAATTTGAGAGTGAAATTTTCGAATTTGTATAAAGTTGAAACAAATGGAATAAAGAGCGCATTCCAGATCATCGATTTAATGGTGTCAAGAGAGAAAATGATATGAAGCTAGTGATTGGGCGCTTCATCATTGACAATCCTTCTGAAAACTTTAACCTAAATGAGATGTGCTCTCACTTATTTATGTTTACAACTGCTCATGCAGCCCTAAATCTTAAGAATATTTTTTCAATTGCTATTTTTGCATTTCAAAATATGAAATAGCCATGATAGCTGCTAATTATAAGTCATTAACTTTTGATTAAAAATATATTCACAATTATTTTGATTATTCAAATCTAAAACCTTCATAACTGCTTACATTTTATTTACATTTGGTGATGCCTTCGGTCACAGTTTACATTTTCCTTTTTCTTTTAGATTTTTTTTTAAATTTGCGAAATAAACATCCCCAAGCAGAATTTAATTTAAGTTTCCATCCTGCTGGAAAGACAGTCGCATGCAATCGGGGTACATGTGTCGCTTATTTCGGGTTTTCCTCGCATTGAAGTTGAAATTGCGTATTTGAACTTTGATACAGTCGCTGGCTGTGCGGCAGACAGGAGTCTGCGCTGCTCTAGCACAACGAGCGTACATGCGAGTGTTTGTGCGCTCGACTAATAAATATGTAAATCGAGTTTGGAATATCATCAAACGCTCATTAGCCCGCGGCTAAATTTTCTTTCAGTTCACTTCAAAGAACAACTCGAAAAATTTACACACACCACACACGCGCGCGCCCGCGCTCGCCGCGGTTATATATAAACACAACCCCTTCCACGCAAGATTCTATATCAACTGATATTAACCTCATCCGCCGCAGCCACCGCCGCCACCGCGATTTTTTTGTGCGTGGAAAAATATACAGACAGCAAACACATAATTTTTTCGGAAAATGAAAAAATGAATAACTCGGTGGAGCAGTTTATTAAATACAGAGCGTATCTGCTCTCTTTGTGTTTCGCCAGCAGTTATTTTTTATTCGTTTTGGCCACGTCGTGTTTTTTTTGCTATTTCTCTCTCGCTGGTCATTTAAGAGTGACAACAAAGAGATTAATTTGAATTTCATCAGTTGATTATCAAAAGGGAATCGAGCCGGAATTTTTTCCGCCGCTGCTGCCACCGACACCGCGAGACCGCGGGCTGGAATTAAATCAGGCCTTTTTGTCCGCTTTAATGGAGGCTAATTGAGTGCGAGACACACGCAAGCAAAACTTTGCAATTCAATTAGAAACGTGCGTATCAACAGAATCGCTCAAAGTGAAAAAAATCGTCAGTTAAAAGTGTAAAATGTTTTCAATGTGGGGGTTATGTGTACAAGTGTATTTTTATCGTTGAACAATCGCAAAAATGACGATTTATTTTACTGAATTATGCTTCTTTTTTTCCTTTTTAACAGAACAAACATAATCAAATTTTGAAACTAGCTATGTTGTGAGATTTCGACCCTTGTAGAGGCAGCTTCGATTTTATAATTGCCTATACACCAGCCAAGGAAACTACCGAGGAGGAAACGAGCCCCGGTCGGCTTCTTTGAGGAGCAAATCGTTTTCTCGGCGCGCAAGTCTGTTCTTGAAATGTGTTTTGATTTACGTATATCACTCCTGTGCCAACTTGAGTGCAATAATTGAGAATTATCTTTCTTGCCCTGGCTTGTTTGTTGAGCTGTGCCAAGCCAAGTGAGATGAGATGAAAGAAGCAGCAAGAAAAGAGAAAACACGCTCTTCAACTTGAGAGATTATGCAATTTTCGATACCAATTTTGCCCTCGAGACTGGAAACGGCGTACTTTGTAAAGAAGATTTTCCCAATATCTCGTAGCTCTTGTTAATTTCAAATTGTAATTTCGAGTGCATTTTGTCACGCTAAGATATAGTCGCATTGCCAATGTACGAATCGTGTAATCCGCCAGCTAGTACTGACATAATGTATCCTAGAAAAATGAGCTGCCAGCTTTCGGCCATTCTAAATTTAATGCATACTTGTGAAATTCACAACACACAAAACTTGTCAGAAGAAATAAATTCCCAGACACTATTCGGGATAAGATTGCGGTGGAGGTGATTCAGACAGCCACCAGCTCAAAATCTCTCGGCTAAGATCTCTGAAACGGCAAATGGCCGTTAGTTTGAATACATTTTTGAAATTGTACTCTCCGTATTCCATATGTTCAAATATGAACTTGGAATTGCAAAATCGAAATCGGGGTCAAATGAGCGCCAAAAGCTAAAAACGAGTAAAAGGTATTTTCTCAATAATCCGCGTGAGCTGAACAAAGGACTCATCTTGTATGCACATTCGCGCAAACACTGTATTTACGCACACACGTACCCGTCCGCGATCAGTTATCACGAAGACAAAGGTCATTGTGACAGGTTGCGGTCGAGGGCTATTGTGCCGTCGCTGCTGTGTGTTGATGTTATTGTTTGAGCGCGCGAGGGCGACGGACGGGTTGCTGCGCGCGGCGTGTTTGCAGAGACCAAGACTCTCCTTTCCTCCCCGCTGTCGTGCGCAATTTGCTTCTCATTTGTAAACTCTTCGACAGCTTCTCTCTTACAATAATGACGATGATAATAATAATAACAGCAGCAGCAGCAGCAGAAAACGCAGCCACCCACTGCACACCCCGTTCGCGTCTCGTCGTCGGTGGCGTTGTCGTCCTGCTCGGCGGCGGCGGCGGTGGCGGCGGAAGCAGCAGCAGCTGCTGCTGCATATATGGGAGGTTTGAGAGATTAACTTGCGACCAAGTAGTGACAGACAAAAGTCATCAGCCTACAATAGAGGTGAAATCCGCTGGCACGCGCCCGCCTGCCTGCTCACCATTCGCGCGCGCGTGCATGCAAAATTGTCATGACCAGAGTACACAATCGGCGAGCACACTGTGTTTGTTTTCGTTCGTCGCGTGAAGGGAAACTCATCTTCTCGCTTTTTTCATCGCAATCAATGCTGAGAAACTCTCGGCTCTTTTCAAACTGCGATTGCGGTGGAGCAATGTCTGCAGCCGGCACGACCGCCTTGCGCCACGTGCTGCATAACTATGTTGAAAACGATTTTTTTGCAGTTTGTCCAGTTTACAAATTAAGTTGCAAACTTAAATACAATTTAAAGGCTGCAAGGCATCTCTGCGTATTAAAAAAAGTAACATATCTTTCCCTACATGCCAGATAAAACGCTCAGACAATCCTTGAAATTATATGTCGTTCGCAGAGTCTATCAACGCCAGTCAACTTTGTAACTCTCCATAATCCCTTACGCCATTTCCAGTTTAATCTTTAATACATATTTTTCTGACTTCAAAAAATCTGATCTGTTCACGGCGGCAAATCGTGAATCACGTAACATCCGCTTTCGGTCGTCTCGTCGCCTGGAATCGAATAAGGAGGAAAAAACTTTACGAGCGAGTGTATTATAGTATAAAAAATCTATCAAATGTTCTCTCTCGTTTTGCAGAAGCAGGAGGAGGAGGAAAGTACGCAAGGAAGAATAGAAATTGTGAGTGAGGTCCTCCTGTGTGCACATACATACATTTCTTCTTTTTGTTACTTTTTCATGTCGAGTTAGTGCCCGGCGGGTGTTGCGAGAGCTCTCCTATTATATTGTACAGTTCGCCAGGCAGGCAGCCAGCCACGCGGACGGCTGCTCTCAGTATTCCGCTCTCTGCTCATTGTATGTGTGTGTCCTTTTCTTCTTCTTGTGCTGCCTCCACCCGTCCTGCCGCCGCCCACCCACAGCTGCTGCAGTTTTCTATCTCCTCGCACACACCAGAGAAAGACGACGACGACGCGAAATTAGCTCTCTTTCGCTTCTAATATTCACACAGAGGAAGAAGGAAAAGAGGATCCCAGCTGTAATTGCACGCGAGAGAAGATGAGAGCGTGCGATTTTTTTTATTATTTACTGTATTTTCGCCATCTGCGTCAGAATTCCAGTTTGAACAAAGAGCCTTATTCTCAGCTCAGAGAACACCAGTCGGTTTCTTTCTTTCATTAAGAACGTGAAGCTTTTTTCAAGAAGATTCATGATCTCTTCAGATCGTCAAAAGCTTCATTTGGTTGCTACATTTTTCTGCAATTTGAATGAAAATGAGTATTTTTCTGATGTCTGATTCTCATTTAAAATTCTGAATGAGCGCGAAACGCGTGCGTTTAAGCTTGTTGAGCCAAATTCATAAAGTCGATTTGGAGCCATAAACCTTGTAAAACTGCCAAAACCTGTCAACTCTCATCTTAACCACCTATAAAACCATTCAATCACATTCGTAGAAATTCTATGAATGGCATACATCATTGGTAAATTTGTAATTTTTTTTCTTTGCTGTAAGGTGTCAAATTTTCCAAAATATTTTTAATTTGAATTCACTCCCTGTTACCAGTAATGTTTTCTGACAGAGATTGGGAAAGATTTTATGATGTTATGGTCCATAAGTAAAAGGTTTTGTTGAAAATGTTGAAATTTGCCATTCTGAATTCGGCATTCAAGCTGTTTAGTGGAAAACTTGTACAAGAATTTCAACCCTTGAAAATGAGCCATTATTTAAGGGATATTTTAGAAGTTTTTTTGAAAAAATTTGTATTCGAATAGTCTTAGACCATTAAAGAAACCGCTTCAATTGTACCCAACACCATTAAAAAAGAATCAACATTTTTGTCAGAAAAATCCATCTGAAATCCCAACCCTAGCGGTTACGTTCCACAGGGTTAAAACTAATTTCTTCTAACGGCATGCTTCAACACCATATTTTGCTAATTAATGCAATTCAAAAGAATCCAAAAGTGTATAGCTATATCATTAAAAAAAACCTTTGCAAAAATTCTACAACAAACAAACTTCCTCGAAAATGTCAGGTAAAAACAGAGCGAAAATGAGTTAAAACGAATGAAAATAATTTATTCGTTTGAGAGTTGGGGCATCAAATGCATTTTTATTTTTATTGTGAAAAGTTCAAAATATATGTTAGGTGTGCTATTTCATTTCATTTCATCAACAAAAAGGGCCAAACATGATCCAACTTGGTGAGATCAAATTCCAATCACGCGGCGGATTAGCTTTGTTCGAAGCTAAAAAGAGCGAGCGAGTGCACACGCAGTGCTTATTAAGTGAGCGTGCGTGCACTTTCATCAGCAAATTATCTTTCGGCGCGCGTCGCATCCCCCGCACACGCCTCCCCGACGCTGGCTCCGCTGTTCCATGGCGCGCATAGAAGGTTCGGTCTGCTGAGTGTGTAAGTAAAAAAGGAGGCACCCCTCGCGAGGTGTATTAAGTAGCGTCGGCTGCAGGTAATGGATAATGGTAATGAGGAAATATGTACACTTGGTGCGCGCTACACCGACGAGAAATAGAGAGGCTGGGGGTGAGGCCTCAAACAAGAGGATGAGCTTATTCGCGATCGCGCCAGACAAAAAGGCACGCTCGCGAATCAATTCAATTAGCCTTCAGAAGAGGTAACTGGGGAGAAGATTCTCATTTACAGGGTGCAGAAAGAGTGCTCTTTGATATGATGAGTCAACTGCTGTTTTATTCTGTTCTTTGCCGTTGTTAACTTCATTTGCGTCGACGGTGTTTTGAAGCTAAAAGCAATAAAAAACATTACTTCATTTACCTGAATGGACCTAGTTTAGAATTTTCTTATTGATTGGTTTCATGTGAGTGACATTAGTAAAGAAGGAACATACTACTGTAAATAGTTTATGCGCGTTTTAAAATTCTATTTGCAAACTTTAATATAGATTCTCCAAATCTGTAATTGATTTGAATCAACATGAAATAGATGGATTTTTAACCTCTGCTCAGCACATCCCGTGGGCTATGAGCTCACCGAGTCCCAATCACCACTGGGCGGATAACATGAGGCCCGAGCGGCCGCTGAGGAGCTTGGGCACAACGTGGCCATCTTTTCGCCACCCCGCACAAGCTCTTTTTATTGAAACACCAAACATTTGTCCCTACAGCCGTTGAAATGGTGCGAACACCAGCAAGCGACAAGTCAGTGCGCCTCCCAGCCCGTTTTGCTATCTGAGTATTTCGAGTTGCTTAATTTCTGCTCAAACATATCCCATTGCCTTGACCTTGCCAATACCTTAACAACGCGAGTCTAAATTTAATTTCTTTATTTTTAATTTTTGAATACTATTCTCTGACAGGTCAGCTTTAAAAAAATTTCTCTGAATAGTCTGAATGCAGATAAAAATTCACGACAGTTTAAAATTGTTGTGCAATGTGATATAATGACGGGCTCACAAATTCACCAGAGCCAGACAATAAAAACCGTCGGGGCGGAAAAGACGAGCAATGCTCACGTTTCGCTGCTTTTGTTTTCACTTTTGACTGCACCGCGCGTGCGGTACATCTGCGCTCAACAAATAAGAGAGAGAAGGACGTGTCAATCGCTAAAGACCCCCTGTGCGGTCGTTCAAAACCTGCAGTTTAAGATCGTGATCTATTTTCCCCATGATCTACAATGATTGCAGTCGTAGAAGTACCAGGTTATTTTCATCTGATTTTTTGTGTGCTTATTATGAATCAATTCAAGTAAAAACATTTTGGATTTCATTTTGTTCTGTCCACTTTCAACTCTCGATAAAAGATGGAACTGTCTAATTTTTAATTGAATGAATTTAGCCTTTAATAAATAGAGTGGATTTTACAAAATCATGATCATACATTGTTGATGAACGTTTATGTAAAACTATAATTAAATCTGAAGATAAAAATCTGAGCGGTGTGAAAGCGGTCTGATAAAACCGACTTTTCTTTAGAAAAAGCGCCTAATAATTCACACGGCGAGAGACAGCTGAAGGGGAAACGCGTATTAAAATCTGCGCTGCTGTGTGTGAGAGAGAGAGAGAGAGAGAGAGAGAGAGAGAGAGAGAGAGAGAGAGAGAGCCGACGAGTCAGTCAGCTAATAATTAGATACCCTTGTCTGCAGCATAAATCTGTTTTGGGGCACGAACACGGCTGAGAGCTCAGCCAGCCAGCAAACCCGAGCAGTTTACCTGGGCTGCACTCTCCAGCTCGTCTGTGTGTGTAGTGAATGTGTGTGTTGGCTGATCCGTCCGCACGCTCGATTTGGCCCCTGGCGCAACCGCCAACGAAGATTACAGCGTAGCTTTCAGGGGCATTTATAATCCAGTTTAGGCATATATACCTGCGGTGCCCTATGAGCCGCCAGAAAGAGTGCGTTTTATTTTCTTCTCTCCGCGCACCACTCCAAATTATCTTTCTTCAGTGTGCCGCACTTTTTTCTTTCTGTTTTATTATCGTTATTATTTTTTATAATATTTTATTGGTCCACTTTTCTGGGAAAGAGTTTTGGTTCTTCGAGACGAAGAGGTGAACTATTAGTTATAGAGGTTAATTTGCCTCTCTGCGCACCCTTTTATGACAGGCCTGAGAACTTTTTCGACCCAGAGCGAGTGTGAGGGTATTCACGCATTTTTCTCTGATTCCGCGGATTAATTTTAATTGAGAGTATAAAACTGTATTTAAGGACCGAGTCTTAGAAAGGAAGTAGAAACAGGCATCAATAAGTTTTGCGCGTGAATTATGACGCTTTAATAAGAGGATTTTCTTTTAGTAAATCCACGTCATTTGATGAAATATAGAAATTACGGCCTTCTTCGATATTTAACCCTTAAAGGAAGATTTAATGACAACAAGATTTATCCTCCACCTTTTCAACGCCGCAGCTAAATTGAATTTTAATTTTCCAATTTTGTCCCTCCGCGTGTGCCGGTGCATTAATATTCGTTCCACTATAGTAAAGTCGCCTGGATTTTAATAACTTTTCGCTGCTCTCCTCTTTACCGACGATACACGATTTATGGTGATTGCCATGAAGGGTGAAAAATATTTATTATGCGCTCGTTACTGATTCTAAAAGGGCATTAAGTGCTGTTCCGCACTCGGTGGGGTGCCCCTCACTCTAAATGAGGCGCGGTTCGATCTGAGCCTGGTCGCCAGGGTATATATATATATATATATATATATATATATATATATATATATATATATATATATATATATATATATGCACGGGCCTCCGGTCGCCAATCTGACGATTAGAACGAACCCTGAGTCACCCTGGCTCTTACAAAGCCATCAAGCGAAGGTTTTATTACCTCTCAGCAGAGAACGTGCATATTACAGAAAATTGAAATTTTAATTTATCCCTCAAAGTCCCTTATGCTTATCAAAAAGATGTAAACGAGAAATGAGGTTCCACGTTCCACATACTTGTTTATATCTGCTTATGGACGTGCTGCTGGATAAATAAATGAAGCTTGGCTGGAGTGTGGAAAGGGAGGAAAAAATCAACACAAAATAATAATGAAAAAACTCTGGCCAGCCGCCGCAGCCACTTCAAAGAAATGTAAATTTTAATTGGTGTTTTCCTGCGCTACGTCGCTTTTTTAATTCCATTACTGGTTTACCCCTTTTTGCATAGAGATTAAATTTTAATTCGATTGCCACGTCAGTGCAGGAAAAAAAGAGTATACATTTAAAAACAAAAGTTGCGTGTCATGATACAGCGGATAATTTTTATCATTGCAATCGTTGATTATCAAAAATTGTACATTTTTCAGCCTGAAATTAATAATAATTTGTTCACAGCTGCGGTATAAGTTCAAAGTTGAAAATTCAAAAACTCAACTAAATTCAATTTCTTTATTACTGACATACTAAATGCTGTCTTAATTAAGGTTTCAAATTATGAACTTGACATCAATGTCGTTATTTTTCCAACTAATTTTGATTTACTGCGGATTTTTAGGTATATTTTTTACAAATGTGATACGTGAAACAAAAGCAAACACCTCTCAAACGCGATAGAATATAATATTTCACATTCCCGAAAACATAGGTGCCGCTAAAGACCCAGTTTTTTGGTCTTTTGATTCAAAATTTTATTTGAATGATCGCAATATCCGTCCCTTTACAAATTATGCATTTCATTTTACTCCCTGCTTGAATCAAATCCCTATTCTATCTGTCCAATCATTTTCATTCTTCCTTTATTGCGCACAAGTTGCCTTTGAACAGTCGAAAAGCGTGAGTGGCCTTCTAAATTTTTAGAGTAGGTAGGTTCGCAACTCTCTGCTCTATTTGTATCTCTCAGGAAAAATATGATTTCACGAGGAAAACATCAAAAGCGGTGGATAAGATTAAGCACCGGCTTGCTTTTTTCGTGTTTACTTTACTCCTTTTTGAGGCTTTCCCACTGCTCGCGCACAGAAGGGACGATTGAAAATAATTTTTCTCGCAAAATTGCACCCCTTTGAGAGGCCACAAATATAAAATTAAATAATGGTGCACCCTCCAAAGCATTCTCCGTAAGATTATCGAGGTAATTTTTAAACACACAGCAGCGCGGAGCAGAAAAAGCTGGGTTTCTTGAGCAAACTCTCATTTGATAAAAGGAAAGAATAAAAACATTTTTGCTGGCGTGTCGTGAATGGAAACTAGGACGACTAGAGATTTACAGTGCTCTCTTATTTGAATGTCCTTGTGTTAGCTTAATTCCCTTTTATATCGTAAAACGCCCCATCTGCGCTCAACAAACGCGCGCACATTAACCTGAGGTTTCACGGTGCAGCATCTCTCTGTTGCAGTGAGAAAGCGTGTTTCGTGGGTGGCTAAACCCTCGGTTGGTTTCATAGTAAAACTAACCTTGAGCTTTAGATTGATTCTGTTCCAGGCTAATGCGTGGGAAAGAAAACTTGATTGTGGACCCTTCAAGAATCTGAAATATAAAAAGAAATAAAAGATAAAATCTGATTTTGGGACAAAGAACACATTTTTTTGTTGCTATAAATTCTTGTAAAGCTGTGTCTCATTCGAAATCCGTTCTTCGTATTTAATAGTACACATTATTGACAAAATCAGCTTAAGCAATATCAATGTGGTCTTTTCTTTATCTTCATCTTGTCACATCCAATCTTTTATGCGTTTTGATAGTCCAATATCCACATTCGGGCCATTCCTTGATGCCAGTTGATTTCCCGCTTATTTCAGCAAGCTTTGTGGCACCACTGACTCCATTCCACGGTCCAAAATGTGTCCATAAATTTTGCATTTAAAATTTACTAAAAACAATTAGAGCCCAAGAAGTGTTCAGAGAGAGAAAATTACAAGCGCAATTCCATGTCGCAACTGGTGTGTGTGTGTTCCTTTCGCAATTGCAACATTTATTTTAAAATTTGGATGAGGAGACAAGGCTGTTGCGATGGAGTTTGAGACGTAGTCGTTACTAATGCAAGTACAGTCCTCGTTCAGTGTACATGATGTGTATATCAATTAGCATACATCAAGTGGTTGGGATCTGTCGCTAGATCAAAGGGTGTGCATCTGCAGCCTGAGTGCATAAGGTATCGGCCCGGCGTGTCGGTGGGGCAGACCATATGACTAATGACATGCATCACTCGACCGCCGTAATCCACTTACCCATGAACTGATTGTAAATGCGAAGCGCATGATTATCGCTCGCACACACACCACCCACCCACCCATCCGGTCGTCCCGTCCACCCCGGCTGCCACCCCCCGCCGATCGGTTAATAATGGGCCGATTGTGGCGCGTGATATGCCCGTGCAGCCGCGACAGAAAGACTCGCGCACTCGATTTGCATGCCAAGGGTCGTGGAAAATTGGTTGTTTTAGTGCACGCAGCGTCGCCTATCTGCGTGTGCCATCGCCGCTTTCTGCAGTCACCCTCTCGCAAGGATTGAGTTTATCTCTCGAGTTTGTGATGACTCTGCAAGTCAGAGGGAATTGCACTTCTGTTATATCCCGTTCAAATTATTCCTCTCACCATTTTGGTCTAATATATTGACTTATTATTTTATAGAGGTATATTTTTAAAATGCAGTTATGACGTTATTCAACAACGAAGGAAGTTATATTGATGTGTATTTGTGACGCGGGGTGTCAATGGGGGATGATGCTTATTTAATTAAATGACTATACTTAAACACATGACGCATTCCGCCAGATGGGCGCCGTAACTGGAAATCGTCCTATTTATTTTGGCCCGCGGTCAGCTCCGGATGATAACGTCCCACGTGGTAAGCTTCAATCGGTCGGTCTACGACACCCTGAAGCCGGACACTGACAAGAACAACCTGACCAATGGGCCGGGACGAAAAGACCTGTTCTCAAACCTCGACCACCGCCAGAGGGGCAAGTAGCAACTATAGGAGAATTGTGTAAAAGAGATTGTCTATCAAGTTGACCTACTATTCTTCAGTTAGATACCTAGGATAATTATACAACTTATTTCAAGTTACTCTCTCATGGTTTATTATTCACAAAGGTGCGAGCGGTGCCTTCACTGGCTCGGTGACAAATGCCATATCTTGCTCTCTTGGGTCAATTGTCGTAAGGAGAAGTTGGGGAATTTTAAATTTGGCTGCTGCACATGGTTCATGATTCAAAATATTTGTCATGCAGATATAATCCAAAGCGTCACTTTTCTGTACATTCATCCTAAAAAATTTAATTAAAAAATTTATTCGCACTTTCGGCTAACTAAAACTATATTTGTTGCAGATTATGTATTGCCGAGTTTTGCAAGTTTTCACATGCAGAGTCATTCATCTTGCCAAGCATGTTTAAGTATTTTTATTTCAGTTGTTTCATGTTGAAGTTAATATTGCAATTTTATTCGTTCGATCGAAAGGTTGTGGAATGTTGCCGTGCTCGATAAAAAATGAAAAACTGCGTAAAAAAATGAAGTTGAAATTATTTGCAGCTCCCTTGGTGTATATAGCAAGCATTTTATTTTTCCTCTTACATTATAGAAATATGTCCAGCTCAACAAGTTTTGGCTGATGCTTAGTTTCAGCCCTAATTCATGAGCTTCCTGTCCCTATAGTTTATATATACGTGTAACATCTTCACAGTCTCATACAATTTTAAAATTTATAACACATATTATTTATTTTTGCAATGATCAGCTCAGACATTTTTGAAATATTCAAACATTCCAAAAGGAAAAAAAATTACGAACTCCATTACAATTCGCTACTGGACCTATATATTAATTACAACATTTGATCCACTTATTTGACTAAAGTGATAAACCTTCAGTGATTTTTTTTATAAATTATGTGTCCCTACAACCAAATACCTAAAACCTTTGTTAAAAATATATTTGACAGCTTGAATGAACAAATTGTGCAAGTTAGGGTATTTTCCACGACCCCATCATCGGAGGGCAATATATTTTCAAATGGCAATTTGACGCCGATGCGCCGTTACATGTGGCAAATCACCACGCCGCACACATCACATGGATAGGCTATAGCATACGCTCAACACGACAATGAGCAGCGTCATATGTATGTATGTACTTTGACTGCACGCCAATATTTGAGTGAGTGTGTGTGCATGCAAACAAGGTGAAATTGATATGCAAAGTGTTAGCTGCGCCCGTGGGCCTGCTGTATTTATGTTGTTTTATGCAAAAATTCCAGCGCACGCGGATTGGCTCACACACAGCTCTCTCTCTCTCTCTCTCTCTCTCTCTCTCTCTCTCTCTCTCTCTCTCTCTCTCTCTCTCTCTCTCTCTCTCTCTCTCTCTCTCTCTCTCTCTCTCTCTCTCTCTCTCTCTCTCTCTCTCGCTCACTATCATATATATTTAGCCGATCGGTTCTCGGCTCATATTATTATGTTAAGCTGAGATAAATTAAATTATGCGCTGCTTGCTTTGCGCGCCACGCCGCCCATTCCCGATTCATTTGGTTTGTGCTCAACTTTGAATTTATTGGCACCACGGGCGCCCCATAAAATTGTCATTACACCGCCCGCAGGTGGTGTTGCGCACTTCACGTTTAATGACATCAGCCCGATTTGCGCCAAAACATGCGGTTTAATCATTCTTCTGGCATGTTTGTTCTGATTAAAAATATTATAAGCTTTAATCAAAGCGGCAGCAAATTTGAAAAATGTTTTAACAATGAAGCAGGGGCCAGGAAAGGTAGTTCATTGAGAGTTAGATTATTTTTCATTTGGTTTTCAAATTAAAATGTTGGTTTCAAAACTTTGGTTGTTTTGGCTCAGTGAGACGTGAATTAATTTGTTTATTAAGATTTTGTAGCTTTTTTTAGAAGTTTTGATCCATATATTTCCTACTATCATATTTTCATTTAATTTGAGAAGTACATTTTACATTTGATTATGAAAATTACAATAATAAATAAAAAAAATTAATGATTTGAAATTTTCCCTTGATGGGTGTTATGACACCCTCGATGACTAGGGCGCCAGTTAGAGCCGAAACATGTCGAGAAATATAAACCAACGAGGACAGGTCCACTTATTTCTTTATATCAGCAAGGAACATCGAAGTTTGATATAAAAATTTGTAATATTACAGTCGGTTTAAGCAATTGCTAACAACCAACTTTCAGAAAGCTCTTTATACAATTTTGTTTCATTTACAAAAAAAATCTAGTAAGAAAATATTCAATATTAAATAAAATTTTAACACTTTTTTTCTTAAATTTCATCTTAAAAATTGTGACTAATATCTTAATATTTAACGCTAGTCTTGTTATCATTCCTAGAATTGCCTTGCAGGTAATAATGGAATTTCAGCTTTATCTTTCCATATATGGAGAAAGGCGTCGAGATAAGTCAAACCCCACAAATTGTTGCAATGCCTTTATTTTGTATTTGCCGTGATTTGATCTGAAAGAATATAATAAATTCCATAAATACATAGAAATATTATGTTAATGACTAAACACTTTAAAAAGGCAAAAAGGCCAGTGTCAATGATTAAAACAATATATTAAAATGACAAGAACAAAATAGTAACTCAATAAATGAAACACATCACAATACGTATAATAAGATAAGCTTATTCCTAAAAAGGGAGTTGTCAAGATTGGCAATTTAAGTAGGGTAGTTCAATTAACCGTCGATAAGGGTTCGTACTGCAAGATATACACGTATATTATAAGTAACTTAATTCACAAATCACAAATAGTAATATTGCTCCCTCGGCCGCACATTAAAGAGTTCGTTAACCTTAAGCACATAGCTTACTTTTACGAACTCTTATCGACGATTAATTCAACTACCCTACTTGTATTGCCAATCTTGACAACTCCTTTTTTAGGGACCAAATCACGGCAAATACAAAATAAAGGCATTGCAACAATTTGTGGGGTTTGACTTATCTCGACAGTCGACGCCTTCCCCCACAATAGTAATTAAACATGTCTGCTTTTTGCAAAATAACCTCTTTGTTGAAAAACCAATGATTTTGATCTATTTTCACAAAAAAATGATTTATAAACGCTCAGGAAACACTTTGACTTCTTTGAAAAGATTTGCAATCGCAACACAATGAAAACCAAATCATCGTGGGTATTTTCTGCGATCGCGGGGTGGCCGCCGGACGTTCGTGTGCGGCTGGTTGGCGTGTGTTGGCGGCTTGAGAGAATTTTGTGTCATCATATCAATCGATATTATCACAGGAGCCGAGCGGGAGAGAGAGAGAGAGAGAGAGAGAGAGAGAGAGAGAGAGAGAGAGAGAGAGAGAGAGAGAGAGAGAGAGAGAGAGAGAGGATAGATAGCCCGCAGCCAACCAGAAGGCAGGCAGGCAGGGCAATGTGTATCGGGTGCCAGGAGACAATCTCACCGCGCACTCGCGCCGAATCACCAACCACGGTGGCCCATGCCTGCCGCGCCGCGAGTGCACTCGGCTCGCCCTGAAGCAGCTCGTCCGTCGATACTTACTGTGCGCCAAAACACCGCTGCCGACCGACGGACCGATCAGCCCCCGACCGGCACGCACGTCTCGACACCCAGCCCGAGTCCGAAAGCAGCCTGTCCGTCCCAGCGTCCAAGCTGGTCGGCCTCCCGCAGCAGCCGCAAGCCGCCGAGCCGCAGCAGCCGCACCACCAGCTGACTAGCAGCCCGCAACTGTGGGCCGACAGGCAGCAGGTCGCCGCCATGTCCTTCCTCGCCCTCGACTCCAACTCCTGGCAGGTAGGCTACCCTGAGCTGCGTGCTCTTCTTTCAATACCTTAATGTGGCCGCTCACAGTCGAACGCGCGCGCTGCGAACCGGCCGGGCCTGCGGCTACAAGCCACGTGCCTGCTCTCTCGCTCCTTCGCTCAATGGGAATTGATTTCGAGCCTGGGCTGCTAAAATTTATAGAATAGCTAGGTGTCGCAATTTGAATTTATTTTAGGATAAATAAAATTCACATGTAATTTTGCAAATGCATCTAAACAATGTAATTTTCGAAAATATTTAATTAACGTTAGAAATTGATGATTTTCTATAGCGAAAGCTGTAGGGCGTGGGCTTGTTTTATGTTACCAAAATAACCTTTTTTAATTGAAAGCCGAAACATAATAAATTAATACATTAGTTTTTGATGAATTAATTAAAACCCCTTTGGTAGAAATGTTCAAATCGTGTTTTTATTAAAACTAAATTTTACTAGGCTGATTTCTCAAATTGTTACGCGCACATGCTATGTGAACATCTGAGCGAATTTTTAAGGTTGGATGTGGTCTAAACGCCTTCACACACACTATAATATGCCCTGTCCATTCGGAATTGAGAGGACTTCCGGTAAACCACACTGATTCACAATACTTAGCTAATTTTTACCTTTCCAGCATGCGGGAATCAATTTCACTTGGACGAATGTCTATACCGTTTAAATTAAAGATCCCGGTTAGGGGGGCGACAGCAACCCCTAAATATCGATGAGACTCACCCAGAAAAAAATAGGATATCCGCGATATCCGCCCTATGACAGATGTGTATTCTCCAGATATCCATGGATATCCCGGATACCTTTTGGATATCCTTCGGATATCCAATTTCTTGCTGGACATCCCTTTCAGTGTGTTCTGTCCCGTACTCACAATACTAATATTAGTATTGCTAGTGTTTGCTGCATGTAAATAATTATTTTAATTATTTTGTTTTCAACTAAATATGTAGAACTTATTAACTAACTTAACTTTTAGTAAAAAGCAATATTTATTAATTTGATTATATTTAATTTAACTAATTATTTACAAAAAAAGAATTGTAAAGGAATTTAATAAAAAATGTCTGCTTTCAATAAAATGTTAGTAAACCTAAGTTTCAAGCAGAACTTGGAAGAATGATGCAGTATAATAGAACACATGCGCTCAAGGAAATTGTTGAGAAGTTAAAATTTCACGTAGCCCAATAACCTTACAGCACGATTTTTTTACAATTTACATTTTCACAGCCTTGTTTGATATGTAAAAAAATTATCCAAGATTGTAAATTGAAACAAAAATAGAAGAATGCCATATTTTTTTTACTGGCTGATTTTCAGACATTCCAATGAAATAACTGTTCAAATGTGTCAACTTTGAAATTGTAATTTCCAGCGCCATACAGTACCACAACTGAATTGGCTGTGCTGCTGCTAACATTCTATCGGAAAAATACATGACAAGTAGCTGAGGGAAATCGTTGAAGTAAATTCCTCAAATCTTTCGAATGCCTTTTATTAATGCCTCAAATTTGGACCCGTTAATCCGGGTCAGTCAATTACAATAGGGCTCACAAAATATATTCTCGATTTTACACAGACGAGCGAATTAAATAGTATTGAGCGAAATTGTTCACAGCGTCTGCGGCGTGAGTAAATATGACGTATCACGCTGAAGGGAAGTATTGTAATGTCACTAACACTAAGGAAAGGTTCACAGCTCAGGGAACAGGAGGAGGAGAGTGCCACCTATTGACAGGCACTACATAGCAATGTGGATAAAGTCCGGTTTCTAGTAAAAAAACACGAATATCGTTTTTAAATAATGTTACCGTCAAGATTTGTTAAATTTATATCAGAATTCATATTAACTTAGCACATTATTTTGTTTTTAAATTTTTAATCAATATCATTTCCACTAAAATTCAGCGTGTTCTGTGAAAATAAGAAGTAAAACGTATATGGAGCTAGCTGGTGTGTAACAAAAAGCCGCAGTTTGCTTCGGAAGCAATATCATCCGAAATGGCAAACGCGCGCAAGCAGCATATCAAGCGGCAAAGCGGCAGCAAAGTTTCGGGTTGATATTTGGTTTGGGCCGAGCGAACGAGAGAGCGAAGGCGGTGTTCTTGCGAGGACGACGAGCAAAAGAGACGGTGACGGCTGCTGCCGCTGCTTTCTCTTTGGCTCTCTCATTGAAATGGGTTTGCACAATTAGCAAGGGGCCACCACCACGAGCTGCTGCTGCGGAGCACAATGAGAAAGATCTGCAGCAGCAAGAGGGTAGCCGCGAGTGCTGAGGGCGACTCCTTTATTAATTACCATCACAGAAGTCAAACTTGCTCTTAAACAACACACTCTGTGAAAAGTTTCGCTTGGGCGGGCGAGCGGGCGGGCGGCACACGACGCCAGAATTGTTGATGTTGTTATTGTGAAGGCGGTTTTCGGACTTGATTAACTTTGCCTGGCGCAAGAAGTTGGCTGCCGCCGCGCCGAGACACCTGCTTTGAGGTGGACAACGGCAACCGAGTGTTCATTCTAATGTGATTACTTCCACTTCCTTGCGGCGTAAACAGAATTTCGCCCTTCGCTCGTTCTTGCACTCACTATGTGGACGCCGGGATTTATTATTAAGGAAGGCACGCCACGACTAATTTCTCCGCCGCACTCGGCGGCCACTTTGCGCCGCAAATTTCCAACAACCCTTTGTCAAATAATCAGCTAAACGACGTTTTGCTTGCGAGCGCACGAGCCCGAGAGAGAGGACTCGCAAATCTCTCGAGACGCAAACAAAACACTGGCGCAGGAAACACTGCCACAAAGGCTAAATTGACCAAATCTTATTTCCAATTTGGCTTCTATGGGGTCAGACTATGCGTTTGTACAAATTTCATGAAGCTCGCGTTTCATTGCCAGGACAATGCTTCTATGTTTGTTAATGATGTAGTCGCTGCCCAGAAAATGTTTGTTCACTTTCTATGTGTTGCAATGAATGGCTCATCCAGGATAATTTTAATTGAAGAAAACCCAACCCAAAAATATTTTTTAGGTTTTATTTCAATCTTTATTAATAAGATTCATTCATCATCAATAATTATTTCTGGTTCATCTCGATGATCCAGGCCGTTGAATGTGCGTCGGAAAGGGGTTTAGGGGAAAAATTGTGATGTGGGAAAGGGAGGGGTCTCAAGGAAAGAATATGAGGGAGGAAATAGCACGCTGCAAGTGCCAAGGAGAACACTTGTACAATCATTCTGCAATTTAATAGCTGTGTTGGGTTTAATGACTGTTAAATTCAAATTCAAACTGTAAAAGTTTCACAGCATGCGTCCCATTAATCTTAATTTGTGCTTGTCGCTAGTATTATATATATAGAGAGTGTCGTCAGCGAACATGAGATCCTTAGCGTGTTTTAAATACCGAAAAAGCTGGTTTACGAAAATACAAAAAAAATTGGGGCCAGGAATCAATCTTGCGGAACGTCGTATTTAATTTCGAAAAATTCTCTGATTGGTCTGTCGTGTTTTAATATTAAACAATTTTTTTTATTAAAAATAGTAAAATTTTAATCTTTTTATAAATTTTAAAGTGTTTTTTTTCGTTGTACATTTTTTTCTTAGAAGAACAAAATAGTATGAACACTATCAGTGATTTAGATGCAATCAATGTCATATTTTGAGTCGAAACTGTTCTTCCAAAACATAAGTCAGCTAGGAGAAGAGTTGTCAAAATGATAATTGCTCAGTTCAGTACTGAACACTTCTCCACCCTCAAGCTGCAGCTACGTCTCAATTTTCCAATTGATTAGTGCGGCGTCCCCAAAGTGGCCCTTGATCTTTCGGCTAATATGGACGCGTGGGTGAGTGGGCGGATAACGCTAAATGGCCCGCTCGCTACTCTCCTTTGTAATCGAGTGTATTAATTACTTCACAGCAAAGAAGAGCAAAATGTCCCGTGCGTGTGTGCACATGTGTGTGCTGATGACATTTGCATCGGCGGCGGGACGAGTGAGCGAACGAGCAGTCGAGTGTGGGATTGGCAGCATTTGTGCTCGCAGCGAAAAATAAGTGACGAGAGAGGGATTTGTTTGTTGTGCGCATTTACTTGGCCTGCAGAACAGACGCAGATAGAGAGTGCAATGCATGGATAATGCAAATGGATAATGCGCACGCCTTGTGCACACACACATAGATATATATATATATATATTAAGCTGGCATCGTGTATTAAAAACTGCCGCTGCAGCAGCTTTTTCTAATGGTGTTCAGCTAGGATACAATGCTGCTTTGACAACCCTTTACTCTTACACAATAAAAGTGTATTGTACACGTGAAGCATGTAGCGCTTTTGTTGGCTCGGCATGTACTGCTACACTCTCTGCACTATGTGTTCTAGTGCACACCGTGTACCATATTAAGGGGAAGTAGGATGGATCTCTTTGGCTGCGAAATTGAAATATAGTTGACTGCACACCACTTTTCATCATCATCATATTTAATAAGACTGACGTGTGTGTTGAAATCTGAGTGAATCTGGGGTGGTATTATTATGCTCTCAGAATACAAGAAAGATCTGTAAATCGGAAGCTGTGCTTCATTTTTTTTTCATCGCACGTTAAAGATCCTTTGTAATCAATGTGAATGAAACATGGGATAATTTTTATTGATGCAACTGTAAAATGTCAAAAAGTACTGTGGTTTTTAAATTAAATTAAAAAAATATATATATAGGTAATCAATAGGACTACACGAATTTCACGAATGTGATTTTAATACTCTCATTGGTATAAATTTAATTATGAATTCAGCATCTAAAAATACATAAAATTCCTTAGTGATGATCAAATTTTAGGAGGAGAGATTTCAATTAAACAACCAGCAAAATGCTCCTCTAATTTTAATAAGAATAACAAGAAGAGCAAATCAACGGATTTGATGGAGTGAGCATTTTGCAAGTGTTGCCGTTGTTTTTCTTGGAGAGCGAGGAGCACAGCCCCCTCATTATGGTGGCACGCGACCGCTGATATTGTCACCATCAAGAGGCCCCCTCAGTCAAGCCGCAAAAAAACTGAGCAAGCGGGCGTACGCCGCTCATATACACTTTTATATAGACATACTATTATTATCCACAGGCACACACTCTTGCCGATTGCGAGAGCGCAGCCAAATCCACCCTCGACTTTATTATTGTTCCCTGGCTCGCTGCTCTAATAAATGCAGCTTTGTGCGCCGAGGCCACACACACACTTTATTATTTTCTCTCTATGAACGGCGCGAGCAGTGCAAACAAATGACACGCTTTGTGGGTGGAGGATCGAATAAAATGAAGCTGCGCTCGCTCAGATTTGTTTAATGAAGTCCCGGCCGCGCACGCACAAAACCCATCCCCACAACCTCGACAGATATTCGCCCTTCTGTCATTCTAACCGACAATTTTGTACGTGGACTAAATTCTGTCTTAATTTGTTCTATGTAATTAGATTTTAAAATAGATATTGAGGCCAACCGATTTGAATCAGCGGTTAAAATTAGCAGCAGAAATAATATTTGCACACGACATTGGACTTGAAGCTGTTTATTGTGTTTATTTGAGCACAAATTTCCAGAGAAACGTAAATTTGATGCAAGGTGGTGGCAGTTTTCCATTTCGCTCCATTACAAAGTTGACATTTTGAAATTAAACGGGGGTGCCCGCCGAGTAATCTCAGGCGCATCTACAAAGGGGATGATGATTTTGCACTGGTATATCCGAGAAAGGCTCTCTCTCCTGCTCTTCTCATTGAAACAACAAGACAATATTTACACGTAACTTGTCTGCTTTGTGCAATTTTAATAACACGGTCTTAAAATAACTTGAGTGAATTGAAACAAATAAAAGGAGAGAAGAAGAATGAGAGAAAGAGAGGGAGGGAGAAGGAGAGAGAAAGAGAGAGAGAGAGAGAGGGACAAAAGAAAGATGAAGTTTTTCTTGGGCAAACTTTGCATTCAGCTGCCGCTGCCGCGCTGCTTTCTTTCACGAGCCGGCGAGAGGAAGGGTGGAGTTAAGTCGCAGAAGTATATAAAAGATGAGAAGTCATTAAAAACGTTTCTTTGATCTTTTGATGCAGCAGTAGCACACAGCAGCACATGCTTTATTTTCATATAATATAGAGAGAAGAGAGAGAGAGCCGACCGTCGGCTGCCGCGAAACCAACACGCGACAGAAAGTTTCTGCAGCTAGCCAGCCTTAATTCGTAATTGAAGCTGAAAAAAGTTGCGTGAAGTTTGAAAACACAAAAATATTTAATTAGCCCCTTCGTTTATTAGCGGTTTTTATTTCCTCACAAAAGTTTGAGTGACATCTGAAGTCATTTTATGTCAATATTTTTGGTATTTTTTTGCTTGTGCCATTTAGATTATAAAAATAACTAGCATAATGCCAAGTATTTTGTGAAGTTTTTAGGATTAAAATATAAACATTGTTAATATAGATCTCCCAATCCAAATTTCTCTCCGCCCCCATCTGTTTTGGGAAACGCATTGGCACGTGGTTGGAAACCACGGTGTTCGTGCCACTGCAGCAAGCATAAGCCGCGCTATTTGCTTTTTTATTTTGCTGGAAAAGTGACAAACGCCAGCGGCGCGCTGATGCGAGTCTACTAATTGCCTTTTGAGCAGAGAAGAGGAAAGTAAAATAAAAAGCAGCTATATCTTTCCCGTTTTTAATTATGCCCTAGCTTTTGCTCTTTCGACTGCTGCCGTTTAAAAAACCGCCTCCGCTTTTACCACAACGACGCAACAACTAGCTTTTAACTTTTATCAAAATTTCGCCTCCACACGTGTTCATTCTGATTTAATCTAACAAAGTTTCGACTTTGAAAACACATCCGCACAAAAAAACTCGAAAGCCGCATCAGGTCCTCTTGATGTGTTTTGTTTTGGAAAAGTCGCGTGCCGCATACCCCACATTGCCACTGGTTGACTTTTATTTCATTACGGTCTGTTCAAGAGTCGTGCATTAATGCGTCGCGCGTTGTGAGTCTCGCGCTATATATATATACGGTTTACTATTTACGTGGTGCCTCTCAAAGTGCATCCATCCGTCCACACACGCGGTTAAGCACTCTTTCCATTGTATCATGTTTTGCATGGGCACGTGGACAAGGATAAAATGCGTATCTGTCTCGACTCTTCTCTTAATCATGCTAATGGGTACTTGAAATTAATATGTTGCGCGCAGCATCAGTATCATAAAGTCTAGCCTGTTCACCAAAAAGCACAAACCTTTAATTAGTCCTGGCAGACTATTGGAGATGAATTTACTGTGAGAAAAAAAATCGAATAAATATTTCAGGTGATGGTAATATATCGCACCCCAATAATATTTTATTTTACAATTCACCAAAATTTCTACATTTAAATCAAGTCACGTTGGAAAATTTAGTTTATATTCTCAATTGTGTTTTGTAAACATATATAGTACAATGTCCTTCTACGCAATTCCTTCGGTATCTAATAGGTAATTTATTGACTTAGCGACGTGTTTATCTGGTGGCGAAACGACGCACACAATTGAGGAAATGACATCAACAGGCCCGGTCAGTGGGTTTCGCCGCACGCCTAGATGGGCATCAATTGGCCGAGCCAGACCCCAGGGGACATTTTTTCACCATGGCAACTGCTGCTGCCCACTTTTTGCGCGCCGGGGGTTGACAAAATATACAGCCGTGCACCCGCTATCTGATCCTGCATGAGTCGCATATGGTGCGGAACTTGTGTGCTTTTGATGTTTGGTAAAAAAAACGCTGTTAGGCAAATTAAGCATGAAATACGGAGCAGGAGAGCGAACCTTTTGGATGCATAATCGTCAGCCTCTGATTTTATCGGGGGACCTCTTGTTCGACGCAGTTTTGTTTTGAATGGCAGAGGGGCGAAAGTCGATTGGAAGAAGAAATTGTGTTACAGTGTTGACTTTGCGTTTGATCTGACGTTGGCCTCTCCAGATTCGCTTGGAAACTAAAGAAGGTTATTGTTATGTAAATTTCTCTCCTTCGACAGTATGGCAAAATATAATTCTTAATTAACACAGCTGCGAGAAGAAATAAAAACAAATATTCATCCTGTTCTACTCTTGGACTCAATCCGGACGGCAGTTTTTATTTTTCACTAATCCCAGTTTTTAAAATACATTGAAACTTCAAAGCAGCTCGTTAATCCTGTGTTCGTGAAAACCTGTCGGTCTAATGCTGATTACGACCCCATACAATACAATAGCTATAGCAGTAATTGAAACGAGGGGCGCGAAACAACCGAATGTAAGTCCCCACCCGACGTGAAAGAAATAGAAGAACTCGTCGGTGTGGGTTTGTATAAATAGTTTAATTTGAATCTGTCCGTTGCCGAGTATTTATCATATCGATTGTGGATTGCGGTGGGTGCTGCTGTGTCATCAGTTCGTGACCGCTTGAATGGTTTGAGAATCGCTCCTTTATTTGCGGCGCACACACCCCTTTGGCTTGCAACGCTGGCTGGCCGTGCATTAATTCGCGTTGCTTTTTTGAGCACACACCGAGCAGATAGAACACACGTCGAGCGCGCGAGTGGCAAATCATTACAACATTATTATGTCACTTGAAGCACACGGAATCGTTTTATTTCGCGTATTTACACTCCAAGATGAGTTTGTGCTGTCTGCGGCACCCTATCGCCACCCCCTGCGTGTCCTCTCGCTCGCTCACTCGCTCTCGCACCCCGTATTATTATTTTATCAGTCAGCCGCCGAGAGTGGAAAATCGTGCTGGCATGAAAAGCGAAAACGCTTTTTTAATTCTCTCTCCGTTGCTCGCTCGCCTGAAATAACGATCGCAACGATTGATAATCTATGGGGACCAGGGCTGATATCAAAGATCAAAGTCAGCTTTCCTTGTTTTTTGCAGGTCACAGCAGTAAAGAAAATTTTAAAAATAGTTTGTACAAGCTTAAACATGCATATAATACCAATTTTTAAATATAGTGTACTCGAAAATAGTTTTGAAAAATTATCTTGAATTTAAAATAGCGATGATAACCGATAAGTTTGAAACATTATTAGTGTTCAGTGACCGATTTGTTAACCGTTTCTGGTTTCGACAGTAATTCAAAATTATGCAACCTGTCATACGGTCAAGATAAGCACGCTGCCTACTGTTTTAACTGAAATGAGATACCCTCTCGTCATCTTCATTTCTCTGTGTTTTTAAGCAGAATCACAGATAACTTTCCCTCTTTAAAAATCATCCACGCGGACAAAAGTTTTCCCACCAAATATGCATAATTAACTTTGTCTGCGGCTAAAAACAAAGGCTGTAAGGGAGGGAAGTCAGCCAGAGAGGGAACGAAAGATGAAATTTCCGAGATAAAAAGTGCAAAACACAGACTGCACCATGAGCAGTTGGTTGTAAAAATAAAAAATACGCACAACGACAAGGGCGACGGACGACGATGGAGCGCAGAATAAGGAACGAATGCGAAGGGAGAGCAAAAACCAGCAAAAGCGCTGTGAAAAATAGCCGCGCTTGATATATTCACGAGGGTGTAGATGACAGATGGGAAAATTAATTATTCTTTTGCCGTCTTTTTTCACCAGTCTCTGTGTACCTTCGCAGGCCCTCTCTTTCTCTCAGGCAAATAATTTAATCATTTCCTTTGTTGTTTTCATCCTTCCACAATGCACGAGTGAGCAATGCTTGTTCTTTTTCTCAATCTCTTTTGCATTAAATCAAATAACATCTATAACATAAAATAATAAATCTCGACATGATAAGAATTCTTCATTTATAGAAGTCATAAATATGTGACCATCGGAATAGTACAATCCAAACAATTTATTATATCTTCTGTATATGTATATTTAGATGCAACATATTGTGCAATGTGTCTTAAAGTCAAATTTATATAGTTCATACAGTAATACTAGATTTTTAGCTTAAAAAACTCAACATATTCCAGAAAATCCATTAGGATCGAACTGTAAAAAACTGAATAAATCTATGTTTTAGTGAACAACAAACAGCAAACTAAAAATCGTCAATCCTGATGATTGACAATCGCAGCGGAATGGGGGCGCGAGCAATGGGAATAAATAACGATTTCACGGTTTTTAGCTGCGGTTCTAATAGCGGCGGGTTTGCGACACTCACACGCGAGGGTTGCTAATTGAGCCATGCATATTATTATACATATATGCGCCACGGGGGAGAGCAGCAATTCGACTCGCAGCCGCGCCCTCTCGCTCTCTCTCTCTCTCTGTTATTTTATTATTATCGCCACCGCGTCGTGCGGTTATCGGGTCCCATTGTCGCGCCAACAGTAATTGCAATGGACACTTTTTTAACAGATGCGTCGACCGAAAAGCAGGAGGCGCGGCTCGCCCACTTTTTATGCTCGCACACATAATGACATTGTAAATGAGATGGGCAATCACGGAAGGCGATTACGGTGATCATTTTCCTTCTGCCGCAAATGTAGTACAACAATGACTGATGTCAGAACGGTCAGAACATTATTTGTTCCTTAGTCTCAATTATTATTCCAAAGTCATTGAGTATATTTAATATTTCCCGCATTTATTGTGAAAGATGGCATTGCCAATAAAGCAAGAAGATATTATTAATTAAAATAAATATTGCTTTTTTGCACAAAGATTCTCCCTCTAACAAGGTGTAAACTACACTGCAAGAAGAGCAGATACCAACCAGACTCCGTCATTTTCTCAACAAGAAATAACAAATACCTGAATTCCGATATCAGCAGAATCCAATTTAAAAATGCCTATCTAAATGACACCTCGAGCAGAAATCCGCTATATATGACGAAAAAATGCAAATGCTGACGAAGAAGGAAAAGACGAATACCAATAGCAAAAAAATGTCACGTGACCAAAAAATCGTGATAATTGTAGTCACGACGGCGGCAATAAAGGGAGCAAATAACTCGGGCATACCAGAGCGGATTCTTGGGAAATTTGACAGTTCTCTCTCCGCGCCGAGTTTCGTGTGTAAACAGTTAGCCGTTTTTAATCACGCTAATAGCGGCCGCAGGTAGAATTTAGTAGTGCGCTGACTGCGTGTATTAGCTGCGGGTCTATTTGTAATAATAGGTGGGCGGTGCCGAATCGTAAACACACTTATCCGATGTCCGTTCTGCCACCTTTTTACCCGCTCACCTCTCGCACGCTTTAATTACACTCTCAATCTGTGCGATGAGCGTGCGGGCGCCCGCCGCCGCAGCCGCCGATTCGCGCTACCGTTTAATTCATCTCACATAGTATCCCTTTCTCGAAACTATATATACACACACCAAATGAAACGGCTATTATCGGACCCTGCTGCCTATTTAACCTGTCAAATTAAGGTCTCCCCTGGAAACTCCTCAGAGGCAGAGCAAGTCGTATTTTTGAATCATGTCATTTTTTGCTAAAAATTTATTAAATTTAAAATACAATGATTCATGGACGCATACCATTATTTGCTATCAGTTTAGCAGGCCCATCGGCTCACACTACTAAGGCCTTCTCAGGAGTGTCGGGAGTGTCAGGGAGATATTTGAGCAGTTGGGGGATCTAATACTGGCTGCCCGATGTCAGAGATGGCAAAAAGTGGTTAGTTTAATGACTCGAAATGCTCAAAAATAGCTCAACGGGCTGGGAGGCGCACCGGCGCCGACTCAGCACTTGCTGATTTTCGCACCTTTCCAGCAGCTTTCGGTGTGGGGAGGAAAAAGCCCAAGCTTCTCTGCGGCCACTCGGGCCCAATGTTATCCGCTTGGCGTTGTTATTGGGACCCGGTGAGCTCATAGCCAACGGGATGTGCTGAGAAGAGGTTCACAAAAATCCACTCTGTGCTTATGAAATTTGTATATTGTGTAGTGTTGAACTTATAAGTTCAATTTATATCTGTGAATGAATGATGTGTCAAAAAGTTTTATGATGATCTCAAAATATTTCCTCCTTTTTTTATCGTTAATCCACGCAACTCCAATCCTATAATCTGTATTTACCTTGGTAGCAGAAAAATATCCAATTTTTTTTTTTCAATAAAACTCGTGACTAAGAAAACATGCCCCCAATTTATGCGTTGCGACAAGCAGTTTTTCACTAAGGATCTGCGTTAATACCTTGGCGTTTGTTGTTCCAAGGCAAAATCCCTTTGGGTCGGCTCTCTCAACGCGGCGCGTTCGGTATGCCGATTAGCAGAAGGCAGTTTGCTGTTTTTGCGGCGAAAAATCGATTAACTCTTTGTCAATATATCTTGGGCGAGTTAATAATGCGCGGCGTGCCGCCCAATTGGCAATTCCCGCCGCGCGTCCCGCCGAGATTTATGCTCGCTTAATTAATTTGCACCTTAAGTGGGTGCGCTCTTGTAAAAACAGCAACGTGCTTATCCGCCGCCACTCGCTGACGAAAGAGTCTGCGGCTAATTTGCATGTTGTAAAAAGCTCAACGACGAGTTTTAATTTTTCATACCTTCTTTTAACTCTTATGCTGCAAAAGTCGTTTTGCGAGGAAATATGATGTATTTATGCCATATCTGCACGTGTGCTGGGACACAAAGACTATTTAAGTAAGCTTTTTAGGAACAAAAATATTCTTGCAAAAGTGTAAGTTCCTTACATTAAACAATATCATGATATTTTAGTGAAATGATTAAAGTCCGATCCGCTTCCGTAGTTCGATTGTATATATATAATTTAAAGATTAGTTGATCAGTAAATTAACTCGAATTCAAATATCTCAAAAACTCATAGGATGGTAAATCGTAACTGTCGAATCAATCTCTCCAAATCAAGTTGAAATTTAACTAAATATGCAAATGATTTTATTCCTCAATAATATTTGTTTCAATGAAAATCTCGACATAATTTTAAGAACTTCAAACTGCACTCAGAGATGAGGGCATGCTCTTACAAATTTAAGCACGAGACACACCATAGACTCGTGTGATCATGTGCACGCGTTTCGTATGCATATATATGGTATATAACATAATATACTCTTCTGGTTGAGTCATAACATTCTGATATCATCCCCCTAATTACCGCTGAGCGCGACCAGGACTGCTTGAAAACTACCATTACAAGAGAAGGGCGAGACGCGAGCTTCAACAGCGTAATGTTTGTGTTTAATAAATTTTATAATAAGCATCAAAATGTTGAGTCTCGGCGGCGGCACAAGGGAAGCAGGGGTGATGATAATTACGGAGCTGTTCAAGAGGCAGGAAAACTCTCCAGCCAGCCAGCCGGCGCTGCACAATAATAAATACAGCGTCGGTCCATTGTTTGAGACGCGCACATGCACTCTCGTGTGCCCTCCTTTGCACATAGAGCACGCAGCAAAAAACTCAAAAAAGCAAACAGTGTGTGCTGAGCGCCAAAGCAGGAGTAGCAAAGAATGGAGTTTATTGTGGAAACGAGTGCGTGTGTCGCGAAAGTAATTAACGCTGCACCCCGGTGAATGGGTAGAGTGATGATTGTTGGAAGATTCGTTTATAAAATTTTAACTCGAATGTGGATCCTTAGATTATGTACCTGTTTCGAATAATAATCGATTTCCTTAAGAACACTTCAAAATAACAAACATCAAATTATGCTCTAATATTGTTCATAAATTGAACAATGTCACATCCATTTGTTAAAAGATGCTTGTTTAAAAACTTTTAAAAATTGGACCATTTAACCTCTTGGATGGCAATCATTCTTGCTTAAACCCAAATTTGGATTCAAACTGTTTAAAGGCAGTACATAACACTGATCTTGAAAAGTGTTACAGGAAACTCCCTTATAATTCTACTATTTTTTGATATTGAAGATACGAAATTTTTAAACATGAAATACACTTGAAATTTCCATTTTCTTTATACTCTCCTAGTTTTAATTATTATATTTTTTAAATGTGCTGAATTCTTTCATAAATATAGATACATATCTATACCGTAAACAAAATGAATTTTATTGTACCGGACCAATGTTGATTGATAAAAATCAATCCTTTCCCCGTTGATGATATGCATTTGACATTTGACATCCGCTGAGTTTCCTAACGCTGTAACCTTTGATACACGAACAATCACATTCTCGTGTGCATTATCCGATTCAAACTGCCGGTCCATGCTGTGCCCATACGCACAGAGTACCTCCAGGTAAATCGAACGTGTGCATATGCCTATATGCATTATTGGATTGCACCCTTTGAGTGCAGCGCTGTGTACACACGGCTGAAATGCATTATTGCAAAGGCTTGCTTAATTCATCGCTCTTTGAATGTTTGGATCAGAAGCAGCGTCAGCCTGTATACACACATACGTATACACACACACGCTGCGCTCTCTTTTGAGCATCGCGCACGGTTTATTATGCTGTGTGCATATAAATGACGTATTCGCCAATCGTATACGTGAGTGTGTGAGATGCTCGCAGACCAAGTCTCTGTGTATGTGTTTGCAGCTTTCAGACCGATGCGGTTGATGATGGCATCTCATTGATTAATTGTGTTTGCACGTTTTGCGTCAGGCTATAGATCGGAGTGAGATTATATTTTGACTGCATATTTCAAAAGATCTACGATTGAAAAGCAAATTTTGTGTCAATATTTTACTTTAACTAGAGCGAATCATTGCATACTCCAAAGGGCTACAGCAGAATAAATTATATACACCCGCAGATCCAGTTTGAGAGAAAAAACTTGACAGGCTTTTGGTCAATATGCTACACGTATTAGGCAGTCCCTGCTCTGTTTTTTATGGTTGCCACATGGAATTATTTCACAAAAAATCGTCTGAAAGAGTGTATACGTATATGTATTGTGTTCAAATGATTCTTTTGATAAATAACTATAAATTGCCCTTGAAATGATTGAGAGGATTTTCCCTCTCATGAAATGATATCAGCTTCTCGCTTCGACATTAAAAAATATCCAGTTAAAATAATTAAAGGAACTTAACTACAATTGTTTGAAAAACGTGGAAAATATCAACAATTTTTTTTAAACCTAATCTGCCATACAAAAATAAATTGGAAAAATATTGCCTCAAACAGTATTTAATTTAACTAAAAGTGGGGAAAGCCTTATGTATCATGAAATAAAAAAGGTGAAGGAAAAGAAAAGAATGAGAAAATTTTTAACAATGATGAAGTCAACAAAAGCCATGAAACATTCATTAAGACAAATTGGCTCCGGTATATATTTTAAAGTGGTGGCAAATTCTTTTTGAATTTTAATGTGCGTATAGCAAAATTAAGCTGATAGCTGAATATATGTCTTCATTACTGTCAAATTTGATCATTTTTGTTAGGGCAAATAATGCCAGCGCTCATTACATTAAAAATAATGTAAACGAACGTTCCGAAATTCAAAGAAATTGAGATTACAAAAACTTTGATCAAATAGGGCCCAATGGCCTGATGCTGAATCAAAATTTAAGCAAAGTGCGGTCAGTGGGCAACCTTACAGACGGCTATTTTCCTCAATGCAATTCTCGGTCGGCAGGCTAGGCTTGGCGGCAGCAACGGCGGCGCTTTTATTCGCCACGGAGCTGCACGCCCCGAGGGCTGGATCAGCGGAGATAGTTTTATGTATATAGTCTCGTCTCTCTCTCGCTGCCGTGCTATACGGGGCTCTAGCGAGCGGAGCAGTCGCGCAGGAGAGCGAGCGAGGGATGGGGTGCATGAAAAGTGAAAGAGGCAGCGCGCGGCGCACGGTCTGAAGTGGTTTTATAATAGGAACAGCCGCGGGCGCCCCGAAAACCCCCGCGACACACACACAATGGGTGCGCTTCCGCCCGTGTGTGTAACGCAGCGCACTACTACCCTCGCGAATTCAGGGGTGGAAAAATCCCTGCCGCACGATCGGATGCACCCTACGCAGCAGCGGCGGCGGTGCATTCCCTTTCGTCTGGCCTCTTTTCGAATTCTGCCTTCTCAGAACTGAATTACACGCTTTGCCGGCGCTGATTTTCCGATTCTCAGCTGCTAAATTCTTGAGGCGAGGGTCTGGTTGCATCATGGAAAAATTTTAGATTTTACTTTGCGGCAAGTCCGTGTCTGGTCGAGAATTATTTACCTTTGAGAAAACAAAATCTCATAATTATGATGAATTTAATATAAAATAAATATTGAAATTTAATGATCCAATATAAGTTCAGATTATAATAAAATATTGTGCATAAAGAGGAGCAGAGATATTTGTTTGTAAAATTTAACTTTAGCTAATTCAATAATTATGTGCGTGGCCCACAAAAAAATAATATCTATGCTGCTCGACCTTTCATCTGCATTTTTTGCAAATTTATATTGTGCATTTGTACACAACACTATTAAATCTAGGAATTGATTTTTGTTGAAAATGTTTAACATATACCCCGGTGGTAATTCCCTGTAACCAATTTTATATTTAAATTTAATACTTTTAAAAAGACTTTAATAAGACAGCTTGGTATAATGATGGTATTGCAACTTTCCTTGAGAGCTCTTTGCTCCTATATTTTCCTCTTCTGCTGAGCGCCGTAAAATTCTGCTCTCGCACAGGAGTATTTGGCCAATATTGCGTTCTCCAAAAGTTTCTTCTTTTCCTCTTTTTTCCTGTGTGCGCCTTGAATGTTGATGTGTGCAGCCAAGTTCCCCTCTTGTATCCCTTCCTTCTTGTGCTCTCGGGGTAGACCAATAAACACCGTGGCCCCAAGGCTCCTCCCTTCGTAGCTCGGGGCCAGCCTTCGGGCACCCCACCTACAGCATGTTTTAATCGCAAATTTCATTACAATGCTCGATACCAAAACCGCAGCCGTTTCATGGCGTAAGACCATAACGAGAGGCATTATTTGGTGACATTTGCAATAATTTCGGCAAGCAAAATATTGAGCGAATTTAATTGTTCCTTAAGCAAGATTTTAAAATGAAATTAAGTTCAAACATAAGCATGATTTGCAAAATCGAATTCAATTTACTTTGAGTTTTAATAATTATTTTTTGTTTTGGATGTGGACATTGTGGGCAGGTATGGGACAAGTTTGCTCTGCTGGCCCACAAAAGTTAAAACCTTTAAATAAAGATTTATAATTATTAAAAATTAATTTGTCATGATAGAAGCTGGGTCTGCTCTATTATATGAAATATGAAAGTTAAGACTGTATATAATGAGGGTTAATTTTAACGGTGTTTTGATGTCAGACCATTTTTCCAGAAAATTTTAACCAGCCCCCCTCAAAAATTTAATTTAAAAAAATTAAATTGATGGTCAATTGTTTTTTTCTTGATTTGAATTAATGTCGAAATATGGTGATGTTCAAATTAAATTTTGACTAGTTTCTCCTCCATTGATATTTTTTTTCTTTTTTTCGATATTAATTCTACCTTCAACAATTATTAAGGATGAAAAATTAAAATATATTAAAAATAATATCAATAAATTTCTGTTCTAACGCAAGATTTTGTTGTCTCACAATATGAGGCTGAAAATAAAACCAACAGTCGCGCGGATCTGCAGATTCTGATCAAATGTTGGTGCAATTTAATTCCTCGACGCAGTCTAGGTCAATCAGATTATTGGGAGATGGATACCGCATTTGGTGGGTTTCTCGGCGGGCATAATGATCCAAGCCAAATGTTCCGAGAGCGATTGCCCTTGAGTGCCGCCACCAACCAAGGCCTCCGAGCCTGCTGAGCAGCATGCGTCCTCTCTCCGTTTCTGGCTCGCACCGCCGAAATTCCGAGCAATTTGGCCGCGGAACGTCGGAAAACGAATCCGCCATCACGACGAACAGAAGCGGTGCTCATTGGCCGCAGCAGCAATAACAATTAGCCGCAACAATTCGCAGTAATTCGTTTTGTGAGAGGGAAAGAGCAGGCGGCCATCGAAATAAAAGAGGAGTTTGTACGCGGGTCACCTTTAAGAATCCCAACCATCCAAACTCTGAAATCATCGAAATCATTCAAAGATGCTATATCCAACTCAAAATAATTTAATTCTTCAAATAACTTCATCTTTTCTAACCGCATTTTGCTCTTTAGTCAAATTACAGGGACTCTACCAAAATAAGTAATGTTACTGTGGCTGGACAATTGTAAATAAGGTTTAATTGGCATTCGTATTTATGGCCCTGAAACCTATTTAAATTTTAAAAAACTTTGTCTATATGACGAATTTAAGGTATGATTTAGAAAGAGCAAATAGTTGACTCAAACTCCTGTGCTGCTGAACTTTTAAAAAACATCTAAGATGAAAAGATGCGTTTGATCAATCAACCAAGAAGAAAAATGTTAGCTATGTGTGAACATGGAGCGAAAATAATGGCTCCAGTTTGGAACTAATGCCTTGACATGATTTTGTGAAGATATTTCAGTTTGAACGGCAGCTTCCAAAAAAAGGCAACGTACTTTACTTTAAGAAAATAAAATTATTTATGCGGTAAAGGGCTTGAATTTCGGGGCAAATGGTGCGCTCCTCTGGTTGGCGATGCGCGCGGTATGGTTCACGGCTGGCCCAGTCGACGGCGGCGGGTAATAAGCGGCGGACGGACGGAGCAGATCGTGAGGACCCGCGGCGCTGTGCGCACCATGGCTATACGGCTTTAGCCCGGATGACCTTTGATGATAGCAGCAACCTGCCCTGTTGCACGCCCCCTTCAGGCGAGCTAGTCGTCGTCGGGTTTGGACCAAAGGCAAGAAAGAGCCCCGTCCGCGCCCTGTGGCTGCTCGCGAGCAAAATAAACAAATTCGCTTCTTTCTCCTAGAAAAGGAGTATATAAATTGATCCCTTCTTCCCTCTCTATATATATGCTCTTTCGCGGGCGTTTTCCTCTTTATTTATATTCCTCCAGTTCCTACGCTGCCACTGCCTCTGTGAAATATGGTCAAAGAGGTGTGTGCGCGTGTATAGCTTTATAAAGTTTCGCCTAGTGAGATGATTAACTGAAAGAAATCGAGTTATTCTGCCCAGTATATTAGCAGAATTGTCCGCTTTTTTATAATCCCCTGACTAGGTTAAAAGGTCTTCAGCAAATTGGTTGGCACATAATAATGATTCTATATTTGACTTTAAAATTACTGCGGATTGGTAAACTTATAATTGATCTGGAGACAATAACGGTGGCCAATCAAAACTATAATTAAATTGTGCACTGACGTTATTTTCCTCCTTGTGACATATATTGTTGGACGCTCACAGTTTGTAATCATATTTGGCATTGGCTTTAAAAGAGTGGACAGTTTTTAAGCTCAACTAATGGATATGGATTGGTTAATTTATCTCTTTTAACCATCCCACTGATCGAAAATTAAAATTCCACCACACCTGCCATTTAGCAATATTTCCTGATTGACATTTTGTATTTTTGTTGATTTCTTTTGAATGCATGGATGAATGGGCTATCCTACTGATCGACAATCAAATCAATTTTGATCTAAATAAATTTATTGTAATTTTCCTTACATGTTAACAAGATACAAGAAGTTACTCGAGTTGGTGTTTGAAATTGAATTGGAATAAAATCCATTTTGGCTTCTATTCTTGATATATAGGTCTGATTGAATTATTATTTCATAAAATATAAAACACGCGTGCGTCCTTCCACGAAGTTAAAATTTTACGATTGTGTGTGTATTGTTCTAGTTATGATTTCTTTTTATGGCATTCCAATGTCAATAAAGCCCCTTTGAAGGAGTATTTTTATAGAGCGCGCTTAGCTGAAGATTACCATTTTACCACTTAATTGTTTCCTCTTCTTTCTTGCATTGTTATTCCATATTGATAATAGTGTCAAAAGAATATTGTACATCATGGTGCATCAAAAATCATTTATAATCACCGTTCCATCGCTTTCTTAATCTCGTGAAATTTTCGAGATTGCGAGAGGAATTCCTCGAAAATTTCCACCAATTATTCGTAATTAAGGCAAATGAGCGAGCCAAAATCGGGCCTCTTTCCATTTCTCCGCGCGCGAGAGATCCGTCTGTTCGAATTCAGAAATGGCTGAAGGCGGATTTAGGAGATGCAATAGTCAAATTATAAAAGCTCAACAACAACTACTATAAAAGTGGCCAGCACGAAACGCCGAAAAATACCCACGGCTCCGAATTAACGCGCGCGCACCACATTCTAATAGCATAGTGAAAATGGTGGCGTGTCTCTCTCGCTCGTGTGTATCAAGGATATATCTTTTCTGACGTATGCATGGACTCCGAAAAACTCGAAAAATTCGAGAGCGCAATGCTCCTTGCCGGCCGTGGCTGTGTAGCTCGCGGTCCCACACCTCAATCTCACGGCGGGCATCTCCTCCCAGGCTACTGTCTCGCCCAATCGGCCGCGGTGGCCACCAAATTTGCTCCTCCTTTGAATACTTTTGCGCTGCTTCATTCCTCAGGTGAGCATTAAAAAAAAATTAGTTGGAGTGCCTAAGAAGTTGGTTGGAAAACAACTGTGTGGGAATAAGAAAATCAAAAGTAGATTATAAATTCAGTAACTCAGGCATTTGACACACTGAAACTCGTTTCGCGGTTCTGGTAAATCTTAAAATCCGAATTATGATATTTAACAAACCCATATCATTTTAATGTTTAATTAGATACGTTAAATATTAAATACAATGTTAATTATAGTGTTACAAATTTTAAAAATCAATAAATTCATGGCTAACCGCAGCTTTTTCCGGCCTCTGAAATTGATCCAGAGTTTTTCGCCACCCCCGCTTTGGTTAATCAAAATTACGAGGGAGCCTATTTTGTTGACAGACACATGCGAGACAATATACGGTTTCTAATAGGTGAGATTGATTTCTCTCATTCATATTGATATTAATAAAAAGGCTTTGTCCACCCAATGTATGGGATATCCGCATATACATACAATTCTAAAACCATTATTATTGAAAAGCAGACTATATAAACAAAAGTATGAAAATACTACTTCATATATAGGGTTTCACAAGCTACTAGAAAAATTGAACGGAGATCTATACGTTGGAGATCAATACAGTTAAATGTAGAATAATGGTTTGTATATGGTGAAACAAGTTTCTCGACATAATCAAAAGTAGTTTTTATTATTTAATCTTTTTCTAATTCTTCTGACAAGTAGCAGTCGCAGGTGAGCACAAAAAAACGAGGTCAAGAGTTTTCTGGGAGGATCATTATGCAGATATACGGTAAGAAGCATATGCACACGAGTTTTGTTGCACAAACTCCGGCTCGCAGGTGCAGAGAGCGAAAAGGCGCCCTACGAAATAAATTATTCAAAAAAGAAAACTCCGAGCGGGAACCCGGTAATTTTCGAGGCATGCGGCGCATTAACTAACACACAAACCCCGGCTCATATATGTATAATGTATTCACGCGCGCGTAAGTTATTTTTAAGTCGGTTAGTTAGGCACATACTCTATCCTCGCTGGCCTGGCGTGCTCGTCATTAAAATCGGAGGAAAATTTCGGCGATAATGCGTTTGGCAATATATCATGGGCACAAAGGCTTAGAATAAATAATGGCTGGACAGCAGCCGAAAACGAAAAGAGCGGCAGTTTATCGCGCAAGGCTGATCTGCTGCTCAGTCAGCAAAGAGACGGCCCGAGATCCACCCTTGTCTGTACCTTATTCAGGGCCGCGGGCTAGGTACCCTTTTTATTCGCCTTAATGCCTCGGTTCCCCATATAGTCTCCTAATTACAGCTGCTGCTCGCATGCGGCTATATGATTTAAAAGTTTGTGAGTATACCGCACATCAGCGGCGTTTTGTGATTTTTTTCGCTCTCGTGCTGCATGCGTACGCACGTACAATAATAATCAGCAGAGACTGTGGTTGTTTAAGTCTACTTTTTGTGTGTGCACGCTTCGTGCTTTTTCATCATTGAAAAAGAGAGCAAGCGAAATTATAAATCCCTCCCGGGGGAGGGTTGCGTTTGCCCAAATTTTACGCGCCGTTTGATAAATTATATCGCGTGCTTTTGTGAATTATTTTGATGCGTGTAGCACTCACTCAAGTGCTTATTTTTTTTACCACATCCCAAACATTTGCGCAAATATCTTGTTATACCTTTACCACTTTCTTTTTAGCAGCCTGCTGGAGTTAGTTTGGCCAGATATATTATTCTTAAAAATATCATCCAAGTGAAAATGTTTAAAGAAAGGGATATAGTAAAATGAAACAATCCATGAAAACAAGCTTGAGCGTATCTTGGTTGGAAAAGGCCTTTGTAGGGAGAACCACAATTTTTACTCAACATACTTGATAAAAGCCCAATGAGCCCTTCAATATTTCTAGCACTTTTTATATCAAATTACAAATATTTGACTTATAACTTTTCATTCTTATTTGCCTATGGGAGTGACATTTTTAAATCATCTAATAACAAATATTTATGCTCATTAACAATAAATTTTTACAACCAAAATTTTTTAACGAAATGCACAGTAGTATTTAATTTTTTACTAAATTTTTTATTAGAGAGATATTTGCTGAATTTTATTTTTACAAAATATCTTTTTAAAAAAAAATAGCTGATGGGATAGCTATATTTGGCTTCAAATCTAAGTTTAAATCAAAGAACAGCATGTCTTCTCTCCCATATCCAAAAGAAATCAATAAATTGTAAATTTCTGACGATGAAGAAATAAACGGACTTGTCTTCGTTGGTAATAGGATAGAAAAATTCTTCCTTTTTCTTGTACAATACGTGTCTAGAGAATCGGAACTTTTTTTAAAAATATTTAGAGTAATATCGTGTCTACTTTCTTTTTAAAAATTAGCAATAATTTTTTGCAATATTTCATGACATTGTTTATTAGTAGTAATGTTACAATCTCATTAATAGGGCGCCAGTTGGAGCCCAATCGTATGGAGAATCATAAAAGTCTCAACCCAAATCAACGAAGAGTACGAAGACAAGTCCGTTTATTTTTTTCATCTTCAGAAATGCCTCCCTCGAGTTGAAATTCATGTCATTCATGTCGATATATTACAAATTATCCTGGGAAGCATGTTGAAGCAAAGATAATATTTTTTAAATATGTATTTTTGGTAATGATCAAAGGTTGACCGAATAAATTATTTTGGCATGAAAATATAAATGTTATTTTATTTATTATTTGTATTATACTTCTTTTCTTTTTCTTCTATATCTTCTCATTACACAAACAAAATTATGTCGGTTATTGGTGAAAGTAAGTCACTCAAACAAACAAAGAGAATAGGAATAATTAAAATAAGCTATTTATCAGCCTAAAATAAAACAAAATAGCATAAAACCAAATAAAATATTACTCTCTTTCATTGGCGTGTCTTGAAAAGCCATGGCAAGACATAATTTTCATCAGTTTTTAAAATAAGTTTTGTCCTCTACTTTGCGCATCCACGTTGCAAGGCTATCAAAACCGTCACAACATTGAAAACCATAACTTAAGAAGGATGAAAATTACACAGAGAGAACTAGAAGATCATTTGGATCCACCCACAGCGGCTAGAAAAATAAATATAGTTCAGTGACGGCTCGGGGAGGATGAAAAATATTTCAAGATCGGTGAAGTCAGATGCTGCCTTTTGTTTCTGGCAGCGGTGTAATTACAGGCCTCTCTCTTTACGAGTGTCACTGCGTTCTCGCACCGGCCAAGCAGAGATGTTTTATGATTTCCTCCGCGCAGAAGCTGGTCGGCAGCAGCAAAAAGGATTTTCCCTGGTTTTGCCGTGAATAAGTGCTCGTTTTTCGGGCGCGGTGTCCGCCCCCGTGCGAGAGAGCCAGATATATATTTGAGAGGGAGGACTTAAGGATGGAAAGAATGCCACAATTATAGTAATCAAGTGAGTGAGCTCCCTTCTCTCCTCGTTTTTTTCCTTCCTTCAAGGCCCCTTGGGCGTCAGAGCTCTTTTAATATGCGCACTGGACCGCCGAGCCACAGCCCCGATTTCTTTTTATTCTTTCTTCGTTGCTCAGTTCGTTTGCTTGTTTGAATCCGCGTAGATTCACGCACGCCGCGAATTTCCAGCATTTTTAATTTTTCGTTGACCCTCGCGAATAAACAACTAATTACGGAATTAGCTGACGTGATCCAGAACGAAAAGCTTGCAAATGGCATGCGGATCGTGATGCCATAGAAATTATATTCGAGCTGACTCCAATCTGGCGTTCAGTCACGCGAACCAATCCAACCAAATTTGCATTCTTCACACTTTCTAGTGGTTTCCAACAATATACTTGTATTTCAGGATGGTTTCGCCTATTGCGCAATGAAATGAATTATCAGATTTAATCCAGAGAAAGCTTTTTCGCAATGTAGTTTTTTAATTTAAGAGTGTCTTAAATAGATTCATTAACACGTTTTGTTCTGTTGGTGATAAATAAAAATTATCTATCTATATTTAATAGTTTTGCAATAGAGGAATTCAGTATGACAAAATATTTTATTCATCCGCTACAGTTTCATTAATTAATAAGATTATAGAATAAGTAATTGACATTGGTGAAATGCAGAAAACAATTTTTAAATTATTTTGGGTTAGTTTTATCAAGTAGTAAGTTGTAAATTATATGTATTGCTTTAAATTTTTATCACTCTAGAGTTTTACATTATTGTTCAGTTATATTTAGGTATTCTATCCAAATTAAAAGAGAAAAATTATTTAATAAAAAAACTTTTTTTTAAATATTTTAAAATGGTATAAATGCACACTATTTAGTGCGATTAATTTGTGAAAAAATGTTTACATAAACATGATTATATTTAACAGACCGTATTACGTTAAATAAACACAGAAGTTTCTGTTATCTAAAACGGTTATTCATCAAAAACGTGTTATTAATAGTAATTTTATTAGGATGATCTTTTTTATTCAAATGAACCAGAGACTCAACTGTTTCAATTTGAATTTCTCCAGATTCCACGGTTGAAATGAAACCAGTGGAGTAAAGATTCTTTCTCAGGATTTGAATCAAATCCAAGCTAGATTTTGTGGTTCGAATTTTAATCAGCAGTCCTGCCGTTTTAATTTAGACGGTTGCGGTCGGCGCAGCAGTTTATAAATCAGAGAGTGCATAAATCGCGGCGTACTTAGAGGAATAAATTAGCATTTTTAATTGGCCGCATCGCTGAGAGCGCCGGCTCGACTCTGGCTTTCTGTGCACGAGCACACTGCACATGCTGTCTGCTGCAGCTCGGTTTTGATGTGGATGCGCTCTGCTCCCATCAGCCTCCAGGGATGCATTCAGATTTAATAAATGCACACACACACACGCTGCGCTTTTTTTCCTAGCTGGAAAACAATAATCGGCGCGCTGCTGAATGAATTAAATCGCAACTCGCTTTATTATTTATGCGCTGTTTGTCTCTCTCGCCTAGTTTTTGAGCGTCAGCACATTGCAATTAAAATCGTAGAAACAGGAGATATATGAGAGCGCACTCCTAATGAAACGTGTAGCATTGTGATCAACATTAAATATGATGTGTTGTTTAAAAACTATCACAGTGCCTCCACACCAATGAACAAAGAAAAAATATATTTGAAAATTATTTATTACCATTTAAAATGGTAACGTTTTACATTGCTATGATTTTTTTTCATTTTTCAAAAACCGAGAACCCCAATTTATCGAATTATTGCCAATATTTGTTGCTTTATACGATTAAAAACCAACTTTCAGTTATAAATGGAATGTACAATTTATAAACGAATCACTAGGCACTGACATTAAAAGATCGTTTGTAATTCTCTAATGCCCTGTTAATGCGCGGCTGACAAAGACCAAAAATATAAAAAAACGGTTTACAAATTTGTCACAAATCCCTCCCAAATTGCCTTTAAAACCTTTATTTTTTAACCATTACTATGATTAACTTTATTATAAGAAAATAATTTATGATGATATATGTGCAAAATATAACTTGCATTTTGAGTATTAATGGTAAAAGGATAATGATGGCACTCTGTAACCCAGAGATAATTAGTAGCGATTATTTGCTAAATTAGTCAAATTAGGCGGTTTATTTTGGAACACGAAAGGTAGAACGGAACAGAGTAAAACGCTGCCAGTTGAAGCCGGCGCGCCGCAAAAGAGGGCTATCTCGCCTACAATCTGGCTAATTCTGATTCGGAGTAACACTGACCACTACATGGCCGCAATATGGCGCTGCTTTTCGCATTAAAAATTTCAATACGCCCTCGGGCCGTGGCCAGAGCTGCACACACACACATTATTCGCCGCTCTCGCGTACATGTAACATTTATACATAGTACATAAACTCGCTGCTGCTTGACTTATTCCGCCGCGCAGCCATCGACTGGCTGACTCTCATCTTATGTAGTATGTACGTATATTTGTGCTTTAATAAAAAAGTTGGCGCTTGGTTATATATTAAATTGCTGTAAAAATGTTGCGAGATCGGCCGGTCCGCTCTCCTGCCAATTGGAAATGCAGGTTTTTCTATTTTTCTCTTCATGAGTCATGATACAATTCTATTTTTATTAGCAACAGGCTTTATACTATACATTTTTACACTACTATTACATTTTTACACATTATTGTGATTTCACGGTTTAATAAAAGAGTGTAATAATGATTACATCTGTGTAGATCCAGCCCGTTGGCTCGCATTGTTTAAGCATTCTCAGGAGTACCAAATCAATGGGAGATATTTGAGCATTTGTGGGATCTGTCACTGAATGTCATAGGTGTCAAACGGTGTGGTTAGTTTAATGACTCGAAATGCACAAATAGCTTAACGAGCTGGGAAGCGTACCAGCGCCGAATCACTACTTGCTGGTTTTCGCATTTTTCGAGTGGCTTTAGGGACGAATGTCTCGCGTTTCAATTAAAGACCTCGGTGCGTGTATATGAAACGATGACCACATTGGGCCCCAGCTCCTCTGCGGCCACTCTGGCCCCTTGCTATTCGCTCGGTGTTGTTATTGGGATCTGGTGACTTTGGTGAGCCCACGCGATGTGCTGAGCAGAAGGTTCCAAAAAGCATTGTTTTACAATAAAAATGGACTATTGCAAACAAACAAAATTCTGACTTTGTAAGTTTTGGAATATAAATTATTTTCGAGTTCAAATATTTTAGTGGCCACTTATTTGTAACTTTTTTTTGTTAAAATCCAAAAACAACTAACAATACAAATTCATTTCAAAGCGAACATCAAAAGTGAGAAGTTTTAAATCTAAGACAGGATACGGTAATTTTTAAACTACTAAATTTATTTATTTAGAAATTTATTAATATTATAAAACATAAACAGGTTTTATTTTTCTTTAATTTCATCCCGTAGTTTTCCAACACAAACTTGGCTGTTAAATATTACTATGTGAAGTTTGTCTACAGCTAACGTGTGCGCAACATTACGAGGAAACAGTCAAATATGTGCACGTGTGTTCTTGTGAAATTAGGGAGGAAAATGAGAAATTTGCTCTCGCGGGAGTCGAGGGTAAAGACTCATACCCATCAGATGAAATTTGCATGCACCACACACTGAAGAACAAACGTGCAAACAATATTTACATTGAATTAAGCAATTTGATTTGAATAAACAGTCGTGGCTCGTGGCCCGCACACAACTAAATAAATACGTGGTTGTGCGTGTCACGCGGGAATTTGGCCGAGTTTAGAGCAGCGAAAAAAGAGCAAAGCGATGTGATCAAAAATTATCATCTCGCCTGACGTTGCTGTGTCTCGTTTTCTGAGAAACCGCTGCGGGGAGCACAGTTCCTGCCGCAGGCGTGGGGAAATATTGTTGTAACAAATTGCGCGCAAGAAAAACACGTGTGTGGAAATGATTCTCGCCGCTCTTTGCTCTATTATTTCGCGGGTGCTGAACAGTTTGTCATCAGAACGCAAAACACGGCGCTCGCGTTTGTGTTCATATTTATGGTGCGCGGGCGCGCGCTGGGAAATAAAAAGGATCAACACAGTTACAGGAAAAAAGAGAGAAACGATGATTATATAAATAAACACGCGAAAACCGACATATGTGAAAACGCAAACAGTTTGGCCGCCGGCTTTTTTCGCCGCGTGCACCGTCGGTTTTTGGCCGCTCTTTATTTGCGCTCGGATAATTTTTCTCTGCTTAATTTGCCATTTTAAACACAGGCGCAGAGTTTTCCGCGCGAGTTATTCAGAAACTGATTAAGGTGACGAAAATTTTGCCACTTTGAGCAGGTGAAAACAACAATTATGAAAGCATGAAATGGGCGCAGTTTGTTTTTACGCCGCCTACTTCATGTTTGTTTAGCGCAGATGGATATTTAAGGACGAGTTTTGCAAGCATAGTTGTTTGTTTTGATTATTATCTGTATAAATGAATTTATTTCTTTAAACAAACCAAATGATGAAATAAAAATATGTCAAGAGTCCCAATTTATTTTAGTTAGTTAAAAATACACGAATTTTATTTTTCATCCAGAACAACCGTATACCTTGAAAGTTCATCATATTCGATTTTTCGATGTAATTTCGCATCAATCTGCGGGACTTAGGAAATCTCTTTTTTTAAATTTTCGTTTAGTAAAATCCCCTGTGCTCTCAATTTTACCGTGCACATGCACATGGGCCAGGGCTAAAGACATGGAAACTGGAAATTAATCTGCTCATCGCTGGGCGAAGAAATTGAGGAATTTCCAGGCATAAAGCGCGCCATTCTCTAGAATTTGCATCTCATTAGTCGGTGATATAAAAATTATACGCGCTCGCTCTGTCTAAGAGGCGAAATTACGTTGCAGATGATTAAATTTTATGGGTGCGCTTTATTATTAAGGCTGCATTTTGTATTTTATTAAAGCAGCACATTATATGTAGAAGGTATACATATATTACGGAGGAGAAGATCGGCGGAGGCAGCAGCCGGGGCTGAGAGGGAAGATGATTTTCGCCGCGCAGCTGGATGAATCTTGATGGTGCCGACGTCGGAACCGCTGCTCTTATCTCTTTTATGATAATTTAGCCATTAAAATGTATGCTCGAGAGATGAGCAAGAGCAGCTAGCTCAGCCTCGAATATACATCAGCCCAGTGAGAGATGCGACAGGTGGTGCGTTTTGCTCATTATCCCGCCGTTCGCAAAGCCCAAACGTGCGCGGTAATTACTCCTGCCGCCTCGTTCGCCAAAACGGACAGCCAGTTTTGTCGAACTGAAATTTCAAACAACGCTTTTATTCAATAAAAGTTCGTTTGATAAAATTCACTGTCGAATGGTCATAGAGATTGTGTATCGCAAAAATTTCATAATTTAGCCATTTATGATCCTGGTGAAAGCAAATGGACCAGCTTAATGTCTGAAGTCAAGAGCGCCCCTGACCTGTAAATTCATATTTTCTTACAAGACTTTTTTACACTCGCACATCTTCGTCACCTTTTTGTAATAATAGAAGCTGTCTTCAGTTCAACTACAAATAAAACCCAACGTGAAATCAGTTTTTAGATTCATTTGTAAATGCGCTCAATACTGTGTGCTCGTTTTTTCCATTATGGTTGTTGGTGGTTTACCCTATTTTCTTCCAAGTAAATTCGTTGAATGGAAAGCGAGATTTAGTACGAAATAGTTAAAAACTGAAAAATTAATTTCCTTTTTATCTTATTACGAATCTATGCTTCTTTTCATTATTCTAATTTACAACTTATCATTACTATACCACAAATTAAATATTTTTGGTATACGGTAAACATCAATATAAATTTAATATACCAGCAGAATGTGCCAATTATTCGAAAATAAAATTTATTTTATTTGATGGATCGTGTCTTGGGATGAGATTATGCATTCCATTCGTAAAAAAAAGAATGGTCGGTATGCAGGAGGCGGCGTAGATTGGAGTTTTTGTTTCAAATAATAATCACGGCAGCAGGCTGATGAGGACGGCCAGCCTATTTAGTTAGTAGCTCGGGTGGTGCTGATGGTGTTTAGAATACTCGTTGCGTCTCTCTGCTCGGGATGGATTTTTAAAAAAATAATTTCAGGTAGCTAGCCTAATAAGAGCGAGAAGAAGAGGCTGCCGGACCGTATAATCAAAGTGTTTTCTGTTTGAGAGCGTGTTGCCATTAAACATTACAGCCGGCCACGTGGGCCAGCAGCAGCGCTGCCTGTAATTAACATTCCTGTACTCGCATTCCAGGCTCCATTCATCAACCCTTTGCTGCGCTAAAAGTAGTGTATTCGTAATTATCACCGAGCAGCAGCACAGCACCGGCGAATGAAATTTATTTATTTTTATTCTCTCTCTGCTCTCCGCGCTCACAGAATGAAAATTTCTCGTTGTTTCTCTTGTCGGCGGCGAGCCCGTTTTTAGGTGTGCCATTAAATCTGGCAATCAACATTTTTCAAGCCGGACATTTGCGAATATAGTGCCGAATTTCGGCTTATTTATGCTCGCGTGTGCGGCCAAAGCGAAATTGGATTGGATTAATTTCAAATTGGATTCCACTCCTTTCATATTTTTTTCTGCAGAGTCTCTACAATTGGTTATATAGTATTATAATTTGCATATAAATCATTTGCGCATGAATTAGGTCATTTGGACCTCTGTTTGAGCTCTCGTATCCTCCATTACAAATTACAAATGTTTTCCTGCAAACGATTTTCAATTTGAAACGAAATGCAAATATATTATGTATACTCTACAAGAAAGAATTTGCACAAATTTCATCGCATAATTATCATGTAACCATTAAAAACAATCCTCTTATTGGTGATCCCTTTGTGTTAATGATTAATTATATGGGGCATTTTCCTGGGAAAAATGTACATATCAATTTTTCATTTCAAATTTCTTTTGGAGTAGTACTTCATTATTTTGCTCAAATTAATTATAAATACACCGCAAGCAATAAAAGCTGGACGAGAGGAATGAGGAAGAGGTCAAAAGATTTTTTCACGGTGATTGCTTTGACCTGCTGAGCGATCATCTCGCGCCCGCGTTTCCAGAAAACGATAAAGCGCACTCAAAAAGCACTCGCGGACGAGCTTTCATAATTTATCGGTTTGGGGCGACAGTTTGATGCGAGTTTTATGCATAATAATAATGAGAATGCAGCTGTAATAAGTTGGCGGTCTGATTTAGTGTGAAGTACGTCTTCATAAATTACGCCGGAATATGAAAAGACCGAAGCCTTATAATTTTCCCGCTGCACTTCGTGGGAATACCGAGAGTGCATTAAACTGCAAGCAAGCCCCTTTTCCTAAAAACGATTAGCTTGCTTTTTGGCTGCTCCTGCGGTTCACTCTCGACAAGATTTGTTGCTCCTGTCAACCAGATCAATATGTAATTACGCTCGTGATTGATTTCTGTCCAGGATAACAATCAAATTCGGCCGCGCTTTGGGTGCATCACCCATAAATTGTTTTCGGAAAATATTGGATGCTGCTGGGCGCGTACAAGATTTCGGGGGCCGCATCGCGATTTATGACGCTCATCATTACGTCAAAATTTTAAAATTTACTTTATGCTTATTGTTACAAGGTACAAGCACACGTTAAAGCAGTATTTGCTCCTGATTACTGATACAAAAGAAATAATAAACTTAACCTTTCTTATATTCATTGATGTTTTGAATTTGCATATATCGCCCCAGAGTCTACACTTGTATAGTGTTCCATGCATCCAAGTGGAGTAATTCTTTCCTATCCAAAAGGGTAAAATTTGCATTTACTACGGCACGTGATACCGAGTTTATGTGAACGAGTGAGTGAGTGAGTAAAATATTTATAAGAACATCGCTCACAGCGGGGTAATCTCCATTGATTTCGCTGCCGATGAGGCTGCCGCTGCCGCCTCGTCTCTTTCAGTTTCGGTAAATGCGCTTGAGGGACATTTTTGTGCGCCGGAATCAAAACACCACAATAATTCATTAGCATAAGCTTATACAAAGAGAGGGTGTTCAGCCGCCGATCAGCCGCTCATTTGCATTGCACGATTTCCTTTCGGGCCTATGAAGAAAGCGAGAGTTTTCACTCGTTTTTGTGCGTGTGTTTGCACACGTGCCAAAATGAGAAATGAATCAAATCGATGTCGGGCCTCCTGGCGACGCTGTCCTACCTCGCTACTTTTAGATCGAGATGAAATGGATCAACGCCAAGCAACGGGACTTTGTTATATGAAAAAAAGAGAACAATTCAAAAATGAAATATACGCTATGAAGAAAAATTGACTAGGGGGCATTTTTGCTGCAATTTTCCAAATCAATTAAATTGTGTTTTTAAAGGTCATTTGAAATTATAGTTTTCCATTAGAATATTATCGTTACGTTTTTAAAAATATTTTTACGCCACGAAATCAAAAATTTTGAAAAATAAACAGAACCTATATATATGTGTGTTTTTGGTTCAAAAATTATAATTATCAAGTTAACAAACGACCAAGAAGACATTATTTGTATTTATCGGTACTATGCAACCAAGAGTAACGCATCACATATTTTAACTTGTGATACTTGATCAAAGAAATTGTACAGTGAAAAGTATTGAGTCGTAGAAAACTCATTTCAGAGACAAACTTCGAGCGACGCGTCTTTTGTCTTCTAAACGTTGCTGCACCTAATACGAGTATGGCATTAGTATGCCGTAAAATTTCCATTTCATCTTTCGGCTCGACCATTCATACTTTGTAATCAACATCTATCATTTTGGCTCGGCCACACTCGACCGGCCGGCAGATTATAATTAACCGCGGAGAAAGAATGATTACGGGTGGGAGGCAGAAAAGATATAGAGACAGAAGCCTTCAACAAAAATCTTTTCCTCTACACGATTTGCCGCGGCTCGGCGAATTTCAGTCCGCGGAGCCCGTCAAAACACATCTGGCAATCAAAAGCATAAATATTCATGAAGTTTCTCTCTCGACGACGAAGACGCCGGCCGCGGCGACGCGCTTTTGTAGGCATATGTACAGTAATGTGTGCAGTCTCTCTTGATGGGTATGCCACCCGCAATGCACCACCTAAGGCGCTCGAATTATAAAACAATAACTCTGCAGCTCGGCCTTTTGTTCTAATAACTTCATACGGCTCTTTCTCTCCCCGCGGAAAGAAAACTGTTTATCGCGCCGGCAATCTGCAAATAATAAATTTCTTTCTGCAAGATGCACCGCAAGATAAGCGAGTGATCCGGCCGTAATAAATAAATGCTAATAAATGCGTGCGCATGCTGGTAGACAAGAGCGGGTGCGCGGGCAGGTAATTAATTATTTTCGCGTCGCCTACGCGTCTTAATCGCGAAACGTGCCAGCGGCCTGTTCATTGAAAACATCTCTTCTGTCTCGCACTATCGAGAAAAGTAGTGGTTGTCATCTAAGAAATGAAATGAGGAAATTCATCTTTTGACGTAAATTTTATCGAGTGTTTCGGCATGATTTATGTAGCAAAGCATAGATTTTAATCAAACCAAAAAATGTGATTTTTAGAAGACGACGAGGGATAAACTTTTTTGAAACCATTCAAGACTAAATTTATAATAACGTCATCTGAAAAAAGCTTTTTATTGCAAGTTTTATTCTTCCCCGACATTTTCTATTTTTTACAAGGCAATTTGAACAATTTTGAACCTCAATTTCTAAGAAGTACAAGTAATAGTTAATTACTTAATTGATTTCAGTAGAACCGGTAGAACCGAAGAAAGAAACTCCTATTGATACTAATACCCTGACAAGCAAGTTAATTTATGCTAGTTTAAGAAATTAAGATAAGATCTCAACCAAAACTGTGTTTCATTTATTTATTTTAACCAGATTTAATTCAAATTTCTTCGTTATTGTCGTTAAATTTGAAAGAAAATTTCATTTAAAAGCTTGAAGCAAGATTTCCTGCGTAGCTGTGCTGCGCGGGATGCCTAACCTGCCGTTGTCACAGGCGTTTGGTGACACTCATGCAACCAACTTTCGACGGGCGGGTCTGGTTTTGAAGGGGCCAAGAGTATGGCGGCTCTTGACCGGAAAAATCTGGCTGCAAATTACTAATTTTACGGGTATTAATGCGGGGAATGTTTCGAATATTATGTTGATTAATCACATCAGCGTCGGTCGGTCGCTTGCTCGCGCGCCGGCGAGATTTATGAAAGGCCTTTTTTATTTCAGACGGTAATAGCCGGGGCCTGCTCATTAAATTTTTCCACAGCCGGACAGAAAAACGCAGAAAACAAAGGAGAATTAAAAGCGAGGGAGTGATGGATAAAATAATAGAATCAGCGTGTTGAGAACGAATTTGGCCTAAGGGAGGAGCGCTGAGACACAGTTCTTGGCCAGACAGGAATGCTGCTGACGAAGAAGTACCATCCATCGGCCAGTGGGCGATCAATGCGCTGCGCTGCTCAACAAAATATGTACACGCCTCACGTTTCTTTTCGGTAGTTTCCAGAGATATATATCTCGCCGGCGAGCAAGACACTGCTCTCTTCTGATTCTGGATGGTACGCTGCAGACACTACTCCACTTTTTGCCTCTCAGCTATTTTGAATAATAAAACACGAGCCAGCTAGCTTGATTTTTCTCGCTACTCCGATTCTCCTCCTTCGTGATCCACTCCTGTCCGACTGCGAGCGAGAAAAATTATATATATGTGGCGAGTGTTTTCTTTTTTCCAAGATGGCATTGTTTAGAGCAATTTTTATTGTTTTTAATTGGACCTTGATGAAAAGGATCGGAATTTTTCTGACCAGTGTGGTAGATTGGAATTCTTTATTTGAACTCACTTTCTTGCTTTAAATGGGCCCAGAAATTAATTTGAAGTACTGTAAATGTACCATATGGTATTTTCCCCCATTGATCACTTTGAGTCGGTGTCTCGTCAATTTTGCTTCTTGTTCTTTTGTTCATTGCAAATCCTCGCGAAACGGTGATGCAGAATGCAGTTGTAATAAATCGACAAAAGCAACCTAATTATACTAGGGAAGAGAAGAAGAAGTGAGTGCGCACCGCGGAATAATTAATACTCAAACATTCATTGGTGCATCCCCGCGATCGAAGGAGCGTCTTCTTCTTTATTTCATTAGTTATTGTGTGTGTTGGTGAGTTCCGCGCGTTATCTGAGCAATTTCTTCTGCGGTGGTGTGCGAGAGAGCAGCGAGAGAGAGAGAGAGAGAGAGAGAACCGATGCTGAGTACGCCCAGCCTAATTAATACCAGCCTGGGGCCAATTGACGATTCTTGTTTTGCTGCTGCGGCTGCTCGTCGTATAAATAAATACAAATAAATAAACACACGTACACTCGCGCTCGCAACCAGCAGATAAATAAAATGATTGCCAGAGAGAAAGAGAAGACTACTCTGTGCGCGCTTCGGGGAAGCCACAGTCAGAGACTGTATCGTCTTTGAAGGGACGCAAAAATGCCAAAAATTGATTTGTGTAGTATGTAGTAGTGAAAGATCAATTTAAAGCTTTTATTGTTAGTCCTACATCTGTTTGATTTGTTCATTATCTTCTGTAAAGCAATGCAATTTTTGGGGATTCTTAGAAATTTTGGGCAAGGATTTTAATTTTTATTAAGAATTTTCTATCTCATTAAATAGAAACCGATAATTAGGTTAACGATTAAAAAATCATCTACACAGGTCAATAAAAAATATAAATATTGGCCTTCATATCAATTTGAGTTATTAATAGATGCGGATTTGATTTTTACCATTTTTAGTAATTCGCACTGGTATGCTACCTTTTTTGCCAAGAATATAATTCACTAGCAGATCTATATTACATATATGTGTACATCATGCCCTGATGAGATATTATTGAAAAATACTACACAACTATAACATAAAAATAAATTTATCCATAAATTGCCTATTGATTTTAAATTCCAGAGCATCATTTCAAGTCTTTGAAAGATTTCGTCGTTAACGCAAAGGAAACTCGGCGTTTCCTCAAGAGCGCGAAAATCCCCATTTTAATAATTCTCGCTGCCTCTGCTGCTATGCGTTTCTAAGCGTTTCTGCTGGCGGAGAGTAAGCGAGAAAGAAGCCTGGCAAGATGCGCCAGCGGCGACGAAATCCTTCCAATTCCATCATAATTTATTTTGAGAGATCTTGAGTGCGGATTACCATGAAATCCACAGCCAGAAACTAATGGAATGAGACAGGCTTTGATGGTTTTAATGGCCGCGCGGCCGGGTAATGATATCACGCCAACACGCAACGCTGGATGCAGACAATGCAAATAATTCTCCATCAACAAATTTTTGACCTGAACCTCGACCAGCGCGCAGCACGTGTGCACTCGCCGCGGCACGCAACCAACGGCAACGAAATCTCGTTTTTGCTCCAAAATTCTAGGTATTTTTATTGCACACATTGTGGAGATTTCTGCTGCTTCATATAATTGGACCCGTTTTCTCGCTACTTTTGAATTTTATGGAGTCCTCAAAAGTTCATCTGAATTGATGAGTTCATTCGGAATTGATTAATTTACTCAGCGAGTGCTGCTTTTCCCACGGATCTGGAATAATTTAATCGAATTTCATTATTTGTCCATTCGCGTGATATTGATTTCCTCCGAATCAACATTTTACAATTTGCTTCCCAGAAACGTAGAAAATCTTAGCGCTGATGAATTTAAAATGTAACAAACAGGACCCATGCTCGGCAACCGCAATTTCGTTTTAAAGTCCTATCATTTTTGCTATTATATGCATCGATTCCAAAATGGTTTTCCGATCCCTTTATGCTAATTTGTGTTGCTCTGCTGAGAAAAATCGGCGCAAAAGTACAAAAATGAGTGTTATTTCATAAGAGCGCGCATGATCTCTGCGCTACACGCATTGTATAATTAGGCTTTGAGAAACATTTCTATTACATATATCTCATGTTAATTTCCATGAAGAGCGCGCACGCTGAGCCGTATAATTTATCAAATTATTTCGGGCGTCCAGTGACGCGGCCACCAAATAACATAAATGATCACGTACAACGTTGAGAGCAAAGGGGTTTCCACTCTGAAATATATAATAATGTATCCAAAGTAATTCTCCGGGCTCTGCTATTTAATAGCATTTATTTGCCTTTTGTACCTTTTATATGCAGCATTTAACTCTCGCGCATCCATTTAATAAAACGTCTGTTTTCCAGGGGATATAATCTCTTTTCAAATGATCGACTGGCGTCAACGCTCGCATTCACAGAAACGAAACACAAAAGATCGAGAGAGCGCGAGTTGGGAAATAACAATAATTTGGCTCAGCCGCTTGTTTTTGTGTCCTTTTTGGAGAAAAATTATGCAGAGATGCGCGTTATTTCCTCGACTATTAAATGCAGCCTGAATGCTTGATGATTGGACTAATTCAAGCGAGAGTTCAGGGAAAGGGCTGCGCTGGTGGTCACAGAAGATAATCACTTAAATTTCTTATTATTATTCGTTTTTCTGATTTGAAACCAAGAGTTGTTCTTGTTGGGAAAAAATGATAAATTAAGAAATTACAGAACATAAATTAAAGAAGGAATTAGAACAATTTTTAACCACTCGAATTAAGTCCATTTCAATTTCATCAGCATGAAAAATGATTATTACCACTAATATTGAAGTGAAATATGACGCAGGATGAAGATGTGAACCTATACATAATTAAAATTGGCTGCTTCAAATTTATATTTTTAGATATTGATGAGCAGCAACAGTGGAAATTTTAAAGAAAAAAATTTTTCTTGCACAATTTTGTTCAAGAGAGCCAGCTGTTTCGGCCCCCAAGGCCTTGGATCAGCAAAGCTTCGCACCATCTAAATACATCCACATTGCGATATAGCCCGCAGAGGGTTTTACCTCAGTAAAAACTGACAGTGAGTGCGTATGGTTAAAAAATAATATGCGAGACGAATGCTTAGAATGACTCCATCTACCTTCCCTGCGACACAACCCTTTGCTAAAAATTCGAATACTTAATGTACCATCTATTCATGGATGGTCATTTTCAAGTCATGATATTACTTAAAACGTTTAAGTGCACCAAAAATGTGTGTGTTTTTTTAACTTTTTGGTTTGAGCTATTTGATCCGTCATTTACTTCTTGCACCATTTGGCTGCATTAAAACGTAAATATAGTCGCATGTATTTATCATTCAGATTGTCATTTATTTTCATCCAAAAGAGTAAATCTATAAATGAAACGTGATTTGTCATATCATCTAAAACCATAGCCAACATATTATTTACTGCTCTTCATTATGCATAATATTGATTTCGGATTTTTGTGAGTTAAATTTAGAAACACTCAAGAAAAATAAAAATGCTTAAACTAATAACAACAAAAAAATGTCAGAAAAATCCATTTAACACCAATTTTGCACTCTCAAACCATTTAGCCTCGAACCAGCCATTGGCTGCAGTTTAGATCACGAGCTCACTCATTTTGATCAGCTAGGATCTGACACATTGTGTGCTAAAACACTGTTTTACTACTTTACATGTGCGAGAGACGGCGTGGATGAGAAACAGAAGCAGCATAAAAAGTATAAATACACACGAGACCGCGCGCGAGTCGCGGTAGCACGAAAGAGAGACGTGTCCTTAATGGCCGTGCACTGGCGTATCTTTCCCAGAGACCATCGTGCTCGCTTGTGGCAAAATATTTGAGATATGTCTTGTTCCCACGCGGTGCCGGCCGATGATTGTCTCGGAGAGTGCACGGGGGACGGCCAGGCCGAGCAGCAGCTACCTGTCTTCTTATTACCGCGCGCGCACTGTGTAATAAACGCACAGCATCCCCGAGACCGGAGCCGGCCGGTAATTATTAAATTTGGGGTTTCGCTGCTACACCACATCCACACGTGCATTCAGAAGCGACGGTAGCGTGAGCCAGAAAGAGCAGAGAAAAGCTGTGCAGGGTTGTTTGCATTCCACGGACGCTTTAATTACTCTCTCCGCGCGCTCGGCCTTTTGATTTAGGAGAGCTGGAATCCTTTCATTGCTCGCATTCCATCTGTGGAAATTTATTCAGATATCAGTCCATTACCAAACGATAAATCTTCATGGAAATTGCAGGAAAATTATTTCTCTAACTTGGTCAACACGTTTTGGTGCATTATTCTTTTTTCACACTAATTCTTTCATAGCATATAAGCAAACAACAAATCCCAAATGAAAAGATTGAATTAATTTTAAATTTTTCTCGCGCACCAAATTTAATCAGAAGTTGCTTCCAAACGTTTTTCAAGTAAAATATTTCGTTCATCACATATTTTGTATGATGACTTAAAGCCATAAATAAAATACAATATTTTAAATGTTTAAATTTAAGTAGCATTTTTGAGTAGACAAACCATTTAAAGAGATAATTACTACTGCTGCTGCTCCACGACGCACCTCTGATTTTGTATTTTATGTGTATCGTCGGGTGATGCGGCATATAAATTAAGATCGGGCGTATTGGAAATATTGAATACGAGATGAGGCCGCGATTACGCTCTCTGCTCGACGCGGATACAAAACAATAGATGTTATAACTTATTATACACATACGCGCGCGCATTATTCACGGACGGGTTTTTAGGCAGCAGAAAGATATTAAATGAGCCTCTGCCGAAGCATGCGTGGATCTATCTTGAATAATTGTCTCTGAGATAAATATGGAAATTGGCTGGCGCGCTGTGTTTCGGGAATTTAACAACTCGGAAGATTACTCAGCTGAGATTTATATTTCTGAAATACACCGCGCGGAAAATCGATCAGCAGCTCGTGAGAATTGTGTATTCATGCGCAAGCGAGCGTAGTTGTTTATTATCAATACACAGCCGATTCCGCGTCCAAATATAAAAGGTTTATAAATAATGTCAACACTGAAGCACCGGAGTTTAAATATTGGCTACACCCCTATCCTCGCATTTAATGTTGCAAGCTTCCATTTCAGGCCAACATAAAATTTAATTACCTCGCTTCCCTCTCTTGGCCCGTAGCGCACGCAGCATAAACTTGTAAGCCGCCGATAAAATTACAGCCTGCAACACATTATCCTCTGAACATTTCCGTCAGGGCGCAGAGAGGCGAGGGATGCTTACATAATTGCATAATTTTAAGGGGCTTATCTTCCAAGGCTCCTTATTCAACCCTCTTTCGGCTATATAACAAAAAAATTTGATATTGGAAAAACAAATCTCAAAGTATCAATATTTTAAATGGTAATTTTTTTAGAATATTAAATAAGTCTACTATAATCAGTTTATAGCCAAACATTTTTGAATGAGGTGTTTTGCAGAACGGTCAACGCAAAATTTATATTTAAAATCTTCGTTTAGTTTTTTATGTAATTATAGTCTGATTAGCACAAGATAGTTAAAGCCCTGACAAGCGATTGAAATAAAATATGTAATTTTCTTTACCTGCTAAAAGTGATGTTCACGCCAGCCCACATTTAACATCGTTCCAGCACAATTTAATTGTCCATACAATTTCATAGAGTTCCAAACCTTTTATATATATCCGTCTCACGAAGTTAAACTTTAATTTTGCATCACTTTCAAATAAATTAGAGCCTTAATTTGGCAACTTGTATGTATTTTTCTTACAACTACTAAACTTTTTGGTGTATGGTATTGATCATGCTCCTTAATTTTGTGTTGAGTGTTAAGAGTCACGAGCGCATGAGCAGCACGGTGATGAAATAAACGATGAGATTGACCACATATACCTATAGTTTTAACTTGTTCCTGAAAATCAAATTTCTTGCCCCTCACTGTAAATATTCCTTTTCCGGGAAGCTGGCTGAATCTCAGCCTCTGCAAATGCGAGGAGCATTAAGCGGGATAGAGAGGGAAAGGGACCGTAAAAGCAGAGAGAAATTCACGGCACGAGAGAGAAAGAGAGAGAGAGAGAGAGAGAGAGCTTGTGTGTGTGTCATTATCATTTCCATTTTTCGCAGCAGAGAGAGAGAGAGATTTTCCTCATGGGAGCTGCGCACATATTATCATATCAAGCGAACCCACGACTATATTCCTGCTCCGTTCATCCCTCTGCTCTCTCGGCCGCAATAAAGTGCGCGTGACATATAATTATTTTAACAGTTTGGGAAATTTTATTGCCGCTCCGCCGCACAATATGACGTGGGGTGGCGGACGAAGCAGCTTTTTCGCCGGCCGACTCGGGTCGGCATACACACACACACACACACATGAGGAAGCGGCGGCGGTGGCGGCGGGCGGTGGGTCTCGCTCCGCCCTCGGGCGAGATTGCGCCACGCGCGGGTGGGCGTGGCCAGCAGGGTGCGCCCCCGGCGAACGGCCCCTCCGCAACCCCTTTGCTGCTGGCGTGCGATCGCTCGCAGGGGTTGCTTCGGCCATCTTGCCACCGCGCAGCAACCCTTCCAGCGTCACCCCCGTGCACATCGATATTTTTGTAGCTGCTGGCATAGCAACCCGCCCGACCGGCAACCCTCCAACCACCCCTGCAACCCCCGAAAACTGCCGCCGCCGCCGTGCTGCTGCCGCGCTGCTCCTCCGGCTTTGTGCCACACACCGGCCGCCGAATCAATTTTTCGTCCCGCCAAACGACTTTTCCGCTGCCGCTGCTGGATTGATGCCCGAGCAAAAAGGAATGAAGCGCACGATGGATCGGCAGATCTTGATTCCATTATTCTGCCTTTCCCTCCGGAGACTTATTCCGTGCTGCTTGTTGTTGTGTGTTTTGACGGCGCGTTCGCCCACAGCGCTTTTTGGCCGACGAGCAATTTATAAGCGGATTCTGCTCTCTGCTGTTTTCATTCCGTACCACCGGCTCGTGCAATTCAATTAATTTGGCCCGGAAATAGACATGCAAAAGAGATGTAAGCCCAATGTGATTGACAAACTGCATTGTTTTTTTTGGTTTAAAATATTCCTTCTGAACGATTACGGCAGTGGATTACATTGAATTCCCCCATATGACGCTATATGACCGTACTTTGGCAAAAGAATATTGCCTCTTGGCAACAAGCGCAACATGTTAATCCACACATTAAAATAATGATTTTCTCATATACCAAACTAAATCATCTTTACGTTGCAGCCATATTTTAGTACAGATCGAGCCAAATTTTAGAGTAGCCTGGAAATTTCGCTGTGCTTATGATTGAATTTCCATTTTATGATTTTCAATCAGCATTTATGGGCCCATTGAATGATTATGCTTGTGTTGGCTTGGGTAAACTTTCCTTGCCGAAAAAGCGAGCAATTTCATTATACTCGTCCCTTTGAAGCAACCGCTCTGGTTTGAGACTGCTGTGTGTGTGTGAATCGCGAAACAATGAGTGAGAAAGAGAGAGAGAGAGAGAGAGAGAGAGAGAGAGAGAGAGAGAGAGAGAGAGAGAGAGAGATAAAAGCGTGGTGCTCCACCGCAGCAAATAAGTATCTGGTGCGGCGCTGAAAATGTGTCGAAATTTACAGCATCGGCGGCTTCGCCAGAGGGCGGCCGCGCGCCTCGCCGCGAAAATCAATGCCGGCTGATTGCTAAATCAATGGCATATTCGCCGCTCCGCGCGTTCACCACCGACTCCGGCACAGACAGAGAGAGAGAGAGAGAGAGAGAGAGAGAGCGAGCGAGAGAGAATTTGATGCTGCTGCGAGGTGTTATAATGCTATTATTTAAAGCACCACCGGGCCGTCGGGTATGCCAAAGTTATGCCGAGGTTCATTTAATTATTCGTGTACGGGCTCTCTCTCTCTCTCTCTCTCTCTCTCTCTCTCTCTCTCTCTCTCTCTCTCCTATCTCCCTATATGTGCTGGCTGCAAAATGTGCGCGTGGTGCTCGTCTGCCGCAGCCAGGCAGTAGGCAGTGAGTGAGAGAGCGCCCGTTGTGTCGCTAAAGCAGATTAAATTTGTTGGATGGTTGGTAAAACTGCTATGGGAATGTAAACTGAACTGGTTGTTGCCATTAAAAAATCAAATCCATCTCGTGGTGTCAGTTTTTTCCGATACCAATTAACAATTCAAGGTTTTCAGTTATTATATTTATGCCACCTGGAAATCACTGAATCCGCAGGGACATTATTGAGTGTCATGCTAAATCTCAGGTTATCACTGCAAAAAAGGTGCTCCGCAAAATTTAAAGATGATGTACGAGATAAATTTAAGATGGGCTCTTTGTATATCATTTAGTTTGTAATATAATAAATTTTAGTAAACTTAAATTACCATTGCATATTTTTTTAAATGAATTTGTTTATTTAATTCTAATGTATATTTAAATGTTCCAATATTACCTAAAAAGCTTTCATTTGATATTTGAAACCATAGCTCTGTATTATATTTCATTATTAAAATAATTTTATAAGAAGATGCAAATATGAAATTAAAACTAAGGTATATAATTCAATTGATATTATTTAAAACTGATATAAGGAGCAAAGAAAATTTTCAGATTTTTTTCTCAATTTGGATAAACCTTAACATTACTCATGATGGAGAAATAATCAGACTCCGTCTCGATGGTTGAAGTTGAGATTTTGTATTATTCTCGACATTTTCGGATCCAACTATTCATGAGATTGTAAAATTATATTAAGATATGGTTACACATACTCCTTGGTCAAGTTTCCGAAAATTGTTTCCTATATATGCTGACGCCGGCGTGAAAGCTTTCAGATGAGCGAACGGTGAACAACGTGCACCGCAGCAGGAGCAGCAGCATCCTCCGGTCCATCCACTTTAAAGCCTCGCCGAATGAACACGGACGGTGCGCGGGCGAGCTGGCTCGTCTCTTGTTTGGAAAAGTGTTAAACCTACTGCAACTGCTGGATGTGTGTGCTTTATTCCTTTGGCACAGATTCACGCTGCGCCTCGAGCCGATTTTAAAGCATATAGCAAAAAAGCAGCCATTGATCAAACGACGCGCAGTGGATGCACTTCCCAAATTTCGAGGGACGCAATAAATGAATTGGCACTTCGGCGGCAAGGCGAAAACGATCTTACCCCTCGCAAATCGAATCATTGCTTTTCTTGGCCTCCCACAGACGGCACAAGGGGCGACCAGCCGAGCGAAAGTGTACTACTTGATATTATTTGCCTTGAGTGTGCGTCGTCAACGCGTATATATATTAATACGGCGGCGGTGGGTCGTTCGTTCGGGGTGAAGGGCTGCTCGGGATTACTTTGGCGGCGATATCACATTTGTTTCTCGCACAACCACCTTTTGAGTCGACTCGGCTCCCCTTTGCACGGTCGCCATGGCAACCCCCGTTTTGTGACACTCTACGTGCCACGACCGACTGTTCCCTGCGCCTGTATACCCTTCCTTGCGTGAACAGCCAGCCAGGGTCTGTCTTAGGGCGCTCGCGGTATTTCTAAATCTGAACGGGAAATGAGATCTCGCGCCACCATCAAGATCAGGAACTCCTCAGCTCTTCTTCTCTCTTGGCAAGACGATGACTGCTGACTGACGCACGACACGCTCGCTTGCTCGCACACAAACACGGCGAACTCAGCCTTTGTGGAAGAGAAATTCACTTGGTGTCACTCAAATGAAATTGGGTTCCTTGCAACGCTCAAAATGCCAAAAATGTACATGGTGGACTACCCCTAAGCTTATTTTATAAGGAAATTGATATAATTTAATTCATTTTCTTTTTAATTCGAGAACTGAGAAAATATCAACCAGACTTAAGAAAATTCATTAGGTTTTACTTGCATCTTTTGCATTTAATAAAGATTTTTCCATTCAATTTTATTGCAATTTTTTTCTGGGAGTGATATCTAATTTTGATAAAGGAATGACAGGAACGTGCCTGCACTTTCATGGTAAATGCATTGTGGTCTGCTATTGGCTTTTATTCAACTTACTTTCCCTTCTTGGTAAAAAAAATACTCTCATGTTTTAACTTGCATTTAAGAGCATATTTCACATATCGTAAGTATAGCTAAAATCGCGGAATCCTCCTTCATCTAATTTGGGAACTAAAAAATCTCGTTGATCAGAATAGATGAAACAGCAAACATTAAAAAATTCGTTTGATCTTACCCTGAAATCAATCAAGCATCCCTTTTACTAACGTTGTTTCACGAATTTTCCCAAAGGCAATTTTTCTGACTGAGTTGAATATCGCAGCGATCCGATATCGCAATTGATTCTATTTTCCTCCATCGTAAATAACAAACAAATAGGTTCGCAATCGGAAAGCCATCCACTGCGGACAACAAAGGCGCAAGAAGGATAACTCGTTCTCGGGTTACGGTCGTAACGTTTGTGCGTGCTTATAAATACACATTTCTAGCTGCAGTGCAGCCGCGCAAAATGGCCTACTGGAATTTATGATTAAATATCGCACTCGCAATTACTGTCAATAGCTGCCGTCGGCTGCCAACCGCTAGCGCGAAACGAGCCGACGCCGGCGTTTGTGATACCGTAAAACGAATGTATTTAATGCCGGCAAAATGTGCACCAAGCACGCGTAGATTTATGTTGATCATTAGCATATGCGCGCGTACATATACACATGTTCGCCAACACATGGCTGTGAACTTACAAAGCGAGCAGCACGGCGGTGGTTTTAATAGCGTGCCGCGATCAACGCAATTATGCCGCGCGTGTGCAACAACATTTCAAATGAGCAGCCGTGATTGATGGAAATGAAATTCGAGGCCTTGTGTGCAGCGTTCAGACGACGATGATGAACGAGAGATTCAATTGAAAAGATATCGTCAGTCGATCGTTTGCCTGCCTGCCTGCCTGCTGAAGTTGGCGCTTAGCTATAAACGCGCGCGTCCCAGAGCGCTTCAAGAGGGGAAAACTGCGCTGTCGTTGCAATTCCCATTTAGGCTCGCTTCGTTACGCTCGTTTATCGAATGAAATTTCAATTGCACGCCACGCTTCCTCGCGATTAAAACAGGGTGCAAAGTGCTGATAGAATGCTCTCTGTTTCGCCTTTTACAGCGTTTGCATTGTCGGGGACAAGGCACACGAGAATCCCAACGTATTAGGACGGAACAATATTTGTAGGAAGGCAATCAATGATTTACTGGAACATGCGTTGTTCAATCATTATTAAACATGCGCCATATCATTTTTTAACTAATTCCTTGTTTGGATTTCAGGTAAGCGCCCTCAGAATAAATATTACATCATCCTGTTTTGATTTCAATCTTCGTAGGTACCGGTAAGTACAAACTTTTTTTTAAAAAAGTATTTCCAGTAGGACTACATTTTTAAATTTAAAAAATAAATATATCTACAGATGCAAATTCCACACGATTTTGCTATTATATTCTTTTGATGTCTCTAGAAATTGAGTCAGTCGTCACTCCGTATAGCGCTGGAGGGATCGTATTCTATTTCTTACAAGAAATAATAATAAAAAACAATGATAAGCGAGCATTCGTTAACATGAGCCTGTTTGCAAATAAGCTCCCTTACTATTTTGCTGGCTTGAAGGGGTGCTTAAAATCTCTTGACCACTTTTAGTAGCCTTAAGCGCTTATAGTCGTTAGCCATGTGAGTGTCAGATTCATCATTAAAAAGAACGTGTGAATTATAATATATTACCCTGGTAATAATAAGACCTGTCAAAAATCAATTTTTAAATACGGGGGTATTAATCCTTTGACGGTAAAAATAGATGTTAAACTTGCGCGCTTGGCACCGGTTCGCTCCCCGCTGATCAGAGAAATCAGAGAGTGTCTATCAGCGGTCCGACCCCCGCTGATCTCCTACTGAACGCGTGTGGCTTCCGTCTTGCCTGTTGACCCCTGACCCCTTGACTCTGCGTGTGTACGCTTTTACCGTCGGTCAGAATTGAATTTCACGTGTGGCCGGGCAGCTCCGTGCGGCAAAAAATATGAATGGGACTCAATCAATCATTGCAGCAGCGGCAAAAAAGGTGTCGTCGGGGCAATAAGCCGGCTAACTGACATGTCAATAAAAAAGTAGCTGTTAAAACGGTGTCGAAGGCGCACTCTTGCCTTTATTGCCTCTTTGTCAACAAGCAATTTATTGCTGCGGACATATAAACTGCTTTTTTTGCTAATGGAAGAGATTTGCAAATTTAAATTATAGTGCTAATCTCCTGTTTTCAAACATAAATTCATTTAAACTGTTTGGTTAGCCATTTTTTATGATGGATTTCTTTATTAAATATTTAGTTTTTGGTGCAATTCTTTTCAAATTGCTTAGTAGTAATTTTTTTATTTCAGGCCTTTTTTGACAGAACAATTCTATTTGTTAATATCAATTTGATTCATGTTGTAAAATAATTATGTACAGAAAGCACATAATTAATAGATAAAAACTATAAAAACTTTAAAATTATTGTTATTAGAAAAGTTTGTCTACTTATTGCATTGATGCATGTCAGGTTTAATTGGTATCAGAATCTTGAAAAGTGCCTTGAGGAGGAATTAATCGACATTAGACAAATTCCAGTGGCCAATTCTCCCAGGCGGTCGTAAACGTGAGAAAAAGGTCCAGAGGGTCTCCTTGTGTGAAAACAGACAAGCAGCGCGTTAGGTATGAAAATAATACACGAGCCGACGGCGGCGGCGCACGGTGTGAGGCTCGAAAATTGCGCTCAGGGGGTGATCTCTCACGGCGTGATTCTCCAGCTTTTGCGCCACGAGCGATCACACTTTCTCTCAGTGCCGCGTTTTCCTCCCATGGACCAGAAGCTCCCACGCCAAGGAAGGAATCGGGCGGGAGACACGCCACTGGACCCGATCTTCGGAATTCCTGGAGAGATTCGCTGGTGGCACTTTTCAAAGCCAGAAGCCGCATGCACACAAACATTCTCTCCCAGGCCAAACGCCTCGTGCAGAATTCATTAGAGCCGCGTTGTAAATGTGTATACACGAGGGTTAATTTGCATTTTATGCTTCCTTCTTATTCACTCTGCCAAGGTTGGAGGGCAAAAGGCCACTTTCCGCGTACTCTTCAGCAATTTTCGCGACCACCATAAATTTAATTAGTTGTGCGTTTAAGCGCGCCATTCGAAAAAGTTTAATAAACAAGTCTGTCTTTTTACTTTCAAACGTGGTGAAAATGAATAAACAAGCAAACATTTTCCTCATCAAAACGAGGACAACTTTGAAAAATAACCTGTAACAGCAGCTCTTGTTTGTGAAGCTTTTGCGGAAAATGTGTTGATACGGAATTTTCCTGTAAAGAATTAAAGATATAAAAATCAAAATATTATTTTGATTATCCAGTGATATTTTTACCTGCAAAAACGGAGATAAAAATGGTCAGGTGAGAAAGATAAGCCTTACGCCAACTCAAATTACAAAACTTCTCTCTACAGAAGAATCTAAAGACAAAAAAATGTGTAACAAATTGGACATTACAATTTTTACACGGTTGAGCAATTGCCATTGAATACTAAATAATGATCGCATTCTCTGCTCCTCAACCGTGCTGATTAAGCGTACACTTTTTACACCGATGCGTGGAATGCAATAACTCATTTGACTTTTTTATTTAAGATGCACGTTCTTGAATACCAATAATAAAAACCAAAATGGCACTGCAGCGCAGCTCCGGAGCGACGGCTAATGGAAAGGTAGCATCCGCTCTATACACTTATCATTTAAAGCGCTTTTGAAATACCTTTGTACGCGACCACCACGTAATAACATGAATCTAAAAAGCGGTTGGGCTGTATCATAAAATTGTTCACCTACCAAGAGCAACCGTGCGTCTGGTCGCGTTGCTGTTGCCGATGATGACCACTTTTGCAGCATCCGAGACAAGAGGAATTTCAATGAGCTCGCTTGCTCGCGCGTTGTGTGATTTTATAACAAAACATTTAGTTTAATGGCTACATCGAAAAGGCCTTACACATTACACGCATTTTTGCTCTCGCTCCGCTGTTCACCTGTGTTTTGCCCCTCTATTAATAAAGATAGCGCGCGAGTGAGACGTGATGTGTGTTACTCCCATAGACCAGCAGATAAATGGTTATAAAGAGGAGCCTATTGGAGCACAACTGAAACGAAAGCTGTAATAAAATGAATCGAACTTCTTTGGAAAATATATCAAAATGCAGAAGGTTAAAAATTATATATTATGAAATAGGAACATTTTTTAGTTTATGATTACGTTTCACGTTGACAATAAAATGCCAGAAAGAAATTTAAAATTAATAGTATACAAAAATTACCTCTCCATTTTTTCAACATAACTAATTAAGCTTCAATTTTTTAAACAAAACAATTTTTAATTTTATAAAACTTAAAGCATTTTTTTGTAACAAAACAACAAGTAAAATTGCCTCGGTAAAATCCTATAAAATTTTTCTAAAATATTTGAAATTTCATTTTGTATGATTGATTTAATTATTAATTTTTTATATGATTAAAGACCGCCTCTCATCTTCCCCGATTCCTCTCCACATACTAATGTGAACTATTGAGATGATGGATTTCGTCAGCCAATAAAGATAATGTGAGCGCTCACACAACGCAAGCCATTTCATAAAAGAAACGCCGCCCAATATATTTCACCACGGCAGCTCATTTACGAGAAATTGTTCGAATTGCTTTTCGAAATGAGCGGCCGCATGTGAGTGTGTGTGTGTGGATAAAAAATTAATTTGTAGCCGAGTATACCCGCTAATTACAAGAAACCATACACCCTGCATTATAATAAATACACGAGCCCGGCATTCCAGCTCTGTTCTCGTACGTGCGTCGGTCGGAGCAGCATAACCCATATAAAAATTAATTGGTCCGCACTCTGCTGATGCTGCCGTGTGTTGATGAGTTGCCGCGCTTTTTCAAGGATCTTTGACAAGGGTTTGGAGCTCATAATTTAATGATTTCACGCCCATAAATTACTCTCTGTGACAAATAACGTGAATCATTCTAGCGAGATAGAGCAGAAAATAGATCGTAAATTGTGCACGGACGTTGCGAGATTGCGGATTTTCTTCGTTTTGTTGAAGTGTGTGTGTGTGTGTGTGTGTATTTCAAATCTGCCATGCGCATAAATTAATATCGGAAATATTGCTGTTTCTTAATGAATCCAGTTAAGAAGTCATTTTAATAGAATAAACAGAAAAAGACTTGGTTTTTTATATTCTATCTCGTTTAAATTTACCTTCTTTACGTGCAGAATTTGTGGTACAATGCAAACTTTATGTATTTTCCATAATAGATTAATTCTCTTTTGCATGATGACGATATAAAAAAAAAATTGTGATATAGATAAATTATCTATTCTACTTTGTTTATGAGTCATTTTTGCGTCAGTTATTATAATCAAAGTGATTATCTTGCAGATCAGCAAGAGCAATTATGCCCCATACATCCCCACTTCCAGAAAGAAATAAATGAAAGGAAATAAAAATGGGACGTTAGTTTTTGGAATAGTTTAAAAAATTCATAATATAAAAAGTGCATAATATATGTTATAAAATCTTGATACAAAATAGAAAATATCTTAACTTTTTTTTAAATCCACTTTGCAGGATGATAACAAAAGTAAAACCCAGTGAATTTCTCCCCGTTATCATTTTTAACAATTTAAACTGTAACAAAAATGTTTTATTTGAGCAATATTATTAGTGAACTTTGACCTCTCACAGAACGAGTCTCTTTGATTAAAGCAAGCGCACCAAACTTTGCAGACATTTCGCAGCGTTTGCTTTTTTTATTTTCAGTAATTTTCCTTCGTACATGTCTCGCGTCTAAAAAGCCATTGCAAGCATCCAGCCGAGACAAGGCCGACAGAGCCGGAGCAGCAGAAATTATAATCACGGGGTTCGAAATGGCAGCGAGAATAATGAATATGTGTATATGCAAAAAGATCTCGGCGCGCGAGAGTGGAAGAAGAGTAATATGCGCGATGCCTCTTTATTTTTTTCTCCACAGCAGCAGCAAAAGCGTATTACATGCCATGTATATTTTTTTTCTCTTGCAGAGAGAGCGACTCCGTTTCTTAATATATAATCTGAACTTTGTTTCTGCTGACTGTGCGCGCTTATCTGCTGAACCGATCTAACACACAAAAGGGGCCGGGCGTTTTCGCATGAAATATTGCAAAAAACGCAAAAACGACGGACAAACACAGCGGAATCCGTTTTGCGTATTATATATATAATTATAAAGTTTCGCCGAGGGAAACCGGTGCATTTTCGAAAACAGCATCCGGGGATATTATTTTGATTAATAATCACGGCATCGGAGGACCTTGCGTTCTCCATCTTTTTCGTTTTGTGCTTAATTACCAGCGCAGGAGGAATCATGGCGTCTCAAACATCAGCGTGTGTGCAGCCAGCGGAGAGCTACCCGCACGAATTCCAATTGAGACAATAACAAACCAGCCATCTTGGAGCGCAAACTGCCGTGTTGTGGTCCAGCACACAAACTCAGCAAGCATCATATTATGTATTTTGTCGGGCCGGCATGTACATTATCACCCGCCCTATAAGTCACGACTCTCACTCTCAGGATCTTCATCAGCAGCAACCTGCTGTATACATATATATTGTGCGTCTGAGAGCAGTGAGCACAGCACAACAATATTTTATGCGCGCCTTTAATTTGTACGTCTGCATGATAGGTTCAATTTCGCGGACGACGGAGAGCAAAAATGGAGAGGAAAATTGGACGAGCACTGTCGTAAATTCAATTTCAAAAGGCTTGTTGCTGCAACGTTCGCCCATCTCATCTCTGTGCACTCTGCAATCGCGCTGGAGTGATGAATCGAAATCAGTTGCATGAGTAATATACGTATTGTTTTTAAATTCATTCAGAAATATCGCTTGAAGCAACACAAGCGATTCTTACCATCACCAGTTGAATGAAGCATTTCTATAAATAATGTGATAAAATGTTTTAGTTCTCTTATAAACGTGTAATTTTAGAAGAAATTTTTTTTTATCAGGGTGAATCAATTGCTAGAAAACGCGAATAGGAGAGCTAAGGACAGCACTAAAAATGTTTCATGAATGTCAATATTATTATTACTGGTTCTCATCGTGAATTTCTTTTATAATTAATTATGAACAGAAGCAATTTTATGAAAAATTAATTAAATAAAACGGTGTAAAATAAGTATATATTGAAGCAAGATATCAGACACAGGTACACTTTTTATTGCTCTAATGCATTCTTATAAAGGGGTTTTTAAATAGATTAAAAACAATCGACAAATCAATATCCGGAGGAACAACTAATAAAAAGTCTAAACCAAGCAGCCGCAACCCCCTGAACATTGGTGATTTAAATTGCAGATCGGCGATAAATTAGAGGGGACGAGGAGCAAAAAAATCGTGCATCTGCTGTTAGAAAATCTTTAAATTGCGATAAAGGAAAATTAAAAGGCCCGGCTTGTATAATTTGGATTGCATCTTGAATGGAATAATAATTATACGTGCGCGGCGGCTTAATATTTTCTCCGTCTGCGCGTGCATTAATTGCTGCTTCAGAGGCTTGAGAGGAAAGAAAACAATCGACCACGTTCAAATATATTATTTCGGCAGTATTGCTGCAGGGTGTGACAAACACAAGGTACACATAATGTGTTTTCTACCCACCAGCCTGGCGTCTTTTACGGCAGAAGCAGCAGCAGCCAAGAAGAAGCGTGAAGGAAAAAGATATGTAGCGGTACAACAACGCGGTCCTGCTTTTTGTTGGAAGCCAACAATTGTCGGCGGTTTGAATTATTGTAATTTTGCATTATTGTTTAACAGCAGAAAGATGATTTTAAAATAAGAATCCAGTTTTCGTCCGTCAGCCACACGGTGCTGACGTGATTCGTTTAATAGAGCAGAACCCGATTCAAAGGGGTGAGTCCAACAGTCAGTTAGCAAAAGAATTTATCACTTATTATTGTAAACATTTTCAGTTCTTGTACTTGATTTAAGTATCCGATCGGATTTGCAACTGTAACCAATCCACCAACAAATTCTTCATCTGAATTCATCGGTCTTCATCATTCCAACCCTCTTAATTCTGCCAAATTGGTGACCCCGACGTGACAGTAACGCAGCCAAACTATTTCAAGTATCACAGTCTAGCCATTTCAAGATGCGAATTCGCCGGACACCAGCAAGCTCGGATGCCCACTGGTTTCCTTAAACCCGGCGAACGCAAGCACCAAGAATTTTTTATTGGAGACCGAAAACCGTTACACAGAGTGGACTCACAAACTGCCAATCGCAAGTTCAAGAATTTTTCGGGTACAACAATCCCAAAATTTAAATTCGCAACAATGCTGATGAGCAACAAGTAAATCAACCGTTTGAACGCAAGAATTTTCAACAGCAGTCATCAGCATCAACCAACAATCAAGAGAAACAATCGACCATCGCACCAGCTTGAAGAATTTTCCAAGTTCTATCCCCGTTCGTGTCAGCGGCCGCGACAATTTCGCCTAAGAGCCTCCCTGTCAGTGTGGAGTAAGGAAGTCTGGAGAACTTCCCTTGGCCGGCAAAATGAGAAGAAAAATGAAGAATTTTGATGCGAAGCAGTAACTGCGTCCGCGTAGGGCCCACGCGAAAGAACAAAAGACGCCTAGTTCTGCTCGACTAATCACAAAAAGGTTTGCCTCATTTGACACGGGTTAAATTCGGTCGCGATTGAGTTTCCATAATTTTAATGCAAAGACAAAATGTGTCACCTAAGAATTTTCCTTTCTGCTGATAAACAAACTCGTTTAAATTTCAGACCAAAATAATTTCAAACGCGCTGTCCTCGCTGTTGCATTTCTTAAAGTGGAATAGGAGTTCACGCTCCTTTTCATTTGCCCTTGTCTGAACAAAGCGTTCGACAATTCCCGTGCAACAGAGTGTACAGTATGACAAAATATTAGATTTTTGGTAGTTGATGATTGCGGTTGGTCTGGAGCGCAAAGCTCGATCGACACCGCAGTGCAACACCAAAATGCTGGATTAATTACGGCGATTCAAAGTCGGTCCAGTTAAATTTCAAAGTGGTGACCCACGACGAGTATTGACACGAACACGCGCAGCCAGAGTGATATGATGTCGTTCGAGGTGACTGATTTTGGATTCCCTGGCGGGGTCAACGATAATCTGAACAATCAAGAAGACGGTGAAGTGCAGAGATTAAAAAACGACAATGCAGTTTTGCAGCAAAGAATCGCCATGATGGAACAGCAGTTGCTGAATTTGAATTCGCAACAACGTGGTTCGCAACAGTCGACAGAAATTTCACTGAATGAGTCGATGCAACCATTGTTGATTGAAATTGAAAATAATAATGCTGCTCAGTCAACTATGATTCAGCCTTCTCGTCGTTTCCAAATGAACTACAAGCCACCAATGTTCATTCCGAGCAATCCTGAGATCTTCTTCGCTCTTTTGGAAAACCAATTCAAAGAGTATGGTAACCTCTCGGATTTGACAAAATTCAATATGTTGGTGAGCGCGCTGGAGCCGCACGTTCTTCAAGGGCTGGAGAGTATTCTTATGAATCCACCGCTTCAAGATGCGTACAAAACTCTGAAAGTTCAAATCCTGAAGAATTTCTCTCCTACTGTTGGACAAACCGTTCAGCAGTTTTTGAAGGGTGAAAGTATTCGAGCTAAGGAATTGCCAACTGCATTTCTGGCTCGATTGAGGAGCATGTGCTCTAAACTTAACCTACCGAACGTGTCGGATGCATTGCTCAAGGGCATTTTCTTGAAGGGTTTGCCCTCTGATGCCCAAAGCAAAATTTACCATCTAGAAAACCTTGATGAAGCTGCTACCATGCTGGACAGCGCCCGTGAATGGTCTTTGATGGGCAATGAGTTGTCGGTTCATGCGATTGCGAAGACCGCTCCAGTCGAGAAGGAATCGGACATAACGAACGTGCTCAAGGAACTGCAGAAGAGCAACGCGCTGATAATGGAGGAGCTGATAGAGCTTAGAAGATCAAGGAATCGGTCTCCCACTCCCCGTGGTACAGATCGAGAAAGAAGACGATCATCTTCGAGGTCGCGCCAGCACAAAAATGGTGTCTGCTGGTATCATTACAGATTTGGCGACAGGGCTTTTCAATGCAACTCCCCGTGCTTGCTGGAGAAACATCCCTTGGCCACCCCTCCTGAGAATGAGTCAACAAACGCCAAGGGCAAGCAGTAATTGCGGCCGCTGTTTGCCCACCTTCATCAGGTCGCCTATTCATCCCTGACAAGACTTCAGAACAGGTTTACCTAATTGACACCGGGTCCGATGTTAGCGTTTTCCCGTCATCCTATTTGCGCGGTACTAAATTAATTCCATCAACAATTTCTCTCTCTGCGGCAAACGATACGCCGATTAGAACATTCGGATTCGTTGAAAAAACTGTCAGTTTGGGACTAAAAAGGGATTTCAGATGGTCATTTCTCGTTGCCGAGATTTCAGATCCCATCATTGGGGCTGATTTTTTTAACACACTTTGACCTGTTAGTAGATTTGAAGCAAAAAAAACTGATCGATAAATTGACCAATGTGGCTACCAGCAGTTTCAGCAGTCTGATTAATTCTAACACACCAAGTGTGCGGGTGATTGAACAAAACCACTCGTATTTCCATTTGATACAAAAATTCCCAGATCTCTTTTCTGCCGACAACAAACGGCGTCACATCAAACACAATTTTGTGCACGAGATTGAGACAGTTCCAAATTTGGTAGTGAAAAATAGATTTCGGCGATTAGATCCAGTCAAGCAAGCTTTTGCACACAAAGAGTTCCTTAGGATGTTAGAAAGTGGAGAAGCGCGCCGATCGTCGTCTAGTATGTCATCTGCTTTGCACATGGTGCCTAAAAAGAACTCGGGTCAATGGAGGTGTTGCGGAGATTATCGAGCACTGAATGCGGGAACAGTCCCAAATAACTACCCAATGCGTTCCATCCAAGATTTTACCCACAATTTGGCGGGATGTAAAATATTCTCTGCTCTAGATTTGCCCCAAGCATATCACTTTATCCCAGTTCATCCAGATCATATTTACAAGACCGCTATTACTACGCCTTTTGGACTCTTTGAATTTCCTTTCATGCCTTTTGGCCTCAAAAATGCTTCTCAGTCATTTCAATCATTCATTGATTCGCTGATTGGAGACTTGGATTTTGTCTACGTGTATATAGATGATATTCTCATTGCATCCAAAAATGAAGAAGATCATTTATTGCACGTAGAAACTGTCCTTAAAAAGCTTGACGAAGCAGGTTTGAGGTTAAATGTGCAGAAATGCAAATTTGGCGTGCAGGAGATTGATTTTCTCGGCGTTCATATTTCAGCTGATGGCATCTCCGCAAAGAAGGAAAGAGTGCAAGCGATAGTTGATTTCCCGATTCCAAAGACGGTGGAAGAATTGCGTTCATACTTGGGCACGATTAATTTTTACCATCGTTTCTTGCCTCACATCGCCGAGATTTTAGCGCCTCTGACAGCACTTCTTTCAGGACCAAAACAGTCTAAAAAAGACAAACTAAAATGGACAAATGAACACCAGAAAGCTTTTGAAAAAAGCAAAGAGTTGCTTGTTTCGTCCACTTTGCTTGCTCATCCGTTACCAGGTGCAAAATTGTCGCTCGTTACTGATGCGTCAAATTTAGCAATTGGTGGCGTGCTGCAGCAGCAAGTGGAGGAAGACTGGCAGCCCTTGGCATTTTTCAGTAGAAAATTGTCAAAAACCGAGCAAAAGTACTCCACTTACGATCGCGAATTGTTAGCGATCAATTACGCGGTTAAAAAAATTCAGGCATCATCTCGAGGGCCGAAATTTCACCATTCTGACTGACCATCTACCGTTGACTTTTGCTTTCACCAAAAATAGACAAGACTGCACCCCGCGACAATGCAATCATTTGGAGCGTATAAGCCAGTATTCGACCGACATTCAATTTATCCGGGGAAATTGCAATATTGTCGCGGACACAATGTCGAGACTAGCAGCGATCACAGCTAGATTCCCACTTCTGGAATTGGCGCAAGCTCAAGTAAGTGACGCAGAACTTGCTCTTGTACGCAAGGGGAAGTCTGCATTACAACTTCTTGATTACCCTCTGCCAAATTCAGATTTGAGAGTTTGGTGTGATTGCACCAATGGAAAAATTAGACCATTCGTCACTTCACAATTTAGGAAACAGGCGTTTGATTTGGTGCACGGACTAAGCCATCCTGGTATTAAAACCACTGTGAGAATGATAACTCAAAAATTTGTGTGGCCAGGAATGAAGAAAGACTGCACAGAGTGGTCAAAAGCGTGTCTTGCTTGCCAAACGTCAAAGATCCACGTGCACAATCGCACACCATTACAAAGTTTTTCCCTGCCTGAACACAGATTCTCATCTTTGCATGTGGACTTGGTCACTTTGCCATATTCAGGTGGTTTTAAATATCTCTTGACAGTCATTGACAGGTACACCCGGTGGCCTGAGGCAATTCCATTAACCGACATTACTGCCGAGACCGTTTCTCGAGCATTTTATGAAAATTGGATTTGCCGTTTCGGTTGTCCTCTGACTGTGGTATGTGACCAAGGTAGACAATTCATTTCTGATCTGTTTGAAAAACTAGCCGAACAGATGGGATTCAAGTTAGATTTCACAACTGCTTATCATCCACAGTGTAATGGCATGGTGGAGCGTTTGCATCGCACGCTAAAAGCAGCGCTCATGTGCCACAAAGGGCAATGGACAGCCGCCTTGTCAACCGTTTTGCTAGGATTGCGAACTGTGTTAAAGGAGGATTTGAGGTGCAGCACAGCAGAGTTGTTATACGGCGAACAATTAAAATTGCCGGGTGAATTTTTCGTTAAATCCGAGAATGAAATGCCGCAACATGAGTTGTTAATTAAATTGCGCGCGATCATTGAAAAATTACGTCCGACTCCTGCTTCACACCATTCAAATCACCTCAAAACATTTGTTCATCCTGATATGGCTACTGCTTCACACTGTTTTGTGCGTACTGATGCGGTCAGAAAATCATTGCAGCCTCCATACACTGGTCCTTTCCCGATAGTAGAAAGAGGACCCAAGTTTTTCAAGTTAGAAATCAAAGGCCAGCACAAAAATGTCAGTGTAGACCGTTTGAAACCAGCTTTTATTTTAGCCTCAGAGTCTGTCTCTTCAATAGAAGTAGTTAAAAGCAAAGTAGTGGAAGAGCAGACCGTTCAAACTGAAACTGTCGAGAAAACTGCAAAGTCATGCAGAAAAGTAAGATTTGCAATTTGAGTTTAGTTAATGTCTCTTAAAACTTCCAGTTTACTCCCCCCGGACTAAATGTAGTGGTTGCGGAGCCGAGCTCCCACTCCTTTTTCATTTTTAGTCTAGGGTATTGTTATTCATGATTGTTAGAAATTCGTTAATGCAACAGAGAGAGAGATTTTTAATTTAAATTAGTTTTCGCCGGACACACGAGCCAACAAGTCGCATCTTAAGTGTTCCGAGCGTTTAATTGTGAAGGACCCGGCTCAATCGGGTAAATTCTTTTCTAATTTTAAATTGTTCTTCAAGACAAATCTCTTTAAATTGTCAATTCTAAGTCGTGTATCAATTTTGTTTAAAGGTCCTTGTATTCTGTTAGACTAAGTCGCCAAGTGACTGACGTTTATAAAGAGAAGAATTCGTTGAAAATCCCGCAAGGTTTAATTTCCACCTCCTACCCCCCAAAGATATATACACACGCCCCTCGCGATGGATTTACTCTCCAAAAGCAGGTGCGCGCTGCTGCTGCTCTGAATTGATTTTGGCAAGCAGATTGGTCCACCGCGGATGCTCGCAACTTTGACTCTGGATATTGAGGTTTCTAGGGCCGTGGTCGAATGGGTTTAACTTTCAAATAATATATTGGAGAAATGCACACCCTGTTTAGGTTTGCAATTGCAAAGCTTTAAAATGATTTATCTAAAAAAATACGGCTTGTATAAAAACCGTGGGATTAGTTGCAAAACAAAAATCTTTGATATATGATAAAAAACACATATTAGACCTTGAGTTGCTAAATTAGAGGTCCAAAGGCAAACACCGTAGAACTTTGATGCGTCTTCAAAGATTATGTAACTTTTGTTTGACTCCAACTATAAAGACATTCAGTGTGAAGTTGCAGAAATACTTTGTAAGAAACTGAAAATCATCAAAACTGATGAAACTTTGGGGTCTGGAATTTTTTTCAGCCTTTAACATATTGTTAAATCAACAAAATTGTGATTATATGATACACCCCACTCCCAAACCAATTTTATTCATTTTCTTATGTGCAATAAAGCAATTATTTTCCTTTTATACTCAACTGAAATGATTGACGCCCTGTTGGCAGACTACTAGAATATTAAGAATGTATTTCCTCGCCAACGCTACACGATTTGTTTTGCACGGCTAAGTGCCAATGAGCTGCTGTTGCTATAAATGAGCAGCCAGCTTTAACTCCCACGCTCAAGTTCTTACTCGTTTTTTGTGTGCTATTTAAATCTCGAAAGAGGCCGAAAATGACGAATTGCTGTCGGCCTGTCATTGAGGTTTTGCTGAATTTTCACGCTGAGAAATTGAGTGAAGTTCTGGAATTGATCTAAATAAGCACCGCATACGTGTGGAGTGGATTCGGCGTGTGAGCTGCATTAATTTGTGCTTGGGTGAAAATACGCAAAATACCTGTATAGCTAAGATAATTATTTAGATATTCGGTAAGATGAAAAAAAAATTCTAAAAGTACGCAGCATTGTGCCTAAAATGTCAAATATTATATGTGTCTTGATCAGCAAACCTAAACAGAAAATGAGTCTCAGCAGCCCTATATATGCTTAAATGTTTTACTATCCTTTTTCCACTCTTCGTTGATTTCGCCGCTGCTGAAGTTCCGCCATTATAGCCCATAAATGTTTGCGGATCCGCAAAAGGGCAAATCTGCTGCGGCCGTGTGCGCCGCGCCTCCGCCTTCGTCGCCGAGCAGGAACGATCGATTATTACCAATAACAATAAAAATGGAGGATGGATCTGGTCGGATCGGTGGCGAAAAGGAAAATTTCGTCATAAATTTTACGACGCTAATTGCCTCTCGCGCGCCGAGATGGGCCGTGCAGCAGCTCGTTGTGTGGGAGAGGGTTGCTTTGGAGGAATTCACGATGCATGAGACATGCGATGTTTCTGGGCACGCAATCGGCCGCAATAATAAGCCAGCTCGCTGCTCTCCCATTTTTTTCAACGACCGAACGCGTCCGCGTGATTGCCATCCTCTTATATATGTTATTTCTTCCAAAAATTGGTGTACGCGCGCCGTATTTCGTTGTTTGTTGGCTTGCCTCCGAAGAAATCATTTCCACGTGTAAAAAACATGATTTTACGCCTGAAACAAGGCAAAAAATAAGTGCGTATCCATTTCCTAGAAATGATAGATATTTTAAAGGCATTTTAGCTGTGTTAGCTCGCTTTGGTTACGGCGGCAAACAAATGTGAGTTCATATAATTTGTCTTTTCCTTAAGTAATTCACTAAAAGTTTTATCTAAAAAACTTTTTTCAAGACCAATTTAATATATTTTTGTTTATTATGACTTGAAAAGTTATGATGCATACAAATATTGACAGATCGGGATTAAAAAAAATTAAATAGTAAAAAGGGCACCATCTCTGGCAAATAACTTGATGAAACCTTGCTCTGGAGGGCAAATTTGAAATGGGCACAAACACTCATAAATACACAAAAACTCGTATTTAAATGTTATAAAAATTTCCTTAATATAATTTCTGAATTATGGGAAACAGATTTTGGTTAAAATTTTGTTATCATAGAGTATTATAGCTAGATGTTTGTGGTTTAAATATTTAATTATGCTTCATTATTAAAGCCACGTACATTAATTCTACCCGTCCATATATAATCAAAACAATTAGATTTCTTGCACCAAATTTACGTCATTGATATTAATTAATTTATTTAACTGACTCATATATATTAACGGCACTCAAAAAGTGAAAAAGGCACAAAATGCACAAGTGATCAAGTCGCTCCAACGTCGGCAAATCAAAAGTCGTACACGGCCTATGCTAAAATACAAAAAGTATTTTAAAACAAGGAAGAAAATATTCAGGATTAATCTTTAAATTTAAGAAACTGATTGGCTCTGCTGTACATGAGGCCTGCGTGGCCGACACAGTTGCTACAGTATATAGGAGAACGAATGATTTTATTTTTCCTCATTAACTTTCACTGTTAGCTAACCATCCAGTTGTAATTTTTCCACACAGAGTAGAGCCATTCAGTAAAATCAAAAAATGTAGGCACAAAAAAATATATTTTCCTCCTTTTCCTTCATTCAAACGATTAATCTGGCATAATCGCAAAGCATGCTGTAAATATAGCGTGTTTCCGCAAAAAAGGAGCTTAATTAGCAACAGGAAAATGTTTGAGGAATGATGTTTTTCTGAATCTGGGATAGCTCGCTCGGGTCTTCTGCTGAACCGCAGCTTTCCAGGAAATTTTTATGCATAAGAAACCGAGAACATATACCATCCCACCTTCCTCCACGACGTTTAACTTTTTATACTTTGTGGTACCGACGGTATCCTTTCCTTCGACTCGGGAAGGAGTTGTAAACTCTGACTCATAATGATAATAGCCCGGATAATAGTGTAATATTCATGAGCGCATTCACAGTCAGTCATGCCGCGCGCCGGTGATCGGGGAGAGTGAGTCTATAACTTTTCAAATAATACAACACATAAACACCTCTCACCTTGAACTATCCGCACGCGGTAATCGTGACCCGAGCCGTGCGGCTCATTCATCACTTTGTAATTTTAAAAACAATTAAAGATTTTCCTCTTGACTGAGCAAGCTGCGCCGACGATCCTCCAAATAGTCTGCTCGCAAAGTGGACACGTAAAAGAAATATCTATAGTAGAAGAGAATATCATATTAAAATAAATTTGTGATCTTACCTGTACAAAACGTATCCACAAAAACTACCAGACTCAAAGCTTTGGGATGTAATTTTTGTTCGATATTTTAGAAAAAAAATAAATTAATGAAGGGCAGATGAAGTTGTCAAGTGAGCAAGTGAGCAAAGCCGCTTACATACGCTTCATGTTGAGTTTAAATTAAATCACGATGTTTTGTAAAAATGAACGTCAACTGTTTTACAAAACGCTAATAACAATTTACTGAATGAACTCACTGATAAAGAATGGTGAGTGGCTCTAAAGGGTCTATCGAATTCCGAGTTTCTATATATGGCAGCGGGCGGGTCGAACGTAGCGAAACTATCCTGCCAATCTCGCAGCCCCGGCGGGTCGGGGGTAAATTTTCGCGGAAATGATCAGCATAAGCGCGGCTGACGTCGGAGAGTGTGCGAATGAATGTATAGGAGGGAACGCGCCCTGGAGAAATTGGCGTGCAATGACAAGTAACACGTTTTAATTTGCGCAAGGTCGGGAGAACGACAAAATGTGTGCTGTGTGTCTCCGGGGTGTTGTTTACCGAGAGCAAAATAGCTGCGTGCGTGGAGCAAATGGCAAAAGGGCGCATTTTTGTGCAGATTAATCCACGCCCGAGAGAGTGGGTGAGCAGCGGATAATTGAAAGCTGCTCTCTCTCTCTCTCTCTCTCTCTCTCTCTCTCTCTCTCTCTCTCGCTCTCGTGTGTGTGAATATTATCAGGGAGGTGTGTGCGAGAATAATTAGTGGATCGTGAATGAGCCGCGAGCTGGATGCTGGAGCTGCTGCTCTCCAGAGCGCCGCCGGCACGAGACGAGCTCACGAAGCCTAGCCGCGGGCCTGGCACGCTTAAAACTCACTCTTCGCCCGCGGAGCACCGCACTCGCTGCCGCTGCATTCTTGCCCGCATATCTGGCTTATTAGAAAATTACCGGTTGTATATTACAATTTGAAAACTGTTGTAAATGTAAATCAAAGCAGAATTTTAATCTTTCAAAATATAGATTTTTGCATTTGTGTTATTCTGCGTCTTTTACATAGTTTCTATATTTGAAAAAAATTAATTTGTGACACATTTCATCATGCAAATCTCGATGCATATTATGGCAATATATGATATCAATGTCTAAAGTTAATTTTGATATTAAATATTATTTTTAAAATAATTTCAAATTACAGTCTAATTGTCTGGGCACACTCCAGCTCTGTCCTCCTGGACAGGGTTTTCGTAGCCAGGAGTGTTGCCTTATCTCACATGCTTTTATAAAATTTTGGACTGCCATAACATGAATGTATTGACTAATTGTGAGAATAAACAACAATAATAATTAATATAAAGGTTAATTTAGAATAATGAAACTAGCACTGACTGGAAGATTTCTGTATATCAGAAAATTTGAACAAAGCTGTAAGCAAAAATTATGTCAGTCTAGATATTAGTAAACTTTAGTTGAATTTTTCCCTCCCTATGAAACTTATTTCTGTCAATTTTAAAATCGAAATATAAATTTTTAATTCCTATCAATCTCAAAAGAACTAAAATAAGAGATACAATATTTATTCGCTCTCTGACAGGAACACGTTTTGTATCGAAACTTCTGTGTGTCATCTGATTGAGCAAATTGTTAGCTAGAACCAAGTCGATAAAAAAACGTTTGCTGAATACGCTGAATGCATCGCATTGTGCACGAGAAATGCGCCACCCGCAAGTTTTCATCTGTTTGCACAACTGCATTTTGCGCTCATTGTTGGCGTGATCAGTGCACAAAAGAAGCGAACAGCAAGCATTAATTCTTTTAGCCTAAAGGTTTATCTTGTAAATATAAAGTTCTGGAGGATCGTTTGATACGCTTACTTACATTTCATGGTCGCATTATTCAATTCAAGTCTTGACAAGAGCAGTGTGTTGGTTGATGTGCGTTTCAGTAAATTTTATTTAGATTTTGATTGAATGACCGCATACCGCACAAACGTATCTTATAGATCTGCTTATTAATTGATGGTTGTAACTTTATTTCTATAAAATAAATAATTTGACAAGAATGAAAAACTTGAGCGCATTCTTTAATGAATTGTGTTTTTTTAATCGTAAGCTTCTTTTCTTGTATGCATCATCGCAAGCTGAGAAATATTTACCTCAAAAGGCTACTTTTTATATTTGAGAGAGTAGATTTCTGTTGAAATTCTGACAGTGAGTTTTGGTATTGAAATGTCACTCATTGTGCAGATAAATTCCATCTGATTTTTTTTCGAACAGGAGTTTATATGAGCAGAGCCTTCTACCTTTTATGCACTGCTAAAGAGGGCACAGACTGAAGAGGCTTAATACAAGAAAAAAATAATTTTTTAAAATTAGTTAGAGCCTATATCATGTGATATAACAAGAAGCTAGTATTATCTAAATTTTAATTAATAAATTCCGCTCCTCCAGACCAGAATTACTGAGCACCTGAATAATATTTACGTGAACTAACTCCTTGCTAGCTAATAACACTTAAGTCATTGGACCTGAAAATAATTTTTGCTTCTACTTTGAAACTAATTGTTAAGTTTTGGAAATTCCTGTAAAATTCAAAGTCCAATATTATCCTCAAAATATTAATTGTTGCTGAAGTTTAAACAGGATCAAAAATCAAGCACTGCAGCCCCCGAGAGCATGGAAACCGCTTTCTGACGATTCAGTGCCAAAGGCTGCAGTTGTCTCTCTTTTTATTACCCTTGAGCGGGGATTTGCTTTTTACTGGCAGCGTGCATGCGTGCGTACCGCCGCGGTGGAGGGGCATTCAAAATAATAATTTCGATGCGAGTGTGTGTGTGTGTAAAGTGTCTGCTATAGATGTAATATCGGATCCCCCTCCGCCAGAGGTTGCAAGGTTCCTCGAGGCTAGCAGCCAACCAAGTGATAGCGGCCGCTTCATCCAGCCAGAATCACTCTGCAAAGTCTGCAGGCAATATCATATCACTGCGAGCTCTCTCCGCGTGCTCTTTGTTTGCTGCGTGCACGTGACCCTCCCTCAAATCATCCCTTTCCGAGCAACCCTTGCCCAGACCTGTCGCCGAGCGAATATGTCGAGCTGTCCTCGCCAGTGAAACGCTCGCCGACGAATTTTGTGCAAAAGCCGAGTTTCAGCCGCGACTCTCGCCCCTTGAACGACTGTGTCGCGAGCAATCGCACTCCGCATTCGGTTACTCGGTTGTTGCTTATTTGATAATCACCTGAAATCATGGTAAGTACATTTTATGTAGTTTTTTTTATCAAACGAGAAAATAGTTTTCTCCTGTGAGGACATTGTTAACTTGTAGCTAGATGAACGACTATATTAATGAAAAGAGCAGTTGGGAATTCAAAATTGAGTTAAGGAAATTTTAATAAAGATTTACATTTGCTGTTAAAATTAAGTTTGAAAGCCAGTTTCACATTTCAACTGGTCAAGTTCGCTCTAGAATACTATATTTTAAATTATTTTCTCTATTTTGGCAAGTTTAATGGTATTTAGATCATTATTGGTCCTTAACGTTCTACGAAAATACATACAGCTTGAAATGCGAAAAAACGCTAGATAGTTTAATTTTCTACTTTATTTTCCTCTCACAGATTGCCATTAACACGTTATATATTCAAAAACCTTTGTTTCTACAAAATTGAACTTATTAAATTTAGTTCATATTAAGAGAAATGATTCAAATAACGCAACAACAAATTGATATAAAAATGTTTTTAAAAAGTTATTTTTAAAGTTTGTAAATTGCAATGTTAGAAATAAATTCAAATAAGACGCTGTACAAAAATTTAAAAAGAAAACATATGCATTACTTATAAATTTAAAACCAAATTTCTAAGAGTAAATGTAATTTAGTTCTTTTTAAAATATCTGAACCAAGAAAAATGCCTACTCGTCTCGGCAAATTGCCCAATAAATCAAAAACTTTTATTTGCCGCTGTTCGAATCTTTTTCTTTTCTTTCCTCTGCTGTAAAAAAGATTGCTGGCATTTATTCCAATTGAAAGATTGCATTTAAACAGTGCTGCTCGGGAAACTTTTTAATAAACAAGAGAGCGCTTAGAAGAAAGGGAGTCTCCCCGAAGTATACACACAATTATTTTCCTCCACTGCCTCTCAAAATGAGGTTATGAAGTTTTCTCTGCTTCTCCCTCGTCGAGGAAACTTTTTGTGCCAACGCCGAATAAATTTTGTGGAAAAGAAAAGGGAAAAGCGCTGTGCGCACAGCACACACATACACATACTATATTATAAAATCGTAAAAAGTTAAACAAAAAGTTGGGGCTGTTGCCGCGTGGTTCGAGAAAAATGTGAGCTTCCCAAGAAAAAGGGTTCCTTATGCGCGCGCCTTTCGCTTTAAAGCACGTTATTATTATCGCATTATAATAAGATTACGAGCGCATTAAAAAGGTCCCGCTTGTGATTTATTCCTGTGCTGCTCGCAGTGCAATGATAGGGATTCAAGCACATGATAATTATACACGGCGAAAACGTTGTGTTTTGTGGGAAAACTGTTTCGGTAAGGGCGGGCGGGCGGACGGCTGAGGGTGTGTGCGCTTCAGACATCAACAGGCGCCTGCTCTTTTCTGCAGCCGCACACAGGAATGAGGATTTTAGTCCGAAATGCAACTCTTCCTTGGTCTTCATTACCTATACATATAGTAAAACTATTCACTATCGTATAAATCTAAAATCAGCCTACAAGTTTGAATTTCTTAATTTTGTGCGAATTTGGAGGATTAATGGTCGTACTAAAATTATCATTTGAATTTTTTGTACTTTCCAATGATTTTCCAGAAGGGAAGAGCCAGAACTCCAGAAAAAGGTTAACTTTGGTAAATTGAATGATTGCTTTCTTGTAGAACAAAAAACTGATTTCCAATGTCAATTCGATAAACAGATTTAAATAATAATTCATATATTAGATTATATTAAATCTAAATATATATGCCTCTTTGTTACGTTAATGATTCGTTGATAGGAACTCTAGACCAAACAAAAAGATTTTTTACCCTGAGAGCGCCTCAAGTGGTCGACCCATCGAGGCGCGTGTGTGTTGTATCGGAAAGAAAAAGATACCTGCCGTGTCCGAATGGGGATTATGACCTTTCAGAGGAAGAAAAGGAAAGAGCAGGCCAAACATACAAATTACAGCCGACTTTTGATCCGATTTACGATGGGAAACGACCCGCTAATTGCTATTGTACCGCTCGCAAAACTTTTCTCCCCAGGAAAATACATCCACGCTACAATATTTCTGGTGAAATTAATATTGTATGGCGCGGTGGTGGCTGTTCGCTTTTTTTCCTCCTCCGCCGCTCTCCTTTGTGCCTGCCTTTGTGCCAGGCGAGACCTGTAAATTTATAATTAGCCTCCGTCTGTGTTTGAACTTGGCGCCGACCGCTTTGAACGCTCGCAAAATGATAATTTGACAGTGCGGTGGCGGCAGCGGCAGCCAATCGAAGTTGGAATAATTTTATTCCATTGCAGACTTATGGTCAAAAACTGATTACCGCCGTTGCCAAGCGAGGAAGAGAGGAATTAATGCATACGCGCAGGGGTGCTCTGCCGGAAAAGAGTCTGAGCCAGAGACTGATGCCTGGCGCCGCCGATCAATTATTCCCTCTTTGATGAAATGCTCGCTTTGAATTCCGATGCCTGCCACATCTCTGGTTGTGGAGTAATTCACAGTATAAAATTGGACACATGCTGAGCAATAAAATCAAATTGAAATTCATATAAAAAATAATTCATATCCAATTAATGGGCTGTATCAAACCCAAAAGCAGTAAGAACAGAAATACTCACTTTCGATAAAAACACTTCCTCGCCCTTTTCAAGAGTAAAATGTCTTATTAATTAGAAAATTGCAAATTAATCCGGGCCTAATTTTGCAAGTACCAATATTACATCACATTCTTAATTTTTCTCCGATGTTTCACGACTTATGCCCTCAAAATCTTTTTTTAATTGGACAACAGTGTCAGCCTTCACTAAGGCAACGCAATTTTACCGTCTATATTTTTCTTTCATAAAAGACAGAATTTCACTTTTTGAAATTTCTTTGAATAAATGCTTGTGAATATTTTGCAATGAAATTTCTTCGCAGAATATACGAATGGGGAATTTTTTCCAATAATTTTTTATTGATTGTACACTGCAATGAGTGCAGTTGATCGTTTTTAAAAACAAGTAAATATTGTAAGTAAATTAACTGTTAATGACGCCTTAGGGCCAAAAAAATCGCTGTCCGTAGTACGAGATCGAGCAAGACTCTTTTCTTCTTTACCTTATGCCACTCACCCTGTTTTCAAATCCGCATAGAGAAGAGACTGAGCATTTTTAAACGAAAATTTGACAGCTATTTGTTCAAAAATAAATTTGAAAGTGCAAGTTTCTTAATATTTTTAGTTTAAAAATGTTTTAAAAAGAGATGAGCTGTAAGAACAAAATGTTTCAATGTTTCTCCCATTTTTTCTTCATACCTTATTAAGCATTAAAGAGAATGTCCCCGACACAGGCAGTCCAGAAGTAGACAGTTTCCCCCAACACTCACTGGTCTTAAATTATACCGCCGTTCCCACACGTGCCTTATTATTTGAAGGACCAATTTAAATTTTGCCTTTTTGTCTGACCCCTCATTAAAATATGCATATGGCCCGCGTTATTTCATATTAAAATCCAAGCCCGCAACAAATTGACCTGTCAAATCTAAATATCAGGGTGAAGAGGGGGATGAGTTATAACTGAGAGGCCAATTACGCGCCACCTGTTGGTTCTGCTGATTAAAATAAAGGAAGGAGATATAGCAGACCGCCAAAATCACCTTTGCCACGCCAGGCTAACCTGATTTACATTCGTAATTTGGTGAACGCAACAAGCACGCGTGTTGTGAGGCGAGGAAGCGGAAATTTTTCAGATTTCATCAATTCCTCCACGCAATCTCGATCAAATCACGCCGACACACGCGTTTCCCTCTCTGCACTCGAATTTCGCAAGCAGAGCTAATTGAGGAAAATGGCTCAAAGTACACGAATTTAAAAGAGTGCAGGTGTTTCCTGACGTGCATCTAAATCTTCATTTTTCTATCCGATTAATATATATTCAGTCTGGTAATAAATAATAGTCAGAAGCCGTGATTATAATTACTGCACGTGTAATTGGAATTTCCTGAATGGCTGATGGGCATTTCCAGCCAGTGATGGTTGCATTCGCTGGCCTGACGTTGTTGGAGTAAAAATACGATTAAACCGTAAACCTTTTGACCGACGCAAGTAGTGCAACAATTGTAATTATTCGTAATTTATGAAACTCTAAAATGTTTATATCACCTCTTGTAATTATACCGTTTTGGTTAAATTTATGGCCGGGAGAGAAGCAAATTGGATGCACTTCTGAGAAAATTATTGTGTGCATTAGAGTGCTTTCCCAAGATTTATGACCAAAATAGCAGTGACACGCAGTGCCGCGCGATTTTATGTGTAATGTGGATTGGTCTATCACGACTCCAATCCGCGTCCGTCCAATCGCGTCCAAGGGTAAATTAGGCAGTTGCCGTTGACCTTAGCTGAAGAAAAAATGATGGTGGCAAAACCGAGCCGTTTCGTCACAAAGTATTCCAATTCATACTATAAAAAATCCTGCTTTTCCAATCCGAAATAAACAATGCTTGCAGTTTGAAACCGCATTTAAAAATACCCCAAAGCTCGGCAGTTTGCCGCCTTTGATCTGACTCCAAAAAGCAATATATATCACCGCATGTGAAATTAATGCAAAATTGATTTCAAATTGACGGGCAAATGAAATTTCCACTCAGACCAAATTCAATTGTCACTCAGCGCGGCCGCAAAGGCTTTGTGCAGAATTTATACAGAAAGTAATTGGACCACTTTGCCGCAGCGCGCGCGTGTGTGTGTGTGTGTTAAATTTGAGCTCGAGAGAGCCGAGTTTTGCCAACAATTAGCCAGATTATCATATTAACACTTGAAGAGCAGAGAGCAAGAGCCGCGCGCATGTAGCATCCTGTAGCGCAAACACACAAAGCAACACGTTATTATTAATATTCGCGAGCTGATTACGGCATGCACACACAAAGCAAATACCTAGCTGGCGCTTGCCTGTGTGTGTGAGTGTGTGTATTATGGCAGCAGACATGTTTGTGTATATGTAGCATGGAGCTGTATATTTACGCCTAAATAGAGCAGAGCGACTGCTATTTGTGTTCCGTGTGCTGCACAGCAATACACACGAACCAACACAGACGGCGATTCTGCACGTTCAATCCAGCAATAATTGCATTTGCCTATTTGCTGCCGGTAAATAACACTTTTGCTTGTGGAAATCCGAATCCGACGCGTAATTGCGTAATGTATGTACGCATGCAAATACACACGCAAGCATTACAGGAAATTATTTGTCTAAGCGTCGGCGTTCCCGAAATTTGTTTACCATTACCACAAGGAAAGTGCCCCGGCGTGTACACAAGCAGCCATTACGAGATTTGCTTCTGGAAATGCGACTGGGATTAATCAACCAGATTTTGGATTATTTGCACGTCTTTGAATTGAATGATAATATTGCTGTAATCGCAATCAAAGTTGTTGTCAAACGCTAAACAATGTCGTTTGACTTAGTTATATGCAAAGATCGACAACATGTCAAATTGTACATACTTAACAGGTAGCTAGAAAGAAATAAGCAACTCCAATGAACATTAAACGTGATATTTTTATCCAGCCATATTTTCCCTCCTTTTGTTCATCAAATTTTGATTATTTAATTGAATCTGTAATTTTTTTACCATATTGAAATTGGCATATTCAATTATGGCACTATTTTTCAAGCCATATTAATATAAATGCTTTTGCTTTCTGTCGAGGGAAAATGGGTAGATTACGCTTATTAAAAGCTCCTCTTTCCCACAGTCGAGTGCTTCTCAAAATTCCGGGAAGGTTTTGAGGTTTTGTGTTACTCCATTCGTGGAGACAAGGAGCCAAACGCGAGTGTTTATCAACTAAAGAGATGGCAGCCGCCGGTATTAGAACGATTGCACGTACTAATTTGGTGACCCTATAACGAAAAGAGAATCGAGAAACCACACACGCAATTACTTTATTTAACGAAAGGGTCGTCCCGCTCGGGTACAAAAACACAAATCTAATAATATTCCGACGGGTCGCTTGCCCAGTCAGACGTATCATTAGGCTCTTGCGCGTATGGCAATCACACGGCAAAAGGTGGTTTTCACATTCCCCTTTTTAGAAATTGGCCTCTCGCCGCGGACTGGAATCAAAACCGGTGGGTAATTGGCGATAAAAAGTCAATGGAAAGAAATTACACACACGCTCGTTTCTATTACACACATTTTCCAAATTAAATCATGTTGGTGCTCTCTATCATTTCACTAACTGTTTTATCCAGGTAGAAATTCCAGTGACTCACAATGCCCAGAATTCGCAGTTTCTCGTTTTGGAACTGCTTGATAAGTGGGAAACAATGCTGCTTTTATTGGCTAAAATTATAGGACGTGCAGGATCGGGGAAAAGGCAGCAGGCCTCTCCAATGCTGTAAAAATAGCGACACGCAACGATCTTAGGGAAATATTTGTGTTTTTGCTCTCTTCCTGCGTGTCTCAAACCAACCGCCTTGCTGAGAGGTACTGTCACACGCCATATTCTCTCATTTTCGAAAAATAATGTAATCTTAAAATCAAATAATTATCTTTCTTAAAATTGGTGGCGAATTAAATTTATTTTTACTGAGACATCGTGCTATAATCTGTAAGCGATTTTCTGAATTTTCCAACTCTCCTTCACCTTAAAAATTAATTGAAAAGTGGAGATATTCGTAATTCTTGGTACATCAGACTGCTCGCAATGCCTTATTATCACTTCCACCTTATACTCTGCATCGTTATTATTTCAATCCGCGAATTCCTCAGCTTGCCTTTCTCGAGCAAGTCATGTCATTATTTCAGCGGCCGTGCGAGATTTGTGTGTCATTAATTTAAGACTCGCCCGCCGTTTCTTGCGTTGTCGCGCCTTTTTTGCTGCTTGCACGTTGTTTTTGTTGTTGTGCTGCGTGCACCTCTGCAAAGAAATGAGTAATGATGCCGAAGAGAAACACAGGTATATAAACACATGCTGCAAATACACCGGCGTCCGCCTATTATGGTACTCGCATTTGCACACGCGAAAATAATTAATCGGCTCACCAGTGGTGATAATAATCCTTTTTAATTCAGGCCGGGATAATTAAACTCCCTAGGTCGTTGAACCCGCATCTAATTATTTTTCGTCCGATTTATTAACAAATTGTAAATTGAAAAATATAGGTGATCCGTTTCACGTCTTCTCACTGGCAAAGGGGAAAAATAATTTTTATTAATTCTGGCAAACCTTTGAGTACTCAAATCGTTATGTAATGATTTGTTTTGGATCGTAAATAATGAAGATTTAATTTTTACGTAACAACTCTCAATCCTTAAGTAGCGACCGATGTATTCAATCAAAAGCAACACCTTAAAAGCAATCTTACCGAGAGGCAACTTCACTCACGCGTCTACTCAATGTCACCAACATTCTTGTAATTGATTATTTTTTCCTCTCAATTTATGCGTGTGCGGAGCCGTGTTTTCATTGTGTTGTGCGCGCAAAGTCTCATTAATATGCATCCGAGCGTGTTGCAATCCACTCGCCGCAATGACATAAATATCAACACAACTTGCGAACGGCTAAAGAGAGCCGCTGGACATTGTTGATGATGAACGATTGTCTCAACACCTTCTCGTCGCAGCGGTAAATCAAAATGGACTAATCGGCGTCCAATTAAAACATGATTAGCAACAAACAAGAATCTAACAAATTTAAGAAACATGTAGTAAGTTGGGAAATAAATCATGAAAAAAGAAAACTTGATATGATTTTGTCAGTAGAAAAATCTCACAAACAATATGATCAAGGATAGAACAGGTTGAACAAAAAGATTTTAATCGCAAAAGCAGAGCTTAAGTGTACATCTTAGATTTATTGAATAACTGTTGTAATTTCTGTAATTTGGCTTATTATTATATATTTTTAACTAAGCAATAGATGCACACGCCGCAATAATAGATTAAGCTAAGAAATGTATATATATTTCTATTATATATATATTCAGATATTTTATAGACCAGATTCGCTTTCTGTTTTGGACTAAATCCTGGACCGTGTGGAGCTAATTTACATGTTCTTAGGTGATAGTGAATCAATCTGGAGGCGATGGAGTGCAAATTTCTCATTTGCCAGCCGAAGGGTCCGGAAAATTCGCGTGGTGCTAAATGCAGATGAGACAAACTAACCACGGGGCACGCGGCGCGTTAGTTAATTGAGACATCAGCTCATTACCCGGCTCGTTTAACAAGATCATCCCGACACACTTGAGAGTAATTAATTAATTAACAATCACGGCACGTTGATAAACTGTTTGTGCGCCTTGGTCGACGCCGGTGTGATTTTGAGGCCTCCAGGCTGCCTCTGCAAGTGCATATCACTCTCATCCTGTTTTCCTTCTTTTCCTTGGCTAGCTGAGCAACCTTTTATAAATATATCTGTCTCGCTCGTCCGGCCAACAGCTGATCATCGTCCGAGCGTCCTGCGTATAAGGAGTGCTACTAATAAACTCGTCAAACGTCGCCTCAGCACGATTGAATGTCAACCTTGCCGCCAAAGAGCCAGTATTTCATAGTCGCACCTCGTCAGCAACGTCTCGTTTTTATTGATTCCGCAGAAAGCTCAAGAGCAGTCAACTTCCGCGGCGCAATTGAATTTATAAAAACGCAATAACTACCAACCAGCCACAGAAAGATGGAATTAGTCGTTCTCTGTTAATTTTGCTATGGCAGCTAAATGGTGCAAAAAATTGTTCCTCACAAATGCCGCTAACGCAATTTTTCATAAGCCACGGTTTCCTTTCCTGCACAGCGCAAATATGGCGCCAAGAGTTTACACTTTGGCGTTAATCTTCCCACAAAACACATTTGACCATATACTAGCTGGGTGCTTTATGGCTGCCAATTGTTCTCTCGCATTGTTAAAGACTGAGAAACATTACAAAGCTAACAAGAAAGGAGGGTCTCTGGAGGAAGGGTCACGAGTTAACTTCTCTCTCGTGTCCGAAGGGTCATCTCGCCTCGCGCATCTGAGGTAGATTTATGACCGTAAATTATGCACCGCGGACACGGTTGATTTCATCCACATAGAGAGAAAAGTCGCCAGGACGGCTTTCAATTAATGTGATTTAAACAGGGCTCACTTCCTCTCAGAAAATTCTCGTCCCGCAGACGAGCTGTTGCTGCTGTTGTTGGATTTTTAGTCGAGAGACTTGAACGCCGGCAAGAAAGTGCGCGCGGGGCCGCCGTTTTACTGCTGCCGCAATTATTCCGTGCGTTGAATTTTATAATTTTATGATTATATTGCGGGCAATATTTCAAGGATGCCGAAGCTTTTGTTTTAGTCGGAGCGAAAAAGAGTTAGCTGGGAGATAGGAGGTGGACCCAGAGTCTCCGCCTCCGGGGGTGGGGTACCCGCGAGGTGGGATATCTCCAAACTTGACCTTTTGATCCGCGCGGGCACGCTCCGGGCATCACGCTTTATCTCGCCACCAAATCGTTACTTTTTTATTTTCCTCTCTCGGCTGCAGCCATCAAATGAAACACTGGCTCGCATGATCATCGCGGTACTAATCCGCGCTGCTTGTGCCTTACCGACCGAACACTTTTATTTCCCCTGAACACACATTATCAAAAGCTGCTTGGCCAACGAAAACGCAGGGCCGGGGCAATAAAATTACCCGCCGAGCGCAGAGCAACCAAAATTATTGACTGCTGGCTGGCCACACGAAACTCGATTGTGTTTTCCACCAGAGGAGCACCGACGGCTTGATTTGCTCTCGCTGCGCACAAAAGATTCGGTGTTAATGCGGCTGCTTTTATTGCCCATTTATTTAATTGGAGTCCGACACTCGAAACAAAATATCTGGATAATGTTAAAGCTATTTTATTGTAATATGTTCTGACTTTTATCAAAGCAGTTTCATAGATTTTTATTCCTTTTCTTAGATTTTAATGACTTACCCGTATTTCCAAACACACATTTTTATGAAATAATCTTTCGATAAATTTTGGCAACTCTGCCGGGATACCTGATGATAACATTAGAAGAAATATCAGATTGGTTTCTGTTGCTGAAGAATGCCTTCAGCAAGTAAAATTCGAGTAATTTAATATTATGTTGTCATTTGGGATGCATAAAAGCTGTAATATACCATTTAATTAACTCTTTATTATATTGTATTATTGAACACCATCAGCGTACGACTTAATTACAATTTTTGTTTCTTATAACAGGCACCTTGGGACAATGTTAAAGTTTATTTGATACAGTCGAGTAAATGATACATACTATTAAGCAAAGAATCACAATAGATACATTTTTACAATATTCAGTAACTTCAAAATACAAACATTAAAAGAACAGACAAAGAAATGATAGCCATGAAAGGAATATCTTGTTAACATTGCCCTTTACAATTTGTATTAGTCCAATTAAATGTAAATATAGCAAGGGTTTCATAAATTTTTGAATCAATCGATTGTCCTAACTTATTAATTAATTAACTCATAAAGTTTTGCTTTATTGCCTGCTCAGTGAATTGATTCAACAAGTTATCTTTTAATTATTTAGCATGAATAATATAATATACTGTACAAAATAAATTTATAATACTCGAACTTACGAGGTATTCTTAAAGAATCAATATGCATTTTTGGAAATTATAAAGTCTAGAATAATTATAAATTCCCACGCATTCTCCATAAATTTGAATGTCGCCAAATGAAATTGTGTTGCTTTAGAATAAGAATAGAATACTGAAATATAGGGAGCGGAACGTCGACAGCTTATTGTTTACAAAGCAAGAAAGTAAGATAATTTTAAATACTGGCATATACCAATATGAGTCATATAGACATTGATTAACGCTGTCAACATCCAGGCCAAGCGCGAGAGTAGCGCTAATATTAATTTGGAGCATTCGAAATCGTGAATCGGAATAAAAATCGGAGAGAAACGACGAGTGTGGCAGCAGCAAACAAGGGCCGCGGGCGTGCACCTTTTATTGTAACAAGCCGCGCGTCGTGCCGATTGGCAGCCGGGGCAAAATCGGTCCGAAAAATACACTAATAATTTGATGCATGCAGATCACGCCCGATCAGAATCCGGCTCGGTCGTGAGAGCGTTTATACACACACACACTGCCTTTATTATAGCAGCTTTATTACCGCGCGTCGAGCACATTATTTCCATCGCCGGGGCCGCTGAGGGCGATGATGCCAATCACGAACGGAACAGCAGCAGCCGCCGGTCCAGGAGCAGTTGCCCAGCCTCCCGTCAGGTAGCACCACCGGCTGCCTCTCGTCTTTGCTGCTCTCTGTCGACCGGCTGGCACAACTACTCGCACCCCTGAAAGTATGCCGCGCGCCCGACACTCGCGGAGAGAGCGATTAATATGTCGGAATGCATAGTTTGAGCGGCCGTTTTGACCCTACGGGCGGAATTGGCGACAGGCCGACTAATGCTCGCGCTTGTGGTTATTTTTTCCTGGTGATTAAATTACTGACGCACGCCATCAGTGCTTTTTATAAATGGTCGGTCAGCGGCTTGTTTTTATTTTATTTGGAAAATTAGTGTATTAGTCTCCCTTATAATTTAGCTCTGGGTTTTTTCAGCAGCGCGAAATAAATTATTTAATTCTTCTGCATATTTTTTGCCTTTGTCCTGCTCCATTATCCGCTTTGACCGTTAAGAAATTTCTCATCTCTCGGTGTTCCATCTCTTATTTCCAAGCCTTTTGTTTCCAGATAATTATTTTCACGATTGCCTCTGCGAGTGTTTGATATTTACGATTGCAATAAGAGGATGATACATACACAGTCGGCTGACAAAAACAACTTTTGCAGCTCGCTTCATAATCGACAAACGCAGCGTGTCGCCAGGCCTCAAACACATACACACACATCGCAGACCATTATAAATACACTTCTGTGTAGTACGATTTCTATTATTTCACGTCCTTTTCGAGAACAAAATAAAAAGGAGGAGCGAGAGACACGCCGATGATAGATGAGATGAAAACACAGGTTGGCGCATTTTTCTCTGCTCTGAAATGAAAGGAGTCATGAAAGTTATGACTGATGCATGCATAATGGATATTTTCCATTCGGCAGGCAAAGGCATTCGGCCGAGCAGGCGATACAATTTGGATCTCATTTTTTATTAATACACTAACAAGATTAATGATGCCGGAGTAAGGTAGCTGAGCGAGATGGATACACGCGGCAGCAATACATCGCGCCTATAACACACACTTTGCTTGTTTTGCGCCTCCTGTGTTCAAGAGCCAGCTCCGTGAAAGGGTTGGTGCTGACCATCATGAATACCGTACTAACTGGTGCCGAAGATCAATTTAGATGAGTAAAATTATTAAATAGAAGTGAAATACTTTTATTATGAATTTATCAAAGGTAAACTTCGTAATAAAAAACAGGCTCACTGTGAAATGAGCAACAAATTTAGAGTGAAATTTGATATCGAGAGTTACAAAGTAACTTTCAGTCCTTTTTGTCAATTAATTTTTCATTTAAAGGATTGCACAAGTTTGCTTGTCCTATACATAGCTTTTCAATAAATATCCATAATTTTTAACTCAAGTGAACATATTTTTAATATATTAGCAACAAAAATTACCCTGAACTACGATATTTTCGTAGGAGCCTCGTTGTGCAAGAGCAAGAGCTGAAGGTTTGGTGTTTCACAAAATATATCCCCTTTGAATATCCAACCTGTGATATTATTCACCGCTCATTTATAATTCCGCTGGCTACCTACAAAGGCGCTTTCTGGCAGTCCATCATTCGCGTCAATGGAGTCGCGTCCTTTAGCCGAGTGGAAGAAGAAGAAAACGTGATGAATAGGCAGCAAAAGTGCGCGTCTATGTGTATTAATGAACACAAAACCGTCCGCGTTCAAACGTTTACAAGTCGATTCAGCAGCCAGTGAATGCTAATCACCGCCATTGCGCGCGCGAATTCTCATTAATTAGCCGATCTATCAATTACAAACGCGAATTTAAATGCGCGCCATCAATCATTTCTTGGATCGGCACTGAGCTGCAGAGTAAAAAGAATTATTATCAGGCTGGAATTCGACATTATTTATTGCGCGACCTTAATGTCAATGCTCTCAATTATTGTTCATGCGAATATATTTTCCATGATGTATGTGTCGCGTTCCGGGCGTAACTGTACCTGTCGGGGCCGATGCCACGTCGGTTTTGCCAAATTGCACTCTGGCACCAAGTGGAGTGCGAAAATTGCTAATCTCACAGTCAGGATGAGTGGAGAGTGTCGTTTCGCCGCAGTCAGCGCACAGTGATTTGCGAAATGGCACAGGCAAATTAAGAAATCCGGCTGAAACGCTCTGCAAACGCGGGTATCAAGCTTTGAAATTTGTCTTAAATTTTTTATGCTAAAATCAGGACAATGATTTTGTAAAAGACTTTTGCTACAAGAAATTTAGTGATTTGATACTAGCATGCATGGAAAAAGATATTTGCAACTGAGTGCGTGTACATGTTTTTTATTTACGATATTTTGCAGTAATTTAACCGTTCTACTGCCAATTACGGGTCGACCTTTTCGCGAAAGCAGCATCTAAATTTGCAGTTGAGGCGAGTGAACTGATTGAAGCACAAATTTAATGCGTGTTAGCCGAGGATTGCGAAGCAGAGATATCGAGTTGCGGCTAATTTTTATGGCCGCAGCCAGGAAAGTCAACCTGCTGCTTTGGTGCACAATATATATCGTGTAATAAGCGGCAGCGCTGGAAAATAATAATGAAAGAGATCAAAGGCTCACGAGAATAAGAGAGACACTCGGCACAGAAGAGGTGATTTGTGTTGTGTAATTTCAAGCTTAAACAAGGGCAATAAAACTGCAATTGCATTAATTCGCATCGAGAAAGAAGGCACAGCCGCGCTTAATAAATAAATTAATTCAGCACGCTCGCTTGTTAACGCGTCTGAATTTATTTATTTATCCATTTGGCTGAAAATGAAAAAGGCTGCGCCAGGGTGTGGCGGCGTGGATAATGCACTCGCGCGCTAATTGAATTATAATATCATTATCGCCGACATCTTATTATTACTGTGCCGTTGAAATACGATCCGCGAGTGCAGCCAGCCAGCCACCTGATGATTTGCATGGCACATCCATCACGCCGCACTCATGCATATGCATTTTGCCATTTTATCCGCGCCAGCACCCTCGGGGGTAATTTTTGCTCAACCGGCACTCGCGCCGCTTAACGAGCCGGTGAAAGCTGCTTTCTGCACTATATTTCCTCTCTTCTCTTGCACACATAATGCAACTTGGGCGTTTTGACTTGCTTTTCAAAGACGCGTACAAACAGTTGCAATCATCGCCCTTTATTCGCAACACAACTTTCATTTTTATTTCCCGCGTTTCCTCTTTTGAATGTTTCCTGCTCATTTTTTTAATGATGAAAGTCTTGATTAAACTTTTAGCTTTTAAATAATTTAAAGGTTGTCGTAACTCGCATGTAAAACATTTCGAAATTGAAGGATGTATTAAATGTGCAGGCATAGTGCGTTTTCTCTTCGTAATGTTGTATGAGCAAATCATTGGAGAGCGCAGATAAATAGTATTATACATCCAAATTAACTGAAAATCGAGACTAAAGTTTAAGCCTAAATTCCCATTTGACACCCAAGGAAATTTTTGGAATGCAGACTTACCTGATAAAATTAAGGTGTTAAAGGAGAGAAAGTGCTAGATCAATTTTAATATGTCATTAATCTTTTTGCGCCATTTTTTAATCTTTTAATTACTGTCCGTACAATCAAATGAGTAAATAATTTTCTGATTCTATATCTAGAAATTTATTTCCTCACGTTCCTCACCTAATTTAACATTTTATTTTAACTCATTTTCTTTTCACCGATTCACTTCTAACAAGGGTAAATACGGTTCAGGAAAATTTTTATCTGTATAAACTTTGAGAGAACATTTAAATTTGTCATTTTTAATAGATACAATAAGTCATTTGTGAGAAAATATTTTGACAAATCAAGTGAGAAAGGGTGTTATATGTGGTAAACAACCGGACTGAGACTCTGCCCAAGAAGGCAAAAAGCAGGAGTGAGCCCTGATATTATCTAACGCAGGCTTAGCAAAAATACCAACCACTTAAGTTTCCCAGTCCCAGAGTAATGTCGTTAAATTCTCTTTAAATTGAAACGGGATGAACCGGTGGATAATTTCATTAACAATCGGCTCGCAGGCATGCGAGCGCACACAAAATGCTTCGAGTTGTCGCTTTAAGTTAGCGAACACACTCGTCGATCGACGTTAATTAAAACACGGCCGATTAAAAATCGCATTCCAGCAGCAGGACTAGCTAAAGTAACAAGCAGAGGAAATAAGAATGCACACACACTTCCAAGTGCATGCGATTGTCAGAGCAGAGGTTATTCGGCCGCATGTTCCACATTCTTTCTCTGCTCTTTATGCTCCTTTTTCTTTTTCTTTCTCTCTCCCGCTTTGTCCGCCTGCTCCTGATAATGAAAAGATAAATTGGAAAATGTAACTGAACCTGATGAGGTGACGAGAGAATACATATGCGCGTGGACTCGTGCGATACATTTATATTAAAGTTCTCTGACGCCGAATTCGCGTGCTGACGTGCAGTTCTTTGCTCTGCTTTGTTGCATGCCAAAGCATTATTTGGCACACAACAACCAGGATGCAGAAATAGAGTTCCTTATTAGCGATCTATGATGCACAGTCTAGCTAAAACGCCCAACTATGAATTAACTAAGGAATAATCCAACAGAAAATTGGTTTTTCTTTCTATTTTAGTGAGCAGTGAGCGATAAATTATTATAAGGTACATATTAGAGAGCACTTTGATCCCGATTTCAACTGTGAAGAATTTTTGCGTTTAATTTTCAAATTTATCCCAGTTGAACCTGAGTGGAAACTACCAGGTTGACTAAACTCGTTTAAAATCGCTGTTGATTGCGGCGAAAGCAAATCAGAATGGAACACGCAAGAAGACAGGCTGCAGGTGTACATTTAAAATTCCAAAGGCAAAAAGGGCCGCGCGCAACTTTTAATGTGTTCATTTAATTTTTTACTTGGGCTGATGTGAATCAAAAGCAGCAGCAGCAGTAAGGTGAGGCAACAATTATTATTTCCGAGCGGCCAGTAGCCTGTTCTGCGCGCTTAGTAATTAGCACTTGTGCGCCGAGCCTAAATAAATGGCTTTTTATCCGTTTGGATGGATTTGGGTGGGTTGGGTAATTTGGCCCAGAAGTCTTTTAAAGCCCTAAAAGCCTCGCTGGGCGATCTGCCGTCGGATTATTTAATTGATATCTTGAGTAGCAATCAATCCGATTTTGTTGCCGGCTCATTCTTCGCCTGCTGCTAATTGAAAGGCGTCACTCTCGCTGCCTCCTACGAAAAAGCTGTTGTCGTCTTTCAAACGATTTTCGGAGAAGTTCATATTTTAGAGAATTCTAAAGTGTTTAGCACACTGATTTTACGAGAAAAGACGAAACAAATCAAGCGTGACAGCATTAAAATTAAAAATACCGCGGCCGCCGAGCTGAAATAAATAATTAAAAACGTCAAATGCTTAATTTATTTCTGTTGGAGCGATTTTAATATCAGCTCTCTGTGGAGCGAATTCCCCGGCCCGGCTTCTGTTTGGCCAAATTTACGCCCATCACGGAGTGGCCTGAAATGCTGATTAAGCTCGCTCGCTTGCTCTCGGATGAAAAATTAAGGCGCCCCTGCCGAATAATTCCAGCGCAAAATACCAGCAGGCCATAAAAACAGTAGCCGGTTATAATAGACGCACTTGGACGAGCGGCCAGCGTACAAGGCTATATTTTACTGTAATGAGCATCCCAACATGCCCAAAAATCCCGACTGCAAAATAAAATGCGCCTCGATTTACCACATAATGTAAATCCATCTCATCTTGCGGACCCACAGCAAACTGAATGGGTGACAGAGTGTAGGTCGGATGCTGCGCGCAGTCGTCAGAAGCTGCCTAGCTGTTTCCTTTGCGGGCATTCCTAGGACACATCTATGTGCCATTTCGCTGTTTTTATGCCCGTTTTGTCTTCATTAAGCCGTGAATTGCTAAGCAGCTCCTGGAATTTGAAGTGAACTGGAACTGGTCGCGCCGAGCGTGTATTATAAAAATAGACATGTTTAAAAACAGAATCCAAGGAGCATAGCAGTTTAGAGCCACATTAGATGACCGCGAGTTGAGCCTTATAATGAATAGTAAATCTGTGTCTATTCCCTTGCTTGCTCTTATAATTTTAAAAGCTCTCTTGGGTTTTTATTGGGCCTAACCCTATTTTAAAAGGAATCAATTAAATGATCCACACGCTTTAGAATTATTTATAAATTAATACACGGCTTCTCACTGTAAAGTTTGTTAGTTAAACTTTAAAAGAAACCGTTTCACAAGCAAACAGTTTGAATACAAATTTGTAATGATTACTATAGAGTAAACAAAAATGATTATTTCGCAATCGACGTAACAGAAATCCGAAATTCTTCGTCTTTGCTAGGGTTGGATTACTTAAATTAGTATATTCTTGCTTGTCAATACATAAATTACATTATAAAAAATGCAATCAAATAATTTAATTTATTTTTATTTTAAGCAGCTATTGCGTATAGATTATTTTTTATGGCCCCAAGAGCAAAATATCTGCACATTGATTGACACTTAAATTTTCCATTTTATTAAAAAGGCAATTATGAACTCGAAGAAAAACTATTGTTTTAAGCCCGCTTCATGCAAAGCTGTTCGCTCGAGGCAAAATGATTCAACTTCACTGAGCCAGCCATGTTAGCCTGATTAATCGTAAGGCCTCTTGTTCTCTGATCTTTGGATTTGCTTTGTTCAGGTACAAATTAAAAGTTCAGCACTTAATTGGCTTGATTCAGCTCGCAGCAGAGCAACAATTAAAAGCGACGAGCTTCTGCGAATCGACAACTGATTTCGCATGCAAATTGCAACTAATAACCAATCTTATTATCATTTCCTCTTATTCGCGTCTGTTTCTCTCACTTGAGGCGTAATGAGACGAGGAAAATGCCTCTTTATTCCGTAATTAAGCGTTTCGTGTCACTGCTCAATCAACTCGGCGCGGGACGCACACATGCTCAGCTAGAAATTTAATTGGGCTTACCGCTTTTTTCAACTTTCAGCGGCCAAACAAGGAGATGTGTTCTTAATGCCAAGATAGCGACAAGTGCAGCAGTGCAGAAAGTTTCCTCGGTCTTGTGGAATTAATTTCACAATGATGTAACATGCAATGCACTTGGATTAATCGTTTCTGGTGAACTTTATTCCGTAGAATGAAAATTATATGAGGAAATATTTATTACAATCACGGAATTTAGTACGTTCTCAGTAGTGAGAGGTGAAATAATAGTCCCCTACATTTTTTGTATGTTCCCAAGAATTGCAGGATTGGAGTGTACTGTATAGCATCCGTAAATTAAATCTCAATAATTGGCGGTTAAAATACGAAAATAACCAGGAATATGTCAATGATCGGAATTTAATCCTCACTATCAGATTCCAAAATACATCTCCATTACAATTGGATGAGCGGAATTGAAATTCACGCAGCGTCACACGCGGCAGATTTCTTAATCAGTGCCGCTCATTCTGCAGTCGTTTCCCTCGTTTCCAGATAATAAATCGTGAATGGATCGGCTTGGCGGAGAGCTCACCTTTCCTTTAATCAAAGTGCATCTCGCATCAAATAACGTATGCGCTGTGTGTGCTATCAGAGTGGCGGCGGCGTTTATCGCCTATTGAGAGTGCGCTCACGTAGAAAGGTCTCATGACTCTGGTTTGTCATCCGAGCAAGCATCCCGCTTCGCCGGAGAAAAGAAACACATTATTTCGATATTTAGAACGGCGTTCAGGTTATCTATCTTTCGCTCTTCTTGTGTATGTGTAGTGGATGTTTGCCCTTAAGCCACGAGATATTTATAATATGCGCGCTCGCACACCTTACTCTCCGCCTCTGTGTATATACGTAATGTGCTATTCGAGATATAAATATGGCAGAAAACTAATACCAATAAGCTGATTTGCATATCTAGGAGAGAAATCCTCCTTTTTCTCCGAAGTCCATTAAGCAGTTCTGCACGTGGGGATGAATGAGAATAATCGTTTTAATGAAGTGTTACCTTTATATATGGCTACCCGACGGAGGTAATTATATTTGCTAAGAGCTGTCAATCTTTTCCTGGGATTTGCAGTGAAATAATTGCTTTACGAACAGCCATTTATAATTCCTTTCTCTGGATATTTCGGATTTTTTAGTTTTGGTTATAAGGTATTTGCAATTTCAGCAGAATCGTTTAGAAACTCGTCTTTTTGGTCTTCATTTTAACTGATTTCCGTCTGTAAAAAATAAAACACTTCTTGCGTGAATTCCAAGCAAGTATATTTACCCTCTAGACTTGTAAATTCAAGTGTTAAGATATCTCATTAAAATTATCGCCCTAAGAAGTAATTTCAAACGCGTTGGCACCATAAAACTAGTGAATACAAACAGTTAGTTACCAGAAACTATATAAAAGTTTAATGGTACGAAAATCAAGTGGTGAAATTTTTCCCATGCGACCAAGCGATTCAAGTTATTCTGAAAACGCGGCCGAAAAAATGCTCGTTGTGAATAAAACGACTGCTGCCTCCTCTTTTGCACAAAACGGGCAGATTAAATTTTATGGGACATTTAAATTTCCTGAATGGTATTTTTATGTGCTTGCAGGTGCGATACCATTCGGTGTAACGCCGGTTGCATACGCGCTCGCATCTCCATTGAGCGAATGTCTTCCGCGCCCGGCCGATAACGCGGGCCAGACGAGCGCAAAAAACGGCGCAAGAAGTGAATGGCCTGACGCCTAATCTTTACTTTTGTTGCTTTTTTCATGACAGGAGCAAGTAACATTAACCATTTGCTGTCGCAATGCTTGACACTAATTTTTTTCGGCTTGAAACTGCCCTTATTCTGTGTTCACTGAGGAAAAATAAGGGAAAATAGAATACCTTGGCTAAAGTAAGGGAGTAAGATGGTCGGAAACATTTAAATTATTTACAACTCACAGTTCCAACATTAGAAAAAGCCTTTGGACAAAATTGTTGAGGCGAATTTAGCTCTTTATAAAATTGTATACGCTGGAATCAAAACCGAATATCCTGGAATTATGAATTTTGGAAAAGCACCTGTGAGCTCATATTAGCATAATCTCCATTTGAATGAGAAATCAAAGTTGTTTGTAAAATGGTTTGTAATCGTTCAGACGAGGTGTTACAAATAAATTTGAACCGTCCACTTTATACAAATGGTGTATTTTCATATTTATGAATGAATTAAAGAGGCGTGTACGCAAGTATAACGCATTCATCTGAATGCATTTTCGGCACTTAAAATGCCCACGGAGGCGTCCATTAAAATCGGCCTGATTAGCGCGCGCCGCCGACGTGTCGATGAACCCCATAAATGCTATTATAGAGCACAATGTATAAATTGGGCCGTAAAAACAATAATACCGCTTTACGGCCTTTCTTTTGAATTTTTCGGAGAGATTACTGGCTCTATCGCTCGATAGCAACGAGAGAGAGAGAGAGAGAGAGAGAGAGAGAGAGAGAGAGAGAGAGACGCATGCAGAAGGCGCGTAATAAAAGAGCAACATTCTTGAGAAAATGTCCTGAAAATTATTATATTTGCCCTAGAGGTTGAGTCAAACGAGTTCGAAACCTCGCATTACAAATGCAAATCGGCTCGAGCAACTCTCTTCACAGATATAGCGTGATGCTGCTTTTTCACCATTATTTTCCCCGCGTGTGTATAATCGAACCCATCTAGCTCTCTCGCCGCTTTACAGCTCATCTTTAGCGGCTCTTAGCACACGCGTCGCTCTCGTACCGAACGGAAAATTTTCGTCCTATTAAAACAAAAAATGCTCCGATTTTATCCCTCTATAGTTTATTGCGGGTAGATTCAGATTTTATTACCCGATTCGGCAGTGAATAAATCGCGCCGGTAAAATATAAATTTATCGTTTCTGATTCTTATCGTTGTATGAAGCTTGCGAATATTTCATTTGCTTTTCGAACCTTGCGCAACCGCATTTTTGCGGGGAAATGCTTTCTTTCTTTTTTGCTCGTCTTTTGCGTGCACTTGAGGTGCTTAAATACGTTTACGGTAATAAATAAGCGTGAATGAGACCGGCATCTCGGTGGCACACATTTGAATAAATTTGAATGTATATGTGGATCCCTCGCGGTTGAATTGGTGGGAAAGTGCCCCGAGACGCAGTTATCCTGGCGGGCATGAATTATTTATTATTGTATCATTTTCGCCTGTGCGCAACTGGATCTGCCAGTGATTCACCCGTTCGTTGAATTATATTGCGTTTTCGTGTTAATGTGAGAAAAATTCTTTAATCGCCTCACAGCCGTCTTTTATTTTAATATCTTCATGTAGGTCAAAACATCACGCAAGTTCAAAACCTGAAATATTTCATAAATATTTTTGGCACAAATGAAACGTTTACGATTCAACAGGTTTCGCTAATATATTATTGGTTCTGGGCTGAAACGATGTGTGATAAAAAAAATTTACTTGTGAAAATACCTTCAATTTGAAGGTGTGAAATTATTCACTTAAAATACTTAATGTAACTTATCCTGCATTTTTTTTGCAAATTTTGTGTTAGTATTATTTAATTCACTTTCGGTTTTGGAACCACTCTTGCGAGTCCGTTTGGTTTCCTTTTTAGAATAAGCCACGGTCACGTCTCAATCGTGTTTGCTGGCAACTGCACATTATACGTGTATTTTTATATCAAACTGGCCGGCCGGTCTTGGAGCAGGGGAATTACACACGCCCACACTCTCATGCTCCGGTGAGCTGAAAAAAAAAACACCTTCTTGGCTCGCGCGAAAATGGTGCGTGTGCTGCTATTAAGGCTGCATTAGCGTGGCTGCACAATTAGCGTCTAGATCGTCAGCACTCGGCTGGGTGGATGCACACACAAGAGCAGAACATCGTAATTATAGAGATTTCAGCACCATCGGCGCCACTTGCTAGCAACAAAGTTTAATTATCGCGCGGTCACCTAGTTCCGAAGCAACCCACGCATGCACATAAAAAAGAGCGGATGATTTGGCCTTTTAAGGAGCACTCGCCGTCGTAAATAAAAATCCCTATTAAATTGGAATTGCATCACGCCCTTACAGTTCTTGGAATTGGTAAATGTTGTAACAAATCAAAAAAGTATAGAGAAAAATAGAAATTTATTTTGTAAGACGCATATTGAAATAAGGTATGCTACTTGACTGGACGTTGATCAAAGTATATTGCAAAACCCATCTTATTCTTTTCACCAAATAAAATGCAATTTACGGTTTTTCATTCCTCTCGGACTATTCTAAAACGTCACTTTGTCCGGTTTAGCTCTCATTCTTTTTTGTCTTCTTTTAATTACACTGTACCTAACTTCTCCTTTTAAATTTGAAGACTTGTCGCCGCACGCAAGGCGGTCGGTCACTCGAACTTGCGTCGTGTTTTCAGCCTGCTCAGGAGAGCATGACGGCGATCGAGCGTGGAACGAGACGCGTGTCATTTTCGTTACGTGACCACGAGCTTTGGCACGTTTTGCGCCATGCAGTTCACACTACACACGGCCGGCCGCATTATTCACTGCTTCTTGTAATGCTCTACTCGTCCTTTTTACTCGCAGCTCGCGTGCCGACGTTCTCGAACTTCTCCATCGAAAAACAAACAAAAACTGCGATTGTGAGCCGTTAATTATTCCCGAACACGCCCGCGATATTATATACCGAAGAGGAAAAAATATCTAAACGTATCTTGTAATAAATCGGTTCGTGCGCTGCACTTTTATGGCGGCAAACGGAGGCAAAAACAGACACAAAAACGGCAAACGGGAGAATTGCTGCCAAATTGGCTGCACGTGGATGGGATTTAGGAGGAAAATGAGCATTTTATTACACTTTGATTCTTTTTCTGAAACATCGATGGCACCTTTTAAGCGACGATTGCCGTGGGGTCATTATCTAGACCAACTGGCCGTACCAAAATAACGATTATCTAAGGAAACACTTAATAGAGGAAAAACAAATTTACTAACAATTTTGTGATTTTGTTTTAGGTGAGTAAAGCAGCAGCCGCCCTGTGGGCCAGGCAAGGTGTGCGGCCAAACAACGGCCAGCAGTGGCCTCCCTCGTCCGAAGACATGTATGAGCCAAGCATTCATCAGGTAGGGAAAATTCGCACATTTTCCTCAAACTAACAAGTCAAAAACGAAAATTTTGCTAACTAACCTTTCGAAACGACGAAAAGAGCTAACTGCAAATCTTGTGGTTTGAATACTTGGCTCAGAAAAAATTAATTCACGAAACTTTGGTACTTGCATGTTAATTTTGATAATGTTTGGAGCAAAAACTGAGATGGTATTTTGCTGCGATTTTAATATTTTAACTGCGTTTTTTTACTTTCAAAAGTAACTAGAAATAGAGGTGTGTAGTAAGTACGAATTATGGATCAACTACCATGAGCTGGAGAGTAGGTTATAATTTGCTCTAAAAGTGTCGAATTTTTCTTTTGTAACTTGCGTGTTTGCCGCTAATCTCAGTAATTTCCCTGATGGATATGTATATGTATATACACACACGCTCTGGTACCGCGAATTTCAAGAGTGAGTGCCAATATTTGTGATCTTCATTATCCGCGGCAGCACTAAGGCTGACAGATACTTCGCTTTAAGTGGAAATAAGCAGTTACGTCATAGCGGGAAGAGGGTCAGAGAGAGAGAGAGAGAGAGAGAAAGAGAGAGAGAGAGAGAAAGAGAGAGAGAGAGAGAGAGAGAGAGAGAGAGAGAGAGAGAGAGAGAGAGAGAGAGAGAGAGAGAGAGAGAGAGAGAGAGAGGAGAAAAAATGACAGGTTGTTATTCAGCGCGCGAGATGGGCCTCTGAATGACACTGAGGGGCTATTAATATTTTAGCATGTGTAATTATTTTAATGATAGAAAATGCCCTCCCGAATGGGACAGGCCCTCTCCACACACACACACACATCACACACACATAGATATGTGGTGGATAAAAGTGGTAATTTTCGGGGTCCGACTGCGAATAATCTGAGGTAGCAATCGGACGGGTCATCCTCTCGTCTTGGCCGGGGAGATTGTTTTTTGCGGTTCTCCGCGCTGACTCTCTCATTACCCGCAAATATACTCGCGGATATGATATTACACACGCGGAGCCCGGCCCGGCATTGGATGCAATCAAAATCCGAGCTAACTGTTTCAAATTGGAAGCACCTGTCCGCTTCTTTACGTGCTAATTTCGCGCGCCGTGTCAAGAGTGGCTGTGTGAGCCGAAATATTGTAACAACTGACCTTATTACACGCTTTTTTCCCGCAGCCGCCGCGTTCATTCAGGTGAAATGCGCTGAATGAAAATCGCTTTTGTGTAATTACAGTGTAAGCTTAAAAGGCGGTGAAAAAGCTGATAAATCAAACGCTTTTGCAAAGTGCCGCTCGTGTTCCGGTTAAAAGAGTAGCGTGGCCTCTTTTTGTTCTTTTAAAAGCCCGGTGGATTTACGGCGAAGAACCTCTCTCAGGGTGTGACACCTGACCACTCCTGCCGCAGGTGAAATGGGATATTGCTTTCTTCCTTTTGCTGATAAGATGCAGTTACATTCATAAAAATCTCTCCAAATATGTTTTGTGCACCGCTCCAATATAAATCACCTGCGTTTATTGCTAGCGCTTTATTTATAACCTGTTAAAACACACGGTTCCTGACACCAGATAAATACTAACTATTTGAACGGGGAGCAGCAAGCATCAGATGAACCTCTGGAAAAGATTAAATAAGCCAGATTGTTTCACTTCGTCATAAAGAACACGGAGTGTCGCGAAAGGAGTGAAAATTACACAAGTGCATTAATTAAATTGTATTCAGGAGAGCCATAAATTGATCGAAATTCATTATCAATCTATTCCAGTCAGCCGGGCTTGCAGAAGAACGCTTACAGTAACAATTGGCAACAATAAACTCAATTTTCATTAGCTTCTTGGAATAAGATTCATTTTCGGATTCTTCTGTGCTCGTGGCTCTTCCTTTTCGAGCTCATTTGCTCTCCTTTCTTCTCATTGAAAGGATTATTGCTTGAATAAAACGCGAGCGTGCTTGATTCCCAGCACAAATAACCACCTTGTTAAGCCTGGCCGAGAGCGCGCATATGTGTCGTCGTTAGTGCTAATAATTTACATGCGGCCGTGTTTGTGTGTTGCACATTATGTCAAAACATAAAGCAGAGCATTAAAGCACACACGCCGTTTAAAATTATAATAAATATGAGAGAACGAAGGAAGCAATAATAATAATAATGGCCTGCTGCACTCGTGCATATTCATGTGTACAAGCGGAGAAACGCGTGTTTGTGCGATGGCGGCCGAGATTTGTGGTGTTTGGAAATTGTGTTGGCATAAACAGCGATTAACGCCGAGTAAAACTAGTGTGGTAATGCATGCGAATTGAAATCGCGCTGATATAATACTGTTTAAGGAGTTTTCCGCCGCCGCCGCCGCTGCGGCAGCTTGTTTATGGTGCATATCGAATTGCAACGTGCAAGATGCGTTTCGTGAGTTGCAGCCGATCGATGAGATATGCGAATGCACTTCTCTCCGCGCGGATAAACGGATTTTCACGCTCACCGGGGATCGAAATGAAATAAATACGTTTTTCCTGTTTAAAAGTCGGCATAATGCCGGGTGTCCGACAGCCAGCAACTTCTCGCGGCTACGAGTGAATCAAAAATAAATATTAAGGTCTGCTCGACACAAAGTGCAAAAGAGCCCTTGGCTCTGCGGCTCGGTCTGTACAAGAGCAAATCTCTACGATCATCTGAAAATCTCTCGGCGTATAACAAGCTGTAGCTGGCAGCACAATTAAAATTAAATAAAATTGTGTACTGTTAGACACACGCGGAACGAAAAGTGCACTGGTTGCGGGGCTGGCCATTATCAGGCAGCAGACTCGCACTTTGTCCTCTACCGCCGCCGAGATAATAAATTTAATTACACTCGCTCTCCGAACCGACTTTATACCGCACGCCATTTTTTACTCGACGGCACATAAATATGTACATTAGCATTATGTACAAGCGGTGCATGACAAAAACAGGTTGCATTATGACGAGGGGTAGCCCTCAGAACTTGAAAATAGGAGGGTGCCAAATTGGAATTTTTTAATAAAATTGAATACTTGTCAGTGGGGCAAATTACTACAATATTCGACAAAAAAATATTTTTTACTAAAAAGCAATGAATTGCTTTGAATTGTTACGCAGCAAATCGCTCTATTTCAATTCTAAATTTATAATCCAACGAATCCAACAGAAGAGGTAAACTTTTGATTTATTGGAAGCCGCGGGCAAATCACATAATTATAGATCACAAGCATTTAATTGTTATTTACTGTTTTACACTAAGCTAGGATTTAATGCCATTGCAACTCTTTGCATTTTTATTCCATCGATCGTTATAGAATCAAGCAAACAGTCCAGTTTATTCCGCCTCACGAGGGCTCCCCTCCCAGCAGAATCAGCGGCAGTCTAATTAGCGCTGCGCATGGGAATCCGGTGAACTTGAATTTGACATGAATGTCCCTCGGTCAGGTGCGTGCCCCGTCGCGTCTTACATGTTGGTAATTTCTTTTGAATGCACCGCGGGCGAATCAGGCGAGATCGAAATTTATACGTACACACACGAGCCGGCGCGGAGAAGTTCATTAAACATCGCGCGCTGAAATTATAGGTAAATTAGACACGTTTTGATGTGCAGCGCGGATAAATATTCTGCAGCTCGGCCAGATGCACACACTGGTTTTCGCAAAAAAAGCGACCGACATGCATCGTTTTATGTGATACCAGTCCGGTCGGCCGCTCTTCAACTCCCCTGGGGTGGTTTTAGCGCGACTTTTATCTGCATGCGTGCCTCCGCGCGACGGCATTTATGTCTCTCCGCGCATTAATGAGAGAGGTAATTGCATACGTATTGCTTGTGCTCGCTCACACGCACCACTTTTCGTCTGTCCGCAATTGAAAGTTTCGGCCGAGATAAGTCACCGGATGGCGCCGAGAGAGCGAAAAAGGAAAAATATATACCTCTACCGCCCTGGAATTAAGACCGAGTTTATTGAGTTGTTTTTAACAAGCTCGACCTCTCGGAAATCACTTGGAATTCGTGGGAATGGATTGCAATTACTTTTACCGAAATCGCACTAGGCAGGCCGCCTCGCAAAGACGCCTTGCGGGTTGCTTATGCGCTGATAATCTCGTGGCTCGTGAAAAATGGTTTCCCTCAAAATTTTCGTAACGCCAAGCCTCTGCTTAAAAGCAACATCCTGTTAAGGAAGACCAAATTGCATGAGTCATACTACTTCAGTTGCTACATAATTCCAAGTGCGTTTCGGCCGTGCATATGTGAGCCGTGGAATTTGTCTCTCGACGAATCTCTCCAAATTAATCATGCGAGATGCAGACGCAGCCGTATACGCTCGGCGATATCATCTGACAAATTAGATTTCGCGAAAACAATGGATGCCATCATCATCAAGGTGGCTCGCTGTAGTTATGCCGTGTATGTGCAAATATTACGTCCAATTTTACATGGTAGCAGCGGCAGCCGCAGCACAATTGCTCCTTCGAGTTCTTTTTGTACGTGTATATGCATGAGGACGGCGGAGATATCATTTCAAGGGACATTAGCCGCGCGCCGAAAGAAATCATCTCGCGCAGCATTACAAACGACGTGCACACACAATGGAGCCTTAGAACAATCAGTTCGGCCGCTTTATTATCTCTTCCTTGGACCCCTCATCACCGGCTGACCGATACTTGACCGCATATACACGCAAAATGGTAATAGCGGCCGGTCGAAATATTATACGCGCGCGCATTTTCCCCGCTGGAATTTCGTGGCTGGAATCTGTGAAATGTCAATAACGGCCGCGTTTAACAGCAAATTGCCCTCGTTTGCATTCGCTTGGGCCGAGTTCAGCAAAGAGCTATGGGCTCATGCGGCTTGATGCTTTCGGCTGGAGCGTGCGTGCCAAAAGTAATGAGACAGGATGACATGGAATCACCAGAAGTAGCAACAGATTCTTCTACAGAATCGAGTCCCTTAGGCTTTTAAATATTTCTGATTAGTTTAATGTTGGCTAATACTACCACAGGGAGAAAATGAGATAGCTATACTTTACATTGCAAGCAAATAAAAGTGAAGATTTTTGTGATTTCTGGATAATCAGATAGATTGCAGATGAATTAACATTTTTTTTAATCTTGGAAGAGTAAAAGGATATACCATCGAAAAACCATAGCTTCAATGATTTAGAAATTTAGGATGAATGATGGGCGGTTAATGCTTTTAATATCTGTCACTATCTTAATTAATTAATTAATTAATAGTAACTGGCCAAGCTTAAAAAAGCACGGATGAAACGACTGATTTCTTTCTTTGATTTTATTTTTCATTAAAGACATCACTCAGAAATTCTCTAGTTCTCAAAAAACAAATTTATCGATGTCGATGAAGCTGAGCAAAACAGGATTCACGTAAAAAATAAGGAATACATTATCAGCACAATGCTACCTTTCTCAACTTTTTAATTCGAAAGTGAGTTCTATGCTCCTTGCAAACTTACGCTTTTGGCATCACAAACAGTATTATTCGCGAAATCCAGTCCAGCTTGCTAAGTAAGCGTACAGAGCTTGACCATACTCGAGTAACAGGGCCTTAAAAGTAAGTGCGCATACGTGACTTTTCTTCGTTGGCCGAGTCGTAAAACGCATCTTCAGACGCGGTTCTCCAGCTTATAACAAACGGTGAAGAACAAAGGGCGGAGGAATGCATTTTCAGCAGCCTTTTGTTGCGATTCGCGAACAGCATCAAAGCATCACCCGCAGCATAAATCAAAGCGGCGCGCATGATAAATTAGCATTGTCAAAGTAATGACCTGGGCCACGAACACATACACACACACACATCAAATTAATACGACACGAGCTAATTTCATAAGCATATTGTGTTGCAAAAAATTGACAACCCGGAGAGTGAGTGTGTGTGGAACTTAATTACCAATTCAGCCGCATCGGGGTACAGTTAGGATTTTAATTTGGACGCCGCAGCTTTTGTCCAACGCGCATTCAAAGGAACACAGCCAACATTCGAATGGCTGGAAATGCAAATTGCTGAATTTCTCCGAAGCGGCCGCGCCGCGCGGGAATTCCTTTTCGTGCGTAATTACTTCATAAATTACAAATTAGAGATAAAATCTGCGTGCGGTGGCTCCTCAAATTACACACAAAAGCTTGAAAAACACGTTTTGCGCTGCAGCTCTCGATCGCCGCGCGTCTCGCAGAGCAGGCAGAAGCCAATTTGTGCGCCGTGCGATGACCAACACAAAATCGATATACGCTTGTGTGCTTTGATTAAGGTCGTGGTCGCACCAAAATACTCAGCCACAGGGGGGCCACCGTCGAGCCGACTTGTTCCAACAAAACTCACAGCGAAAAATTTGCAACATATGAAATTTGCAATAAAAATTGCAAGTATTTTTACGGTCACTCCTCGTACAATTTAGACGTTTTGTTTTCTAACTGTCTTTCAAAAAGTTCCTCTTTATGACTAATGCATACCAAAGGTTAGTGCTGATCTTTGCCCAAGGTATAAAAGCTGGTGGGAAAGCCATGCAAATTAGTGAGTCGAAGCCAATCTAACTTTCGTGCACACGAATCTAACGACGAAATCTCAAATTAATTGACGAGAGAGTGACCGAACGAGTTGTTTTCACAAAAAAAGGGGCAGCTGAACCCGTTCTCTGCGAAAATCCAGCGAGGAACAAAGGACGACGGACGAATCCGCGCCACGGCTTTAATTAAAAGAAGCTCCTGCGTATTTCTTCCTTTCATTTCTTTCTCTATCTCTCTTTATGTAAAGTCGCATAAAATATAAGACACCTCGCATCACAACAGGTATCTTTGCCTGCCGCAAAGGGAGTGGGGGGAGAGGGCACCTGTTGCCCGCCAAGGTTGACGACCTTTTTCATCAGTGGCCGGTCGCTGTCTTTGTGTGTGCAGTCGGCGGCTCACTTTGCATTTCGCCCCGACGGACCAAGACCAAACCAATGCATAAACAATATCAAGAGGTGGTGATAATTTCTGCCGCGATCTACTCCAGATAAAGCGAATGCATCTTCTCTCGAGTAAATTATAAATTAATTTATTATACATATATTCGGATTCGGGTCGCTTGAGGCGGAACCCGGGGATCTGTATTTATGGATGCATGTGCGTGCCGCGCGCGGATGAAAATGAACGGTTGTCTTTATTGTTGGCAATCAGATTTATTTCCAGATTTGGTCAGGACGCATTTTGTCCGGACCGGGTCGTGGAAAATAATATCCTTGTATGATTTGAAGTCTCTGAATAACATTACACTAGCACAAGAGTTTTTTTATTTCAGGATTAAAATTGTAATAATACGCTCTGTTAGATAGGATTGGTGTGAATACGAATGTGCTTACACGTGCTACAGTTTTAAATTTTTATATATATCAAACTAGTGACTGTATCTTACGGGTATTCAGGTCGGTGTTCTTGTTCTGGCCACCTCAAATTAAAAGCTAAAGTCCGCAACCCACAAACCTTTTATCTGGGAACACAAATAAATAAAGGGCCGTCCTCCGCTATTCTAGTCCAGTTGGTTTTAATAATCATAATAAAAGAAGTCTGGTTTGAGGCTGTTTCGCTGTCAAAATGCATCAGCCGGGCCATAAATGAGAGGAAGACAGGTCATAAAATTGTTGCGAGCCCCTTTCGGAGTTGGTGAAATTCGTTTTTAATCCGAAAATGCTAATGCATGTGTGTGCGCGAGAGAGATGATGACACTCAAAAATGTATAACACATCGGCCCCTCCCTGCCTCCACTGGCACGCGAGGCCGAAATTTTTAATTCTGCCGCCACACACGCTCTCCTTTTATTCTTTCATTCACCAGCCAGACTTTTTAATCGAGTTTCCAGATGAATTTTTCGACGCCTGCCGCGTATGCAACCTGTGCAGCCGCCGAGTAATTTATCGTTGTGCGCTGCTCTGCACCGCTTCCTCGGCTTTTTGCCTCATCTAATTACGTGCGAATATCTGTAGCGGCGAGCAATTGTGTCGGTAATTAAAGCCAACACCACATTAGGATTCTTTTTGCTGCGTGTTAAAAAGGAAATTAGGCTTTGGAAAAGTGGAGCGCTGGCTTGTTTGTTTTCAGAAAAAAATCCATAATTTTAAATGCAATTTTATTTTTTCCCCAAAAATTGTTTGGTCTCCAGGAATACGTTACTTTTTTGGAGATTTAACGTTTTTAGTCATCATGCGCATCATTTTCATCTTTGTCAGTGCTTGAAGGAGGGTCCAAGTTTACATTATTATGGCTTTTCGTGGAATCGTTTTATTTTTATGAATTAAAATAACAGAAAATTCACAATGTTGTTGAATTCATCTTAAGATGTTTTCAGATATATAGTTCTCCCTAAATACGCAAGAGTGTGTATTTGCTTCCCTATACGTGTCAAGTCGTGTGAACATCAAGAAAAACTAGAAAATACGGGCTTTTTGCAGCCGGTTATGTTCTGCTATCAAAATCCAGTGTGCGGACTTAAGATCTGATCTGTCGAGAAATAGGGGATAAAAATGGCTGATGTGATTATTATTATTGCTGCGTGCGCGTTGAAAAAGTTATGGTCTGCGCATTAATGGGGCTTTACGTGAGCGCTTGCGTATTATTTATTATTAATCTTGATATTGAGACTGACAGGAATTGCACCTGATGGAAATGTGTAATTATATTGGAAAGCATGTGTCATATCAAATCGCATGTTTACCAGCGCGTTATTCACAATAAATAGTCTTTACGCGAAGCGCTTCTCTCGCTCGGCTTATACACTATATTAAATGCGAGAGTGAGGCTGAGTGAGAATACGCTCTTTTTATTCGCTCGTGCACACCGCGCGCACATAAAATCATCTATAATTATATTTGATCGAGTAAACGCGCCTATAGTCACCTTGTTTTTATGTAAATTCCGTAATTATATGCACAAATGCCTTTTAATGGCGAAGCTGTTCTGAATTTATTTAAAAAATGATACCGAGAGAACTCGAAATCGTTATGACTATTATGCAACCTCACCGCGTGCAATAAAAAGTCAACTCTCGCTATAAAATTTTTAAGACGACTGAAAAGGAGCAGGCAGAATGGACTAAATACGAATGTACGAATAAAAACTTCTTTTTGAAAGCCAACTGCCGTGCCGCTTGTGTTTTATTTGTAATGAGCCAATGGGGCCGAGCGAGACACAGTTTTTCGAAAGGCGTTGTCCCAAAACTTGTTATTGCTCCGCGCGAGCGATTACTATGTCTTTAATGAATTTACCCACACAGACACACTCTCTATAGCTCATGGCTGGACTGGACACATCTCGGGCGAAAACAAGAGGAGAAGAAAATAATGCAAATTCGTGTTTGCCGATAAATAATTTGCCAACCCAAATTGGCTCGTTTGCTCCGTAGCAAGAGCGTGTTGTCAAATTTTGGGCGAGGTTGGGTGTAAATTCTTAACTTTGTCGAACATTAAAGGCCGAAACACATGAGCTTCAGAATGAAATAGTGCCAATTTATGTATCCATGACAAACCAATCAAAAACACTTCTATATAACACAAGCAAAGAAAATATTAAAAGTAATTCTAATTTGGTTTACAAACATTAATAGTAAGGAGTCTTATTTAAAAAAACATTTATTGCTGACAGTTGCTATTTTAAGCAAATTTTAATTTTTTTAGTGCTTATTACAAAATTTGTTGCTTGAAATCAAGAAATTCCAAATTTTGTTACATAACTAAACAAGGAAATTAAGATTCTCAATAATGCCTAGATGGCTGTAATATTTCGCAACATAATTATGCTCCCAGAGTCACTTTTCACACGTGCGCGTCTGTGCTGCTTGTCACAATTTGTTCAACAAATCGCTCTGGATCGGATTCAATCTCGCGCGGTGCCGCTGACCACCTCACCTGTCAGTCTGTTGGCTACTAAGTATAAGAAAGTCGCAGCAGCGCCAAAGTCCCCTAATACGAGTGCTGCCTATAAACTAGAGAGATAATCCTCTGCGAGCATGACAAGTTACTCTTGTAGTAGGTGAACATGCAGTATGCACAATTAACTGCAGCGACAGCCGCGCGCGCAGCAGATCGAGGTGTTGGTTTTATCATTCATTCGCCTGCCCTGCACGATTTATTTGTTTCTCCACTTTTTCACACATTGCGCGCGCTCAAACGTGTTGCGCGCGGAGCAGGTTGTAAAAATTTCAAGCACGCAGCAATAATTAACCGCGAGAGAGATCTAGAAATAAGCCGGCGAACAATTAAATTAGCGAAGAAATTAACGGCGCATTATATTATTATCACTGGTTGCGCGAGTATGAGAGCGGGTAAATTATACACATACGTCCAATGATATATGTATATGCATTCATCCGCGCTCGCGGTGCGTTTTGAAGGACAAAATTATTATCCGTCCCTCTTTCTTTGCTTCGCTTTGTGTCATAAAAATGCAGAAAGCGATGGCACTTCTGCTCACTTGCAAGGCCGCGGACAGGCGGTGAAAAACCGTTCTTTTAGTAAATGAACGCACTTCGGTTTGTGAAACGGATATCTCCCTTAAACTGGTAATAGCTGAACACGTGAAAAATCAAACAGAGGTTGCAAGCATCATTGCTATCAATTTTATATATAAATTATATAGATTTTATGGCAGATAGTATATATGAAGGTAGCTACACACCGTGAGTTGAACTTTAAATTTTAAAAGAGATTGCTTGCAATGAATGAAAATACCAGATTTAGTTCAGTTTGAAGAATTCAGTCATTGTATTGTAAGCCAAGACAAGTGAGGGACAACGTCACGCGACATTAAAGAAGAATTCCACTCATGAATGAAAAGCAGTGCTTTTGATGAATGAAATTTGATGAGAAAAATATTAAAATCAGGCAATAAAATCAAATTCAAGAGTTAATTATCTGAACGTTGTAAGGAGGTTGACAGAAGCACGCTTGTGCCTAATTGGTTTTCCCCTGGAATTCCGAAAACAACCGTTGGAAAATCTTCAGTGAGCCTCCCTGCCTGACACATTTTTGCTTTCATGTCGGCTGGCAATTACAGCAGGACCGCAATATAAAGGCCTGACCATATATGGGTTATGGGCGAGATAAGAAAAGTGCCGCGCGCGCATTCAAACGCACACGTGGAACAGCAAGATTTCGGCTGCTGCTGGATGCTGGGAGGAGGAGGAGGAGTAGGTTCCCCTATGTAAAAATTTGCCGCGCCATGTACCGCTAGCTAACCTCTGCAGCCACCGCCTAATATTATTTCATCTCATAAAAAGCAGACCCACACTCACTCACAGGCCTATAATGGCCAGTCGCTTTTAATACGCGCGGACGAATTAAAAAATTCGGTAAAAAGCGAGTGCGTTTATTGTAAACGGACCCTTTGTTTCCTCATCTTTGTTTATTGTGTACGTGTGTGCACCACACATAGGGCTATCAGTCGGTGAAGCGTTTTTGGGCTGCAGCATTTAATAAGCTTTTGAGGTCAGAGCGGCGGCCAGCAACGCTTGATGAGAGTTAAAAATGAACCTCTATGTGCGCCTAATGGACGCACAACACCTGCACCTCATCTGCTGGTGGAATTTTAATGTTACTTTGGCGCAAAAACTGTCTTTGCTGTGTATTAAAATTTGATTTAAAAACTAGTGCGTTTGCTGTGAAAATACCCTTGCATTCAGCTGAATGAAAAAACAATAATAATATGAGTGTTATATTTTGTAATTATTAAAATGTAATTAATATTTGTGCAACAATATTTATTTCAGTTATTTGTTGCAATTAAAGCTCGTGTACTTTTCAATGGTACCAAATGAAAAAATTGAATCTCATGGAAGTCATAAAGATTATTTTAATCTTAATTCATATACTTTGTTTACCTTACCTGAAAATGTGAAAGCAGTCTAGGTTTCACATATTGTGCAAATTTAACTGGTCTTATCCTGTTGATTGTGTCACTTACTATCAACAAATTATTAAAGGAAAAGAATACCTAATGGGGGAATATTACTAGAAATAGCCACCGTAAAATCAATCTTAAAGTCTCAACAAGAAGTGAACGCATTTGATCCTAATTCGTCAAAAGTAGCATGTGTTAAGCTTTTGTAAGAGTGCTTTGCAGTGGCCAGTCTCGAAACGGAAAGTGTGGAGAAGCATCAAAGGGGAGTTTAATTGAAAAGGATCATCACGGTCCATTGTCAAGAGGTGCATATCGTCGTCGTTTTTGTCCATTTGTGCCGGCCGCTGCCGCGAGATGCTGCCGCTTTTTAGATTCAAATGAAACGTGCCCGTGAGCGTTACAGATTGGGAGGATACCTATCCACACACGTATATGTGTGTAGTATTCTCACTCTCCACAACTATAAACACTGGATGGTTAGCAGTGAAAGGCTCGAGGGCTGCCGATTTAAAGCCTCTTCCATATAAAAGGCACGCGCTTCTCTGGCCAAGAAACCCTCCGGCGAAGCTGTAAAACTACTGTGGAGGATGCTGCCGGCCGCCGCCTGCACGCCCCCGCGAATATTTACACACAAAAGCAGCCACGGCGAGCAAGCGGCTGGCTGTTGGTGCTGCAATGTGTCAACCAGATGAGAGTGTGATCTCACCTGTGTTTGCTCAGCCTAATGCTTCGCGCAATTGTCACTTACCCACAGCGAAAGTATACATAGTGAGTGCACTTTGTTTGCTTACGAGGCCGGCCTCTCACGCTTGCGAATGGAAAAATTGGCGCTTTTTGCCCAGTGCAACCGCGGGAGAGTTCAACGAACGGTTTTGGAGGACCCTTTGACGGCGGCAGCATTTGCAATGCAACAATGAAGTGATTGTTAAGCAATCCTCGTTTTGACGAGTAAAATTTGTTCATATTTTGGCTCCATCTACACAAACACGTCGGAATTCTATTCAATTGCAATGAGTTTATAGCCGTGAGCGTGTTTTAAGCTTATGTTTACTACTCATGTTTACCACTCGTCGGTCCAGTAATTGTTTGGAGCACTGTGACGTCAATGGTAGCTCCCATAAAACGTACTCCTTAAAACAAGTCAATTGCAACGGCCAATATAATATAAACGAGAAATCCGAATGTTTGTTTGGCCCTTTTCCGCAATGACAACAGTAAACTGTCGATGTGAGTGGATACTAGCCCAAAACTAATGTCGCAAGCGAGCTCTCGGAAAAGTCTAAATATGCTGAGGTCACCTCCTCAAAATCTGCTTCTTTTATTGTTTATTTTCACAGGAACGGCACCTGCAGCAATAAAAGTTTTGCATGCGGTACATATGGCGTATAATTACGAATAAAAAAAACTCTGCTTAGGCCGCTGACTTTTCATAAGAGAGCAGATCTCCAGTAGATCTCTATGATAAAGTAGAACCAGTCCGCGCACCCAAAAATTATACACGGGGCACTCGCATCCGAATTCATTTGGCGTTTTTGTGATGAGGGCAGCGCGATTAAGCGCGAAACATGCAGCATCTTGGCCTGCCGCTGATGTTTATAAAAAAGCCGATTCTTTATTACACGCAGCGGCAGCAGCAGAGGGAGAGGAGAAATCTCTCGCTGCTATACACTATCCAAAGGTGGCCTCTTCTCTTTTACAAGTTATTACCTCAAGGTCTGCCCACTGCTGACACAAAAGAATAAGGCTTTCAGGCGCCAGCCACTCTGCAGGGACCTGCCAAACACTGCTGTATAGAAATATTTCCCTCCTAGGGATGTTTTCGTTTTTCTCCCCTATCTGATATAATAGAAACAGCAACAATGCTTATCAAACGACCAGCGTACAAGAATTTTGGCCCTTCGATTCTTATTGAATTTGTGGGGGTGACACAAATGGAAAGGGGTGAGGTGCATTCATAAAAAGATTGACCAGAATGGGAAAGGAAACAAGAGATATACCAGCGAGTTTGGGAGCTGCGAAGGCTAGTCTCGAGTGTGCGTCGTTTACCTCCCCTTTGTCCGGCTGCTCCCAGCATCTCCCACCACGAAAGTACCTGTTCATCTCCTCTCCTTGATGCTTTTCCTACCTGCGGTCGCTCTCGGCGAGGCCTCAGGCAGCCGCAGCGCATTAGAATTGTACTGAGGCCTGCCTTTGACGCACACACGCACAACCTCGCACCCTGAGAAATGGCCCAGCTGAGTCCTCTGGGGGCAGCGGACAGCCCCACCGGCTCCTCGTCAGGTGATGGAGGCGGCGGCGGCCGCAAGCGCAAGGTGGGCGACGCCGGCGCCGATGACTCCGACAACGACACCCTATCATCGTCGCCGCGCAAGCAGAGCAACAATAACAACGACGTCGCCTTCGTACTCATCGACGGAGACGTTGCCTCCGAATCAGACATCGACGTCTCCAATGACGTCGTGGTGAGTGTGATTTGTATAAATAGATTTTTTTACTCACGAGGACAAGGAAAAGCGACGGAAATGTCATAATTTTCAAAACGCATGTTTGGATTTGTATGATGAGCTTTTAGAAAGCTGTACAGTTCACATCAGCGTTTTGAGTGTGCAATCTTAGAATTGACCACGTTAAACCGGTGGCCCGAAATTTTGATTGGAGGATATCACCTGACTGAATCCAGCTGATCATACATGTATATATATATTTATTTTTCGGTTTGGATAGCCTGCCGAAATTATGTATGTGTCCTAAAAATGTACAGTTACTTTCGAGCCGCCGCTGCAGACGGACCAGTTTGCTCTCATGTCTGACTCGGCGTGTGTGTGTGTCTCTCTCTCTTTCTCTCCTTTTTATTTTTTATTTCCTTTCTTTTTTTGCACTGCCGATCTTTTGCAAATCACGCCGGATTGATACTTCTCGAAATTAACCTGCTGGTCAGCCGACGCGCTAGCCTTTTTTGGCTAACAATGGCCAATAAAATGTCATTTCTCGGGAAGAGGGACATTAGGACCGCTTTTGACCATGCCAAATTAGGCTAAAAATGGGCCTCTCGCCGCCGCTAATTGTGGACTTGCAGACCACATTTTGTTTACCCATTTCAGCCAGTTTGTTCGCTGCCAATTTGCATCCGCGAAAATGTGGCGAAAATGAACTCTTGCAGGCTTCTTAAATAATCCTTCACGACGCTCGAGGAGCGGTAGAAAAGGCAAAAAGCGATTAATTTTTCACCATGCACGCAGCATCCTCGAGCATAGGTACACACATACCTGCTTTTGTCCCGCGTTGCAAGGCACAGGAGAGCGAATTACGTCCGCTCCGCCGGATAAGGCGAACAATGTGAATGCATCTCTTTCTGTCTGTCGGGCAGGGCCGCAAATTAAAAAGTTATTCCAACGACTGCGACGACGACGAGCAAAGAATGAAAGAAAGAAACTGCCCGCCATGTAAATGCCGACAAGAGGCGCTTTCTCTGTCAGAGAACAAGTCGTCATTGCGTCCTGTTTCGACAGCAAGACAAGAAATCGACTGAAACACTCCGAAAAAATCGTCTTCTGATGGGATTAATAATTTTCACTGAAATATTCTCGACTAGTCAGCAGCAGTCTGTTGGAGTCATGAATAATTTATAATCAACACACAAAATTCCGGCAGCGAGTTTTAGGAGCCGAATATGCGGTGGTTGATTATGAAAAACGTTCATGCCATATTACATGACTTGAAACGAGGAGTGTTTGAAGTGATCGACAAAAATTCTTGGATATCAAGTCTATATACATAGAAGTACAAAGAAATCCAGTGCAACCGTCCATTTTGCAAAATTACCAACGTTTTTTTAATTTTGTTACTTCTAAAATATTATTTTTCTTATTTTTACTAAGCCTTTTGATGCGGGCTGTTCTCTTTGGAAACAACTTCCAGCAGCTTGCGCCTTGGGCCTCGCAGGCGTGTGAGTGAGCGTGGAAAGAAGTAGGAAGCGCAAGGTATTCCCTACTTACCCTGCGGCTGAAACATCTAAATAAAACGCACCTTGCTGACGTTACCGGCCTCTGCCGGCTGCTGCCGACCGCCACGGATCAGAGAAAAATCCAGCCGGCGCACACGGCACAAACCCTGCTCCTCCCTTTGCGTTATTTATCCACACCAACATGGTATGGATGACTTTTAGCTCGCCAGACGACTTTTTTGTCGGTGAGAACACACAACTGACTTCTCTCTCTTGCTTGCTGGCTGACCAGAATTGTTGCCGCTGCTGCCGATCGGCCGGCACCAGAGGACAGGATGGCATTCCCTTCGCATGTGTGTATATATAAAAGTGTGTACTCGGTGTATCTCCGGCCAGACCTGTATTTTTATCACATACAAGCGCGGCGTGTCTATTATTTGTTAATTATTGCTCGAAAGACTGGATCGCGTGTTTTGCCGCATTTTTTAATTGAGACGTATCAAATGCTGTGGAAAATTGTGAATGAAAATACGGAAATGGAAAGAGGGGAATCTTTATGAATCAACCTGAGTGAGGGGCTTTGGTACTGATTTTTGTACGTATTTGTCAACGTCCCTATCTATTCACAAGTGGCCAACCACAGAGTTTTGATGGAATCGTGCTTTAAGCAGCGAGAATGTTTACTGGTAGATTATAGAGACTGCATGCCAGGAGACGGAATATCAAAGGCTCAAACCGTGTTTTTCATTACTCCTATGGGTTCTTTTACATAACATATGAAAATATTTGGTTACATTTAATCTAGCAAACCATGAATTTTGAAGAAAAATACGCGAGTTCAATATCTTCAAGATGATTTTATTTTGATGAAAATATCTGCGTTCAGGTCTATTTATGAGTTGTTGTACGGGCAGCAAAAAACACTTTACCAATTATTGTAAAATAAAACGAATGGCCCGAGTGTTTTAAACTCAACAAAGCAGAGATGGCAGGCAGAGATTTGGAAATCCATTTGCTTCAATTTTACGAGCGCGATTCATCTGGCATTTTACGAGTTGGCCCAAATGTTATCGGTTAATGAGTAAAAAGCAGCTTACGGTGCAATTTCATTTTATGGGAAGCCACTACAAATCATGGACCTTTCTTTTCCATTGAGCGCCGGCGAAATTGTCAGGCCGAAAAATCGCCGCGGGCGTCGTGGCAATTATTATTGAAAGCCATGCACATATCTGATAAACAGCGTTATATAAGTTATAAGGAAGAGAGGAATAAACACAAATAAATTCGAGCTGCTGCACTTGCATACGGCGGTCCATAACTCAGCTCAATTACATCGCTGCATGCTTCAGGGAAAGAGAATGACTCTCCCGCACGACTCATCTGCGCGGCATAATTATTATTAATATTGCCGCTTTGAAAAGACCGACTCTCGCTCGCGATAATCTAATTGAATACCTGTGTGTCTTGACAAAGGTTGAAGGGGTTGTGTAAGATAGATTTGTAATTAGTTTTCAGGCCTATTAATTGATCGATTACAAAGACACCTCTCATCAAAAAGAAATCCCGGGATGCTGAATTTTTATTTTATTTTATAATTTTAGGTAAATGTAGTAGAACGGTCTGTGCTTCCACATTAATAATAAAAAACATAAGATTTATTCAAAACGATTGCAAAAGTTCAATTATCTTCTTAACGCAGTAGAGGCAACTATTTTTCACGTCCCCTTCGCATTTGCACTGTGCGTAAAACCCAATCGCAGCTGAAGTCAGCCAGTCAGGGGGCATTTGTGTATCATATTTTTCAGGGAGGCGCACGGACACTGCGCGAGATGATGAGGCATTCTTTCTTTCTTCTCCAGCCTGCTTGCTTGTTCAGCAAACTTGAGCTCCGCAGGTAGCAGGTGCTTTTCAAGAGAAGAAAACCAACCGGGCGGGGCTGCTAACATATCTCGTGTGTTTCTTTTTCATTGTTGCTGCCTGCCCGATTATTTTATATAATATACACTCGCAAACGCATGCACGAATAAAACAATTTTGCTGCTTCTCGCGCCAGTTAACTGATCCACCGTGTGTTAAGTAAGAGAATTATTGTACCCAGTGTTTTGACGAAAAAAGAGTGCAGCGTGTTTGTTCTCAAATATTTGTGCTGGCCGCCCGTCTGTGATGTGCAAAGGCACGCAGCGGTCGCTGGCAGAGGGAGAAATTCCGAGTGGAATGAAATTAAATGAATGCCATTACTGCACACTGTCCGCGCCTGCGATATTTGAATGCGATTGCGACACCGAGTGAATATTCCCGGCATTTTATCAGATTTGAACACCGAATTCCCAGTAGAACGAATCAAAAGATTTTTGGCTGGCTGGTTGCATTTCAAGTCGAGAAGAATTTAAATAAAAAATACTGGCTTAAATGTCGTGCGTGACGGTGAAATTGTTGGCTTCTGTGATATAGATGTTTAACACTTGCTAAGGTCAGTCACTCACCCTTCAACTTTACTGCGGGTTCATGGACAAGTTTTTTTGTCTTCATAGTCAATTTTATCGGTTTTTTGACCTCGTTTTATTGGCCTGTTGCTTTATTCGTGATTGGAAAGGGTTGCCTCTCGTGATGCAGAAGCTCTATGTTACAACAATGAGAAGAGCTCCCTCTGCGGTGTCAATAACCTGATAAGAAAGAGGGATGCAAACACATCGTTTTTTAGCACCAAGGTGAATTGACAATTTTATTGATGTAGCCTAATATATAGATGACTGGGGGCACAGAATATATAAAAGGATGGCTCAACTCAACGAAGAGAATGGAGGGTTAAAATTGGCGTTAACGGCTTGTTCCGCTCATTAGGTTTGATATTTTATCCTTCAACATTATGTGCGTCTTAAGAATGAAAAGATACCGTTCAAATGCTGACAATTTATTTTGAAAACCTCTGCACAGCTCTCCCTGAGGGCTATGACCTCACCAGGTCCCAACCTAGGGCCTGAGTGGCCGCAGAGGAGCTTGGGCCCAATGTGGCCATCTTTTCGCCCCCCCCCCCCCTGCACCGAGGTCGTTAATTGGATTGTCGGACATTTGCCATCAAAAGGTTCAATTCGAGCGTTTCGAGTCACTTATAACTATCCAACTTTTGCCATCTCTGAAATTGGGATGTCAGTATTAGATCCCCCCAACTGCTCAAATACGTATCTCCCACTGCTTTGACCCCCCTGAGAATGTCTTAACAATGCGAGCCAGCGGACAATTACAGATAATATATTTCATTGACATTTGAATGGGTGGACGCATGTGCTTCTTTTCAAACAATGTGATTAACTAAATGCCTATCCATTAGCCTTGGGGGTGGCAAGCAAGCGCAGTGTCAAATAATAGAACTACTATAACTTTATTATTATGGCCCTTAAACGAAATCCTTGTGCCTATACACACAACAATGACTTAAATTGCATCATAACGCTTACTTTAATTAATTTAACTTTTTCAATTTTTCAATTTTCGATGTAAAAGGAGTACTAGTGTAATGTTGCCAAGAACTTATTAATATTTCCAAGAGAGATCAGGGTCTGTTACCCTCTAAAGGGGGTCTACTTTGTTAGTGACAAAAGAAGAGGATATTAGCCATCCCCTCCCTAAATCGTTTGGAAGCAAAAGGGAAGCTTAATTTTTTTGGAGAAACAGACACAGCTTGGCCTCCAAGCACAACACAACACATTTCCAATGCTGGCCATGGAAAATAATTGCAACGAAGTTGAGGACAGAGAAGCGTCTCCATATCGCCTATTTTATAGCTCTAAGGTACAGTCACAAATTTTTGGCGTTATAGTTTTTTATAGTAATAACCTCTGTTTCATTGTTTATGTTTGTTGAATGAATGAAATCTTTATTAAACACCAAAGGTGTACAACAGACATAGACATAATAAGTAAATCAAATTTCACAACATACTCGTTTTTGCTTTGGCGCCTTGAGACAATGTCAATTCGTTCTTATTAAATTCATGGAAATGGTAGAAGTTGATTGGTTTACCACAGAATTTGCACTCACAGTCCTCACTCGCGTCGGAGAATAGCTCATTTTTTACAGATTAAATATATTTAATCACGAGAGTGAAGCCCGTAACAAGCGTAAGTGTTTATCATTTATGTTTATTCCTTTACATATTCTATATTTGGCTAGCATTTAGGCCATCAGTGTTCCCAAAATTACCAGCTTACTCATTCCATTATTTTTAATTTCAAATGTGTATATTTTTTGCGAAATGGGTGGCTGTAGAAGTAGTTGTATAGTTCAACGAATGTCGGAAAATGCTGGCAATTCTTTTTACCCTTTTTTATTATTAAAGCTAATACAACATTAAACGCTCTATAAACGCACTACCGCAGACGCCTTGTTGAGAGGTGGAAGCTGTGCCGCGGGACAGTCCTTCCATGCGGGTGTCAAGTCATTCTAGTGCACGAGCTGAGATCTCAATGATTGATTGCTGTCACCACGCAAATTTATATCTTACTCTATAGAACGGGATCAAAAACCAAGAGAGTTAACAGCATTATGCTGTTGCAATTCGGCCAAAAATCAGTTTTCTCATTTAATCTTTCTTTCTGTCTGTAAACGCGATAGTTTTGCACGTTGTAAGCGAGTTGTTGACCCACTAAAACAACAGAAAGCGGTTTTTCTCAATTCAATTTCGCCCAGTGTGATTTGTCCCTGGCCGCCAGGCAGGCAATAAAGCGGCAGCGACCGTCACAATTCGCCCGTGTTCCTGCATTATATGCACGCAGAGGTACACATTTGCTCGTGAGTCATCGAACTCTGCACATTGGCGCCGTTTGCGGCTTTTCATTTCGCCAAATATTTATATTTGTTTGCCCGCCCGCGGGGGAAGAAACTCCTTTACGTGCCTAATTTAATCATTGCCTTTTGTGCAATTTCGAACGTGATTGTTGCGGCGAAATCGAAATTTGCTCGCCCGTTTCGAAACTTCCCCGACCTGGATTCCCGCGAGAAAATCCATTATAACGTAAACCAACATAGATAACGTTTTCCTGCTAGATAAATCGAAGCAAAAACGCTGCTTTGCGCATCCTTTTCCTCACCACGATCAAGTGTGTGTGTGTGTGTGTGTGTGTGTGTGTGATTCATCTCTTCTTGCTGGCTAGTTTTTTATGTTCATTCCCCTCCGCCTCAAGGTAAATTGCTGGCGGCCAAGAGTGCACCTTGCTTGCTTGTTGAGATGCAGTTTGTTTGTGCTGTCGACGCCGATATAAATAAAATGACACTTGCTCTCCTCTCTTTCACTAATGAACCAGCACATCTGATTCTCATTGTCGTACCTGCAATATCAATCTATCAGACGGAGAGTAATTAGACGCGTATAATTAACCACCCGTGATTTGAGGCCATTAAAATCCATCACGCACGTCAAGCATCATCTGCCGGCGACCGATTTCGTAGCAATTTATCGCATTAATTGGCTTTTGATTAAATTTTGCCGAGCGATCGCTAAAATTTGATCCAGAAGCTTATTATTTTGACAGGCTTTGCTGCAGTACGTTTATTTTGAGCATTCACGTGAGCAGCACAGTTAAACAAATTATAACAATCATTACATTTTCAACCTATTTTGTGTCCGAGGTTAATGGTGTAATAATTATTGCTTCCTTTCAAATTTCCATTTTTACTTGATTTTCTTCATCAATAAAAAATGGAAGGTTAATTGGAAACAAACTATTTTTTAATTTTATTTATCTTTTGGTCACACGTGTTTTCACAGAACATCATGATTTTGTAAACAAGATTTTTCTTTTAAAAATAACCTAGTTTATTAACATTTATTTTTTCTACATTTTGATTGCTAAATTCATCTTGATGGCTTCCACAAAATCCAAACCACTTCGGCTGATGTGTCGGTGTGAGCGGATGAGAGCTTTCGTATTTATAATATGATGAGAATGACACGCCCAACGTGAGTGAAATATCAGTCGGCGATCGAAATAAGCCCGTTTGTGTGTGCGCGCGTATGTATTAATCAAATCCGTTCGTTTGTATGTTTATGTGTGCGTGCAATATAGCAATATAGAAGTGTACGTGTATGTACGATATTATGAAAATTTATGTGGAAACTGACACTCAAGAGAAAGAGGTGCACCGTTCCGTATTTTTCACCAGCTGTGTCTCCTGGGAGTTTGAGTACACACGGTGATATTCCAGCATGTCTATATAGTACGCGTATATGTACGCGCGTCAGTAATGACTGTGGGACGGCTCTGTCATCTCGCTGAAATAGCACCGTCTGTCAAAATGCTAATATTTCGTGGGGGAATGTGCTCCCGGAACTGAACATATATTATACGGCTGATTAAAACATACTTGCGGGCAGAAGCGATCCTAAGCTTATATTCTTAAATTTGATCAAAATTAGACATTGCGAATTGAAAAATAAATAAAAATTACTCGAGCTGATAAATATGCAATAAATTGAACAGTTTTCCTCTTCCCCGAATCGTATTAAAGTGAACTTTCTTAGATCAAATTGCACATTTCCTGCTGCAGCTGCTGTGGATGAAAATTTCCAGTTAGCAGGCCGCGCGCGCAATCAAAGAATAACGATATCTCCCGCATGTTCGCCGCTGAATAATTGGACGTAAAGATACGAATCTGTCCCTCCGATTCGCAATTTATCTTTCTTTTCCCGGTTGGGCGCAATTAAAGCTCAACAAGTTAGCTCAATGACACAAACGGCGCCGAGCGTTCAATTTTTCAATAATACCACAATATAAACACACACTGCTCAAAGCCCCAGATACACAAATGCAATCTCTCAACTTTTCTGCCTTCTAATGCAAGCGTGTGTGTGTGTGTGCTGAATGTACAACTCAATAATAATTACTTTTTCGATGCGTGAAAGTTGTGCTATCTCAAGACGTTTGATTGTCATCCGCGTGTTCAGTCGCATGTCAGATAAATAATTATCCTCGCTCCTTCTCTCATTATGCACACTCGCTGAGCGTATCAATAAGATGTCATTGTTATATTGTTATTCGCAGCAGCGCCCATAATAAATAAAGCGGACAAACGCATTTAATTCCGCACTTAATATTGTTATGTGCTCCACAGTGCGCGTGATTTATATTTTTCGTCAGATTGAAACTCGCTTTCACCTTAAGATTCAAAGTTATTTTATTGCCTTTATGGCTTTATTGCGGGATTTTAACCCCTTTTGGAGACTAAAAGGGGTACCTCGCAATAAAAAATTTTTTACCCTGAACTCGGCTTCTCTGATGGAGCAGTTAATTTTTATTGCCTTCGCAACAATCAAAGAGGGCATCAAACGTCGGAAGATACATCTCTTCTTAAAAGGCGACCAGGTAACGTGAATAGGAAATGGGAAATTCAGATGAAGGGTGAAAATTAGGGTATGTACTGTGAAGGCATAATAGCAAAAAAAATATATATATCGGGACGACATTGTCGAATTTACCATCATTCGGCCCTTTTTACCTGAATTTCCGTTCTTGAGTCGGTTTCGCCTGAGCCAAGAGAGAATCACGAAAGTTGCGGTGGGCAGGCGTGCTGAGTTTGCTGCCGAGTTTCGAAAATAATGATGCACCTTGCCCGTCCAGCCAGCATCGGATGAGGATGATGACGGCTTATTAGGCACCAGTTAGGATAGGCAGGATTAGTAGTTGCGGCCGTGTGCTGCTTGGGAAATCGCCTTAAATGCACACATTAGCATCTCGGCGCCGACCGCGAGTACTCTCCTCCGATAGAGATGTGTATATGTGTGTGCAGCGTCAGCAGCAGGAAAGGGATGGAGCAGTCCACCTGCGCTGCACGCCGGTGATTATTTCATTTCAGCCGAGGCCACGTGAAAATTGCCGCTTAACACACACACACACACACTAAAGCACTCAGCTGCAATTACCACTAAAGAGGAGCATTTTGTTTCAGCATTTTAGCAGGAAAATCCACCAACACATCTGTGGCATATTTTGAATTTGTTGATTTTGCCAAAATCCAAATTTTTAACCACAGAAAATATTATATTCCTAAACGTGGTGCTTTGTCCAAATTATGTATGTACTAAATTATCTACAAATTTTGCATACTGATAATCCTTTTTCCTGAGCAATTAATATTCATGGTAAATTTGATCAATTAGTTCTAAACAGTTTGTGAAGCAGAGGCAGATCATATTGAGGAATAGGATTTGCTGGTGGAGATAAAATTGGAAATAAAAGTGTCGAGATCCGCGAGCTACTACAGCTTAAAGCCATTAGCATGAGTTGGAACTCAATCCGCTTTTTCGCCGCTGCTATAGCTGCTGCAAATGGATAAGATCGCTATCTGGTCATGTCGCAGAGTGACTCGGGGCCAACATTTGTTGTTTAAAATTGGAATTCGCAGCCTTAATTAATGTACGCGCCTATACACATATAAAGAAGCAATTGACAAGCTGCTGTTAATGAGTAATTTAGAAGAAGTCTCCTGCTACCGCCTGTGCTCGGCCAGACGGACGGACAGTCCTGTGAGAAATGTAAAATATGTTGCATTATCTCTTCATCGCGGCTGCCGAGCGTGAGATGCATTCACGCGGCGCGAGATAGAATTATTATTGGCTCCTCTGGCGGCTGATTTACTCCCCGGCTTGGCTGACTTACTCACTCTGCTCCTTTTTGCAACCAAAGCCCCGTGCTAATTGGTACCTTTTAGCAGACCAACAGTCAAGCGAGACTTACCGGTTTGCATTCTGTGCCGTGCAGTGCGAACTTTGTTTGATTCATGGATTGAGAACTTGGCAATCGAAAATGCTAATAATTTGTTGTTATATTAATTCAAAATTTACATTTTAAACAATTTACTACTTTTATTTTCGAGAATTATTAATTCTCTCTTCCGAGAACACCTGTGTATAGCAAATGTTTGGAAAACACAGGAAAACATGGTGTAAAAAGCAAAATATTCATTCCGATTTTTATAGCACACCTACAATGACAAATAAGAACTTCCTCATTGTAAAGATCTGCATGTTTTCACAAAACACTCCTTCCATGATTATCATTTTCTTATAAAGACAAATTTTTTCATCTAGATGTTTCTGCCAACGGTGAATGCCAATTTTTAATGAAGATAATTTATATTAATCTGTATCATTATTATTTGCTCATTTGTAAAAATAGTAGTAATACGTTATTCCAAGCCAAAAAAGTGTTTTCCAACTCAATTAACTTTGTAAGTAATTTAGTAAATTTCACGTTGTACACCGATGGTGTCTACTAAATATTATAATCTAATTTTAAAGAAAATCTATTCTTGTTTAAACCTGGCTGATTATGGTCAGTAATAAAGTTAAAACTGCAAAAATACGGCAAGTTAAAATACCATTAATTTTAATTGGTTTATATCTCAGCAATTGCGACTGCTGCAAATTGTTCCCCCAATCCGGTCTGCAAAAGTGCAATTCCAGAACCGCATTCTTACATCTGCGTGGACAAACATTTTTATCTGCGGCACAAAAAAGTGTAAAAGAGACGACATGGGAGGCCAACGCACATTATTCACGGCCTGAAAAGAGACTTTCCTTGTAGATGCAAATTCCCGCGTGCACATATATAAATAAATCTCATTTTCTTTTACCACTTGTCGGACAAGAAAAAATTTGCTCTCTCGCAGGGGAAAAATTACATTAGAATCGTGTTTTCGCCGAGGCGAGAGAGCGATTTTCTGCATAAATGACCTAAATTACAGCGGCGAGCGCGACCGGCTGAAAATTTATGCACTCGATGAATATTAATACAATTATTATACCATACGTAACTGCTCATATATAGGAACGCGCGCAGGGATTAATCTGCATCGAGTAACGAGTCCTTCCTCCAGAGAGAAATATGTTTCGTATGTGATGTCGTGTTAAATATCACCATTATAATCAAATATATTATATGCTCGCAAGCAAAAGCGCTCGCAATTATCTGCCCCGAGATTTATAATTCAAACATGCACTCTATCGCTCTATGTAATTAGCAAATTGCTCGTCGGCGTTTTCATTTGCATCGAATTTGCATCTGCAAATATTCTCGCCGAGACTAATTGAGCCAGCGTTAGACGATTTATAGGCTTGGGAAAGAAAAAATTGCACCTGTTGTTGAACTCTGCAGTTACATGGGTGTTTGCAAAATAGACGCAGATGAAAATCGCTCCAATCGAGTTTCTAGCTTTGTCACATTAGTATTTAAAAATCCGGCTCAGTCTGGGAGAGCCTGCTCGGCTTTAAGCTCACTTCGCAAAGTGGTCAGATTTTTATCCGCGACAATTATTCCTAGCACCTCGCATCCAAACTGCACCAAGTGATCTTCAATACGATCATATTCAATTTTCAAGTCCTGCATTTTAGATTTTTAAACACTATTTCCAACACGAATGAAAACGGTTGAAAAATTAACCTCTTTAAAACAGTTGATACTTTTAAATTTATTTATAGAATGCCGTTATTGGAAGGAAGTAAATTGGATCTCGCGATGCAGAACTTCTAGAAATGTTGCAGCCCCTAACCTTGTGATGTCTTTTCATTGACTCTGATACGCGAAGCACGATTTGCTTCGTTTCAACGCCAATTTTTCCAACAAACGATCTTATTTTCCAACGCTCACATCATTATGACTGCAGCAAAACAATTTCTATCTTGTGATTGTAACATGATGATAGCTGAGATTGCGCTTATAAACCGAACTGATTTTTCAATATTTAATGCAAAAGCCAAAGCAGATTAAATCTGTTGAAATACAAATACAATCAGGCAGACGCACTTGTGTGTACGCGAGAGAATATGCAAATCGCGTCGTAATAACTCGCCCTGCTCTCAAAGTATAGGATTTCATTTCATTGCTGATGCATGATTAACAATGCAGCCAAGTCATTTTTCAAAATCCCGGCGTTTCATGCTGTGCCGCATGCATATGTGTGTTTTCTCCTCGCTTGTTATTTCGCTGCATACACACATGTCAAGTGTCAGTCTCGCTGATTCCGCTGGAACAAATGCACTAACACAGACCGAATTATACACGTAGAGAGGGAAATAATATAAAATCGCAACGGCGCGGCTGCTCTAATCCGTTTTCCCTCTGACAATCAGGTCGCCTCTGTAAAAGCACACCTCCAGATGGAAGTGCAATGCATATAGAAATATGTATTATCGCATCTGATTTCAAGGAACTTGAAATTCACTGTGCGAGAGAGAAACAATGAGCTGCCGATCGGTAGCGAAATGTGCTTGTCTTGTGACACCCGCAGATGTATATATATGAAAAGGCCGCTTTTAATGCAAATAACGTCGAGATTTATTGTTGTTATCGGCGCCCACGAATCGCGATATGTTCATGGCATGCACCTGTTGGCTAAACAAACAAACAAACGTGGTGATATACATATATACGTTTATTATTGCGAAAAGGAAGAGAACTGCATTTTCCGAGAAAAATGTTGTTTGGTGAATATTTATTGGATTTGATAAATCGGGACGAAGAGCGAGCGAAAGAGAAAGAAAAAGGCTGATTGCGACGCGAGATTTTCGCTGCGAATGCTGTTTCTTCTGCAGCATCAGCAACGGCGGCGCGAAAAGATATCGAGAGTGTCGTCGGCCTCGCTTTTAGCTCTCGAGAGGATCACTTTAGTGTGCTTCCATTTCCGCCAGCTGGTGTCTGATGCACTCCCATGGTCTTTCACGAGCTGCAACATTAATTCTCAGTTTTAAATTGTAAATTTATCATTCAATTCAAAAGTATAAAACACAATTGATGACGTCAGAGATTAATCTAGAAATCAATTTCTTGTGAAAGATAAACGCCCGTACCGAGAATCTTGTATTAAAACCATTTTTCCGCGAGTAAATGTAATCTCATAAATGAAAATTCACACTTACTAATAGCGGCAATTGAACCAAAATGAAATTGCTCGCTGGCACAAATTGCTTGTTAATTCGCACACACGGAATGCAGTTGGCAGGCAGCAGCAGTTTAATTTCTCCTTGGCAGCTGCTGCTGCTTACGTTTTTATTATTGCAAGCACAGCTACTTTTTAAACATGCATGAGATTAGCATTATTGTGATTATTGTAATTACGCAGCCGCAAATCGCGTGCTGGTGCGCGGATAATAAAATGGCAAGCGCAGCGAGAGTCTAGACTAGCAAAATTAATCTCTCTCGCAGCCCACTCGGCGCGAAGAATGCGTGCCGAGCGAGGAAAAATGGAAATGTTGGTGACGACGCACAAACCGCCTTATATCCTAGGCGCCCATTGTTGGCCGCGTGTTCATGGAAATACTACACACACAGAGCAAGTGGCCAGGTAGGCAGGCTTGCAATGCTGCTGCATCATTATCCCGCGGCCGGGGAGAGCCGGCCGCAGTGGGCGCACACACCATGCAAATCACAACTAAGCACTTACCGCACTCAACATAATTTATGCCTTCTTGCCTGCCGCAGCGCACACGTGGAATCAGCTCCGCACAAAAAGACACATGCATCCGACCGACAGATTTGAATTTTCCTTCTTATTGTGTGTAAATTTTCGCGAACGGGGCTGGGGGACAGATGTTCGCGAGTGACTCTCACTCTCCTGCGACAATTGCACTTAGGAAGGATTAGAAAAGGGTCCGTGAAATGGCAAGAAAATAGTGGGCAAAAAAATGAGCACCCATGGCCACTTATAATTGAGCAAAATTGAAGCACGAGTACCTATAATTTTTTCAATAACATCTCTGATAAATCCTTTTTGTCTTCATTCGTATACTTTTCAATGATAATATTCCACTTTTAATCATGAACAACATACAAAACAAATCAATATTAAAAAATAAAATGCCCAGAAAATTAAACTGAAACACACAATCCTAAGCTCAGCAACGCGATTAATTAAAAATCTACAATAATATATTTATTTTATATATATATATAAAGTTAGAAGGGATCGGATCGACTGCAGATCAAAAGTCACCTCAAGCGAATTTTCAAACACACACGTGTGCCATAATTCAGATGTGTGCAGCTCGAAAGCTTATCCTAGAAGTGCATCGTGATGAAAAAATAACGCAAAGTGAGTCAAATTAATTAGAATGGATTTACTCAACACACCTTGTAAGTGTTGTGACAAGGCTGGGATTAGAATAATAACAATATTTAACCGCTAATTGCCTCGACTGCTGTTCTCTCGCGTTATTTCACTCACTAGTGCACCAATAAAATATATAAAATTTTCTCACTCTCGTGAGCGAGCGAGTGAGCCGCAGTTAGCTCCCCTTTCCTATAAACACGCTCTCTAATAATGAAAAATGTTGACAAGCGAATCTCGGCGAATTGTGTCCTTAGGCGGTGCACTCGCGGGTCGCTCGCCTTCTTTTATATCTATTTATTTATGTATGTGCAGCAGCTCGCAGAAACGGTAGAGTAATTATTGATGGATTTGCAAATGGCGAAGAGAAGGCCTGTGTGTTGTGCGCAAGAAAAATCTAAGAGGCAGCGATCTTTGCGCCACCCACCTTGATCCCTTCTATTAGCGAATTATTTATTGTTATTTGTTGGTGAAAAAAGACAGCCGTCGTGTGTAAAAGGAATTAGATCATCCGCAGCGAAGAGAATAACACTTCGAGATAGATATTTATTACGCCTTCGCCTCATTTATTGCGCAGGCTGACCGAGTGATTGCTTTCCACTTCTTTGCACACTAATCCCGCCGCGCGACGTGTGCATACTTCAATTATCATTTGCCGCGTTTATCGTAAAATCCTGCCGCTCGTCGGCTCGAATGATTATTATGCTACATATTCGCTTGTTTATCGGGGTATTCTTCTCTCTCTCCCTTTTTTTCACCGCTGAATTTATCCCGTTCTCTGTGCGCGAGCGGCAATTATTACGTTGTAAAAGTAATTTTGAATTAATTTACGACGCAAAAATCACACACTCGGATAAAATATGCACGTCTTATTTATGTGCATATTTAATGATTTCACAGAGTATATCAATCAGCCGGACGGTACACATATATTGTAATTTGTCTCGCTCGTTCCTGGCCGTTTCAATTTTCCTCTGCGCTGATCCGCGGCGAGAGTCGTAAAATTCGAAATTAATTCACTGCAAAGACAACTAACGCGTCACCACTCGACGCCTCACGTCACTCTGAACCTAATTATCCACGTGGTCGATTGCATGAAAAACGAGTTTATTGCTTTTTCATCGGTTCGTGGCGAGAAAAATGAGCTGGAAGATCAAAGCGCGCTAAAGAATGCGCGGTTTTTAATTATCTACCGCACAATGCCTTTTGTTCTTTTGATCACGGACGGCGTTTATAGGCTTTTGTTCAAATTTCATTGCCCTGAATTTTGGTAAACCTTTATTTTGTGGCAGTGATTATCAAAAATTACATCTATGAAATAGAAACTGGAACTCTTGTAATTAAATGTATAAACGAAACTGATAATTCCAGTAATAAATGCTTTGAAAATATCTTCCGATATAAAATTTGAAATAAATGCTAAGTAGCGCAATTAGGATTTTTTATATCAGAGATGATGCAGATCAGTCTGCAAACTACAAACTAATGAAAATTACGCAAAAATCATTTCTTTGAATTGTTAATATAATCTGCTCAATTATTAAATTAAAATTATTTGATAAAATACCTATAAAAACAAATAAATTAATGCTTTAATGCGTTAAAAGGTTAAATACCAATTTGATTTCAATCCTAGCTTCCTGTCAGATTTTTCGCGAATGATAGTTAGTGAAAAACACCCTTTCACCCCTCTTACACACACAATTTGCGCGCAAAAGATTGTTAGGCGATAACCTTTCGTGCAGGACGACCGCGGGGGGAAATTCGCGCGCAAGGAAAAGTTAGCGCACACAAAATATGTGCCCCTGAGCGAGCGGAGAGTACATGGGGTCCTCCACTATGTATGTACAGTTGCAGCTCTCTATATACTTTGGCATGAGCGGCAGCGCCAGTCTTTTTCAAAAGCACAAGCAAGAGGCGCGGTGTGTTTGGTCGGATTTTGCTTCAGGGAACTCGGGGATCGGCCACTTACTAGCGCTCGCCTCTCCCCACTTCTATATTTAATATTATACTCCTACTCTACACTACAAATCCTGCTTATTGTAAAAATCCCTGTTCATTCAGTAGTTAAACGACCGCACCACGATCACAGACGCATCTCTCGCCGGCTCGCTAGCTCGCTGTCCGAATCAGCTGTTCGCTCGCGGGACTTTTTTCGGTCAGTGCAGTGCAAACCGCGAATTCTGTGCTCCTTCCTCTTGCGTGTGAGCAGTGCGGTGCGACCGATGCCGCCGCTGTCCCGAGTTGCCATCACTACCGCCGCCGACCGCGCGACATGTGTCCGTGAACTCGCTTATTGAGAATTTCAATACGTACCAATCTCGTGGCAATTATTTCTCCAGCAATCAAGTGTGTGGCTAACTTTCCGCAAATCTGGCGCTGTGCTACACTATGTCAACTGCCATGGAGGTGAGAGGGTGCTTATTTCCGTAAAATTTCATTTATAATCCAGCATTTAGAAATATTACAATATTTAAAACTATATTTATTTAGCAAATTTTATGGCCTCTTAACGTGTTATTTATTTTCCTTTTTGTAACAAAACACAAGAGTGAACAAAATATGCTTTTCTCAGCTCATGCAATTTATCAGTAAACATTTCAAAATTTACTATTCTATGTCTAGGCAAGTTCTGAAAGTAATCACTTGATTCACTCCCACGAAAAGCTCGAAAACAACATCAAGTGTAGAAAGCTAGTAAACAAACACTCCGGCAGTTAGTTGCTGGTGACATGAACGCTTGAAGCAGCCTGCGTCGATGGTGTTATTTATTCACGTTTGTTGCAAAGTGCGGCTACTTGCTTGGGTCGGCCAGCTAGCTACACTCTGGCTCAATGAGTCACACAATCTCGTCATTACAATCCAATAAATATAAAGTGACCAGTCAATTACATTCACGCCGAGAATGTTAATTCTCTCGCACCGGCGATTATATTACTTAAAAGGAATTTCTCCCTGCGCGCTGCGATTAAAAGCGCATTAAAGCCGCGCTGGAATTTTTAATTTCGCCGTGCGAGAGATGCGATAATTTTATGCTAATTGGCGTTATATGGGCCTAAGTATAAGTGGGATTATTCCGGTCGCCAGAGGCCACTTGATCGGGTGGGCAACGCCCCTCGTTTTCTGCTGTTGACCCCGGCCCCGAGATTACGGCGCATCAGTTTGCTCGGCTTTTGCCCAATTTCGGACTCGGGGAATGAGGAAAAAGAACATTTAATGGTTGCAGCAAGCACAATTTAAAATGACATTTACTGCATAGAAGATAGTTTTCGTCATAGCAGGCTATAAAATGTCAATGAAATTAAGAGACTCTTTATTGGTGTAATCACACAGGCAAAGAATTGTTTTCCTCGAAAAGCCGCAAGAATCTAAAAATGTAGTTTAGAGCTGTATATTAGCCTGGACATTGGATTTTACAGCACAAGATAAAATAAACTGAAGCTCTCGAGCATTGTCTCTTTGCGTTGATTTGCATTTCTGATTGTTAGCGAATTTAAAATCAGGGGTAGTGAAACAATGACTCGGTTAATTTGTCACAATCAGAGTGCAGAGACCCTCCCATGTTCTCGCAATTTCTGGAGGCGAATTATTCAGAAAATATGATTAACACGTCGCAAAACAATGAGCCATAACGTCGTTTTCCACTTGTACCATTGTGCGCCGAACCGAACTTCTCTCTTTTCTAATTAAAATATGCACGTGCGCATTAAAAGATGACGAGCGTGTGTGGTCTATTTAGAATGCCAAATGAAAATATCAACGGCGCGGCCATTTAAGGATTCGCCGGGAAAATTAATTTTAGAGCGTAGTTAGTGAGCGGGCACTCGCCATGAAAATATTCCAGCTCCTATTGTGCTCGTCGCACATAATGGCGAATTAATTTCGCGAGCGGATTCCTTCGGCTTTTGTGTGTGTTTCTCGTCATAATAAGGCTTTATGATTTCGACCATTCGAGCAAGTGAAAAATGGAAGGCAGTGCGTCGTAAAAGCCACGGCCGAAATTCCATGCCTTCGGAATGAAAGTAGTCTTTATATGGTTTATTCAAAACAGGATTTTATGAAGAGTTGTCTCCCGCGAAATTGCACCGCAGCGAGAAATTCCTAGAAGATAGAGCTGTCTTTCCTGCTCCTGCGCTAAAATTTTAGAGAAAACATTTAACGAAATGCCTTAGTTGGCAAAAAATGCATGTAATTTTAATTGAATTGCACGAAAGTCACCGCTCAGTTTCTGCTCAAAACCTTATTCTTTTTTTCCTGGTGGTGGAGCAAAATTATGCTAGGTAAAAGTGCAAACTGTCAGATGAATGTGAAATTTCTTCATCAATCTTCTACTAAAACGCAGACGTTTGGCCCAAGATAAATTTCTCATTCTGCTTTTAATGAAAATTTAAGAGCGACCTCAACGCATCCCTAACGTCGCGTGTATTTTTTGTGTTTCAGGAGCGCGTGACAGGCCACTCTGGCGGCCTGGGCTCCATCGCTTCAATCGGCACCGCTAGCGCGACGCCGCCTTTCACGACGACTCCGCGGATGACCACGTCGACAGCGGACTTCCAGCCGCCTTACTTCCCGCCGCCGTTCGCGCCGCAGCAGCAGCTTGAGTTCCACACCGGACACCTCAACCCCGACCCGTACTCTCAGCTCAACTCGCTGCACCAGTCGCACTATCAGACACACCAGCTCGGGCAGCGCACCCACGATGTCCTCCGCAGATCTGATGCAGAATCACTTCACGTGGTGAGTACAAATTTCAAATTCACAATTTTAAATTAGCTGACGAACAGCCTCCTTGAAAATTAATGATTCAATGAATTACAAAATCATAGAACTTTACTAAATCCGGCTGGTATGCAGGGTATTTTCTTGAAAGCACTTCCAATTTTAAATAATAAAACTGCTACAGTTCAAATTCAATACTGTCATTAAATATTTCATTCTTTTACCGTCGTGTTTTTATTTTTATTTTTAAATAATTAGTGATCAATGTCTATGTTTGCCTTAAGTTAAGAACACTGTCAGTTTTAGCTAGTCACTTAAATTGCTAATCTACCGCTTCTGTTATCTCCGCACTGGTTGGAGCCTAAACAAATTAATCTAGAAAAAAGAACAACACTTCTCAGTGGTTTTCGTGCTAATCGAAATATCGCAAGCTTGTTAAAATTCACAATCGCACGGCAGTTTGGAGTAATTAATTGCGGAGGCAGGAAATAATTTCGCCTCAACAGAAGAGAAATCGAACAGGACGAGATGATTATATTTTCCGCCTTGTTTTCGAATGAATAAATCTGCAGTGGTACGATTGGCAACAGCCAAGGTCTTTTGTGATGGAAAATATAATCATTTTCTGCTGCTTCTCTTTTAATTATTTTACAGCGCCGGTTGCATACACGAGCAGGGTCTCAATTTAATGAGGCGCAGCACGAAAATGACCCACCCAGCTGCATTTCAATTGCGATTCCAAGTGCAGATCGTTTAATTACATTGACTCGGCCGCGATAACAGCGAGCGCTTCCATACTTTGATGTAAATTTGATTGCCAATTGAGTAAGATGGATAGGCAGATCTCGCCGAGTGATACAGCTGTATCTATGCTCGCGTATCTACGCAATCACGGTGCTTGGTGATTAACCGGTGTTTGCAGCGCGTATGACAAGAAACGAATCTATCCATCCATCTATATCTGTGGTAGAAATCTGCTCGCGATAACAATCTCTTTGTCCGCGGGTACACACACGCCGTATTGAAATTAATTTCCGTCAAAGTGTGTGGTAAATTCAATCAAAGCAGCGCGACTTTCCCTTCGAGAAGCGGACTGGTTGCTTCCTTTAACCTGAAATTGCTTTAATTTTCTGTTCACTCGACGACGGCGAAATATTGTTCATCAAATTTCTAATGTTGGAAACCACTGCCGCGAAGTAATTGTTACTGCTTGTAGGTTTAATGGACGAAGTAAATTCTTGCTGACGACATGGAAATGCGCTAATTGAATTCCTTTAAAAATGGCTTATCCTTTTTTGCCCTTGATATCAAACTGGCTCTTGTAAGAGGCCGCTACTCAAAGACAGATTTTTTCACACTCTTCTACACGACAACTTTAAATTGGCGGGCCAAAAGTGTGAACAGTGGCGAGCGTATGCAAATTGCGAGGACATAATTTCAGAATAATCGCCTATTTGCATAATATCATTCAATTACACGGGCCAACGCTTTCCACTGGGTGGCATCTCGCTTACTTAAGACTTTTTGCCTCGGACGCGAACCAGTTCTTCTCCTGCATTATTATTATTTTCATATAAGTATTGAAGTGTGCAAAAACGCCTCGTCTGCCTGCTATCAAGCGCGCACCTGTCGAGATTTTCGTCTTGAGCCTAGTGATGTCACCGTGCAGGAGAAAATTCTTCGGCGCTGTCAGAGCGATGGTTTTTCGCCCAGCGAGCGGTACACACGCGTAATTATTAATGGAGCAGTTTCTTTTTGTACTTGGCAGCGGTGATCCCCTATCGCGATTTGGCCCAATAACACGCGAGCTTGGTCGGTGCATCGCAGGTGGGTGAAAGAGACTAGTAGATCCTCTTTCGCCGTTCAAGCCATTATTCATTTCGAATGTGTGTGTGCCAGTTGTTGTTCATTAAGAGTGCAAATCTCAGGCGTGTTCTTTCTTTTCCCCGGGAGAGATGTGAGTGAGATGCATTTACTTGCAATCAGAGCCAGATTTTATCACTAAGGGGGATTTCCCTCTGTCATATAGCAGCATACATAGTGACAAGGAAATTGGCAGCTTCAGATAGCAGCTTCTGTGCCGTGACTCTAGATTCGAGATAAAATTGATAGTAATGAAATCATTAGACTCAATGGAGAAATTTTCGTTGCTTGAAAGTATTTCGAATATGAAAGATTTAAGTGGGCAGATTCTGTTGCTGCTTAAGTTGAAAATTTACAGATAAAGTATATCATATAGGCAAATGTTATTTAGAGCAAGCTTTTGCTAAAAGTGGGAATGATCCAGTGGTCCGTTGACCTTACAAGTCACAACAAATGCCTGCTGAAATTTTCCATCAAGAAAAAGATCTTTTTAACTGCAGAAATTGTTTTTATTTGTGGGTTTTTAAATTTTAAAGAAGCAAAATAAACCACAGTTCATACAGAATTATCCCATCCTTAATCTAGATTAAATAATTGAGTAAGCTTAATTATGAGAGAAGATGTGGACAAAATATGGCACTGCTAAATCTCACTTGATTTATTTTTGCTCCAGTCAGTTGAGCTTGATTTAAAAATGTTTGTGGACTTTTGAGGTATCTTCAAACGTGAAAACCGGTTGCATTTTGCAGAGGATTCGCCCTGACAGCACCTGGGTCGTTCCGAAAATATATTGATGCTCGTGGGCGAGACAAAAGAATGTTACGCGACACATATCGCAAAAAGCCGATATGTTAATACGCGCGACTGGCTCAGCCGAAGGCAAGGCCGCGCCGAATTTGAATAATTTTTCTCTCGCAGCAGGTGACAGTAAATGATTTGAGAGTTGCGACCCACTGCGGTGGAGATGCGAGATCACGAATTTTCCCACGCACCTTTCTCCGCGTTCAGCAGCACCCAGCCTCCGTTATAAAACAAAAATGGTCTCGAGTGTGAGTGTAAACTGTGCGATGGGCGACAGAGAAAAATGCCCGTTTAGCACTCTTATGGCGGCTATGCTAATTGACCTGCTGGCTGAGAATTTTCACACGAGCAGCAGGTGCAATTAATTCCAAACTTTTTACATGCACGCCGGATCAGATTCACCGTGTCGCGCAAAACACGTTCTCGGCGCCGCTAATTTTATGGAAATTCGCGGCCGAGAAAGGAAATTAAATTATAAACGGTTCGATATTGTGTGTGCGCATGAAATTCAATTGAATTGGCGGAGAAATTGATTTAAATTACAAAATGTGTCCGCGCCTTTATTTCCTTCTCTCGCCGTCTCTTCCACGCGTGTGCACCGTGTGCACACTGCTCGTCAACATGTTGGTATTGTAATGCGTGCGCGCAATTATTCATCCAGCAGACAGCGTGAGCGAGCCGGCCAATCTAGATAATTTGCAAAACGTCGCTTACACGCACGGCAATTAAGATGGACACTATCGAAACCGAGATGCAAATGTAAATGCAAATAAGCTGCAATAAACATGCGACGCCGGGGCGATGGTGGCTCCGCGATTGCTGCCGAACAGAACCACGCCCGCCCAACAATTCCACACGCCAACAACTCGCTCATGCAGTCTTCGTTTTCTAATTTAATATATATAATATCTATTTATTCTTCAAGGAAAGACACAAATGCATAGTCCTAACACGAGAGAATAGATTTTTTGGACAAGTAAACTGATCGTTGTTCCTTTTTAGTAAATTAAAATTAAATGGACAGTAGATTCTGACCATCTTTTAAACGCTGGAACAGTGTTTACCTTTTTAAAAATTAGTTGATTTACCTTGTCAAACCCAACCCCGATTTCATGAGCTCTTTATGGGAACAGCCTTCTTAGAAATTTTCAAGTTTTTCCGTCGATGATATCAAATTTATTGCTCTCTACCAAAACGAGCTTGGACAGATTTGTTGGGAAGGAATGGCTCCTGCAGTCTTTAAATCTGTCTGTAATTGCAACAAATCTCTGGTTGTTTCGGAATAATGCGAGAACAAAGAACCAAAAAACGCCATTTACGGTCGAAAAAAGGCATTCCTGAATAATTAGCCTCGATTCCATAATTACACTCGGCGAGCGGCGGATTAACTAACTTGGCGCGTTTCCACTCAAGATTTTAATTAAACGGGCTGCTCTCGCCATGCCGCCGCTGTTGGGATGCAGTTATTAATCTCCATTTTACCAAACAAGATAATTGTTGTTTGCACTTGCACACGTACCGGTCGGTTAATTGAATCAGCGCGTCATTTCTTAATCCGCACACACTCACGCCGGGGGAAAAAAGCGGCGCAACTTCTTGTTAATTGACGCCGGCACTCGATCGAATTAACCAACTTCTATACTCTTTTATATTCAGCGCCAAGGTCAACGAACGCGAGTGTCGTTGATTTTTAACACAGCAGCCTGGACACGGGAATGCGAGAGATCGTCCCTGCGAGATAAATCCGCACTAAATAATGCATAATGATAAATTCCAGCCGATCAGATTGCATTTAATTTTTTTTTTTTTTTTTTTGCTCTTTTTATCCCTGTCCGAGGACCGGAGGACCGGGAAGGGCGCGCACTGCACTAGCACGAATGCTGAAACCTGGGTCCCAATAACACCGCGAACGGATAACATGGGCGCACCAGGCCGCACAGGGACCCAGCTCACTCAAGGGCCACTTGCCTCCGCACCGAGGACTGCATTGAAACGCTAGACATTTGTCCCGTGAAGCCAAATCACGCATGCTGGAAAGGTGCAAACCAGCAAGTAGCGAGTCGGCGCCGGTGCGCCTCCCAGCCCGTTGAGCAATTTGAGCAATTCGAGTCACTAAACTAACCACTTTTTGCCATTTCTGACATTGGGTAGCCAGTATTAGATCTCCGAACTGCTCAAATACCTCTCATTGCTTTGACACTCCTGAGAGTGCCTTAACAATGCGAGCCAACGGGCTGGTTTCGTTTGATGCGCGAGCGCGCGAGAGAGAAAGAAGAAGCTGCTTCTGCATTATCCTCAGGAGTCGAAATATTTTATCAATATAATATTGCTGCCTTTGTTTGCTGCTGGCTCAGCGCGGCAGACGACATTTCTGCTGATGCGAACCTGATAAATGCAAAATAAATAAATAAATAAATATATAAACAAGCGAGGGCATTTGAACAACCGGAGGATGATAAATGAGCGCGAAGACAATGCCGTGTTCGGAATTGCGCAAATACACATAAATTGTCAGCGAGCCATGGAACTCTTTCAATGTTTCTATGAACAATGATAATACAACTATGTGCTACTGAGAGAATATTGTCAGTTCCTCGTTTATATAAGGCAACTCGTTATCTGATATCAGAGTGACAACTGAGTTGGAATTTTTAAATTTAGGTACATGGCAGAATTTCTTTGTTCGGGAAGAGTCATTTGACAGAAAATATTTTAAAGAATGAGAAACATTTTTAGAATTAAAAAATATGTGTGTTTTGCCTTGCACCCTCAGAAGGAAATGCACCAAATTGAACAGATTGAGACGTCCCACTTATTTTGTTCCTTTAACAGTTTATTAAATCAAACAAATTGGTTCTTATCCATTTAAAATTTGCAAATATTTATAAATATGCCTTTTAAAACGTTGAAAACTGAATAGAAATTTCGTCAACTGGAGCATGTCTCTGCTCCCAAAGTCTTGAAGAAGGCTAGCCGCTCGTCTGCATGCATAATGGGCAAAAAAGGTCAGGCGGCGATGCGACTTGTTGCCGTCATGTCTCTCATTAAAAATGTTATGACTGTATCTCACCCATCTTGGGCTGCTCTCTCGGCTGCCAACGTGCACAAAGGCAGAAACGCATCTCTCTCTCTCTCTCTCTCTCTCTCTCTCTCTCTCTCTCTCTCTCTCTCTCTCTCTCTCCTGTGCGCGGCCGGCACTCCGCTACACATTCGTATATATATGAAAAGCCGATGAAAAGTGCAGATACTCGAGTCGGCCTGCTGCAACCGAGCTGCGCGCTCGCTCGAAATTAGAGATCCGGGTTCATTATTAATTGAAACATCAATCAATCGGCGGCATCGCAGCCCATTTATTTGACGCGCTAACGCATGCATGCTTAAGTATACGCGTGTGTGTAGTGAAACATCAAAACGCAATTTGTCGCGCACTGAAAGGGCCCTGCCACACGGTTTTCGACCTCGATCCGATTGATTTCACCGTATGTGTACAGTGAATCACCCTCTGCAACTCTTTCCAGCCTCGCTGCTGATTAGCCTGCAGTCGATAAATTATGGATGGCACGTACAGACGCGTTTATTTATACGAAAAGTAGCCGCTATGTGTGCCTTCCTACGCCAATCTGATGCGAAAGGTTCGCTCGTTTTCTCTTCAGAAAGAAACAACTTTAATCTGTTGCTTGTTGCAACATTTCCTCCTTAACTTGTGTGCTATCCGAGATTTATTCTCGTCCCCTATGACTTTTATATCTAGCAAGGGGATCCCTAGTCGGCACGGCTTTAATTTACCTCTCAGGTGTGCAGTTTTATCGCTATCTCAATTCACGAAACCGAACCCATATTTTACACTGTCCCTTGACTTTTCTGGCGCATATATTGCTCTTGTAGGCCAATCGATCTGCTTTCCAAAATAGCCACCGCTTCCCTTTTCCGTAAAAGGGATGATGTTGAGCAGTTCATGAATAATAATTCACAAATAAATCTCACAGCTGGTCGAGCCGCGTCAGCAATTGGAGCCTATTTGATGGATAAACGTGAAGACGTCTTGTCTTGACTAGGGCCGGTGTATCGCCGGCTGATCAAAAGTGCTGCTGCGGCTGCCTCGTCGCGCCGGATCGAGCAAATTGCAATCTCGATGGGCCGATCTGTGCATTTCAGAAGTCCGGCGTGTCCAACCGGCCTTTGTTCTTGCGGGAAATTGAAAATCCGTCCGAGTGGCGTCCCTAATTGGCCGCAATTCGGCGTGAAAGGTGCGAGAAAATAAAGCATGTGTGCCGTTACGTATACACACTCTTCATTACTGCTTGCTTTATCTGCTTTTGGTACACGCGCGCCACGCAGCCCATTGTCTCGTTACCTGCCACAGGAATGTAACAATAATTGCCGATCACAACAATGAGAGAGGGAAAGAAAAGTGACGGATCGCCGTGCAGATGAGCTGATAGCCGTAGTGATGAACCACACCCTGCAGATGGCCGGACAGCAGCAGATAAGCAACTCGTACACCGTAAAAATCGAGGAGAGCAAATTGCATTTAACGTCCTTTTTAGAGAAGCTCTGTGCTATTTTATTTATCTACATACTGCTCATGACTTTTTCTTATGGCTTAGGATACTATCAGTACAAATATTGTTTTTTTCTGATGGAAGTTAAGATATTATTATTGAGAGTAGATTTTGCTTAAAATGGATGAATGAAACACTGTGGCATTATGAAATTTGAGCCCTCCCCGTCTTAAGCTATTACTGACAAAAACAAGTCATCAGTCTGAATGGTTGCCGTGTGCTACACCAAACTTTTCAACAAACCCTGTTGAAATTTCGTCTCGTTTTTTGCTCGAAAAATGCGGCTCTCGTGCCGCCACCAGGCGAGCAATAAAGGGTTGTTGGCGGATAAATGTTAACAATCCGGCGCAGGGTTGCGAGCCAGCCTCGTTCGCTTGCTCGCTCGCTCGCTTGATATTCCTTCTTACAGCAACAGACTGCATTCCAAGGAGAGAACTCTCTCCATCCATATAAGACGCAGAACTTTTTGGAGTAACTGGCAAACTTTACATGGCTGATGATGATCTTAGAGCGGCGAGGAGCATTCCAGCCGTCTGATGAGATGAGCGAGCGAGGCACAGAGGGAGGATGGATGGCTGGCTGGGGTGGTGAGCTGAAAGGGGATCAAGATTTTCAATCGAAAATATGAAATGTGTATTTGAGAGCCAGCCAGCTTTGCGCTGTGCATTCCCCCTGCGAAACTACGTCGCGTTGCCCTTATCGTCGGATGACAACGGGACATTCCGCGCATTCAAGATGATGAGACACGTTTTACGCACTACCTACATACACCAGCACCCTCCGCTATTGAAATATGCTCCACTTTCAGCACGCACGCTGTGCCAGTTGCATACTTTTCGATAACCAGGCGCTATCCACCGCATTTGGTTGACACAACTAGCTCCCTACTGCATTTAACATTTGAAGTTTTCAATATGCTCGTCTAGAAGCTCGCTGAATAGCTGTTTCTATTAGTTAACGCTTCTAATTGATGCTAATTAATTGTCCGATTCCACTTGGCAATAATAATGCTCACCTGGTCATCAAGCGTTTGAATTATGAACAAACAGCACTTGAAAGAAGCCAATGGACAATTTTTCAAGCGAGAGTTGATTAACTCGGACGCGGTGGCAGTTAGCTTGCACGGACAGCAATTTGGCCTCAAATGAGATGCATAAATTCACCTCACGGAGTGCGGCCGCGGCCGTGACCCCGGCACGGTCGCTTGCTCGCTGCTCATCCATCCGTCTTCTCTTCTAAAAGTGCAGTTTGCACTCTCGGCATGGGACGTGTCGCTCGAGTGTGTCACCTGCACGCAGCATCTTCACTATGTGACGAGATGCACACCATTTATTTTTAACTCACAGCGAAGAGAGAGAAAGAGAGACAGAGATGTGCACGTAAAGCCGGCCTGACATTATCTCTGCGAGTGCACACACGCAGCTTTATTGCACGTTCGCTGAGAGCCGCAATCAAATCGCAATAATAATCGCACCGAGCATGTGACTGCATGCGTGTGCGTTTTGCCCGCTCAAGGATGAGCACTTGACAAGGAATTAACTCGGCCTGTCATTTTTAATTAATACGTCGCTAGCTTCGGATGGATGTGCACTCTCGGTTTGCGTGCAGCAAGGATTTCCGCACCAGAGTGCGTCATCACTTGCGATTATAATTGTTTGTACTTCAACAGAAACTTCATATTTATCCATCCGATTGCCTGAATTTGATTCCTATCCAGCTGTATTGAGTAATCGCTTGACACAAATATAAATATCGTTCACTGCAAAACTAATCAAAATGAAATTATTGAAAAGAAACTATATAATTTATAATCTCGAGGCCATCAAGAAGTTCAACAGCTAAAATAAATGTTACATACTTTACGTTTCATGCAGTTCATAAGTCAAAATACAAAAGTTGAAGGAAACTGCACCTTTCACACCTGGACCTGTTAAGCGAGCGTGTTGTGGAAGGGTGTTTTCTCGAGATGGCTTCACCCAGCGCGTAAATCATGTTATAAAGGCAGTCGGAACGAACAGGCAGCCAGCACCAATCTCCCGGAATGGCTTTCGTGCTGTTGTGTGCCCACATTATGCGGGCAAAGGCTGCTTTTTTGCTGCTCTCTCGCTCTCATTTTATCTAAAGAGGCGAAAATCGAGAGGCTGCCTGGCAGGATGGCAACCTTATTTGATAGTGTCACTTGATACCGTGCATAAAAGAGGATCTAACCTAATGATATTCGTCGCGTACACGCCCATGATTGACATAAAATGTTTACATCTCGGCGGCGAGAGGGCAATATAAAAACGCTCCACGTGTTTTCTTCTTTTAACTTTATTTCCCATCGCGCTGCGCGGCAGTATCATCCTCCAAATAAACTTGTTTCACTTCTTCGGCAGGATTAAATTTTAACCGGTGTGTGTGCCATAAAAATGCCACTCGCCCGGCGGAGAATATCTCACCTGTGCTGATGGCCCGCGCAGCAGCTGCCGCCGCCGCCGCCTCTGCCCTGCTCTTAAGTGCTGCCCTCGGAAAATTAAAGGCCACTTAGTGATGGTGCATATTTCTTTATTTCGAATGGCCGCCAGGGTCAGCATTTGGCCAGCCGAGTGAGTGGCCGTGCCCAACTGATACAAAGCCCTTTCGTTGCGGACATGCCATCCGTGAAATTTCACAATTACTACCGATTCCTTAGGATTGAAATTAAAGAACGAATTTTAAAACAAAAGCAGCTACAGAAAAGATAACTTCGATATAAAAAAAATCATCAACTCTTGAAATCTGTAAACATTAGCCGTTGGGGTTTGATATTGTTAATGTTTTCTCGTGCGTGGGTGTCGAGTTTGATGCAGGTTAAATTCACTCGAATTAATTCCTGCATTCCCGGACTATAATTTATCGTCTCAACGTTCAGTTCATTTTTTTGTTTCTGTATATGCACGTCAAAATTCATTTTGAATTTTTCGTTTGTTTTCAGGCGAACATGCACTCAGCCGCTTTCTCGTACGAAAGCAATCGGCGCGCCGACTACGGGGCCCGCCGACCAGACGTCCTGGTGCCATCCGGCCACCCAGGGCTCGACGGACAGGAGCTTGTCCTGCAACATGCTCTATCTAACGTGGACGACAATCAGGTAGGATTGATTTCTTGATTTTTTTCTCGTGAGAGAGCCAGCGTGCAGTGGACACGAACGGAAAAATATGCGTGAGGTAAAAACACACACCAGACCCATTTTGTTTCTTGCAGGCTGGGTAATTTGCCACTTGCTGGCTGGAATCAAATCCTGCTTGTTCTGCTCGATCGATCAAAAAATTGGCCCCGTAATTGATGACAAAAATCACAGACACACGCCGGCTGCGGTTTGCGGTAATGATTTTAAATACCGTAGGACGCGCTGCATCTTCCTCCTCTCGGCGAGTGAGCTTCTTTGTGCGCTGTGTGTGGTCACACAATTAATGCCCGACATTGTGCACGGCCAGCATCATCACCGCATTATAATATATTAACCTTTCTTCGGCCGAACAATATTTCATTAATCACGACGTGCAGAAGTATTTTTATCATTTTATTACTGCATCTCGCGTGAGTTATGTACGCCTCGTAAATTTCCGCTGATTTTCGAAAATACGTACGCGACACTTTTCTCGCGTCACAATGGAGGAACCAACAATGTGTGTTATCGGAGATGGCTTGCGCAAAAAGTGATTGAATGCCTCATCACCGTCTCCCTATCGCCGTTCCTGCGCCACTGGCCACCCTGTGTGAGCGCACTATCTCCTATGGGGTGGCCGCACAATGAAAGGCGCACTGGCTGAAATTAGCCTCTCCAAGGCGACAGGCTGAAAAATTGTTGAGCAGCACGTGCAAGACTGAAATCCTGCGTGAAACAAAGCCAAAATGGGGCTTTCATCCGCGAGCTGCAACGTTGCTTGTCAGGCGAAAGTTTTAATTTGTACGGACGCAGATGCGGCGTAGCTACCGCGAAGACGATAATTATCATCGCGAGCAACCAGGAAACTTTCCTTTTCCAGCAGCCGTAATGAATGTATCATTTCGTGGCGCGGCGGAAATATGTATTTGGTCAAGATGACGCGCCCATTTGCATTCAGGATTTAATTAATGGTCCACTCGCTCGGTTACGGAATTTGGAAAGTGATGAATGAACGAGATGGACTGAAATCATCTCAAACGCCTACTGATTTTTCATCTTAATGTCATGATTAGATGTGCGTAAGCTGTTTACCTAGTACATGCATCAAACGAGTAGTGTTGAATTATTTCAAAGCATCCATCAAGATTTATTTTTATTTTCTGCTATTGATGTCAAATAAGAGTCATCTTTTGCATTATTTCTTTGTATGTAGAAAAAAACATTCCCGTTTTATTTTTATTTACCAACATGATTCAAGTCCTTAGTTTCATGTTTTTTTGCAAAATTAGAGGAAAAAATAAACTTATTGGTCAGTACGTGCTCGTTGAAAAAGGACAGAACGCTTAAATCATGATAAAATTCAGACCTTGAAAATGCAAACTTGAATAATCTATATCAATGATTAGCAGTGGAGACAAAGGCCGGAATTCTGATCATTCAGCGATCGGTGCCTTTAAAGTTGGCAGATTCATTGAGCATGGCTCGTCGCCTCCAGCCAATTTGGATGAATGAGACGAGGGACGAGGAATCAAAGAGCCTGCGGTGGCGTATGGCTATAGCCCAGAGAGCGAGTCTGGAACGAGAAAGAGAGACAGACTGACTGACTGACTCGCTGCTCTTGGCTCGCGGGCTGGCCATTATTTTATTATTACGGTGCGCGCGCGAGTCAGCTGCTGCTGCAGGGATTTACTCCGGTTGAATGAAATGCCTCAAAATCGCCTTGAGGTACCCATCGCGCATCAATGGCGCATTTCATTATTCACGGCAAACGCGGCAAGTGCCCGCGTGCGTGCGTATACACCGCATGAGTGTATGGATGTGCAAGGTGGGGCCGTTCGGCGGTGCAGGCCACGTGGCGGCTCCTCGGGTCAAGCACGCGGGTCAGCACGCCTCTCACCTGCGAGAACAGCGCACATATTTACCGCGGCAGACAACAACACACTCTTTAAGTACCATGCGAGGCAGGCGCGTTCTCAAATAATAAATAAATTAGCCGATTATGACGCGCGGGCCAAACTTTATTGCACTCACGAAAAACCGTTCTTGCGGGAAAATGAGCCCAATTAGATGCGCCAGCTATCTAATTTTACTCACAGCTGATTTGATGAAATATGTATACCCTGCGGTGTTTTTGATCGCACTATACCCTGACATTCATACTGATCGTGAACCTAAATGTGCAGGTTATCAAAAATTTAATTTGTTCAATTGAAAATCCAATATTTTCGTTTTAACGAAACACCACTTAAATAAATGCTGAATAAACTATTCAACTCTTAAGTTTCCTAGTAACGGTAACTTTTACCTTTACGTTATATTGAAAGTATTTGTGGTCCACTTTAGTATATGTAACTAGTTATACGTTGCAATATTTTCCGTTTTTAAACCCCAAAAGTTTGGAACAATAATAAAACAAAAGAAAATCAGTTGATTTCCTACAAGTAAAACACTGATATCTAACAAAAAATGGTCTTTCACAGAGCCAGATGAAATGTCATTTATTAGTCCTCTCTGCGCAGACTGAGACAAAGGTTCAAAGAGTAATTTGACACCGCATCTGACTGTACAGTTATCGTCGACCTTCGTGATCGAGCAAAGGGATGCGAAGCGATATATTTTACACGTTATAATCGCCTCATTTGCACTCATTACTGTCAAACGTTTGCCGATCCATCCGTGTTTGTGCGAGTGTGTGCAGCGACAAAATTTTCTCACGATCGCCCTCTCGTCCGTCCGTCCAGCGCACATTTGGCCATAACTGTAAAATCAGCTTTTGATCAGGATGCTGGGTTTCGGGAATAAATCTCAGGCACGTATCTTCGTCAAAAACACACACGCTGGGAGAGAGAGGAAGAAAGACTCTCTCCATGCGTGCACATTCAAATTTAAATGCGGCTTATCGCACTTAAATCAGGTAAATTAATGAGCTCCGCCGCGAGATGCGCCTATTCTCCATACACACGAAAGCCGACATGGGCGAGGCGTATGAATCATCTCGTCTCGCATAAAACACCGCCAGATGAAAAGAGAGAATACGCATAAATGAAAAAGTGCCGTTCATTTATCGCTATAATTGCGGAGAAAATTAATTCCGCGCCGCAATTTATCTGATGTGTATAACTTTTTTATTTTTATCGCCTATTATTCCTTCTGACTCGATAACTTTTCTATGAATTTATTGCGCTTCTTCTAAAGTTGGCTAAAGAGATTGTTGGGCTGGGATTAAATGAAGATTCTCGATAGGAGATTAAGTTAACAAGTGATTGCATAGAAATAATCTTGCGGAAACATATTTCGCGCGGGAAAAGCTACGGATTGTGTCTTGGAGTGACTTATTCTGCGGCACTCGTCCTATAAAAACGATTATCGGTTCGTCCCACTCGATCAGCGCCAATTAATCGTCGGCAAATTAAGTTGCCGAGCGGTAAATGATGGCCGGCAGTGCAGGCAGCAAAGCGCGAGTGGGAGTGCATAATGATATTTTAATTGAGGCATTGCATTCAAAGCGCGCCGATAACAATCAATTTTGCCATATATAAACGAGCAACGAGTAATGATAAATGATATGCGGGCATTAAAACGAGAGTGAGAGATCCACACACACTCTTCTTATGTAAGTGTATGCGCGAGAGCGAGTAAGTCGGTGAGTACACACATACACACACACACATGGCGGCGGCGGCTAATGATTATGCATCACTCGCGCGCGGCGCTTGACCACATGCCATTAATGCGGAAAATTTATATTGTATAACACGAATCCGCAGCTCATATGCAAGCTCGCCATCATTATTTGCAATAAATTTCATTTACAATTATTGACAGTAATAAATACGTTGTTGGCGCATTAATCGCGCCGCTCAATCGAATGTTCGCCGCGCTTGTTCTTAATGCATTCTCTCTATGCACCGGACGCTCATTATAAATAATCGGTCGCGCTCGATCACCTCTCCCTGAGCCGCAATTGAGTTATTAACTTAATCTAGTGCGAACAAAAATGGCAATAAGTGTAATTTTCCTTTGCGTTTTTTCCATATAGCAGCAGATTTCTTCACAAGCCAGCATTCTAGTCCTCTTATAGACAGAAAATTGTACAAAAAATGACAGCACGGGATATTTTCATTTTTAGAAATCAAACAATGAAAAAAAATTCTACTGCTACCAACTTTTACAGTTAATAAATCGGTAAAATAATTCCAAAACTGAATCTTCCTTTTTTCATCCAATTATGTTTAGAGCCCAAGCCATCTAATTTCTCTTGGTTTTCTCAAAGGAACTGAAGTGCGCACTTTGATTAGTCTTTGACTTCTTTGAGACACCCATTGCTCTTTGAATTTGTTGCTCACTTAATTCCACGAATATTCGCCAAACGAGAAGATGTAAAAAGATACAGCTCGTCGTGACACGAACAAGATTTTATAAGTGAGCTGGCACATGAAAATTGAAATTTAAACGTTTTCTCTAAGAGTACCCAATTTACGTATCATTTTCTTCGCACTAGAGCGTCTTTTGTCTGCGAGTGTTTATATAGAAGTTGTTTTCTCATTGAGGTGAAATCGCTGCTCTGCTTAAATTGTGTTCTCTCGATTCCTGTTGTTCAATATATTTATTATACAAAACGCACACAATTGAATTGTTTATGTTTGTGTGCATACGCTTAGTATAATAACCGTAGATGGTGAAACGCATTTCATCCGCTGAAAACACACTCACAATATTAAACATAATCAACGTGCGGCGCGGTCAAAAGGCTGCGGCGTACATTCTAAAAAGTTATTTTCCTGAAGGTGGTGTATAAATACGGAGTTGGTTTTTGTAGCGGGGAAACACGTCGTCTGTTCGCTGCCTACACAAACCTGCCTCCTCGTTTCTAAATCCGAAATAAAAAGTTTATACTTTTCACATTTCTAGCCCACTGCTGTCTTTTTATCGAGCAATTTACGAGAGAGAAAGACTCTAAAATAGAGACAATAATTAAAAAAGCGGGACTCGTAAATTTTTGGGTGCGATGAGCGTGTCAAAAGTGCATCTTTGCGTCGTAGATAAAATCTTTATTTCGCTGGCCCACTATACAGCGTCACTTGTTGCATTTTGGGAGAAAAGTTTAATCCTGGCCGGGAAAGTGACTTATTAAGCAAGCAACTGCCCTGATTTACGGCTGCAGGCTGGGCATTAATCAAGATTAAGAGTCACGCAGATCGGCAAACGCCCGTGTTTAAATTGAGATGTTTTGGTGTCAGGTTCTGTATTGTCAGAAATCCCTCCTGGATGGCCAGCAATAAAATCCGTTTTATTTCTGCTGTTTCTGATACTTAAGCTGAAAAGAGTAACAGTGCATTCATTGTCAGTGCTGTGACAGGGAGTTCATCAAACCCTAAAATTTATTCCCTTTACAAAAATGCAATTTAGCCTCCCGTCAATCGCGCTGCAATACCCTCGAAAATCGCCAGCAATGCAATAAAAAACAATAAAACACCCCTTCCGCCAAACCTCCCACGTCGGCTGACCACTTGAGAGAACACTCTTCGAATCGATTCCCCCAGCCGCTCTCAAGGTTGGTATTATGACGCTCTCATCTTCATAGATCAGCTGATGTTCAAATTGAAAATCTATAAGAATGAAAGCACCTCATTCTGATTAAAAGATAAATTTTGCTTCACATTGAGAAACACTTCAATGCAGACACAAAATCACATTTGGACACTTAAAAGATTTAGCAATCAGTGAATGAATGAAGCTTGTCAATCAGTGCGCAATCAATGCTATACGCCAAGTTGCATTAATTTTCACTTTGTGTGCAGCTCTCTGTTATTGCTTAGTTAGCTAACACCTTGCTGCATGATTGATAATTGGAAGTGCACCTGCGAGCTATTTAATTAGGCGTTGCGATCCGATGAGCGGACAGCTGTGCAGCTGCAAGTGTAATCCGCGCTTAATTATTACGATTCGCGCGTCGTCGTCGTCGCCGCCGCCGCCGTCGCTCCGGTATTATAACATGTAAACGCTCGGTTGGAAATTGAATTAGAGTTGTGAGCGCATGTAAAATGTGTTGCACAGCTAATCACCGCTGTAATTAGAGTGATTAGCACTCCATGATTTATAAGCCGTGTGACAAGTCGCCAGACGTGCATCAGTGCCACTGGCGATCGAGAATTGATTGAAAATTCAACACAAAGGAGCTCCAACGCAATTCGCCAAAGTAATGCAAACTAACAAATCATGCGGCTGGCAGTCGTTGCGAGTGATAAACGCTCTCCAGCCACTTTCCCATTTTCTCGTTATTTATAATCACAATTAAGCCCGCATTATAATTATTGTGCCGAGCGAGTGAATATACATATCGAGATCAATCTCTCAAGGAGAAAAGACCTCAGATAGTGCATTCATTTCTCCTGAATGACGGCATTGACGCCGACTAATCCATCTACGAGACAAACATGCACGGCTGCTGCCACAAGTGCACAAATAACATGACTCGCCTACAATCTCGGCGTGTTTTTATTATTTTATGAAAAACCTTGAACCTCTTGCTTAATGATTTATTTACGCCTGGAATTGTAAAATGCATCTCGTGCGTGATTTTTCACCTCTGCTTACGAGGTGCCTCTACCTCTCGCTCACCCGCTCACCATACAAGCATAAATAGCTTCACATCTTCGTTCAGATGATTCATGAATTTCACTCGTTTTTCATTTTCATTCTTCCGACTTCTAAAAGCTCAGTCAGTGTAATTATTTTCGAGTTGGAGAGGTGAATATTAATAACCGACTAACTGACTGTCTGTGCTGTGCTGTGCAGCGAGAAGAAATCCATGTATGTGTTCCTTAAAAGTCCCATTCAGTGGACCGTAAGAAAAGTTGGCGCGCATTCCTCGCTGGCCATTCATTTTGTGATTAATTACCCGCCGACGCTTTTCATTTACAGTTTCTTTTTCTTCACTCGGAATCTGCGCGCGTGAATAGGAGTATTCTGATAGGACCGAAAAAGAATTTTCATATTTATTGTTTTATTATTCATCAGCCATCCGTCCCGCTGAGAAGGTTTTCGTCTCGTTTGTTTTAAAATTAATTCCATTAAAAAAAGCTTGATTGATGGCCCTAGCCGCTGCAGATTGATTTCTGTCAATCTTGCGGACCGAAACGATGAAGCCGCCGAGGCTTTTCATCGCCAGCTCAGCCGCAGTGAAAGTAAAAAACGCACGCACAATAAAGTGGTGAGCAGAATAATTTTTTATATTGATAATCCATCTAATACCTTTACGAGCGGCAATAAATATGTGTGCGGAGGAAAAATATCGCATCTCCCAGCACAATTTTCTCGCTAAATACGCACCATTTCCACTCACTTTCACTGCTGCTAGAGATCTGTATCGTGTGTTACATTAATATAATTACCCATCCGTCAGTGAGCGAGCTGACTAGCCGAGTAATTAATTAATATGGCGGAAGTGATACGCAAGAAGCTCCAACTTTAAATCGAGAACGAAAAAGAAAAGTTTTTGAGACGTCACTGGACTGAATGCTTATCAACTCAAATTTTGTTAGCATTTCGGGCCATCCTGTAATATCTATAGCAGGCAGGTGCTTTCATGATTCACTTCCTCTTTCTGCACTGGTTTTGTTTTATTAATTTCCATGATTTTCTTCCCCTTCATTCGAGTTTTTTGTCTTGTAAATTTTATTGCAGTATGAACACGCAGGCCGAGGACAAGCAGAGACACTAATTATCCTTGTATGCTACCTGCTGCACATTGCTATTGTGGTTATTGTTTTATTTTACATTTACGCTTTACGAGCCAAAAATCGGTACCACAGCGAGAGTGTCTGCGTGGGCAATAAAACAAAATGAGCTGCATGCAACGTTTTATTGATGCCAGTTTGAAAAATGTGCGTTTGTGTACTCGGCGTGCAATTTATTTTGAGCTTAACGTCGTGATGTATGGGCATAGAGGGAGCACAACAGGTCAAATGAGCTGTATCCTCACCTCAGGTTTGTCTTGTAAAGCCAAAGAAAATATAGCTGATTGCAACAAGCGTGTTATATCCGAGAGCGAGAGAAAAGGAGACAGATCAAAATTACAGCAGGGCTCAACTAACAGCAGAGTTGAGAATGAACTGCTACGATAGAGAGCTATAAAAAGAAAAGCAAAAAGTGCCGAAAAGCACTTTTTACAAGGAGATCATCATTATTCTGGTCCAGTGATTCCAGCATCAGCTGAGCAATTACAAATTATCGCCGCACACACAACGAGAGTGAATCTCATTTCGAATGCTGGGCAGGAATAGAGCAATAAAAAATTATTTATTAAGAAAAAAAACAACACTGAGCATGAATGAGGCCTCTAATATAAAAAGGTCTGCTTCTGCTGGTATAATTACTTTCCGAACAGGGATATTTTGTTTGACCTGCGCTGCTGCTGCCTATGTATATTTTCCACTAAGCCCGACTATAATAAACCGACGCAGAGGTGTTTCTTCAGCAGCCTCTGCTTTTCGTGTCTGTCGTCTTCTTTTATATTATGCTCAGGGTATGTGTGTGTAATTATACAGTAGCTTGTTGCTTCTGCATCTCGGAGCAGCGGGGAAAAGGCTTCTCGGCTGAGGAATTATAATTTGTTTCGGGCTGAAAAACACTGAGATCTGCTCTCGAACCTTGGGTTTGACACAAGGCGTAATTTGGCCGCGATATAAATAAATTGAAGAGGCCTTTGACTGCCTTTACAACCCTGACTGCCAATCAAAGGCAAAATTTTTTTCGCAAGCTCGTGAAAAATCCCGTTCTAAAAATAGCCGGAGCTAAATATTTTGTCATTTTAAAACTACCCACTTTGCATAATTTTCGAACGACGTCACTTTTTCCTTTCATACGGCAGCCGGCAGCATTTGGCAAAGCATAAATAATCAGAATTTTTTGTACGTGTGTTTCTCTTCGGCGAATTCCTTGCTCGTCAACAATACGAATTTCACGACGAGGAGGCGAAATTATCCGTCCTTTGATTCCCATTGAGCCGGTCGAGGAATGTCCGAGCGAGACGCGTTATATACCATCAGCGCAGAGACGATTTTATTATTGGCAGCGTGCGTGTCTTCGACAGCACAAACAACTACGATAATTTATTTAAAATTTTCATTGCGCGACGAGACGTCGAGAGTGCGCGCGGCAGACATAATGGAGCTGCATTAACTCGCTACCTGCGCGTAATTACTTTATGGACGATGATAATATGAAAATTTGCGCTGAAAAATTGATATATAGTTCTTGTTCAATTATGATTCAAATTGTTGTCTGATAATTACAGCCAAGCTGCTCATTATGCAGAAAGTAAATGCATTCTCCGCTGACTTTCCGGAATCCAGTGTGGGTCGTTCGACCTGCTCGATCGACATGCCTTTTTTAGAATTCGTGTAAATTAATTTTGAACAAAACGGTTTTTCGTTCCAAGCAAGCGATTATATAAGTTATGTGAATCGAAAATAGTAGCTGAATATTGTTCGGGGCAAGATTGAAAGAAATAGTGTTGGTGTCTTATCTAAATCTCTTAGTTGAAAAATTAACCTAATCAACTATTGCGGAGTGCGATTACCAGAGCCTCTAACCCTCTCTTAGCTTAACGCCAACTTCGAATTCTAGCACAGAGAACCTAAGAAGCTGCTAGCAGAAAAATTTATACCAGTAAAGCAGCAAGCAGTTAAAGCCACTGAAAAGAATCGATTGTGATAAAATTAAAAATGCCTTTTTCCTCGTGTTCTTGTCGAGTCGCCGATCCGTCAATGTGTCGGCGGCGGATAAAACCCTCTATCACTCTCGACTGGACAGATACACAGTGCAAACAAACGTGTTGTTTTGATTTATTTCGCACCTATTTCCACGACCGACTTGTAAATAAACGAAATGATGGATTCGCTCGCGCGGCGCGTCACGAGAGCGGCAAAATAATTAAATTGATACTGAGCTGTGCGCGCAGTCGGCGTGCCCGTCGAAGCACTCTCACGCGAAATTTATTGCGTTTCACCTCTTTCAATTGACCATTGCACTCGCGCGGCTTCAATGGCACACCATACATTGAAATCAAAACCTGTAGTTTGCAATTAGCACACGCTCAGCGGCTCTTTCTCGTTGCAATATCGTGATTTCACGCCAATCGAGCGGAAAATTCCACCATTTCTCATCTGATTTAGCGCGCGTTTTCATCAACCACCAGGTAGAAATTGAACTGTGTGTGCACTCTTGTGGCGAGCGGTGGTTTTCATCTGCCAATCTTTCAATCAAATAAACAACTGTATCAAGTACTTTTGCGTGAAAACCTTTTAACTATACAGAGAGCTGTTTATAGTAACGAGTTGTTATTATTAATACAAAACTTGCAGATAACAATAATTTTTTACTAAAATCGATACGAAACAGATCAGTATTTAAATTTAGAGGGAAACGTAATTCATGATACCTTTGCGTCCAAATAAATAATACTGATTAGACAAATATACATGCGTTAATTATCAAAACAAGTAACATTAATTTAAACAGCTAAAATGAATTGCGAAGGGAGCATCAGAGCCATGTCTGTTGCCGGGTTAACTCTCAAAAAGCATGCTGCCGACAATACATACTTTTAATTCGCATGAGCAGCAGCAGCAGCGGCACACATTCCGCGCATAATCGTCTCTTTTTACCTTTTAACCCTTTTATCCGCTGCCGTCGCTGTTCGGTGCAGAACACCGCTTTGCTGTTTGTGTGTACGTATATAATAATAATGCTGGCGCTACAAAGAGCCGTTTTTCACGGGCGTGTTCCACGTAAAATTGTCCGAAATCCTGCGTATTTTGACACAAAAGTCGCCAGGCACGGCACGAGGCTGCTACCGCCGCTATGTGTGTAATAATTCTCTCGACTCGCTTTGGTTTTGCGCGGAATCGAGCACACGTTATTAAACCCGTCCGCGCTTTATGACAAAAATGCAATATGCTCGCTCTTATAGGCGAATATTTGGCTGCTGGTTTTGTAGTGTGCGCGAATTCATCTCATCAGTCTGGATCTCTCCCGACTGATGCTGATGAAATGAGCCCTTAACTCATATCCTATGCGCTCAAATGATGCCTATGGGGCTTTCGGTGCATTTTAGATTACTAATGCCAGAGCATGTAACGAGAGCCACTTTCGGCATGTTGTGCGTGTTGCAAAACGCTGGGCTGATTTCGAGTTTTAAAATGTTCGGTCTCCTCTTGTTGCAGAATACCAACGTAGAAGATGGAGCGTTTATCAGCGATCTTCCACTGTTGAAAGGTGAGTACCAGAATCGCCGAGGGGCTTCAAAGATTATTAAAGAACTGATTCTTTTATTGATAATTAAAAGAAATCTAAATACATATCGATAAATAGCTGTACATAAATTTTGAACGTGATAATCTCTTTACCAATGAACGAATCAGAAACAAAATTCCATCCATCCTCTCAGACATAAAAACCGTCGATTTTGCTCTCGTTTGCGAGAGGCAAAGCACGACAAAAAGAGCGCGTCCGATTGAATACATATTTCACACATTACTAGCTGTGCTGCTAATAAAACATCTGGTGGCAACTCGACACCGCTCGCGGGCACACTGATATTTTGTTTGCTGATGCCGGGGTGCCTATTATCCAGCCGCCCTTATTTCACGCCCTGACAGCTACCTTACACCCCGCCAACGAACCGGCTAATAACAATAATGAGAGAGTGGAGCAGCATGGTTTCGCGTCGGCTCTGAGCATAGAGGTGTGAATAAAAAATCGCGCATGAGACCGTTGCTCGAATTAGAGGTAATTCCCGATTGATCGAGACGGATGTTTGATATTTTTCAGCAGCGATTTTCCTCTCGTCTGACGAGCCAAACCTCAAATATGCATCCAAAACTGCAAACCAAAGCAACCGCAGATCAAATTCCATTGTTTCTCGCACAACTGTGCGGATTTATGTATATTGGTAAATATTATGAATCATTGAGAAATCTTTTAGATCAATGAGAGGAGAATGATATTATTTAAAAATGAAAAAAGGAACTTTTTTATAACTGACAGAGATAAAAGCCTATTACGCTGATAAAATTTAATTCACTTAAATTAACTGTAATGTATTGGAAATGATTATTTTAATTTTTTTTCTGTAAAAGAGCCGGTAGATTTTTTATCTCCCGCCACTCTCGATTCGAACCATTTTGGCTGGCGGTGCATGCCTGCTGGGTGCATAATTGGTGGCGCGTAATTCGGCATCACCGAAGCGCGAAAGTCAGTGAGCCAGCGGAGCGTTAATCTGCCAGATGCCGTTGGTTATTGGGCCAACGCTCGGTTGGACCAAGATGGCTTCCGGGCGTGTCAACCAGGCCCCGAGGCGGAGTTACCCCTTGCGCACGACGCCGAGATGCCTCCCGCTGCTTGAACAAGCACTCAATTATAAAGTACACGCGGGCGAATTGTACCAAAATCTCATTTCAACGCGCGCGCAGTTGGCCCTTTTCAAGGCTCCAATACATCCGCAGCCGGCGCAGAGAAATAAAAACGCGAATGGCCGTGACGCCGGTGACCGGCAATGATTCGATATAAAGTGCATTATATTCCTGCTGCTGAGCGTTTTTTCCCTGCCGACGGCATTAAAAACTGCTGGATGACCCTTTGCTGCATCGAGGGCTGCGGACCTCACCCTCGCTTTTTCACTTATTTACCGCCAAGCCGCTGACTTCTACGACGAGATGTTTCTATTGTAGCGTGAGAGATAGGACGAGCACACTCACTGTATAGTGCTGCAAAGCAGACCGGAGATTGACTCGGCGCCCCCTCGCCCACCCCCGCGTTGATGGATGTGTGCACTCGATGTTCTTGCGAGTAATATCTGTAATAGAGCGGAGAGCATGCAACCTGCACTGCAGTGGAGCAGGGGATCGAAATCCGGGGCAGCAGTTTCGAATATTTGATGCAAAACTCAATGATTCTTGGTATGGAGTAGAGCTTTCATTGCATAATTTTAGCTCCAGAAATCAATGTACACTGTTCTTGTTTTTCGGGAGGTTCTATGTTGAATTTTCTAACTTTTTCCTCTTTAGCATTATTCGGTGAATTCATTGTCCCTATTTTCCAATTCCTTCTTAGAATCATCTCTATACACCAAGAATTCCTATCTCATAGCTGAAGGATGGCGCTTTGGCTTAACTAATGGTTAGTAATCATTTTTGCCACGTCTGATATTAAATAAATTCCGGCAACACAGCCGTTGAAAATAAAAATAAAATAGAAATCCTTGCCAAATTCACTTAACTATGCGGTAAAATTCAATTCTATTCCCCAACTCATGAACGAAGCTGACAGCTATATTAATTCTCTTTTCGTATACAAGAACAGCCCCTAAATTCGATAGTGAGAATCAAATTCCCAAGTTGCCGGAGTAGCTCTCCCCTCACTCGCACGCAGTGCTGAATGAATGGAGCTCGTTGCGAATTGTTTTGGCTCAGTGGAGTGGAGTAATTCGGTGCCGCAAATGAAACGAGTCGCGTTACCGTGTTTGTCGCACCTTCTCGATTTGCCCGCGGTTTTTTTTCTCAAGAGTATCCCGTTGCCCGTGCGGCATGCGAGCGAGGCGGCTAGGGGCACCTTGGAGCTGCTTTTTGCACCACCCGACCGCAAGTCTGATGAATCAGATGCGACGCAGCGAAATTAAGACGAGAGTGCGCCTTTCGCTCGGGAAACGTCTCGCGCCACCGCAATCTTTGGATTTTTCGTCCAAAGATAGTCTTTGATTTGTGCCGCGGTGTCGTCATTCGATTCCTTGATCGATTGACGCGCGGCAAAAAATTTGTCAACGATATCCCGGGTGCAGCGAAGTCGGCACAAAGCGTGAAAGCTGCATTAACTGAAGATGGCTTGCATAAACTGGCTGCGGTTTTCCAAAGGGGTGGGAACTTTCCACCGATAATTAGCGTTATTTGAACAAATTCGAGGGAACATAAAAAGTCTTGTCCTGATGGTATCAAATTCCGAGAGGCGGCCTCGCCTACTGAAGTGCAGAATCGCGTTCATCGCTCGAATTCAAAGAAGCACCATTTCTTTAATGACGGTGTGTGTGCGTCTGCTATATTTGAGGAGTCATGCAGCTCTTTTAATTACACTAATAGTTTCTCCACGAGGGGTCCCTGATGGATGATGAAGAGTCCGTTGCTGAAGCTAGAGTGCCTGGCCAGCCGAGAGGACGGAATAATAATTACACTCGCGTGTATATTTTTCATATTTCATCGTGACGTCAGTTATGCCTGTACCATTGTAATTACGCACACACTGATTCCGAATCAGTCATATAAATATTCATGAGCGCACTATCGATGCAGAAGCAATAAATAATGACCGATAATGATGATCAACACTGGCTGATGCCACTGCTGCACACTCTAATTTCATGTCATTTTCCCGTAATTAATTTTTCGTTGGCATGCGAGCAAAAAGTGGCGGAAATTTTGTAATTATACTGCTGTCGGAAAACCGCGCAGAAAATTACAATGTGCAACAGGGCGAATCCGACGACAAAGATGCATTTGCATTTTTGCAAACGGGCGGACGTGCTCAGGGTAAAATCCGAACCGGTTTTGGACGAAATTTGTTTGTTGTTGACTCAGGTGGCCGCTTGGGAAAGAGGCCAGGGAGCTCGAAAAATTGATTATTACTGTAATAAATAATAACCTCGCCCCGACGCCGTGAATGGTGATTATCATCGAACCTGCCGAGCCACAAAAACAGTAGCTCCGTCGAACGGATTGCGTAAAAAAGCGTTCGACTTTGTACACGTTGTAGATCATCTCCTTGCGTATACGCATATTTGCCCTGGTGCCTCTTCCCCCCTTTGAGACACAAATTCTTGTTGCATGATGGACCCAGCGAAGACGAGCTGCTCTAATTGCATGCCATCAGCCCGAATTCCCTCTCTCGTGGTAGAAGGGTTTAATTGCTAGCCCGCGCCTTTTAAACAGAAAAAACCAAGTATCCAGTGGATAATTGCTCGCGTCTGGAATTTGTGCAGAGAAGAAGCAGTGCGCGGCGAGGGAGGAAGTCGATTTCGCGCTCGTCGTAAAAATCGATGGCCTTTTTCCGTCGATTACCGAATAATTTCCTTTTCGTGTTTACAGAAAATTGCGCTTCTTCGGTTCACGCAACATTATGCGCCGTCTTGACGCTTATTTATGTACACGTTTTTACACTGTTAATGTTGAATGTTTCTACTGAAAGCATGGCATGAGAATCACAATCTTGAACAAAATGTCGCTATGCATTCGCAAAAAGCAAGAATGCGACGAACCCTTACACAAAGGTGAAAAAGCAATTATCAAAAAGGAGTATCATCCAAGAGCTGCAGAAAATTTTTGACCTTTTTCAATTGTGGAATGACATTTGAACCGTTACTCTGCTGCATTTCGTGCTAATTTATACCAAGCAAAAAAGTGGCGACACAAAAACCCTCGGCGTTTTCCTGCATAATAAAAAAGCGCGATCAGATCTCGACACGACGAGATTTTCATTCCCCAAAAGGTATATAGCATGTCGGAATTTCGGTCTTGTGTGCGTTTGTATAAATAAATACTTTTCGTCTGGTCGCGTCGGTCGGCCCGCAGCCACCATTATTACGTTTTCACGTGTGTATAATTACGAGATCTTTACACACACAAAGAAAGACAGCTATAGCTGCCGCGCGGCCGGCCGTACCAAAATTATCTCTCGTGTCGTTTTTTCAAGTATCGACAGGCGAGCATTTAAAATATTTCGGTGACTAGCCAGCGGCGGATTTCGGCGCGCGGACCGGCCGCTCGTGCCGCCTCCGGAGGTCACGAGGTGGAATTAAGTAGCAATATAAATTAAACAACCAAACAGTCTGAGCCGAGAACAAGAAAAACACACCTAAGGCGCTGTCACTCGGAATTCCTGCAAATTATGCGTGACTGTGTCATTCCGATACAACGTTTTCTGATTTTGCTCCAATTCAACAATTAATATCGGCACCGTTATTCGACAAAAGAATTGCATGTTCTAAATTCGGTACTTTGAAGTTCGACTTGACTATGCCGGGATTGTCGGAAAGCAACGATAATTAGCATCCTGAAATCACGCTCCGGGCCGTCTAAAAAATGCGAATTTAGTGCTGAGATTCTTATTAAACTTTTCATTTTCAATAATTCGATGGAGCCACCACTCCCCACAACACACCAGAGGCACCAAGGCACCAAAATACCGAAATCACATTGTTTTTCTCGCAGCTCTCCGCGTATACATAAGCAATATTTTTGTCCTCTAATCAAATTCCAGGCAATTAGGCGTTTAGCGCGAGCGACGAAATTGGAAACCGGCGGCGTTCGCTCATTAATATTGTTTTCCCAGCAGCAGCATTCACGATGCAGGCCATTAATAATAACTGTATTGTGTTTTATTATTTCGGTCCGAGCAGAACGAGTAAGCGAGAGCGCGCGCATATTTGAGAGATGCAATCTGCTCGGCGGCTGGCGCTAAAATTAATGATCTCTTTGTTTTGCCGGGATCATGATATATGAAGATATTAGCCGCTTGGGGGCGATTAGCTCAAATGATGCGAAATGCGCTTTTCAAACCGAATTCATGCTGACTGCCCTGCAGAGTATGTGTGTGCATTTACGACAGTTTTCCGTAATGCGCAATATTCCAAGAGAGAAAGAGAGCTATAGCTGACCGGGGCCGGTTGGATAGGAACAACTACAATTTCTGCTGAAGTGTAATCTATCGGGCACATCTATCGTATGTATTTACACACACGCCGCTGCCGTCCTTTTCATTCTTTCTTTCATTGCTCGACGCGTCGACACACACGAAAAAATAAATGGTAATTATAATTGGGTATGGATGGGAAAATTTAATCGAATGACAAGTTATATTCCTTTGACGATGCTGCTGCTGGTGCGCCTCGGCTAGTTGCTTGGCTGGCAATCGACGGGAGGAAAACCTTGCTCCCGCTGAACGCCGCTCCTGACAGATAGCCTTATCTCGAATAATAATAATAAAACGTGCTCCTCGTGGTACGTTGACTCGAACAAATACCTTTCAATACACTTATCAGCACGTCCGATGGGAGTATATATAAATTTGATACAAATTGATCTACGTGAAACCAATGGGAATGCCGAAATTCTGAAACTTAATGAACGTCGTAGTCGAAAGTGAAGCTTGAAGTCTGTCAGACGTGCTGATTGCAAGTTGACGGCCACTTTGCACTTGGATATTGGTGGCAGCGCGTGCAAACAGAAAAAAGTTACTTTGCTCACTTGTTCTTGACTACCACCGCTTCTTCTTTTAACATTTTAATAACTAACGGTGCTGCATAGAGGAAAGCGCTTTTGAAGTTGACCAGCGCTGTCTGCTGGCTTGCGAAAAGCAGGAGCAGGAATTCTCGGCAGCAATCTCTGCCCACTGAATTTTTTTTATAATCCAGCAGCGGCGGTGTAGTGTATCTCCCCGGCCGTTTGTACGTACATAGCCATCCATGTACAGTGTGCACCAAAGGAAATATTATTGCTCGATACACAACAAAAGCTATTTATCCTGCTTTTTAGAAGAGGAAAGAAAAGCGCAGGAGAGAGAGAGAGAGAGAGAGAGAGAGAGAGAGAGAGAGAGAGATGATCACATTGCAGCATCCCCAAGCTGCTCACTCTCTATGGTATCTCATCTAAAATAATATATTTCATGCTCCACGTCTCCCGCCTCATGTCCATCATCCGGCCGGTTGGCTTTTTGCCGGGAAATTCTTGCTCGAAAATATTTTGCTCATGGACGGATCTCCAGGATAAAAATAGATCGAGCAGAACAGCCTCTTCAAATATGTGTTATTAGCTTTTCTCAATCGCTGCTCAGCGGTTTTGCAACTATGCGCTCAATTGCCTTTTAATTTGACCCTAACCTGATTCGTTCTTCGAGTCTAAAAAATCCAAACGTAGAACATCTACTTCCATGCGTATAAGTTTTTGGCTGTCTGATTTTGTAATGCAAAGAAACGTCCTAATAAGAAAGCTTATTATTCTAAAAGGCAAAATGAAAATTTCAAGAAGTTAGATTTCTCTCGAGCGGCCAAGATAAGCACATCAGCATAATGAGACGAATATGCACTCTGTGGCTGGTGAATGTGTGCTGGAAAACCGAATCGCATTTAATATTCAGCACACGCGTCGCACGTCTGCTGAGAGACACACACCATATACGCACGTGAGATTTCCAACCGATTATTGGCCCTGACGGAGCCGCCGGGAAAAAGAGGCCATCATTGGTAATTTTATTAGAACGCAATTTATTTAATTAATGCCGCGCGTTTTATGTATGATTCGCGGGCCGTGAGCTGCGGAAGTACGTGAGGAAGCACAGCACAAAGAAAAGGACGAGCAAGGGCGCGCATGCAGCAAGAATGTTTTGATGTTATTTATTGTATTAAAAAGAGCGAGGCATTTTAATTAAACGGTGCGTCGCGGGGGTTGCCGGGCGCAAAGTTGATGAAAGAACGCGCGCAGGGGGTTTTTAAATCAAATATCATAATAATAAATGCTGCTCTGAGGAGTGACTGCTGAGTGTGTGTGTGTGTGTGTGTGTGTGAGAGAGAGAGAGAGAGAGAGAGAGAGAGAGAGAGAGAGAGAGAGAGAGCAAAGAGTAGCGCTGCTTCCTCCCGTCCATGCAGACGAATTCAATTTGAGTTGGAAAACGCTCGTGTATATCAGCAGCAGCATCGAAAAAGAGAAAACAAACAAACGGACGGCGCGCCAGCGATTTGGCAGATGAAATTGTAATTTACTCCATGCTGATTCGTTATTAATGGTCGGCCGGCTGCATCTCGAGGAGATACTTCGTGTCGTTAAGTTCGTTTTAATGCTGCGCGCACCGCCCAAGCAAGCGCCGCAGCCGATTTGCGATTACGTCCAGACAGCGAACGGATAATGCCCGCGCAGCTAAATTGTGAATTGTGTGCAGACGCTCGTCGATGGCAACAATCAAACGTTGGGAACGAGGAGGAAATGAAGTTTCACAATTATAGAATATAAATTGAAACTCGTTCTTGCATAAATTTAAGTTGACATTTTGTTGATTCCACTAATATTAATGAATAGTAAGGAATTATAAATAACCTTCGGGAAAAATTTTCAAACACAAGATCTATTGCTTTTGAATAAAAAGGTTTTCATCAATATCTATATTTAACGAAAATCCATAATTATTTGGCAGTAGAAATAATCTTTGCGTGGGATCCTATGTTTTAGGCATCAAACCCCGTGGTGAGGTCACCAAAGACATGGTTTTGAGTGGAGTGTCTGCCCCAACAGACATCTTCTGCAGCGTGCCAGGCAGGCTGTCCTTGTTGAGCTCTACTTCCAAGTACAAGGTGACGGTGGGTGAAGTTCAGCGCAGACTGTCGCCTCCCGAGTGCCTCAACGCGTCTCTCCTCGGCGGAGTCCTCAGAAGGTAAGAATTGGATCTCATCAAATTTGTCTGTTTTGTTGACAAAGTGATATCTCAATCCGCCGCTTTTCTCGTCTACTTGTAGCGTGCGAAAACGCGCCACCCGTCGGGCCAATTAGTGTCTCGCCTAACTTTCGCCGCAAAAAGCTTCCCGATTTCTCACACCGTCTTGTCTCACAAGCCGGCGGACATGCTTCCCAAATCGATTTGCAGCTCGTCAGATGTCTTGTGCAAATTCATATTGAGAATTCCGGCTGCTTTTGGGCCGAGCTGCTCGCCAAATTAATGTCAAAGGTTGATAAACTCCTCAACGCCTCTCAGCTGATAAATCATCCGCGGCAAATAAGCCGTCTTTTCTATTGACTCGTCAATTTTGCGGGCATCAAATCTGCGATAGAGGACTGTATAATGGATTAGCTCGTCGGTTCAAAATGTTTCCGATTATTTTAGTGTTGGGCAAAGAGACTATCATAATTTATAAAATTCAAAAGACGCGCAGATTATGGAGTTTTCCACACATTTATAATTTGTTTTCTCGGATGATGTTTTACAGCTGTGGCTAATTTATAATTTTCATCAAACGAGGAGATGGAATCTGCGTTCTCTCCCTTGTTCACCTTTATGCAACTTGTGTGTAAATTTCAAAAGTCAAGCTCCTGCATTCTAGCTTATCACGAAAGTGTGCAATAAACATTTCTTTCCGCCGCTGAAAAGCACTAAGAGAGGGAATACTAAAACTGAGATAGATCATCGCGCGCACAGAGCAGCGTGCAATAAATAAATTTTATTATTTTGATAGTAATCGCCAATAAGAAGCCGTTCGTTCGCGCTGCAGCTCGTTTTCCAATTCAGCCTGCTTGGAAAGCGAGCATAATAAACGCATTTTTCGCCGTCCACACACCGACCCGGCGGCTGTTTATTTGATATTCTGCTCATAATTCAATCGCCAGATGAAATTTCAATGATCCACGCACGTAATGAGGAAATAATTCGATCCGACGTTGGTTTTTCTGCAGCGTTACGTGATAATTAGCTCATCACACTTAATGTTCGAACACGAAATAATTTCCCCTTGCGGAAGATGCGGCTGATACGAATTAAACGTCTTTCAATCGAGCAAATATTGCATCTCGTTGCTTTTATATAAATCACCGGTCTTATTAATTGAGACTCGCTCCGGCAATCGCGATAATATAGTACAAGCTGCATTTTCCCCGTTAATTAATGCCTCTGCTTTTTCGCCGCTTTTGTTTTGTCGCGATTCAATTTCCCAGTCCTGCGATGCGCGAGGCTCAATTTGCCTGACTATATTACTTACGCTCAATGCAGCTTTTTGTTGCTGCACTAACCAATAAGAGAGAGGAATGTAATTAAAATGGAAGGGACGCCCATAATTAGGCGCATAAAGAAAGGAAAATATTATTAGCCTCTCCGCATGGTGTCGTCTCCCAATCAATTTTTTTTTTCCTTTTCGGCCCCTCACACAAATCCGATCCCGTTTGTAACTCTTCGGCGGCGCGCACTTTTGCATTGTCCTCTCGTTCTTTCTCCTCCCGCCGCCACATTTCAGCGGGAACATCACAAGTGGCCCGTAATGCAGTTTGAAACTAAAAACTAGTGTTTTTTCCTTCAGCATAACCTTTTTTTAGAAGTTAAGTAGCTCTTTTCTATAAAAGGACTATGTTTGTTAATTTTTGCACACAACATTATTTCATCTAACTAAAAATCAATTCAATTTTTTTATAGTAAATAAAATTTAAGCCTAACTATAGTGTGGAGACCAAGAGGAAATAGTATTAACCTTCTAACTATACACGCAGCATAAAAATACAGACAGAATTTCATCAAGACGAGAGCTAAAGAAGGTGCCTTATGGCGAACTAAAGGAATAGCAGAAGTAAGTGTCGTGTTTATTTGTTGGCCAGGATATCAAATCCTGTTTCTTCCCTCGCAGCAATATATCGCGAATCAATCTTGAACGCTACACGCGGCCTTTTGTGTGTTTATCCATGTACATCCAGCGGCAAAAAACTGTTGACACAAAGGAAAATTGGGGGTGTGGCCGCAAAAACATGCAGCTAGGCTCTCTCTCTGGCGAACAGGAATAATAAATTGATTACGCCGCTCGCACAATGTCTTCATATAATATTATGTAATGTGTACAGCCTGTAACGTACCCATGGTGAGTGTGTAAATATTTATCATGGAGCATGCGGATGTGGGTTTTTTAGGAGCCGAGAGTGTGTGTGTGCCAGAGAGAGAAAATGGACTTGTGTTTTACCAGGAACGTTTAAATAGCTGAAGTGCTTTGGCTGCGAAAACGAGCGTTTTAAACCGCATATTATGTATTGTGAAAAATTACGTCGGTGTAATTTCAATTCGATTATCCGCACCGTAACCCTCGATCGAGGAAGGGTCAAACAATCACACTCGGCCGGCGCGGCGTATAAAACAACAATGCAAATTGCTTCTGCGGCTTTTCCTTTTTCTGCCTCCGCCGCGACGCCGGGAGAAAAGTGGCTGAAATTAGAATATTGCTCTGTTCGATTATAAATTGCATCCAGCTGCGGGAATTCTCTCTCACACGATTTGAATATTGTGAGAAATTGATCATTTCCTGTTTTTCTAATGTTTGCCAAAGTGTCTGATTTTGAAGCAATGCATATCATTCCACGGAAAACAAAGCCGTGCGTTTTCCTAGATGGATATTTATCCTAATGTTCGGAGCTATAGTTGTTCGATAATTTAGATGTAATTCGTTTTTTCATTCATTTCAAACAGGATCTAATATTATTTCATTTAATATGCTCTTGAAAGACAGAAGAGTTGGTCTGATCTAAAAAATAGAAATTGTTCCGCCCCCATGGACCGACAAAAGAATAATTTCGACAGGCGTTTCTCTCCTGCTGACTGGATAATATGGCACAAGTCGCGTGCAAATAAGTTTGAAACGCGTTGGAAATCACGTTCTTGCTCGGTCTTCATTAAGTTTCTCGCTCTGTTGATAACAAGACGGTGTCGAAGAACACAAGAGCAAATAATGGGCACATAAACCAACAAAACGCGCCAAGCGGCGTCCCCGATTAATCAGGCACGTACCTCATTTGCAAAGAGACGGAAAGACGGCCGTACAACCGAGCGTTCACGCTGCGATGATTCAGTGCGAATTCCATCTCAACCGATCGTATACTTCACACCTAGCAATATAATTTTAATACGTTTTATTCATTTATAGAAAGGTATATAAAAAATTCAACTTTCCTCGTTAACTTTATATTTTAACGTTATTGTTGACTACAAAAATAAATTTAATTTTTTGTCTAACCACGTAAAAGCCGATTGAGCCGAATTTAAATAAAGCTGACAATTTTTGTTCCAGGGCTAAATCCAAGAACGGCGGCAGATTGCTTCGCGAGAAGCTCGAGAAGATTGGGTTGAACCTGCCGGCCGGGCGAAGAAAGGCTGCCAACGTAACCCTGCTCACGTCATTAGTTGAAGGTAAGGATGAAAGAGAGAAAAAAAATAATGAGAAATGCACTCTAGGCCGCCGCCACACGAAATTTTCATCAAGCGGCCGAGTTATTAAAAGCAGCGGCTTTTCTCCTCTCCGTGTGGCGTAATAATAATCGCGCGCAGCATCCTCCAAAGTCGAACAATGCGCCGCAATCTTCTTCTTCGCGCGCCGCGCAAGAATTAGAACCTAATGAGGCGAGTCGGCGCGCGCGGCGGCTTCGGAGACTCATTATTGTCTACGGTCATTGTCGCCGAGCGCGCGGCTTTGTTTAATATTAGCAGCGCCATTCTTCTTCTTCCTTGGACGCGATTTATATTTAAGTCTCGAAGCAGGTGTGCGCTTGCTCGCGAGACACATCCGTTTTTGGCGGTTTGCGCCTGTAAACGTATGCAAATCGCGTGACACAAGTCGGGTAATTGCTTCCTATACACTCCAAATAATGCTGGAGAAAGCAGCCGCGGCCAGGGATTTTAATTGGCTCCTCCGATCGTCCAATGAGAAGGGAAAGAACGCGATTATTTATTAACCTGATCCAATTTCAGCCATTTTTAGTTCGCTGCATAACACAATAAATTAAAACTTCTGTTTGATTTTCTTCTTAAATAAAAAATAATATCGAAAATAAATTTTTTTCAATGCAAACAACAAGGAATGGAAGGCTAAATTGAAATATTTCTAGTTCAACAAATTTAAATTAATACTTATAAATATCAAGGAAACATTTATTCTTGTGATTTATTTATATTTCAAATCAAAAATTTCCTCGTCAATTTTATATTTGACAGCAGATCGTTCCTTTCTGGTTTTTTCGTTTTCGAGGGAGCGTTTTGCAATTTGGCGCTCAACAGGCGCGAGTGTTGAATGAGACATCATTGGGTGAGGAGTAACGAGCGTAATTTGTCATGACGAATTCAGAGGGGGTGATTACGCACGAGAGGGAGAGCACTTGGCCTGGCGAAGAACTACATACATCTGCCGCTCAGCGCAATAATAAATATTCAGTCCGCAGCTGTCATCGCGAAACTATTTACCATCACAAAGGCGCTCGGAAATTATTAGGTAGATCAAACAGCGAGGAAATATGCAACTCGACTCCGCCCTCCAAGCTGAGATTCTAAATAATAATTTCTGTCCGCTTGGATTTGAAAAAGAGAAAATTATATCAAGCTTTTATTGGCCAGCCATCAATAGTTGTTTGTTTTTTATAAACAAAAGAAGCAAAAATCAAGCGAAATTAAAAGCCACCGCGTCATGTTCAGTTTTAATCGTGCCTGTAAACGTTGAGTAAATTTATGTTCGGACTTAACTTGCGCACTTTTGATTACTTTCGAGTTCATTAAATGGCGTTTTGTGCAATCAAAGCCTCGTCACTGTTTGCAAGCACAAATGCACGCTCGGAGATTAAATTTTATTATGTCTTGCGTCTGCAGCGTTTTTGTCTCTAAAATGCACTTTCGACAGATTTATTTTATAATCCGTGGAGAGGGTTTACTGCGGTCGTTGGCACTACATCAAGTGTTGTAATCAAACACCGAATTTTCCGCGGATTCGCGACTCGTGTTGCCGATTAAGCGCGAATTTTATAATACGCGACGCAACGCTATTTGAGGAATTTAATCCGCACTGTTGTGACTCGGCGTTTTGTCTTGAAGTGGGCCACCCGAGAACCCGGAGAAATATATTTCGTATCATTTTCCGAGTAGAGAGCGATAAAGGATAATTATGTCCTCCAGATTACACGTTGGGTAGACAAACAAAAGGTCGTCGAAATCACCGGTTCGTGGAAGCTCGTTTTTCCACGTGTTGGACACACAATAGCCGCGATATTATGATTCTTGTGGTTTCAGCCCATTCCATTACTATGTGCACTCGGTTAGTCGGGAGGATCAATCATCATCATCTCTCCTAGACTTTCATCCTCTCGGCTTTTATTTCGCTGCAATTTGCCGTCGCAAGAGCGAGTGAGATTCTGACACGTAGAAAAGTAGCCGTCGACCGCTGAAATGATATATATGTATATCGAGCCGGCAAAAGTTAAACAATTTCTGCGGTCGCGTGTGGATGAAAAAAGTAAATTTGCAATTTGCGCGCGATTTCACAGCACACACTCGAAATTTCTTCTCGCCAATTTGGTCCCTGATGAAAAACGGTTTTCCCGCATCGGCGTGAAAATTAATAGAAATTTGGACCGACAAGCGCGTCGGAATCCACGTTCACTGGAGAATGATGGGCAAAACACACAAACGTATAATTAAAAGCCAAAAGAGGAGACGCGTCCTGTGCCAGAGTAAGACGAGTGTGTATTATGTGTGTGCTCTTTGTTATTTTTGTTTGAAACATGTAATAATGCTAGTGCACAGCATGCGCCGATCAAACAAAGGAAATACCGCGATTTTCTCGCATCCATTCTCTGTGAGGGCAAATGGAAAGCCTGTCTCTTCAGTCGCTTTTTGTATTTTTATTCTAAAGATCCGCTTTTTTGACATTTTGACATAGAACCGAAAAATTTAAGCTCAGCGGTGGTTTAAGATAAAAAAAGAACATAGCCTCGCACTGGGATAAATAGCAAAAAAATCCAATTTATTTCCGTTAGTCCTAGCATGTGTTCAGACAGGAAGTACATGTAGAAGAATAAGACTTTGAACTTATTGAAGCACGCTAATTTTTCAATATATGTCACTGTCAATGGTCTCAAAAGACGCATTTTTGGTTTAGTTACGCTTCTTGTGAGGCCCTCAAAGGCGATGACCCGCGTTTTATTGCTCTCACTTCGCCTGTGGGCGTTGTTTATGCAGATTTGTTTTCAGAGAGAGACACAGGTGTTGATTTGCCTGCGTTGGCCCTACATTATAGTTTCCCCAATTTCATAGTATAATATTCGCCGTGATTTAGTGCTGTGCCCGCGGTGGCCCGGCAGTCATCGCTGGGAGTTTCCTATTCTTTCGGAGTTCTAGACACGCCGGTAGCGATATCTTCAGGGAGGTGGATAATATCTATGATTAACTCGGCCACTTTTCACGAAATTTGCGATGAAAGGATGGAAAAGCGTAATAAATTCGAAACTGAATGGGCGCGGGCATCAATCGAAATCTAATTTGTTAGAACACGCCTTGATTTGATTGAGACTTGCTTTTGGCTTTGCTCTTGGTGTTTCACTCTCTTTAATATTATTAAAACCCACTTAATGCATTAGGAAAATGATTCGAAAATATGAAATAATAGCAAACAAGCGATTCACAATGAATAAGACGCAACTTTTGAAAAGGCAATAACAAACAATTTGATTAATTGAACGATAGGAGGAAAGCCACTAACAATAAGGCCATATTTGCAACTTTGATCCGTCATCTAATCGCAGTCTTGCTGCGCGAGACCTCCACTGCACCGCGCACTTATCAGGCCGGCTGATCAAAATTATTAATTTTTAATTACGCCCGGTTTGGTCCGGGGACGATCGACTGCAGTGTAATTAATCAATTGCTGCGGTGGCTTTGTGGAGCAGGGAACAGTTATGTTTTGTCATATATTCGAGTGAATGCACGCGCGGCTGTCACCCAAATGAATGTGCAGAAGCAGAGCTAAAAGCGGCTGTAATTAAAATTATCGCGTCGATGGATCGCCAATCAATCCGAATGCTGATAGCTCCGTTAGACGTAATTTCGCTCGAATTGCCTTCGCATATCATTAGGCGGGCATTGTCATAATTTGGACGGTAAACAGGCGCGTCCGCAACTTTCGTCGGGATTTGGGATTTAATCAATATCATCCGTTTGGCGAGGCCAAGTAGCCGCGCGTTTGTGAGCAGTTTTAGCCGCGACTGATCACTATTATTATCCGCCGCGTATCGAGGCCAGAAGCAAACAGAGATAATTTGCAACCGGGACCCGTTCGCTCCGTCTTTTTTCCGCCTCTTTTTAGCATCGTGGTTCATTAACCTCTGCCCGAATGTGAATTAAAAATCGACTTGGTGTGCCTCCGAGATGGGATTTTTATTGAATAGTGCAACCGGCTTGACTTGAAATCAGGCAAAATATTTGTGCAAAGCGCATGAAAGTAGGCAATTCGGCTCACGGTCGCGTCTAGCAGGTTGCATGTATCGATCATCTTTTGACTTCTTTGTTACAACGCCGCAAGTCTGCCCCATACCAGAAAAAACCTAAACTTAAAAATATTCATGAAACCTCGAAATCATAATAATTACTGCATAACTACCATTCTTTCTAATTAAGCAATTTATTTTTAAAGAAGATGCTAAAAAAATTCGGCACCAACACAGAATGTAAAATTTCTTTTATGCTCAGTCTTCAGAACAAAACGAGAATACGTATAAGAAATCCTCTCTGCTCGTGTGGCCACATGAGGATCGGACCATTATATAATCGTCCAGTTATCCATCTCAATTAGGGACCGTGAGCGATACAAGCCGGCGATACGTGAACTGGGCGTGTGCAAATATACATTTTCCGCAAATAAAATTGATAGCGGCCGTCGGCGTGATTTCTTCCGAATGAATGGGCACACTCGCTCGTTTCGTTGCCAGCAGATGAATTACTCGTCGCTCTTATAAACATATTGTTGTTATTCCGCGCCTTTCCCTTGAGAGATCTCCGCGATGTGACGTCAGCCTCGCCGAATGATGAGAAAAAACCGGTCCACTTCGAATAGTGTAGTACATGTGTATGTGGCGAGAACGCGTGCATTTTTTGACCTGCAGCCTCTTCGCTTGCCGCCGCCGCCGAGCCTGCTTTCCTTATTCAGACCGTCATGAAGCCTATACATAATTTGGCTGGCAGATCAAATGGCCATCAAGAAATAAGTGACCCACTTGGGACAAGGGGCATTTATCCATTTAAATTGGGTATTAAAAAAACAAAATCGTCGAAATTGAAACTCGCTTGACCTCATCACTTCAAATATCTAAAATAGAAATTAAACAATAATTTAAATCTAATTGTGTATTTGTGTCATTGTGATTTCAGGCGAAGCCATCCACTTGGCGAGAGATTTTGGATATGTCTGCGAAACCGAATTCCCGGCGCGCCAGGTGGCGGAGTACCTCAGCCGACAGCACGCTGACCACTCCGAGTCTTACAGACGCAAGGAGCTTATCCACGCCACAAAGTAAGCAAACAGTCAAATATACCGATCCACGCCCATAGAGCGCATTCACGAGGCGGCGTGAGAAAAGGGTCCAAATCGAGAGAAAATCTCGCTCTCGGGCGCGCCCTTCTTCTCAAAAATCGCCGCGCGAGTGTCATATCGGCCGCCCAAGTTGCGCTTGGCTGCAGTCCCCGCGCGAAATCACGCTCCTCCATCACGACTTGGCTGCGAGAAATATGCACGTGGCGTCTGGGAAATGCGATATTGATGGTTACTTTGTTTGTCCAATCATGCCTGTTGCATTCATTGAGCGTTTTTATCGTTTTTATTTAACAAAGGGGAGCTGATGGTGGCGAGGAAACTAGTCTCGTTTAAAAAGCCTTTCATATAGTGGTCTTTAAAAGCTTTTTGTCAAGAATAATAAATAGTATTTCAAACTGATTCAAACTTCTCTTGCAGTGAGTTTTTGATTCAACAATAAACATCACACATACATGCCTTTATATTAGCTTTTTTCTATCGGACCAAAAGGAAAGGAAGATTTTTGCTCTTTTGGACCATCAAAATTTCTACCGAGAAAAATAGCTTAAGCTTGGCATTATTTTTTGCTCACACTTTTCATCACTTGCATTGACCATTGACTCAGCACGGTGCTTTCACCTCGCACATGCATAACATAGCAACGCGTAATTGCAATAAAATACCCATCGGATTTGCGGCTATGCAGCTCCCTCGCTCTGTTATGATTATCGCCAACACAAATACGCGCAGATAGGCAGCAAATACAAATAAATAAACGCAAACCGAGCACGGTCTGGTGATTCGCAGGAAAAACACGGCGCATACAAAGCGGAACGGAGTCGGAGAGGTCAGGCACACACGTTGCAATAACAAATCGATAAATCTCGTCCGATTTCTCTGTCTCTCTCTATCCAGTTTATTTGAATAGAAATAAAAAGCAAACCCCTCCTTGCTCTGCGCTCGGTGATTTATTTGCGTGCGTGGCTACTTCTGCGAAACGGAGAGAACGAGACTAAAAGGTGGATTTCTTGGTGTTTTCACAGGCAGATCACAAAAGAGCTGATGGACCTCCTTAATCAAGATCGCTCGCCGCTGTGCAACACCCGGCCGCAGATCATCTTGGAGCCAGGCATCCAGCGTCACCTAACACACTTTTCGCTCATCACACATGGCTTCGGCAGCCCGGCTATCGTCGCCGCACTCACAGCGATCCAGGTAACGATTAAGTTGTAATAATATTTTTTTACCAAGTAAATTGAAAAAATGAAAATCAAAATTTGTTACAAAACTTCTCGATAGCCATTTGCACGCCTTTGATTGATTTTTTAACAAAGAGTTAAACAACTGCCCTCTATTTGCAGAACTTCCTGAGTGAGAGTCTGAAGCACCTGGAGAAGGTTTACCCGAGCGGCAACTCGCACGTGTCTGTCACCTCATCGCAGAATCTGGACACGAAGCCCAAGGACCTGGACAAGAAATGAGGTTGGCTAAAGCGGGCCGGCAGCAGCGGCTCGTCTGCGTCGTCGCACGCGCCAAATCACCACGGCAACAGCGGCGGCGGTAGTTACGTGGAGCCGCCCCCGGGCGCCCCTCTGCAGCCGCCCCCGCCACCCCCGCACCATCCACTGGTGCACCCGGCGGACGCACTGTCCAGCCGCCGCTCGTGGGAGCACTTCAAATAAATGGGTGCTCTACACTCTTGCTGCTGTCTAAGAAGAAGCCCCTGAAAGGATTTCAAAGATAAATTAGGAGAGAAGAAAACACGGAATTGTGCGAGTCCTGCGTAAAGTACAATATGCATCCACATTCAAACTGGACACATTTTTGCGTCTGTTCATCGCCCCCACCTGCAGAACTCTTCTGTCTTGTACATTTTCGCGAGTTTTTGGAACTCAAAGTGTTGTCTCTACTGTACATAGTCGACTCTGGAGGCTTACATAATTGCTTAAGTTAAGTTCGTACGTTTGTTTGAAATACGTGTAAGGCGAGAAAGTGTTGTTGGTGTGCTGACAAATCCCAACTGGAGACCTTCAGGGAGATGCCCAATGCTCAATGATTGGGGAAGTTTTAACCTTGTCATTGCGTTTAGACGAGCTGTAGGTCGCCGAAGGCTACGTCTAATCAATCTCTTGTTCGAGCAGTCCACTGCAGCGCTGATTCTCGCTCACTAAGTGAACTGCCATAATTTCGTTCCGCCACTCAGCCAAATTCGCTGGGAATCTCTGCAAAAGACTGTCTCCAGATGCATGTATTGCAAGTTATGCAACCTGTAACACACATATCTCTAGACAAAATCGCTCTCGACAAAGTTTTTTTTTTCAAGTTTTACTTTTTTATTAGCGGAATGTCATGAATGTGCTCAATTTTGTCAAATGTTTTCAGTTTTACCCCGTCAACTCTCCAAGAAAGTAAAGACTGCTCCTGTAGCTTTTAACTTTTTAATATTTGATTCAATGAAAGTACAGAGCAAAAGTGCCAAAATCAGTTTTATGACTCAAACATCACGCACCGAAATTCAGACTATAGTAATAAACGCATTCCACGTCAATATTAAAAGTAAAAAATTGATCTCATATATCTCCCATTTTAGTGGTGTAAACTATTGATATTATATGTTTTCTCGTCCCTTTTGTGTTTTAGCACTCCGCGCTAGCATGACCAATATTATAATTCCACACTTACAATAATATTTTTGCAATAAAGAATGAGATTTATAATATTTATTTTTTCAGTGCCGAATTTTGCCGGCTCTTTATAGAACTCACTATTAATTTTTGTTGATCGTTTTAAATAATTTTATCAGATTCGTTGACAAGGTTTAAGTTGAATATAGAAGCGGAGGAGCAGGGGAGAGCAACAAACGCCCCATATCCACCCTTGTTTGCACATAAAGCAGAGTGTACATTGTAGAGACGAATTCAAAGCGCCAATTTAACTTTCCCTTTAAGCTACAAAAAAACAGCTATTGTAAATAATTTTTAATGCTGAGCGGCGAATGGGCGAGGAAAGTAAGAAAGCGAATATATTGATTTTCGTTGGAATGCATGCATTTACATACTAGAAAAGAGCAAAAACAGATCACATGTGTAATTAATCATATCATATCCACCGTTTAAGGTTAAGCGCCATTCTTTCTATCTTTCTCTCTATCTCTCTCGTTGCCATCTAAAGTCATGTAATTGATTAAGCGTGAATTACTAGTGCCAATAGAGGAGAAAGCCGCCGTCCCCATATCAGGACGGGGGCCGCGACGGGCGCCCCCTTTCCGCCCGGTGAAGGGGGCCCAAGGAGCCCTGCGCGCGCAATTCTTTGCATTATGTGTGCTTTCGTCACGTATTGTTGTTATGTACAATTATTTTTCTATGAATACGATTGTAATCTGCTGATCAGCTACTTGCCTCATTATCTTGCCATTTGTGTAAAATACTGTGTATAATTACGATCGAGGGAGTATTCTGTCTCCAGATCTGCCCGATAAGTTTTTTTGGGTGATGCACAATGAAGAAAATTATATTGTCATCTGTCAGTATACGCGCGCGCATCATATGAGAAATCGATCGGTATTCAACACATTTAATTACGAACGCTACTCCCAGCAACTTATAAAATAACCGTAACGCTATTGAATAATGGGTGTGAATTCATTGAGATACAATGTGAGAGGTCGTTCATTCGTCTGATTTATTATTTATACTTAAAAAATTAAATTGTAAGTGTACAAAGAGCATCAGAAAAGCAAAATTTGTCAGCGAAGATTGACACAAAAATGAGCATTGAAAATTAAATAATTGCGGCTTTCCATTATTATTTGTGATATACGCTTTGTATAGTTTGGTCGGTTTTAATTTTTTGGAATTTCTATTGAAATAACATATATATTTTAAGGAGACTTCGCTCGTCGCGATATTTATATGAATAGATTGTGAAATTGCGACAACTCTTCATGTGCAGAAATAAATTGTTCAAATGTATAATAAAACTTGCATTTCATTTGAAACATTCCCATCTACACTGCCAATGGGGCATATTTCAACATTATGTATGACAGGATTACTGCATCAGAGGTCACAAAAGAAGTCTTTTATATCACCTTCGCCTTTTTGAAGTTTTCATAACAATAAGGAATAAAGTATTTAAATTTTAAATTAAAAAGGATACGAAGATTACAATGAAACCCTCTTGAATCAAATATTGATTACTCCATTTTATTTCAATCAGGATTGTGTTTAACTAGTTCAACTTAAATTATTTCTTGGAAAAGTCTATACTTTCTGAGTTGGATTCTGAATCTAGCCGTCTGGAGAGCGGGACGTAAGGAGGAGGCTGTATTTTTTCGTGCGGCCAATGCACTGTCACCACCCTGCAAGGTTCATCATCTTGTCCAAAATAGGGGCCTTTAAAATACAAAAGTCACTGATATGAATGGCCTTGCATTAACTTGAAGTGTCCTACTAATTTGAGCAGTCCTGCAGTAGAGGCGAATCACCAACGCGGTAAGGAACACAATTAAAACGATGAGACCGCACAAAGCCCAAATGAGAGGATTAGTTGGATCATACATAGCAGTCTGAAACATTTCAATTTTTATTTGGACCTATGGAGATATCATAGTTGTAACCAAAATTAAATAAATGCAATCAAGCATTTCGGTTATGAGTATAGTATCAGTCGATGCGGCAGCTCTAAATTATTTGCAACAATTTAAGCGTATTTTTTTGTTAAAATATCTTTCATCGGAATTTATAAAACCCAACAGAAATATATATTTTTCTTTGTTAACTTTTGAATATTTTCGATATTTAATCATTGCACAGGCCACTGGGATACGTCGTAAAAAATATATTGAAAAACTTGCCTGTCCAGCAGAGTTAATGTGTCGTGCGAACTGGGTTGAAATCAACGTCCGAATGCCAAGCGGACGCGAGCGTTAATTTGCCTATATCTGGGCTTCAACATGGGACCAATTAGCGCCAGATTGCGAGGAAAACAGTCGCCGCTAAGCAACAGCCTCTTTTCCGTAATTAATTAACACGCCCGTGAATTGCGTTTGACGCGATAACCAACGCGAGAAGTGGACGTACATATGCCTTTTACCTAATGCTCTTCACGTGGACGGTTGACAACAAACATTGAGTTCTCGTCACGGTCATGGGATGTTTTTCTTTTACACGTATAATTGGTATTCGCGTCTAAAAAAACAGCATACGTGTGACAAAGCTCATTCATTAGCACCCGATGATATGCTGCGCTCGTGATTTATTTTGGAAATATTTTACAAGGGAAATGCGTAAAAGCTAACTTATAGTTGATGTCATTTTATATTTGGAGCAAAGTTCTTAAAATAATCCTTCCCTGCTCCCTGCGTAGTCAATTTAAAATTACAAATCTCAAGTGTTAAAAAAATGCGCTCTTACCCGATATTAACAGAAAAAATCCTCACAAAAATCCGTGTTACCTTACGGTGCTGGTGGGTTTGCAGAAATGAATTCATCTTTTTGAACGTGCTTCCATTAGTCAAGTATATACCCTTGATAATCGATGCGATGTGCAATAAATTAATTCGATATATCAGAAAAATGGAAAATTTTAGCGTCTTCCAATTCATCAGAGTTGTAAATTATATATGTACATATCGCTCTGCTTGTCCACTACCACTGAATAGGGGTGCCAGACTTCCAAAGCTAAAACCCGGAGATTTTGGACTCAAAAACCCGGATATCCCTATACTCCAGTGTTAAAATTTTCAGTCCCAAACCCAGAGATTTCCGGTTGAAACCCCGGAGAGTGGCAGCCCTACCATTGACAATTGCATTTCCTATATGCACACCATGTGCGAATTTGAAATTATCAGTATGAAATAAAAAATTATATGAAAGTAGGGAATAAAGAGTTAAAATTTTGAAATATAAAATTTAAGTTAATGTAAAATGATTTGATCATCTTATCGTTGCCCGCTTAGAGATTTGTAATAGGTTTGCCAAAATGCCTATACTAGTTTTATCATGATCAAAAATAATACTATCACATTTGACAAAAATACAATAGAACCAACACATTTTTTTATTTTTTTAGCAATTTCATTAATACACAATTAATTATGAGGTTTTTGCTGAATATTAATCAATCATAAGTACACCATAACCTGACCGATGCCAAAATTGATCTTGATACCATTATTTTAATAAGATCGCGTGATTGAGAACTTTGAAAAATAAAACTAAAATTATATGATTAGGAAATAGCTCGAAGATTAATTCCGTGAAGATATCATGACATAGATAGAAGTAAAGCCATGGAGAACTTGGGTTTCAGTTTTGAGTCTCTTGTTAGCTGAGGACTGGTCCTTCTTTGAGTCCGTGCAATAGTCTATACCGAACTCCCCATAGCCTGTGCAACCGGCTAGTGGAATATTTGGAAACATGCTTTGGTAGATCTCTACTTCCTTTTTGGTCCTCCTTCGCCCGACACAACTGAACATCAAGCACACTGCGTTCTTTTCAGGTAGGTTGTAAGACTTGAGCTGAAAAAATTAAAACCAAGTGTGTCCACAAATATTTAAAGAGCAAGATCAAGCAAACCTTTTCCAATCCAACAGTAATTTCTTTCAGTGTTTGACCTCTGATGACAACAGACGCTGCAACGACATTTCCTCCGGTAATGAGAACACCACAGGCTCTTGGGATCAGTCTTTCCGAATGATTACCACAGTCAAGGAACATTTGGTTGTCATCACCAGCAAAGTACCCGCCAAAAGCAAACGGTTCTTCTTGTCTAAAAATAATTTTCCATGCCATCCATATTCATATTCATTGGTTTTTCAGTATACCTATTTGACAGGTCCCTGTAAATTTCTGCTGCTGTTTCCTGACCATCAAAGCTAACCACCAAAGCACACTTGAGTGTCTCTTCCTTAGGGATAATTTTCTCCAGTGTCCCGGAATTCAGCTTCAAGAGAGGTGTATATAATTATTTTAATGTTTGTTATTTACGTCATATTTGGCTTACCCCTTCATCCCAAAACTCAGAATCTAGGAAAGAACTTCCTAAGGTGTGGAATGTGTAAACTTTGACACCCTCATAGCATGGGAGCAACATGCTACTCATGCCAATATTGCACATATTGCATTTTGCACGCTTTTCAGGTATGAACTGGAAATTTAGCATCTATATGATTAAAGAGGTGAAAGTCTGCTGTCAATCAAAATTTTTATAATACTGACTGTGTTAACTACGCCATCAGCTTTGGTGCCTATGATCCCATTCGCAGGTAAGCAAATATTGCGGCATTTTGGAGACAAATACTGTCGGAGTCCTGGTAGGTCTAAAATATTAAAGTAACAACAAATTATCAAATATATAGCTGTATGTATGTATTTTAAATAATTTCATGAAGGATACCTAAATCTCCGATGCACTTTTCTGTTATAAAAGAAAGATGCAGAGTGGTCTTGTATCCTAGGCAATGCTTGAAACTATCTTTTACTGCCGATGCAGGAATGCCTCTCTAAAATTCAGATTAGCATTTTTAAAGATAAGTTGCAGCTAGTTTATGGTCGAAAGATCCCAACCTCCAACTTCACATATTCAATGTCTGAAATGACAGCTATCGGATGCTTGCTCTTCATTTCAATAATCTTCTTAGCAACTTGGTTCCACGCTTTGCAAACTCTAGCAACGCGAGATAATTCAAGAGGCTCGAAGTTCAACAGACATTTTTCAATTATTTCATAGTGTGTTCCAAGTAGAAGACCACACTTTTGTTTTGTTACGCTCGACATAGTGAATCTTGCCTTTACAATCTTAAAATTGGTAAATCTAGTAGAATTAGCCTATGTCAATTAAGAAAAAAATCGATTGCCAGAAATTTGGCTATGCAGTTCAAACAGATATACGTAGGTACTCGAACTTCACAAGAAAACAAACAAGACATGAAGACAGATGACAATGATGCCGAAACGCAGGCGCAGGTGATGCTATTTAATTTTCGTGGCCTATGCCTGACAAGGGAGTACGAAAAGGAGTTGATCATGATATCTTTTTTTCTTAAATAGCTTGCACTTTCTTCGTCATCCAAAACTAAAATTATCAATTTAATGGTATTTTGTTCAGAACTCTGTATTTTATGCAAAGTCCTTTGGTGATTAAAGCTATATTATTTTATTATTAGATCTAGCCCTTCATAAGCTCTCCCTTTGGTACGACTAGCGACTAGGATTTCTCTGACGTCATGTGACAAGAGACTAGAGAGCCATCTATTCAAAACAAAGAGTTGAACTAGTCAAGGACTCTTCCCGCTCTTACTTGTAAAATTGTTTTTTGTGTTGCAACCGTAGAAATTAAAGAAATTAAGAACGAAAAAGCCATATTTACATGTCTGAAATCCGGAGCTGTGAGGCAAAATACTTTCCTCAGCCAGCTTGCACGTTAGACTTAACGAGCCATGGAAGCTCTTCTTCCGTCAGAGATCGCCCGTCTCGTGTGGGGTGAGTAAAGTTTCAAAATATAAAGGAACATGATAGACAATGTGGCTCAAATCGACAAAAAAATTACAGGTTACCTTCAAAAGGAATGCCCTAAAGCAGCTCATGTTTTTCTGGAGAGCTGCCCTTCCCTTGCTGAATTCCGGGACGCAAGACTTAAAGGTCGTCGCGTGTTAAACACTGTCAACGGACACACTCTGTTAGACCTGCTTGCAGACTTGTCAGACACTTTCTGCTACGGTAAAGCGTACACAAATAATTTCAATTTTATTTTGGTTGTTGCATGACATGTGTATAATTTTAGTAACCGAAACACAAGATGCTCTCTTGCAAGATGAAGCCAGGCTTGTGGTGAAGAACAAATTTAGTCTCTGCAGCAAAGTGGAATATTTGATCAATTATGTGAAAGCTGAGAAAGCGAACGAAACTGTATGATCTTACTTTTATGTTGTTGGGCCAAAGTTTGAATGTGCTGTTTTAGGCTTTGAATGATACCAGAGATGCTGATGTAGCAAGAGAAAGTGATTACAGAGAAGAGTCACCAGATGAAATGGAGGGAATAGGTATTCTCATATAAAAGTATTATTTAATGGATATAATTAACTGTCTTATCTATTTTCCAGATGAAGATATTCTTATTACCTCTCCTGTGAGGGCTCTTATAGCCAATTTGGCAAACAAGCTAAAAAATAGCAAACCTAACATACCATTCAAGAAGAGGTTTGTTGAATTATTTAAATAAAACTAATTAATATATTATTGCGGTAGAATTGTGACTGGAGGCCCCAGCATGAACCTGGAAGCAACCTCGGACGATTCAGCAATGGCGGCACCAAAAGAGATGGACCCAATTTTGCAACCTTTTCTGAAAAGCACTCAGTTGCATGAGAAGATTGCCGAGAGCATCAACAAAATTCTGCAGCCAAAAGCTACCTGTGATGACAGAATCAACAAAGATCTGGAAGAAGCCATTCACCAAGTTGTGCAGGAGACTGAGAAGGATCCGACTTTCGAAGACATCATTCAGGAAATTTGCCTAGTTAGTTCACAAGGTATGAAGATTTAGAGTGTGCAAAGTTCATGATCTATATTTTGAAACAAATCAGCTGCATTGTCCGATGGAGGAAGTGAGGATAACGCACTCAACCTTCCCTTTTCACCTACTACTTCTTTAAATTTAGACACAATTAGTGAAATTTCCCAGCCAAGTGAACTGCATACACCGTAAGTAGTTTGATTGAATCAATATTTACTAAATATTTGCAACACTGAATTCTTACTGCAGTGATCCTGAAGAAACTGAAATGCAAAACACGCCAAATAAAGGAAAGAAATCAAAACAAAAAGGAGCACCAAGTACACCAAACAATCCAGCGTCAGAGGTACCTTTGAAAGCAAGACTGAGGAGTGCTTCAAAAATTGGCCACAGAGAGGAAGATCTTTCTCAAGACAGCCTGCAACAGCTCAATGATGAGGTGGTCAGGAGCATTGTCGAAACCATTTGTGAAGATGTTAACCACTTGTCTGTTCCTGCAATAGAAGAACCAAGTATCATTTGTGATAACAACGCACCTTGTCAGCTTGTTACGGTAACAATGAAAAGCTCTATTAAGGTCCTTGCTCACAATCAGTCGTTATGTCAGCTACTTTCTATCCAAAGCCTGATCTTTTTTAATTTTTTTCCTGCTGTTTTGTGACATTCAGAAGAACCCTCATATAATAATTTTGTTTGGAATTATTTTTAATTTCTTTAATATTTATTGAATTCATTTTAATGAAATGTACAATTTTTAGTATCATTTTGTTAAGTAAATTGTAATTGGGCAGGTCTATCAAAGAGTGGCAACGTTTGAAGGCTTTTCATAGGATAATTGATAATTAGAGCTGATGATTGAATTAATTTTGCTCAGGAAAAAAGCCAAGATGCAGCTGCAGCACCAGAAATATCACAAGAGGTTCCAACAGTTGTAGAAGAGCAACAAACAACTTCAATTTTCGACCAGTCAGTGGCATCTGTTAGCATGGAGCATCAAGATAACCAAACCGTCAGAATTCACAAACCACCAACTCCGGTTTTACCTCCTGTCATTGTGCATCCCAACCCATCCATGCCAGCAAATCCAATTAGCTCAATCATTTTGGTTTTGGACCACAATCAAGCAGGTATGAAATCTTAGATCTGTCAAAATTATCAAGTGACTGGATTTATACACCCAACAGCAGCAGATCCTACCAAAGGTGTTTTTTCTAAGAGGCTTCTACCTATTGCTCCAAAAATCGGGTCCCGAGGTAAGTTGTTTGTGTATTTAAAATCTAAGGAGACTGCTTAACTCTTGATTCCTGTAGTGGCTCCTAGTCGATACTCTGCTAAGAGAATAAAAACAACTAAGCCAGACCGAAACTTGAAAGCAAAACCTCTACAAGTATCAAAGAAACCACAATCCTCAAATTCAATCATTGTGTTGGATGGAGTAGTTCCTGCCGCACCTACCACAGAATCGTTTACTCTGAACTATCCAAACGTGTCTGCGACCGTAGACATCCTAGAGCCTGCTAGTCCTGAAATAATTATGCCAACGCCAGAGCATAGCATGCCACTCATTCCCTTGGCGTCGCCTCAAGTAGTGCCTGTGCCGCAAATTGCTATTATCTCGATGCCTAGCCTCAGCCCAGCTGTTGTCCCAGGTAAATAATTTTGTTCTTTGGTGCCTAAATCTTCTAAAATTTACGTAGCATGTAATTTATGTTATGCATCTTAATTAATTCCAGTGCAATTGCAATAAAAACAATTTTAAAATTTATTTATGATAAAGACATTTGTAGGAACAGGTGTTGGTTAAATGAAACACGACGATTAACTCTAATACTTCTTTATTTTGCCAAATCAAAAAAGTTGTCTATAAATATGGTTTCATGTAGCAATTTATAGTTCATTTGAGTTATATTTATAACCCTGCACAATTATTTGGAACAAAATTGAGTTTATCTTTATTGTCAGAATTTACATTTACAGCATATTATTACATCAAACAATCAGAAAAAAATTGTCACTTAATTAATTAAGGTCAATTTGAAAAAGTAAATTGGAAACAAATGTCTTGGAACTTAAGATTCTGAAACTTACTTGGGAAACGTCTGGAAGTTTCTAATACCAATTAGAAGGGAGAACCACCACAGATTGGTTGTAACTCTCTCTTAAAAAATCACTGACGTTGGTAACAATATTACTCTTAAAATGCAGCACACTTTCTTAATTTTTAATTCATTAATACTGAATTTTTTGTGGTAAAATAAAAATTGTTTCAGGTCCCAACCCCATTGAAGTTTCAACAGCACCTGCCGCCCCTACTGCAAGGGCTTCTTCTCCAATAGCAGTCGCCCCGTCAGAGAACAGCGCAGAAAGGCCAATTGAAGTCCGCAAAACGCAGAGCACTCCGAGGAGAAACAGCAGCTATGTGCGCGCCCTTGATTTTTCCACTCCAGATAAAAGCCAAACAACGCCTAGGAGAGCTTATACTTCTCCCAAGACCATCAAGCCCCCAGGTCCAGCAACAGTTAAAAAATTGAAACTTGCTGCCAGTTTTGTACGCTCTGAACTATTTTATGAGGTTGGAATGTTTATGCATGCCCTATGTGATTAATTTTCCAATTCAAATTTTAGTCGCCTGAAAAAGCGAGGGAGAAGCGGCTCAGTCTCATCTCTGAAGAACCAAGTAAACAACCTGAAAGGCCATTGCTGCCTGAACCTGTGATACAGTCGGCTGCGCAAATGGAAAAGACTCCTGACACTTCTCTGGAGTCTTCAACAACTGCTGAGAGTCCTGTCACTACTGAAAAGGATATATCAGCTGCTAAACCATCAAAAAAACAATCAGCTAGTTGGGATGCTGATCTGAGAGCTAAAGTTGGACCAGTGCTCATCAGCCCAGTGAAAAGGTCTCCTGCAAAGAGACATAGAGTAGGAGGTCATCCACCATCAGCGAAAAAGAGGAAGAAATCAACATCAACCAACAAAAAGCAGGAAGAGGAAGAGAAATTAGCCAATGAAATAAACCCAGAGAAACCCAAGGTAGAACATGACATGAAAAGAATTTGGCACATTAAATGTTGAATGTTGTTTCATTTCACAGGAGTCAAGCTCTAAGCAAAAACCATTAACCAAGAGAAGCAGGACAGTCTTAAAGACACTGAATGCTCCTTCCACAAATACAAGAGCTGCTGGAGAAAAAGAGCGTCTTTTGGAGTCTCTTCAGTTGAGTCCGTCAAAGCCACCTGAAAGACTGCCTGAACCCACTTTCAGCCTCAATGACCCTAGAATGAGTCTAAAAATATGCCCCATTCAGAGCATCTTGCCTGGGAATTTTGTACCTGACGTTGACCGATCATATTGCATGACTATCAGTGTTGAGTGTGATGATGGAGCAGAAGCTGACATTTCGCTTACTTGGTCAACTCCAGATGTGTGGGATTCTCACACAGGCACAACAGAAAAGTTCAAAGGAGATATGCTAGAAGCAGAAGAGCCTTCTAAAGCTGGTACGTCAGTTGGCATTATTTTTTTTAAATGTTTAGTTGTAGATGTATAATTTAATTTACTGTATTCAAAATTTTTCTTCCTTGTGCCAGAAATATTTCAAAATCATAATACATGAAATTATCCATTGATCAATTCATATGTTTAATGTGACAAAATTGTATTTTTTTACTGGGAAAAGCAGCCAGTTTTTTTAAATATCACACTAAAAATGTTCTCTTTAAACTGACTCTTGGACCAGTTCCACGTTTTCATCATTCATTATAATATATCGCATGAGTTTAATGAATTGAACACACAAAATAATTAATCAATTTAACTAGGTGAATTAGGTATAAATAATTGTTGTAGTTTGTTTTTCAAACAAGTTGATACAAAACATATTTGAACAGTTTTAGGTGCTGTAGCTGAAGATGACGACTTAATGACTTTATCTCTGGTGGCTTCATCAAGAGCAAAAGAACCTTGTGCTCCATTAAGTGGTTTGCCTCCGCCACGATCCAAAACAAGAAGTTCCAATGAAAGTTCAAACCCTCAGGACATGCTGAGGAAAGTGGGTGTAGATAAATTGCTCTCTGCATTGCATGGAACTAAAAAAAAGTGATGTAATGTTCAATCAAATGTTCATCAACAACTAGATGATCTATTGTGCTTTGATGTGTTCATTGTTTTAAAAATACCAAAGTGCTGCTGGCCCTTACATTGCAGCTAGGATGTGCCTTAACTTTAAGTCGTTAGAATTCTTAACTTATTTTCCATTGTGATTGAGTTTGTTTTAAATACAGAAAAATAAATTCTCATCTCTTTTTTTAACTACACTGCAGTTTGCTTTCTATACAACATCAATCTAAAAGTTTAAATACACTTAATGTGTAGCGTTGTTCAGTTCTAAATTTTGGTTCAGTCACGCTGATTCTGAATTTGTTGTAGGCTCCTCCTAAGTCCTTGTAACTTAGCAAATCTGGTTTTATGCGTGCTGCACAATTGTAGATGAGCAAATTACATTTTTTATTTCAAGATGAATCATAACCTTAAATTTTCAGATTAAACTAGTGCCGCATAAATCAGGATAAAAAAATCTTCACGCCTAGTTACTGGACTAACCACTGAAAGTACTGACTTTAAGCGTTAAATCTGGTGCAAGAGCTATAGCGCCGACTCGCCATTCACCTCTGCGGCCACCCTTGTTATGTTATCCGCTCGGCGGTGTTATTGGGACGGTGAGCTCATAGCCCACAGGATGTGATGAGCAGAGGTTAAAAGACAGGGCAGTAAAAATACAAATTGGCTCTAACACGTTATTTAAATTTCTTTCGCATATATATAAACTGTTCTAATCTGAAAACTGATTAAAATATGTTGGACTTAAAAATTTCTGCTAAAAAATTAAATAATTTCCTATTGCGAGAAGCAAAAATATATGTACTTTGGACCCAGTGAGCTCATAGCCCACAGGGAGTGCAGAGCCGACTTTAAAAAGCGATATGGTTAAAATGAAAATCATTACATGATAACACAATGTTTATTTATAAAATATAAGTTTTAAAACCATAAAACAAAATAGCACCAAGATTTGGAACACCCTCCACAATAAAAAATGCGTAAATTTCATGCAAACTACTTGAAGGTTAAAACTGATTTTGGCACGCAAAGACGCTCCTCAAAACGGTCACAAGAACAGGCTTCTTCATGGGCAGTAATCATTATTGTATTTCATTGGAGCCAGTGAAAAGCTTATTGCAGCATTTGACGAATCATGAAGTTGAGAATGCCTCCGTTTCGATAATAAGTCAAATCTACTTCAGTATCGAAACGCAGCTTGACGTCAAACTCTTTGCCATTGGAAGCCTACAAATCATGTATCAACAAATGAATAAAATCATAATTTTTCAATTAGGTACCTTGACAGATATTTGCTGGCCAGGTTTACAGTCAACCGGAATGTGCAGAGTGAAAGTCTCGGAACCATCAAAACCTAAAGAGTCTGTTGATTGTCCAGGCAGATATTCCAAAGGCACGATTCCCATTCCCACCAAGTTAGACCTGTGGATGCGTTCAAAAGACTCTGCAATGACAGCTTTGATGCCCTGAAATAAAAAAAAAACAATAGAAGCCCTTAACAACATATCAAATTTAGTTAGAACCTGAAGGTAAGGTCCTTTGGCTGCCCAGTCCCTGGAGGATCCAGAGCCGTAATCTTTTCCTACCAAAAGAATGAGGGCAACATTTTCTTGCTTGTATCTCTCAGCAGCATCATACACGTCAAGCTGGAATCCAGTTTACTGATAGTAGGAAATCACATAATATTTTGACTCAATGCTAACCTCTTGCATGGACGGGAAGTGAACTGTTTTTGGTCCAGGCTTCCCAACCAGCTTGTTGACCAGTCTGATGTTGGCAAAGGTGCCTCTAGCCATAACAGCATCGTTTCCTCTTCGTGAACCATATGAGTTGAACTCCTTTGGTGTAAGTCTATATAATAATAACAATTCTCATGAAGATTTATCACCTAATGATTAAATTGAAGAAAATGTACTTGTCCATGGAAAACTAAAAATACATCCTCAATTTGCTTTTGCTTAGAAATACCAAACCATCATAGCGGTCACATATGGTTGTATTGGGAGTCAGAGAATGCGAGAATTAATTTTAAAGATCAGCAAACCAATACTGTTGTCATTCAACAATCCTTAGAGGTTATTGGCTAAGTTTCAGCAAAAGGGCTAGTATTCAACTGAATTATTTTCTTTGTTAAGATTAACTGAAAAACTTGCCCTCTTTCTGCAAGGTATCTGGCGGCAGGGCTGTTTCTGGCAATGCTGCCTGCAGGAGAGATGTGATCAGTGGTGACAGAATCTCCCAAGTTGAGCAGGCATCTAGCGTCCACTAGAGGAGCTTGTTGAGGAAGTTCCTAAATTTAATCATCAAATTATTTTAGGAGTGTGTTATGAGTGTTAAACTCAAACAGCTATTTTACCTCAGTCATGTTTTCAAAGAATGGAGGCTTCTTGATGTATGTGGAGGTGGTGTCCCAAGGGTAAAGTTTTCCTTCTGGTGCCTGCAGCTCTTGCCAGGACTTTGAGCCCTGGGTGACCTTCGAGTAAACTTCCTTGAACATTGCAGGGATAACATACTTGCTCTCCACAGCTTGGATCTCAGACCTTGTTGGCCAAACCTGGCGAAGAAAGATGGGCTCACCTTTCTCGGTGTGACCTGTATGAATGAAACTTATGCTTAATAATTTCATAGAGCAACAAAGCAAAATTACCAAGAGGCTCTGCCTCAAAGTCAATGTCAACGCGGCCAGCAATGGCGTAAGCTATGACCAGCAATGGAGAGGCCAGATAGTTGGCCCTGGTGTTCGGGTGGATGCGACCCTCAAAGTTCCTGTTGCCAGAGAGGACACCGCAACACACCAAATCATTCTGAACAAATACAGCCGCGATTCAGATTTTACACCGTGTTGATAATTAAAAATAACCTTTTCAATGGTGTCCACGATAGCATCATTAAGAGGACCTGAGTTGCCAATACAGGTCATGCAGCCATATCCAACATTGTTGAAGCCCATTTTCTCAAGATACGGTAGCACTCCAGATTCCTGCAGGTAGTAGGAGACAACACCTGAGCCAGGAGAGAGAGACGTCTTGATATATGGGGCCACGCTCAAGCCAGCCTCAGAAGCCTTTTTGGCAAGTAAACCTGGAACAATAAATTTCTACTAATATTTTTTGCTCAGAAAACATTGTTAATACTTAACATTAAAAGTATAGTAAATAATTCAAGCATCTTAATTATTTTAAGCGCGGTATCGTTTTTATAATTCCAAAATAAAGAATAAAAATTAGGATCCATGATTGCATTTGAGTAAACACGACTGGCGTCTCATCTCACCTGCGCCAAGCATGACAGAGGGATTGCTGGTGTTTGTACAGGAAGTAATGGCTGCAATCACTACAGAGCCATGCTTCAATGAGTAAGTTTTTCCTTCATACTCAAATGCGCCAGCAGCACCCAAACTTTCGTTTGGAAGACCAAATCCTTTGAACCCAACCTGAGAACATAGGAATCAAATAATCAGGCATGTGTTTCATAACGTGCAATATGATTCTCAATGTGAAATGAGAACCTTTTAAGTAAAATGAAATTAAATTATCAAACGGATCCACTCTGCATGGATTTAAAAACCAGAATGGATGACTAGAAGTGAAATGATTGTAGAAAAAATAAAAATATGACACCAGGATATAATGGCGGTAGAGACTCCTAATCAATGGTTACGAGAGCTTTTATTTTATGCAAGACATTGCATCAATCTGGCGCGTAACGATATGATTTAAAGTAAGGCAAGCAAGGCCATAACGAATAACGTAATTTATATTATATGATACAAAATAATTTAAAAGATTACAAAAAGCTATATAATGTGTGCGAGAGAGAAAACTTCGAAGTTAAGACTCTAGCAATCAAAACAGGATTTACGATAGTTGTTAATTTATCGCTCACGGGAAACGCCATACGTTTGATAATGCTTGGATTTTAAAAAATAAAAATAATATCCGATAAAAATATTATCAGTTTTACCACAATTTTTCCTTGAAATGCAAACAAATATTGAAATGTCAGAAAAGCTTTATCCTAAAAAATGATTTAGAGCTATAACTTTATATAAATAGCTGTCAATTTTAACGATAAATAACCACGCATCAATATAAACAGTTAACTTGGTCTAATATAAACAGCAAATAATATCAAAGCTTGAGATGTGATCATACATTACAAGTTGAAGATTGAATTTATTCATTCTTAAGAGGTTTGCTGTTTGAATTTTTGTTTTTGAATAACTGAATGATAAATTGTTGGTAAATTGGTTAAAAATTGTGTAGTATTAAATTCCGTTGTTTAAAAGTCTATAGTGTCACGCATGATTTATTATTGACATGTCCTTAACTATGTCGTCCACATCTTGGCATGAGACTTCAGATACCGATGAAATTTGCTGGAAATGTTGCGTTTAATTTATGTAGAACCCTAAAATATTAGGCCTTAATCTCTAAAAATTCTAGCTTACGAAGTTGGTCAACTTGGTCAAGTTGTTGAGCGTCTAAATTATACATTTTGAACACCAACATTTTTCATTTACCTCACTCACAACAGAAGTTACAGGCACTGAAAATTTCCCCTTTGTCCAAAATAATGCGAAAATCGGGAACTTTAATCCCCAGTAAAATAGCCAAATTTAGAGATTTTAAGGTTCAATGTAGGTCCCCTAAACTAACACCTCCACCAAATTTCATCGAAATCTGATGACCCATAGCAAGAGGTAGGTGACCTGGTTTAGTAAAATATGTCTATTAGCTATTAACCTGGGATTTATGCCACCAAAGATGATTTTATTTCAGTACTTGTATGTAGGCGGTGCTGCCACATTCCCTGCACTTAACTTAATGCATGGTGGGAGCATCACAGCAAATCATCTCAATGTTATAATATATTTGTATTAAGTTCAATGTAACATCTGAGAATAGCCTAGCCTTATCACAGCAAAAATTTTCCTTCTTGACATTTCTAAAATTTTAATCAATTCCTTAAACAAGTTTTTTCCTTCTCAGATTTCAGAGCTACACGCGCCAGACACAAACGCAAGCGCGACGTTATCAGCTAAGGGCGCAGCTTATAAAAAGCCAGCTTTTCTACTAGCAACTGTTAGAAGGAATCCAGCGGTTTTGGCGCACAGAGATTTAATCATCCGAAGCTCGGGTTGGTGAATTTTGCTTATCCAACAGAGGCTCGGATGATTAGTCTTACACACGTCAATATTCAACATTTGCAAGTGAGCAGCACATTAAAAAGTATACGATTTGAAGTCCAGGATTCAGTGGAGAACACAGGGAATACCATGAAAAGACAAACCGCTATATTTTCATCGTTATTTCACCAAGGCTTAGTATGTGACTATTAAACTCTAATCAAAATATTTTTCATGCTATGTTGCTTGATAAATTATTTTCTATTATAATTAAGATATGCATGCTGTACCAGAAAAATGTTTTTTCTTTGCACTAAACCGTGAATGGGGAGAGGGTTATTTCTAATTTATGCAGTTACTGTATCTTTTCAATTGTTTGAATCAGATCTAATTTAAGGGCAACGCGCTGGTTTGGGGCCCATAACGGTTTATTGCTAGAGCATGATCATTTTAGAAAGGAAACTTCCAAGAACCAACCAACTGGCGTGAATACATTAGATTCAGAAATTTACATGAAGTACGCATGTGCACAATCTTTATTGAAAAAATTGGAAAGCATGACTTTAAGAGCCAACTTATCTATTTGACATCATTGCATTAAAATAACACAAGCAAGCCAGCCATTTGATAGCACTCTAAAATTGAGAGAAATATGGCTGCGCTTAAAATAATTAAATTTATTTTTTACCCTTTTATATATTTATATAATATATGAATTTAAATTTAATTGGATGGACAGTTACACAACAGCAACCCAATATAATTAATTGAATTAGTGAAAACATTTTTGATAAATGAAGTCTGGAGAAATCAGCTTACCTTATTGGTCAAACATTGCAGGAAGTCCTGCTTCATATCGCTGACAGAAACTCTGTCATGGGGACGTTTGGGCCCACTGACTGAGGGAACAACAGTTGCCAAGTCCAGCTCAACCACCTGTGGTATAATGAATTAAAATAATGCTTGAAATTTATAATTAGAACTCACTTGCGTGAATTTTGGGTCTTGATTGACATCAGAATAGTTTCTCATCATTTTGGAAGCACGCAGGTATGCTTCAATGGTTTGAATCTTTGTCTCGTCCCTATCTGCAGAAAAATTGTATTGTTAATTTGCAGAATTTTGTAATAAGACAAAGTGTACTTGTTTGCCTCAGGTATGCCAGAGTAGCATTGTCAACTGGGAAGAAACCAACCGTTGCACCATACTCTGGGCACATGTTCGAGATGGTTGCTCTGTCAGCAATTGAAAGCGCAGTCACCCCTGGACCAAAGAACTCGACAAATTTACCGACAACGCCGATTTGACGAAGGTGCTAAAAATAGAAATATCAGTTTGAAACAGAGGTGAATTAAATTATTTATTTGGAAATATGAACTCTTATTCTACAAACCTTGGTGATGGTTAAAACCAGATCTGTGGAAGTGGCATATTGATCCAGAGCACCAGTGATTTGGTATCCAATGACTTCAGGTAAAAGCATTGATATAGCCTGGCCTAGCATTACAGCCTCAGCTTCAATTCCTACAATGCATAACAGAGAGCGCATATTTGTTAATGAATCCACCATGAAATTGTGATTTTAAACCCTTAAAGCTACATAAATACAGTCCACTTAGCAACATCTTAATGAAGAGCAAAAATTGATGAATGTTATGTTTATATTTGCAAGCAGAAATGATGAATATACAAACCTCCTGCACCCCATCCTAGAACGCCAAGACCATTGATCATGGTGGTGTGCGAATCAGTTCCCACTACAGAGTCAGGGTATAGCACCTCAGAATCAGAAAACACCACTCTGGCCAGGTACTCCAAGTTGACTTGGTGCACAATTCCAGAGCCAGGCGGGACAATCAGCATGTTCCTGAAAGCGGTAGCACCCCACTTTAAGAAGCGGAAACGCTCCTTGTTGCGCTCAAACTCCAAGTCCTGATTTTTTTGCAGAGAATCTGGCCTGTGGAAAGCGATTCAGGGTGTTGAAATTATCATAGCTAACACTCATGGTTTTAATTTTTACGTTCTGGCAAAGTCCACCTGGACTGAGTGGTCAATGACAAGGTCAGACGGGCATATGGGATTGATTTTGTCAGGGTCGCCCCCCAGTTTGGACACGGCGTCACGCATAGCTGCAAAATCGACAACTGCAGGCACTCCAGTGAAGTCCTGCAGAATAACTCTGGCGGGTTTAAAGTTGAGCTCCACATTTTGTTGATTGGCCCAATTCAGCACGCACTCGACGTCACTTTTCGTGACAGAAAACTCGTCGCAGTTGCGTACCACTGATTCCAAAAGAACCCTTACGCTGAAGGGCAGCTCATCTATTTGTAGAATCAAAATTGATCAAATTTAATACCATTCATTCAAGGGCGCTGGTGGCTTACCGTATTTTGAGCCTCCAAGGGCAGGTAGGTCAAAGAACTTAAAGGTTTTGCCTCCGACTTCTAAATCCTTCAGATACCCGGCATAAGGGTTGCCTGAAATTTTTAATTTGACTTGTAATGGTGGTTGAACTTTGCGCCAAGTAAATTTCTTATCAGTTTCCCCAACTAAAAGCACCAAGGTCAGGTAATATCTGCTGAATGAGATTTTTAGCATTCGAACATGCTGTTTTTTTCTGAGCAAGCATATGAATATTAGCCTTGAAATTATAGATTTAAAATTTTCAAGATTAATTCAAAATATTTATATAATTTCAATTGTATTTCCTAGAAAAATTAAAAAAAGCAGCACTTGTGATGCAGTTTTCATTAATTTATCTTTCTCATGATACATTATTTTGGGTTTTAAATTGGGCAATTTTCTTTTAAAGTTAGAATTAATGTATCGCTTTTCAACTGAGTGATGATAAGCAGGCTTTAATACAATGCAGTGTGATATTAAAAACATTATATGGAAAACACAAGTGGATACAAAGCAAGAGCATGACTTTTTTGCCTGTGTCACGTGAATAAATCTGCATTTTAATTAGCTCAATCTCCAACTGTGACACATTTACCAAAGAAAATACATATTTGCTACGATAGAGAGTAAATAGAATTTTACGGTATTTTATCACAGCTACAACAAAAGTTAAATAATAATGCTCACTCAAAAGATGCACTTCACAAAAAGATTGCTTACTAAACTAGCATGTTTTTAGTTTAAAACGCAATCTGATACGTCCGGATACGTCTTAACCAAAAGTGATATGATAATATAATATATATGTTTTATATTTCGCCACTTTTAAGGACTAAAAACAGCTGAGCATCTATTTAATCGTTGTATCTACTCACTAAAGCAGTTTTTGGGCGAAAAATGTAGAAAAAACAATTCGAAATGGATTCATATTTACCAGCCATTTCGAACGCGCACGAGTCGAGATGTTGGCAAGGTATAATAATTTAGCTGAAGAGAATCTCGGTTGCAGGGAAGGGACAGCAGAGACAGCGAAAGAGCTGCTGGCTAGGCCCGTGATCAACAATCCGACGTCACTCAAGTGGGTTGGGTACGCAGCATAACCAATGTAACACTTTTGATTAAATTTTGTGATACAAAACGAATAATATCTTCGAATAGGAAACTCTGAAGAAAATAAAAATAAGAACACCATTTGTCAATGCACATAAACAACAAAGGGAAACAGTTCAGAAAAAGTTAAAATAATAGTGTTACTATTTTATTTCTGTTGGTACTGTGATCTAGTCAGCTGACTAATTCCAAGGGGTGTGTGCCAAAAGTGCTTGTGGTCGCATGCTGTTGTTTTCCTTCTTCTTCTGGTTACCATACCTTCGTCACGGCGAGCGACTGCATTATTGTTTATTTCCAGTGCCAACTTTGATTATAAAATACAATCCTGAATAGGATTTGTGCTATCCGTGCTATCGTACCTAAAATGGCTCTTTTAAAAACAAGCCATTTCACTCGAATTTTACTCTCTGGTGGAAGAAATGCAGGTGCTCATTGATTAATTTTGCTGATTTCTTCATTAGTTGCAATTAAAATTTGTTCGTTTATTAGGTTTTGTGAGACCTTCAGCTATTAATTTTACTTCAAATGCATCAGAACCTCATATTGCTAAGAAATGGGACCTTGTCAGCAGTGTCTGCGTTGAGAGGAATCCGATTATCACAGCAGACTTGACAGATATCGAGAACAAAATGCAGATTTTCCTCTCAAAGGTTTCCTACAGACATATTTAACCTACAAATTAATATAAATACTAAATGTTTCTGCAGATAGAGCTTGAGCAAAGCAAAAAGTCAGACCATGAGTTGCGCAAAGAAAGAGATAAGATCACTGTAGACGCTCTCAAAAAAGGAAATGCATCAGAGGCAGACTTAGAACAAGCCACCAAAGCGACTGCACAAGATTTTGAGGATGCCAGTCAAGATGAGTTTGCAAAATTCACATTTGCTTCCAGGAAGAATGGTTAGCTGCGTAAAAATTTTGAATAAGTAAAACTCAACAAGCAAATATAATGTTCCACAGATCCGATTATAGATGAAGATGCAAGAAATATAAAACGCCACTTAAGCAAACACTTAGTGCTGCTAACACAGCAGAAAGTTGGTTCTGACAGCGTGTGGTTGCTACCTCAAAGTGTCAGGAAGGAAGGTGAAACAATGCGGCAGACTGCTGACCGAGCCTTAGTAGAGGCTGTTGGCGAAAATTTCAAATCGATAGTCCTAGGGAACGCGCCTGTTGGTTTTTACAAGTACAAATATCCCAAGGACGTGCGAGATAAACGTGGAGTAGAAGGCGCCAAAGTATATAAATACATTGAGAATTAATATGGCCTTATTAAGTGAGTGTTTTTCAGGTCTTCTTCTTCAAAGCAATTTACCAGGAAGGGGAGGCTTCATGCAAAGATTTTCTGTGGGCAACTAAAGAGGAATTAGGAGAGAAAACAAAGCAAGACTACTTTAAAAGTGTGGATCAATTTCTTCTGTTTTAGATATTTGTTTTGGAGTAAAATGATGTATTAGATGGAAAATCAATTAAAAAATATCTGAATTTGATTTTTCACAACCCGCTTGGTATAATAATATGGATTATCAATTTAGGTAATAAGGTATTGATGTTGCTATGTAATACTAAAGTGGTCTCTCAATCAGCCACTCAAGGCTATGCAGTATGCAGATTGCAGGCAACTTTTGGCCCACCAGCAGCTGAGCATTTTTGCTGGCGACTGGAATGGAAAATTCTTGAGAAAACTTTTACACGGTTCAGCCCAGCTGTTAAAAGGAGTGTGATAGCAATATACTTTGTATCATAATGTGGAAAAATTGAATTTAGATGGAGCGAAAAAAATCGTTCCTTTTTGCTTTGGATTCGGCATTTTTTTTAACAAAAGTACTTTGACATTTTTTTGCATTATATTGGGTCACCCAATTATCAGTGGTAGACAAAACCAAGGAAGGCAAAAGGACATTACCCCCAGCCTTATACAAAGATACGCAGGCGGACCAGGCCAGGAGACTAGCTGAAGCTGAGTCTAATTCTTCGATTCTCTCGTCGTCTAATCGTCTCTACTCTGTTGACTGATCTATATTATCCAATTTTGAATCGTCCTGTTAAACTCCACTCCGTCCACAGGGCAGCGACGACTGCATTAAAATTTAGTAAAATTTAATTTCTTTAGCTATAGGCAAGAGGCAGTCATTCCCAATTTTCACTTTCCAGCCTTCCCGCCAATAATTGTTCCCCCACCACGGTTGTGAGGTTGATGGAGTAAAGGGAAAATCAGCTGTAGCTTGTAGCTGTACTTGCTGCACGCTGAAATAGTGAATTAACTTGAGGTCGTAAACTACATACACTTTAATTTTCCTTGCATTTTGAACAATGCTTTTTGTATTTCACATTTAAACTGACCCGGAATTCCATATTTTCGTAAGGATGGCGCTTAGGCGTTGTATGGTTACTGTTGTCAACACTGGAATCAGACGTGCCTCCACTTTTAAGGCGGCGGTCCTGAAAGAGGTTGGACAACCGCTAAAAATCGACGAAATCAAGTCAGGGAAGCTTGCAAAAGACCAGGTATTTTCTCTCAAAGTATGCTCTTCAATTTTTATTCTTATATTCAATCAGGTCAGGTTGAAAGTGAACAAGTGTGGGGTGAATTCTGCCGACCTGCAAATATGCAAGGGTGAATATCACATAAAACCGAAGCTACCATTCGTTCCTGGTTTCGAAGTTGCTGGAGAGGTGTTGGAAATAGGCTCAGGTGTAAAAACCCTGCAGAAAGGCGACAGGGTTGTTGGCCTTAACAAAGATCTTTTTTCGGGATTTGCTCAACAGTGCGTTCTCAACCAAAATGTAAATAGTTTTGCTTGCGACCATCACATTTTGTGAATATGTAATTACTATCGCACTTTCAGGATGTCTGGTTGCTGCCCGGAGGTATCAAGTTTGGAGAAGGTGCTGCTCTTACTGACGCCTATGCAACTGCTCTTTTGGGTCTAGCAAGGAGAGCCCAGCTGCAGGAAGGTGATACAGTGCTGGTAACTGCGGCTGCTGGAGGACTGGGGCTGGCAGCTGTTGACCTTGCAGCTAACGTCTACAGGGCTAAGGTTATTGGGGTGTGCGGCACAGAAGACAAAGCTTCTTTGGTCAGGGAGAAAGGCGCGTGGGCTGCCCTAACATACAGCCCTCAACACCTGAGAGCCAAGGTTGAGGAAGTGACGGTAGGCAAGGGCGTCAAAGTTATCTTTGATGCAGTCGGGGGGCATGTATTCCAAGAATCCTTGAATTGGTAAAGAGCAAATTTTAAAATTTAAAATTTGGTTAGAAAAAAACAGAATGTTTCAGTGTTGCCCATGAAGGTATGGTGGTTGTCGCTGGTTTTGCATCAAAAGAAATCCCACAGGTTGAGACCAGCAGTCTGCTACCAAAAGCATTTAGTCTTGTTGGTGTATCCCTATCAAATTACAGAGTGTCTGATCCAGAGGTTTACAGGTAAATTATTCACTCACTTAATCTTTGAGCATGCAATCACTTAACTCAAAAATTTAATGTACAGGCAAAGTGTAGAAGACGTAATTGACATGTGTGAGCAAGGCCTGATCAGCCCACACATCTCTGCCGAATTTGATTTGGAAAATGTCAATGAAGCCTTTGAATTCCTGAGAGAACGCAAATCTACCGGCAAAGTGATACTGGATTGCGACTGATACCTTATGCTATAGTCAGATACTCATTTCTTAAATATTGCCCTGTTGGAGAAATTATGTAAGTTTTTTATCTGTACCAGCCTTAGTGTTGTAACTACTTCCGCTAAAGTGTTGTCAGATGAGCAAGCTGTAACCTCAAATTAAATATTCCCTACCAGATTAACTTGAACATTTTATTTCGTTTGTAAAATTAATTTTAAAGGATTACATATATTTCATAGCAATTTTAATTAGCATTATGTTAAAAATAATAATGATTGTAGAAGGTCAGGCACAGCTAAAGTAAGTTTTCTTTTAATTCTGGTTAATGTAGAGGGCACAGAATTACTGAAACCACTCGCCTATTTGTTAATTGTCCAGGAAAATTGTTCTTTTTAGAGCGATGTTGCAAGAAAAATTACATCTTAGAGCACGCAAGTTCTCTGTCGCTCCACGTAGTTCCTTCAGTGTCAGTGACTCAATGGAGGCATCCACTCTTGCGACAGAGTGGATTGCGGCTCACAATCAATATTTTGTGATAATTAAGGGCTGATTGTGAGAGAATAGCAGACAATCAAATGTTTTTTACTGAGCTTAATTACAATCGTTGCGGCGTTGCGTCACTATCATAAATGACCACGAATCATATTATGTGATTTTAAGTCAATTGAACCATACTTAAAACCATCTAAAATTGCCAAATCGATCTAAAGGCGCCTAGAGGGTGTCTAAAAATCCTAAAATTATTATTCAAATAAATGGTCTATCTGGGCTAAATGATAATCATAATTATTAGTACAAGAATTTATAATATAATCCACATAATCATGTTCGGTAATATATGTTTGCATACAACCCACGCACGTACCCACAATCCTTAAATTATATCAATGAAATTCGGGAAATTCAGTTTGAACATGAGCGACTGACTGAGACCGCGCCAATCATATTTCAAAGAGTGACTCAACAGTGGCGCGCCCCCTTCAACTTATCAACAAACACAAAATAGCTACTACTACATACTGCTACTACAGCTGTGTGTGACAGTGACATAGACACAGACAGGTCAGACAGCAAAATAGATAGGCTCCTCTTTCGTGGGGATACATAGTCTTTTTTGAAACTTCTTCTAAGTCAGGCGGAGACGATGGACAAAGAAAGGTAAAATGCTGCGTACATATATGTATATATATTGATGAAATTTAAGCAATTGACATTACATACTGTCGCAATTTTTACCTGATATGAAAATATGTTCTACATAATATTGCGAGTGACTATGTATACATAATGAATAAAACTATTCGCGAATAGCAAATTGAAAATTCTTGTTCGCACCAGGTCCTGGCGCGAATAGCAAATTTAAAATTTTACTCGCACCAGATCTGGTGTAAATAGTTTTATTCTTGGAACGAAAAAATGTAAATATTAAGAAAACATAAAAATTCATTGAGATGATTGATGCCAGCAATTGTTTTCTGTGTCTTAGGTTCTGCCTCTTGCTGCTGGAGCCTGGTGAAACCTACTTTGAGGATTTCAGTGGCATTTGGTACCAGAAAGGTTCCAAAGACAGAACACAAGGTCGAATGAAGTTGTGCTCCCGGTCTGTGGTGTTTGAGCCGAGAGACACCGCTCTACCCCTTACGAAGCTTCCTTTGCAAAGTTGCCCTTACGTGGTTCGATCAGTCTCAAGTCTCACAGACAAGTGCGCTCCATTGAAACATTTTTGTAGCTCTTATTAATTAATTCTTGTGAACAGCATTCGAGATGGGATTGAAATTGAGTGTAAACAGGTAATCCAGATGTTTGAAGGCAATATCCTTGCTCCCTTCACATTTTTGAAGGTGTGTGTCCATTTATTTTTGTTGTAAAATTGGATTTCGTTCACATTTTGTGCTCTGTTATATAGACTACACGATCTTTCATATTTGTGCCGACTTACATGGATGTTGAGCGTGTTTTAAGTCTACTTGGCCAGCTGCACAGAGCTGCATCTCTTCCTTTGCAAGATCACAATAACATGGTGAAATTTTATTGATTGGGCCATGTTGAAAAATTATTGAACCCCTGGCATTTTGCAGGTGGCTGCTATAATCTTTTCTAGGCAAGCCAGATTCAAATTTGATCCGCAATGGATGGAAGACTTTTCAGAGCAAATTATATTTGAAGAGACTGCAAACAAAGTTTCTCCCTTAGTTGTCAATCCTGGCAGAGTTGTGCTAACCAACAGCATCCTTTACTTCCAGCCTTTCAACAATATTGAGCAAGTATGATGAATTTTAAGGAGCCTATTCTAGTTATAATTTAATTACCTCTTTGTTTAAAGACGACTGTTTTGAAAATCAAATTGTGTCACATTCGAAAAGTGATCAAGAGGAGATTTCTGTTGCGCCACTTGGGCTTAGAAATTGAGTGCTGTCACGAAAGCAGCGTGCCCCAAGTATATTTCAGTCTGCCAAATGCGGACCAAAGAGACGCCTTTGTAGATGCCTTGCATTCTCAAGACCTCCAATTAGACGACCTTAGGCAGGGTGAAATGACCCTCAAGTGGCAAAATGGCGTGATTTCCAACTTTGAATACATTTCTTACTTGAACAGGTAGTTTTAGAAGTTACCTCTCTCTTGAACATCTACCTGTTATTTTTATAGTTTGGCAGATAGAAGTACCAATGACCTGACCCAATATCCTGTTTTCCCATGGGTTATTACCGACTATGAGAGTGAAAACCTGGACTTGAAGAATCCTTTGATCTTCAGAGATTTAACAAAACCCGTCGGAGCACTCAACAACACAAGACTGCAGAAACTGCTGGTGTGTTAACTTTGCTCTTTCCGGTTATATGTTTTGATTATAACAAACCAAATAGGACCGATTTGAAGAAATGGACCCTCCAAAGTTTCTATACGGCTCCCATTACAGTGCCCCCGGACTGGTTTTGTTTTATCTGGTCAGGCAGCATCCCCACTTGATGCTGTGTCTGCAGAATGGCCGGTTTGACCATCCAGACAGAATGTTCAACAGGTACATTTGCAAAAGTTTTCCTTGCATCTAGTTTTTATAATTATTGCAGCGTGAAAGATGTATGGCGCAATGTGAACTCTAACATGTCTGACTTCAAAGAACTGACGCCGGAGTTTTACGATCTGGAGCAAGAAGGCAAGTTCTGTACGAATTTTAATGGCATCAATTTTGGACACAGGCATGATGGGAGACGGGTTGGTGATGTTGAACTTCCTCCTTGGGCAGAAAACTGTAGGTGCACCCTACCTGGATTCTTGGTGGCAAAATTGAATGGATAATCACTTCCTTCTTCAGCTCCCAAGAAGTTTGTGGCTAAAATGCGTGAAGCGCTAGAGAGTGAGACCGTTTCGTCAAATTTGAATCACTGGATTGACTTAATCTTTGGTTACAAGCAGACTGGAGAGGAAGCATTGAAGGCTCATAATGGTAGAATAAGTCCTAAATACCTCAATATGATGTACTATTTTGATTTCCAGTGTTTTACCCCATGTGCTATGAAGGCACAGTTGATTTGGAAAATGAGACTGATTTTGGCAAACGCCACGCGCAAGAAGTCCAAATTATGGAATTCGGACAGATACCAAAAAAACTTTTTTTAGTTCCTCATCCTCCTAAGCGTAATCTGAGTCCTCATCCCCCTTTGTTGGTAGAAAGGAAACCTGACGGTCAAATTGAAGACCAGGTAAGAGCTTTAAGTTTGTCCTGTTTTAATCATTGTTTTTGTAAAATAATATTTCAGGTAAAGCTGTTTACTATGAAAACGTTGGAATGTCAGGATAAGGTGCAACGAGCCCACAAAGACTTTGTGTCTAACATGACTTTTTCCGGCGACCATTTGTACTCTGTTGGACATGATGGCTGCCTTAAAGTTTTCAAAACAGAAGGGCTGGTGGTAGAACGTAGCGCCACCATCTCCTCGCTGCCTCTCTCCTGCTGCCTTGTACCTCCGGGGGCCACCGCTGTCCTCTCTGGCTCCTGGGACAACAAACTGTAAGAAAACAAAATATTTTTCTGTTGATAATATGAAGTTTTTTACTAGCTACTCGTATGAAATGGAGTTTGGGAGAAAATTTGAGCTACTGGCTGCGCATGAGGACGCAATTACGTGTCTTCAGTGGCAGCCTGGACTGCTGGCCACTGGTTCATGGGACTGCTCAGTTCGCCTTTGGAGTGTATGTGACGCCACCTTGGGCAAGCAATCGCTCAGAGGACCTCAAGCTTACCTCTGTGAGCTTCCTCACGAAAACAAAGTTGCTTCCATCAGTGTACAAAAGTAAGATTTTTTTACAATTAATTTCAATTTCACTCACTCTTTAGTAACTAAACTATTTGATAAACACATGGTAAAATCATGTGTTTGACGTTTTAATCTAAAAATTTGCTACTTTTGTTTGCTTTTTTCTGTTAAATCTCTTTAAAAGTTGGCTCAAAATATGCAAATATGGTATTTTTTTTACATTTATCATTTACTTGTAGTTTAGGTTTCCTGGCGAAATTTTTGAGAGCTAAGATGTGCGCAAAAATCAAACATTTTCCAAATTAGCTTAAAATAGTTTGTGGGGAACTCTTGTGTACACTAATTCAAAATAGCGGAATCTGTCGGTTTTAGAATATTGAGCAATAATAGAGGTCTCAGCAACGCAATTTTGTGTGGCAGCTAGCTGAACCATAATAATTATTATATGTCTAGCAATGTGACCTTTTTACTTTAATTTTAAAATTATGGGACTCGAAACTCGAAATCTTCTGATTTTGTTTCACATCTAAGGTTAAGGTTCTCATATAGACGTTACCATTATAGCAACAAACTCATTTCCGGATCCGCAGAGGAAGTGACACTTTGGGATCTGAATTCCTATTCAGTGCTGCAAAATTATACCAGTAAGTCATCTTCTATCATTGTTTCATATTCAATTGATATGCAAATACTTTCTAAAAGGCCATGATGGTGAAGTGGTTAGCGTCCAATTGGACCATGAGGGCCGGCAAGCCCTCACTTGTGGAACTGACAACCTGATTCGCCTTTACGACGTTTCTTCTGGGATGGAGGTCTTTTGTAAAACCTTGCAACAGCAGCCAACACATTTTGCCTGGAATCACAATCGCCTTGTGATTGGTACTCTGGATGGACTCCTGCTTGCCTGGGATCTGCGTCAAGTCAAACAGATTTCGCTGGTTCAGGCCCACACAGGTGTGTTGATTTTTTAGAAAAAAATATTATTATTATTATTTAACTATACCAGGTGCTGTGACTACAGTTGCATTGAATGAGAATGCAGATCTGGTTGCTTCAGGAGGCAATGATCGTGGCGTTGCTCTGTGGCGATTTGCTCAGCTGTGATTTCTACAAAAACACGTACATGCTCATTATTGTGATACTAACACCACATTGCCAAAATTTATACTGATTTTTTTAGATTTTAATCGATATTTTTCATCAAATTTAAATGTACTCCAACAAACTACAATATGTAGTAACATTGATCCAATTAAATTGTGCCACGTAAAATTGTCGTTTTTTACCTTCATTGCTTGTTAATTCTGCACCAATCATGAAACATCTGAATTGAATTTTATTTGCTAAATCTTTATTTAAAATCAGCATATCCATGAAGTAGTGGAATGAAAAGTAGTAATTATTATAAAAGTGTGAATGAATGAATGACTGCGAGTGAGCATGAGCTCTTACAAAGAGACTGATTCTAATATTATTTAAATAAACGTTGTTTTCACTGTCTTGACCATTAATAATTTCGGTATTTTTCATGACAATTTTTATTTCTTAAAAAAATCAAATCAGTCTGTTGGGAGTGCAACCAGGCAGACGTAGCCCATGCAATCAGAAGAACCCCCATCTTCCTTTGATGCTGTTGTTGAATATCGCGCAGTGGAGGGACAGCGCTCAATTAATTGTGGCTTTTACTTATATAGGTACAAGCGTTTTTACCATTTAAACCATATTATTTGCAATTCCAAAAAACACGTGCTGGTATGATAGAAGTCTTAAAACTTACTTATAAAGGAGTTTACTTACGTTTTTTTTTTTCAATTTATTTAAACATTTTTTACTGCAGCCAACATCCATCTTATGTATTAAAGAGTCTAAGAAGTTAAGACGTGGTCTTTTTCAGGACTGAGCTTCCTCCAATGGGCTCCTGAATGAGCCTGTGCATGTTAGTCGTTCGCGGTGTTATTGGGAAACGAGTTTTCGGTAGTTGCTCGCCATTAGGGGGTGAACCGATGAAGAACTAGGAGTTTGCCAAGCAGAGGTTAAGAAAGCAGCTTCAAAGGGTTGAAATTGAAAGTTTACTTGGTTTAAATCTCGGTTTATTTATTTATTCCTCTTACACGCTACGTAGAGACAAGTTACAATAATCAATATTCATATATGTTTTTCCATATAGAATATATAATCGTTCCATAATAAATATTTACAATAAACTCTGCTGGATTTTCTTTTTGTATTTCTTCTAAAACTCATTTTCAATCCACCAGTCAAAAACATGATTCCTAAGCCCCGCCGAGATCGCATTCATTTGTTTATTCTTCCACATTCTTGTTTTTTGCCTTTGAGCGCCAGCAAGCAGTGTGATAATAAAAATAAATTAAATGTATTATTTTAAACTTAAACCATCAAGAAGATAGTTGAGTCAGAGGCAAATTAAATAATCTCGGCCGAGGGCTTTACAGCGAAATCATGAGAACATGCGCGAAATTTTAGCAATTGCGATTCTGAGGAGTGTCTCTATTACTGAGAAAGAGTGAGATAGAAGAGATTAACATTTTTTCCACTTTCTTATGTACATTTTGTGTACAATTATGCTTGTATATGGAGTTTGCCGCACACACAGTTAATGTATCTCATATGTATATTAATTGTATATTTATGCGTGTAGTTTGACGTGCTCAGTTTCGCACATTTTTTCGCGTGTGTCTTCTCACTTTTGATAACAAACAACACCAGTTTTTTTATCACAATCATGACGTACACGTGAATTATTTTTTCTCAAATATTTATACGCGCTTTCTTTCTTGATCCCTGCGTTCTGAAAATCTCCAAAAACTCCCAAATTAATTTCTCTTCGACTTAAGACAGCGATACCAAGTGATTTTGGGAGTTTCTAATAAGTAACGAAGGTCGTCCGTTCCTTTTCTTTAATGCAAGTGTAGAAATGTTTAAAGCTTGGTAATGTTTGATCTTGTCCTACCAGACAGCAGTTTTAAGCGTAATCATAGAAGGGGATATTTTGTGTGCTATGTTAAGTCTGTTATAGAGATTTTTCCTATCTCTATTATTTATCCGCAATTTGTGATTTTTTTCAGGTTAGAGTGTAGGCTTAAGAAAAGGGAATATTTTACGTGTGGGGTTGTCCAGTGATTTCTCACGTGTTGGCAAGTTTGGCTATTTAAGTGAAAGATTTCTTGAAATTATGCTTACACACATTTTTGGTCAAAATTAAACTGCCTAACTTGCCATAAGAGACAGTCATGTAAAGGAATGATCCACCGCATTTAAGCGATGTAATTTGTTACAATGTGTGTCGAGTTTTTAACGTCGGAACATCAAAGGGATTGATATACAATAATATTTCAGCTAAACCAGCCAGTTTGATGAGCCCGATGAAAGCAAAATAATCATTTAAATTTCTTGACTCCACAAGCTGACACACAGTTTTGATCCATTTGATTATTATGCGCCCTGCGAAAATTGGCGTCTCAAGAACGTCCTCGATGGAATGAACGCCACGAGGGACGTTCTGACGACGCTTTTTTACCATGCAGGAAAGAAACTACAATTTTTTTATTCTTTTCAATAACGCTTTTTGTTAAGTTAAACGCACACGCAATTTTAAATATACACACAACTAACGAGATTGAGTTTTGAGCCAACTATTCGACTCAGGGGTTTGATCCCTCACTTATTGGCTTAGTAATCGCTCTCTGCCTTAACTCTAGACAGGTGCAATGCGGAGAACGCACAGTCAAAAACGTGATCTCGTGTAGGCGCTGCAAATCAATTAAATTAGGCTAGCGAAAAATTGAAGGAAAATCAAAGTCTGAGAAGGACCGGGATCAATAGCTGTATTACAAGAAGGTAAAAGCCAAGTAGGATAAAATGCAAGAGTGCATTTTGTGTTTTCAGCACATAAATGTGCAATTGTTTCAGTGTCTGCGTCTGCGTGTGGTGGTGATGAAACATGGTCCCTTTCTTAAAACACTGTCTCTGAACAGCCCAATTGCCAATCATTTAATAAACCTTATTTAAACCTCGTCATCTTGAAAAAAGTGCTCTCCTCCAGTATATTCTCAAGGCTTTGAGATAAATTTTGTGTAGTTCTAATAGTAAGCGTGAGTGTGATGTGTGTATATGTGTGATTTTTCAAACCCTTATTAATTACTATATCATGCAAAAAAGTATTGAAATTTCTTTGCATGCGCGCGTGTGACAATTTTTGGTTCCTGTTTGCCAGCGTGAGACGATTGATGCGTGATTTTTCAATAAATACTAGTTTGCTATCTCGTAGTAGACAAAAACTTGCAGCAAACCAGCTGCTGCATGTTTAAGTGAGTGATTTCTTTCGCTATTTCCATATCATATTTTTTCAGAACGTACATTTTACGAGTGACACATGTGTATAATCTAGATTTGTGCTGCTTACGGCTCTCTTTTGTGGAATCTGAATAATAGAGTTTAAGGAGCAAAACTATTGAGACGTTTTAAAGAATCGTAAAACATCTGCACTCCAATAGTCCAGAGACAACACTGATTGTTCATTATCATAAGCAGTCAACGTGAGATGATTCAGAACGTGCGACAAAAATTGGCCAGAATAGTTTTTGAACTATTTCAATTTTCAAATTCTAATTTTCGAGCATGTTAAGGCTGGAGGGTAAGCTTTAGAAGATGTAGAAATAACAATTAAATATTTGACACCTATTAAAAATATCAAGTCAAAAATAAATTACAGTTTCTTGCTATAAAATATTTTACGTAAAATCAATTTCGAACGAATGCACTAAATATTTGAGTCGTTTATAATTTTGGCCAATCCGCTCGCCTAACGTAAGAATCGCTGCTTTGATACCCGCAACTTCCAAGTATGTGTCGTCGCCACGAAGAACAGATTTTCAAAGTACGGCGTCACAAAAACGTAACTACATTCATATAATCCGGCAGAAAGAGAGGTATTAAAATGGGCATGCAGTTTGTATGTGTATTAACACTCAGTAAATTGGATATTTCAACGCACACAAAACAAGCAGTCTCGCCTTTTGAGTGAACGGACCGAACGACTCATTGCTTTTTGCTCTCAATCGCATTTAAGTATCGTATTCTCAATTATTATTGTATATAGTACACTGTACAAAACGAGAGTGACAAACAACAACAAGTAACAGAAGGAGGGAGAGAAGTGTGTACAAACGAGGCATATCAGTCTCATATGCGAATTCCACTCGGCTCAGGTCAATAACCCGAAGCAAAATATTTTTGAATTTTTAAACAGAGAAGTCAGTGTAGTGGCAAGATATGTATTTGATATTAACAACAACTTCTTGTGGAGAATCATTATTTAATATTTAAAATAAATAAATTTGATACAAAACAAAAAAACAAAAGCAGGTTGTAGTTTTGAGCCTTGCTGCCGAATGGAATTGATATACAAATTTAATATTTTTTATAAATATATAAGCTGTCAAACACCTTTAAATGTTTTGCATAAATGCAAATCGCGTTTACAGAAAGAAATTTATAGTAAGGGTGCAGTGTAGATAGATGAGGGGGTGCATGCAGTGCTTTTGCCAGACATCGAGTGTGTTATTGCCCGATTCACGATCCTCATTTTCCGTATCAATGTATTCAATTAACAGCAATTTGAATTATTTCGGTTCCATTAACCAGCACACAGTGTATTTTCACTTAATTGGTGTTTTATGAGCCAAAAACTGGTGACCAGCGCGTACAAAAACCAGTCCACGGCCGAAAATATAACTTTCGAGCATGAAATTGAAATTATAATTTAATTCTAGAGTAAGTCACTGCCCGAATTTTACTCTTCGTTTTGAACTTCCGAGCCCTCGTCCGTCGCGTCAGCTTCCGCAGCGGCAGCAGCTTCCTCCTCCAGCTTTTTTTGAAGCGCTCTTGCATCAGCATCTGGCAACATTTCACACGCAACAAATTTTCATTTTCATATTAAATTTAGAGAAAACCCTATGCAAAAATCCACGTAATTTTACATCTAATTTGACAGGAGTGTTTGTTAATGCGTGTATTGAATTTTTATTAGTAATTATATGGTTTATAATGTCTCTTGTCAGACTTCTCTTTAGGTTACAAGTGAGTTATTAAAAAGCCAGCAGATGTGCATGGATTGTATTGTTTTGGAAAATTCTAACCTTTGACAGCTTGGTCCTTCCACGACTTTTTGTTTTCGCTGAGACACGAGGTCCATGGCTTCTTAAGGACAAACGGCGCCGGCGACGCTGTCGAGCTAGCACTGCTACTTTCTTCTCCTCCTGGTGAGAATCATGTTATTTAATTTATCGCACACACGAGATGCAATGAACTCACCTTCTTCAATTATGCTGGTAGTGCTTGCAAGCGTCGAGCAAGTCGAGGAGGAGTTTAGCGGCGCTAAAATGTAGTCAAGCATGTCGCTGCACACACCCATACTTGGTTCTACGATGAATTCAATGAAACCTAAGCGGAGAAAAGAAAAAATCACTAAAAAGAGCTATATTGTATATCCTTTCTTACGAAAAAATTGATGATTAATAATACACATATATTGCAAGAAGCTTTGTAGTGTTTGAAAATATTGATTACATTATTATGACGAATGAATAGGGAAAAAGAGACATTTTGGAAACAATCCTAATTAAATATAAAATTGTTGTATATTTTTTATCCGATGTGTCATTTTCATGGGAGAAAAACGCGTTTATTTAATTATTCTCACCAATTTGGCTCTCAGCAACAAGCGTGTTATTGCGGTCGCACAAGGGGCTGAATGGTAGACCGAGTTCCGACTCCTTGTCGCCCTGCAGGAAGAACTCTTCTAGCAGCAGTGAGGTCCATCTGTGGTGCTCTGTCCAGCGTTTAGCAGGGTGGGAAATGTCACAGCAGTGCAGCACCAGTGACAGAGCCTTTGACTTGTCAATACTGAAAGAGCAGAGACAAGAGTTCTAGAGGAGCTAAATTAATTTTACCAAATTTGTGATGAAGAATGTATTGATTTTGTATCATTTGCTCAGTTGTAAAACAGTAGTATTACGTTATTACAAGCTGCTAAATATAATAAGTGTTTTCCTACTCAATCCAATTTGTAATATGGCAAATTTCATGTTGTCTAATAAATATTCTAATTTAATATAAAATATTCTTTGCTTGGCCTTATTATACCATACAATACATAATTTACCACAAATAATTTAATGGTACAAAGGGAACTAGGTTACTAATCTGCGTTTCTAAATATTTATTTAATAACGATTCATTATCCTCGGCAAACCATCCATAGTAAATCCGTGCAAATTAGCAAATTAGAGCCATTAAATGTTAGTTTATGTATTTTTCGTATTTTTAATTTTATGTCACACTAGTTAAATATGCGAATTGAGCTTAAAATTTACACTTGATTTTAATATTCATGGAGCAGAATGTCAAAGGATGATTTGGAAAGTTTGCTGGTGTCAATTTAAATAAAGATAAAGGGTTAAACGTCAGCAAAATCGGAGAGGCGAAACGCCAAAGGTTAAAAGAATAGCTCAGCACAAAAAAGTTTCCCAGCAAGCTGTACAGCTGCATAATTTACCTGGGCTCCGCCAAAGTGAGCAAGTTGCGCATGTTTTTGAGCTGTTGGAAGTGGAAACTCATGTCTGTGGCGAGCACCATGTCAATCACCAAAGTTCGAAACTCGCGGTACTCTTCGCGAGACAAGTGCGACAGAATGTTATTCTCCTCCTCCTTCAATATTCTGTAAAAGACATAAAATTCATTTTTTAAAATTTTGATGAGCAATTTTAATGATTTCAAACGAAAAATCATAAGATGTGATATTCCTTCCGTTACTAAATCTTTTCCTCCAAGGTTTAGAAATTATAAAATATATAATTTTTGTGATGATATAGGTCGAAAGCGGGCAAATTTTTCCTAGTGATCACGCAATTTACAAAAGTTGTACTAAATTAAAAGATTGATTTTAAAGAGACAAGAAGTTCAATTCAAACTCCTGAATGCAATCTCAAGGCTTCTAATTAGTAATATTGCTTCAAAGGAAGGCGCCTGCTGTATATCAAAGTATGCAACCGTTTTGGCTGTCGAGTCCGACCGGTTGCATACCCGCTTCGAAACTGACCTGAAGGTAGCGCTGGCGTGGTGGTTCTCGAGGACAGCGCGGTCGTTGTACAGCAGGGCCGTTTCGGACTGCGCCATCACATGGAAGTTGTTTGTGGTGCCCGTGTGCTCGAGGTCGTGAACCACGGCAGCCACCAACGTGGCGAAAATCTCCAAGTCTGATAGCCAGTTCTGGAAACCAAGCGAGCATCGATCTGGTGAGTATGAGCGCACGATAGACGTGCTTGAGTTTCACTTCTGACAGGATTTACCACCTAAAACTTCGTTCTTTTGATAAGCGTTGGCAACTGTTACGATGCCATGCTACTGCAGAAATTGGCCCGAGACAATACACTATAGCACTCACCTTGAAGATCACAATGAGCTACGCAAGAGTGCTAGAAAATGAGTATAATAGAGTTTTATCTACTCTTTGTTCTTCCTGATTTTGAACCGCTGAAATAAAGTGCGTAAGTGAACTCAACGGACAATCAGTCTGTGCTCTGTTTCCGTCAGATAATAAATGTCGGCACTAATGCGACTTCTAAAAGCATTCTGTAATTTATGTAATGTACGCTAAATGCCGTTTTTATTCGATTAAGTATAAAGTAAGAGTGAAGCGAGCACGCGATTTGGACATCTCTTGACGAGTGAAAAGTGCCGCCGGCTCAGTCTTTCAACCGAGAAATTTCATCTGAGCTCAAAGGAAACTTTTGACTTGTATCGGAGTCGGAGCCAACAAGATGTGCACGCGTTCGGCTGAGTGAGTTGCACTGCCGCCGCTGAATTTGGTATCGCAGCGATCAAAGTTGAACTCGCTTACTCACCATCAGTCCTGTTTGGCAGAGCATGTAATGTACAGTTTGTGCTACGTCAGCTGCATGCAAATTATTGTGGTACGGGTTCTTGTATTTACAGTAGCCTTCCTCTACTCGGCAAAGGAAGTTCTCTAGGGTTTGCGGCTGCACCTGAAACAAAATTGGCCAATTTGGTAAAAATCAGTTTCGATTAAGATGATTTCATCCATGCAAGATTCCATCCAAGATAATACGCAATTCGTCACAACTTAGAGACCAATATCCCAAGATTACCAACTAGGTTTAACCAATCCAGTATAGAGCTAAGTTTTAAAGAATTTCAATTTCCGCCTGATTCACAACAATTTCAGCTCTTCATCAGGGTAATATCATATAGTTGAAATAACTATTTTAAAATTTTTACCTTAAATTTGTGAATTATACCATAGCGGTTGAGCAGGTCGTAGCCCAGGTACTTGACAGGTTGGCCGCTGGCCGCCTCACTCAAGGCGAACACGTCGAATGTCCAATCATCCAACGTCTGTAACATTGAATTCTAAGTAAGTAAAAACGGTGCCGAAATCTAAACTATCGACTAGCGGTGTAAAACTATTACGACAAAGTTAGCATAGGGCTTTCAAGTTTTCATTAGGAAATTGACCTTTTGAATTGTTTTTTTATTTTGTGGTAAAAAGAGTGAGGTTCTCTATCTGCGTAATTGGTGAATTTTTGCAATTCAGTGCTGGCGTCTTTCTCTAGACAAATCTCCCAAAAAAGGGAATATATAATCTAAAAAATCTAGAATTTGGAGAGTATATCCTTATGATATAATGAAGTTAATAACTGAGAGAGCTAATTGGTTAGAGTGCACGTTAATGCTATCAATATTGCAGGGCTGAAGTGAGAAGAAGTGTTGTTTCGCTAACGCGCTTACATACATACTTATAATATGGCGCGAGCAAAACCAAGGTAGTGACCCATTTAACTTGCTTGTTTGTCACATCAAAAGTGGCTCAATGCTGCCTTTTATGTGCGTTACAGTCGGAGATGTGTTTCAATAACTATAAAATTTCTTTTAACGTATATTTTGCCTCACTAGCACTAACAGCTTTTGCTTTCTGGTGGCACATAAAGCAGATGAACTCGTTTCACTACAGTTACTCACTGTCGCGCGCAGGATTTTTCAACAATATTTCTCAAATTAGCTAAATGGAAAGCGATCGAGGAAAACCGTGTCGCGAGAAAATCGAGAAAACAATGCTATACTTTCCGTCTGTAAACAGAGTAAAAAAGAAAGGAAATTGTTAAATCCAGATGTTTTCTTTTGTGGGTCAAAGAGAAGTGGATGGGAAAAGAAATCGAACCGAGCTAGTTTTATAAATTAGACTTTCAAAACTGATTAATGAATAATTTAAAACATTGTGCCACAAAAATACTTTTGCCAATTATTTTTTAATTGCATTATATCATATTGTTTTGTAGTGTAATGTAATTATAAATAATAATGTAATTAAGGAATGTTTTTACTATAATTTTTCCCATGGTACAATTTATTATGATTAAAAAAACCGCTAGATTAACGATTTTAATGCAAAACAAAGGAGCTCTTTCAATACTTCAAGCCGATTGCAAATCCCATCCCTGACTCTGGGCCAGTTGAAAGGGTGACAGGACTGACCTTTAGCGCCCTGGCGACCTCAGGCGGGAACTGCATGAGCGGCGCCGACGACATGCGGCGGTAGATGCGGTCGACGAAGATGCCGGCCCGAATGGCGTGCGCCACCGATCGGAACTTTGGCTTCTCATCGGCCCTGCGCTGCCTGGAAGCAAGCTGCCTGGTGAAGGTGGAGGCGAGCCACTCGCGAACCTCGTGCGGCACCGCGTCCGGCTGCACTTCGCTCAGCTCGTCATCCTCGTCCGCCAATCGCCTGCGGGACAGAACAGGCCCATTAGCACAGCTACTGACACTCGATGGGACGCCCGTCGCCAGTGACAACAGAGTTCCTGCTTTGGAGCGTGTTCGTGTGTGTATGTGTGTCTTTAGGGGTTCGACTGGCATGCGGTTCCGGGATGCAGTTTCAACTTTCAACTTCCGTTTGAGGAGAATATATAATGATCACATGATAAAGTTAAGGTCCTCTGCTTGTTTTGTGTGGTGCTGCTTGTACAGTATTCAGCCTGCAGGCGTGGGGACTGAAAAGGTGAACTTTTTGCATAGAAGTTGAACATTGCGTTTGGGAAATGCTGTTTAGCTTCTGTATGGAACAATAATTGTATATACGACGTCTAATGATGAGATGAGCATGTCCCAATTTTGTAATTGGAAGAAGGTATGTTTGTTTCAAACACACATTTCTTTGCCGTCCACAAAATTAATGAGTGAAATATTTTAGATTTTGTTTATGTGGATTATCATGTTGTGAGCAATGACAAATTATCCTATTTTTATAAGCAGAAATCAATTTTGGTCTCTCGATAAAAAATGATAACGCGCAATCAGTTATTTTGGAATTATTGTCATCAAACTTGATAAGAGTTTAAAAGATTAATTGGACATTAATTAAATCTGGTATTGAAAAGTAGAATGAAGCGATTTTACATTGAAATGTAAATTGAGTTTAGCGGCAGGTGAAAACGCCTGTTCTGCGCATCGTGTGTTTTGGTCTGTGCGAGGATCTCGCTTATCTAATGAATGGGTCGTGTTGGTCTTTTACAACTCAGCTCCTGAACTCTCATCGAGAGCGTGAGTGTGTGCGGTGCCAGAAGTCGAGCCATTTATCACACTGTGATTAATGCTTAGCTTTGGGACCGGGCCAGAGGCGCGTCTGGATCGCAATTAAGACGAAGCAGTGGAAAGTCAAGGGATATTTTTGAACCGTCTCAGAATATCCGATTCCAACGCTTTTCCGCTCGAGTGGTGCGTGTTTCGAGCTGAATATGCCAAACGCATCAAAGGTGGAAGGGTGAAACTTATCTTGCTGCAAACTTGATATTCTTCCTCATTTGTTTGAATTTTTAGGAGAAATCCAAAACTAAGCTTATGATCGAATACCTTAAAAATACATATTCAACACGTGGGACCGAAACTCAAATTAAGTTCAAATAAAGATTAAAATTTAAAAATAAACCAACAACCCAACGCACCCCTGGCGCGAATTCATGTCTGCGAAGCGTTTGGGTGAGAGAAAGATGTTGCTTGGAAGGTAGGGTCGATACCGCGCGTCAGTGATAGCACACAAGCGTGTTCTTTTTTATCTCATACAAACGAATAGCATTGTTGCTGCGGTATCTGGCGGTGCCACGTGGCTCACAAAGCAAGCGAAACATAGCACACGGCAGGAACCACACAATTCGTCAAGCGCTGAGGGTTTGCAGCATTGTAGGTCAGCGACCCGGTTTTGGTTTTTGTTATGTGCGCCCTTTGTCATGGCTAGCGGAAATTTTTTCCGCATCAATGATATCTGAAGTTCAACCCGAGAAAATTTCCCAACGCACGCAACTTCTAATTAATGCTTTAATTAATAAAAAGAAAATGTTAGGCTTGCATTTTGCCAAATAGAATAAAAATAAAAATCTAACTAATTGCAGTTCTCCTACTTTCATCATTAATATTTCCCAATGGAAACCTGCAAAAGTCCAATCAATTTTGCAACGCAAGGTCTCTGCGACTGCTTGCTTGACTGCAGAAAGTAATAACCAACATTCATATTTTATAAAAGGTCCCGGAGCGAATTTAAGTTAGCAGAATTACTTATTAATTAATTCACGAGCTAGCAAAATCGTGGCGCGCAAATGTAATTACGAGACGGCTGTTAATCAATTCCAGTCAGCAGGGCAACTTTTCTTTCTGGCATTTTCCATGCAAATCGAAACCGAGAGAGTTTGCAAGCGACCAACTGATACTCCATTCTATTAGGTTCGAGCAGTGGCCGGGAACGCTGCGACCCCATTCCCGGCGCAGCAGCACGCTCAGCAATTTGTCTTCACTGGAAATTTTAAATATAGTTCCACTGTTGGCCAAATACATTTGAATATAACAAAAAAATTTTAATAATAATCCAAGCAGGGTAAAAACAACAAAATTTCGACAAATTTGTTGAATTTCAATACAAAAATGATTGTTTGGTCAGTTTCATTTCCGTTGTGACAAAGGCGGTTGCATTTCCTACCACATCAGCTTCTGTGTTAACGAAAGCGTACCTTACACATTGTCTCTAAACCAAGGAGTGGAACTCTATATCGTTTGCAAAATGATTGCAAATGAAATGTTGTGTACAGGGAGTGTTTTATGAATATGTAACGAGGAGATACTTCCAGGATTTCTGAAATGAGGGAATGTAAATGCTTCTCTTCTTCAACATCATCTTTCCTGGTTAGGAAATTTGAGCAGATGTTAAAAAGGAAAATGATAGCAAAGCCTTGAGACGCAAGCAGATCGATTAGTTTGAATAATATGCAAATGCATCAAAATTGCTGAGTATAAGAGGCAAGCGCAAAATCTCAAGCAGTATAAACGTAGCTATTATAATGTAAGGTTTGCAGAGAAAGAGAACACTACCTGCGAGTCTGGAATTAATAGAAGAAGAGAGCAGATGAAATTAATTTCGTTTCTTTATGCGAAAGAGCTGGGAAATCGTTACTGAGGCGTTCTCCCTCGCCTGCTTTTTACGACTTCAAACGCAGACACAGCAGATAATCCGTTGCCAAAAGCAAACTCGGCCGAGCCGAATTTGCACACAGCTCGTGTGCCGCGCCAGATAAAGCCTTGATCAATTTTCCAGCTCCCTCACAGCGTTCATTTAGTTATACTTCTTTTTTTATTTAATATACAGCGGACGCTTCTTCGTTTAGAAACTTTTTCGGTTAAATTAAATCTGATACCAGCGAGAAAGGTGGAACGGGGAAGCGATAATATAATTTGTTAGACTCATCTACGTTGAATGGAATATCCAAACACAGCCTCAGTTATCGAATGGGGCGCTAACTACGGGCACTGGATCAAGTAGATATGAATGCATCGTCGCTTCGACCGCCTCGCGGCTCCTCAACACGAACCCAATCAAGCTCAGTGCAGAAAATCGGTCGCTTGGGAAATTGAGTCACGCCGATGCTTGTTCTATATATGTATTCCGCGCCGCGTTATGCCGCATCCGCAGATCAAGTGCTTGGGGAATCGGTCGACCTTGTTTCTTGCAAGTCAGGATTAATAGATTTTTTCTCGACCATTTGTTGGATTATCTGATTTTTTACAGGGAAGAAAATGAGAATCCAGGTTGTTTGTTTGAATTATTATAGAGATAAAAAACGCAAGTTTGACTTTCAGTAATGCATTTTAAATTCCATTCAGTTAACATATCTACATAATTTCACCATAGTGGCATCCAAAAATGTGTGTAGGAACCCAATAATTTAAAATTTGAGCTTCCCCAGGAAAAGCAACATCAGAGATATTGTTTATTGTTCTGCTCTACAGGTTAAATAAGGTATTCAAAAATAGCATGATTCACACTTATCGGGTGTTTTTTACAGGCTAATCAGTTAAATGGTCGATTATTTTTAGACAATGCAACCCCCCTTCACGGATTTCCGTGTTGCCGATCGACTGCACGAAAGGATCGGAAGCAACAGCGGAGGCTTTTACGGCCGCTCATCATGCGATAGGAAAGGCAGTATAACTTTTAAAAATATTACGCTCGAACACATGTTCGAACACGGGAAAATTACTAATTAGAGGGGACAAAACGACGAGAACGATTGGTTTTGTGGAGAGGAGCATCTATATAGCGACAGACGAGCGAACGGCAATCATCTATTCATGAATCAGGCGGAGATCATACTGACGTTAATTACCGACAAGTATACACGGTGCATCAACAGCTGCTGTCGCGGTTAATCAGATATTGGCACGCTGCACTCCGCTTCCTGATTGCCCGTTCGATGCAGACCGGTGCACACAATACAGATAAAGACGTGAAGTATGATGTAGCACACACATAGGTGCACCAGTCGGCGGGTGCAGCTGCCAAAGGAAACACGGTGGTGGTTCACGACCATTGAATGCAATTGAACAGGAAAAACAGAACGCTTGAACATGTACTATTGAAGTTTTTTAGAAGTGGTCTGCTTCACATGCTTTCCGAGTCGAACTTAATTATGAAGTACGACAGCCAATTCAATATTTTTGTAACGAGTTGATTAAATATTTGCAATGCTGAACAGCTATTTCATATTTATTTTGTTTTCAAATAAAGTAAAGACTACGTCATCGATTGCAACAGCCACCATGTTTGATTTCGCGACAGAAGACACTAACAGCAGAAAAAGCGAGAACAGGTAAGAGATTCCTATTGTATTGATAAATCGTGACAGAGGGTGCGCTCAAGAACGAAACTGCGTGAGGTGGGGTTGGGGTGAAGAAAGTGGGGGGGCTGGGGGTGCAGTTAGCTGGATGTTTTGCGGATGAACCTGGCCCACACGGGAGCTCGGAGGCGCCTCCGTCGCAGACCCCCCTGCGGGGTGCTGACTTGTGCGGGTGCGGCGGGGTGGCGGTGGTCCAGCGGCGCCGGCGGCGACGACTGCTGCCTCAGGAGAGCCCGCCCGGCGCGTTTGCCGCCCGTGTCGTCCTCGCCCGTCCTGCCAGGGCAGCCACCTGTCTCCGCCCTGTGTGCATAGCGCAGCTGCTGCTATTTGCCTGCTGCCAACCAGTGTGCAAGCCAAAATTGCATGCGGGGGACGTGTGCATTCGCGCGCACAACAACTCCCGGAGCGGCAGGGGTAACGTGGTTGGTCTACACTTTCGTACAGTACTGCGAATCGGAATCTAAGAAAATTAATATAACTAAGAAAACACGGCAATTTTCTTTCTGTCCAGCTCAAAAAGGAATAGAATGAAAAGCCAGTCTTGTTCTGGCTACACCTCCCCCCCCCCCAATGAGATAAAAATATTAAATCCACATTGTTTGCAGTTCACACATCAAAAAAGGCTATGGACGTGGCTTGAATATAAAATTTCTTGTTCTGTTTGTTTTGTACACTGCATAACAAGGAAAATAATGTGTAGCTCAATGTCAATAGAAAATATTTAATTTCTGGTCTATCCTTCTTTGTGAATCGTTATTGAGAGATATCTAAGTGCATGTTATTCCACTCAACTGCCTATTAAGCAGTGAATTTAGTGAAGAGTCGAGCAGCCTAGTGGCCTTTAAACTCCTCCAAGCCATTTTCCCTGATGGAAAAGTATCAAATTCACGTCATGCTTTGACGATGCCACACATCAAGCGTAATGCAATGTCTCTAGGGTAGACAGCACGCAGCAAAATATCACTTTTCCACTTGAAGGCTTGGAGCGATTTTATAGAAACGACAAGACTGAGTGTGTGCAAGACCCGACTTCATCACGGAAAGTGGACTTATATATAATGTCAATTTTTCGGGCTCGCTAAGAAGTATGCTCTTTGTGACGCATTTCTCAGAAATCCAGCGCGTTGCGTGGCTCGGGGTGGATTTATACAAAAGTTACGGCAAGCGAGGTTCCCGCGTGGGACTAATCTTGTTAGGAAATTTCCCATTAAACGAGATGAAGACGGATCCGCCCCACAAAATGAAAGAAATAAAAATAGGCTAACTGAGTGGAGGATTCCTCAAGGAGAAAAATGGCCTCTCTCAAACATTAAAATCAGTTTAGATTCAAGATATTTTATTGAACAAGCCGTTCGTGGAAATCGCCGCTTTTTATCATTCAGTAGAGAAGAGCAGTGAGCGTCCTTTAAAAAGTTTTCTGTTTGACAACTGGTAGGTAAGGAAAAAATGTTGTTTAATCCCAGCAGATTCACCGAGTTTTTTTTGCCACGAATGCGTTGACCAACCATTGCCGCAGGGAGATTAAATAAATCTCCAAGTTTGTCGTCGCGGCCCCGCAGCTCTGGGAGTGTTGAAGTCTCCGTCCTTTGGAGTCGTAGAGAACTTTTGACGCCACCCACCAACCGCCTGTATTTTTCTTCTACGTGATGACAAAATATGAATTCTAATGTCTTTCAATGGGTTTTATGTTATGGTTTTGGTTCTCATTTGGAAGGCAGAATTTCGTTTAAATTTTCAAAACCGGTGAGCGAAATACAAAGCCAACAAAGGGGAATATCACAAAACATTTATGAAACCACATTTTCGACGTGGCAGACCACTTTTCGCGATTAATTGGCGCAAATCAGAGAGACTGAGAGCGGAAGTTGCCGCAACAGAGCCAACAAGCCGGGCGGACGGTCCTTTGGGGGTGGTTAGCGTTTTGTTCTCGACGGCACCGGGCGGCGATCAAAGGGGAGGCTCAGGAAGGTTTGTAATCATCGCGTGGCGGCGCGAGTCGGGCCGGCCAAAATGCTTGGCGGCCGTTGTCGCGCGCACGCACGCGTTTTCTACAACACTGACCACCACAGACTGCTCTACCACCAAGTTGAGACAGCAGAGAGCGGGCCGAGTAATTAATAGTATTGCATAAATACCGACCGACCATAAAGAGACTCTCACACACAGCTAGCGTCAAAAGAGAGAAAGGGTAACAAAAGCGGCTTGGCCGACTGCCTCGGACAACACGCACTAAGGTTGGAACAGAAATAAGCGGGCGGGGGACACTAGTTTATAACAAATGAGGCTAATTCCGCCGGGATAATTGCGCGACTAATTGCGGCGACGCCCGTGTACCAGGCCCGTGTACAAATATGTGCTCAAATTCGGCAGTAAATGCGGCTCAAATGCAAATTGGGTCGTGAATGAGATGGGCGGAAAACAAAGAATTGCCTAACTGAATTGACAAAGACGCCGTTTTCCCGACGGCTTTAGCTGCTGAAACGGATAAACGTCATCGTGCACGCGGGCTCGAAATTAGAATTCTCATCTCTCGCGAGGATCGCCTGTTTGTTGAAGACCGAACTTGTTTTAATAACTTTGCAGACTAATTAACAAGGACACTTGAAGATCCCTCTTTTTTTCTTACCGGGGTTTAAGCTCATTTTTATGCCCTCGAAGGGGAAGATGAAGTCTCAAAGGGAATCTCGAAAGGAAAGTACACCTCAAAAGAACTTAATCAAAACTCTAGAAGGCGCATAATTGAGCAAATGAGAACGGAACGTATTCTCAGAGAATCCTGTAAAATTCTACATGGGACATTTATTGTTTATAATTTCGCAATTTACAAACAAACAATCACACACCACTCTGCTAATTAATAAAGCTGCTTTTTAATTAGTTAAAATTGCATTCACAATGCATAGTGTTTCATGAGCTAAGGAGTTAATCAAATTAAAACGAGATTTCCAAGTGTCCTGGTTAAAAGCTGAGCGCACTGTGTTTGAGGCTAGAAGAGAGAAAAGTATGAAAACCAATTAAGTTATCCCGCGAGTTTAATCTCCTCGCCGTCAGTATGGAAATTCGAATGGAATGGAAACTTTCCATTTGAATTACAAATTGCAAGCGGCGGAACTTGCGAGCGAAAAGTGCAGACGTCGATTATGACAGTTTTAACCAAGTTGGTAATGAGATTTTGCGTCACGAGGAGAGTGGAGAAACACCGGCAATTAAAGCCGAGCAGCAGAATATTTGCACGCGCGACTATGCAAATTCGCTACAAAAAGCAAACTGCATAAGAAACTACTGTTGTTGTTGTGTTATTGCTTGCGGAAGCAAACACAGCACAACGCTCTTGTAATCAACTATTCCATTTTTATGCAAATTTCTTCCAGCGTGAAAAACAAACATAACAAAAGCAAATCATGGCAAAAATAATCAATCACCAGCAAAAAAGCAAAACGACTGATGAGGAGGGGCGTGAGTACGTTTTCAATGAGGTTTGTAATAAATAAATAATTGTCAACTGAAATCGGGGTGACTTTGACTTACCACTCCATAATTCTTACTCAGAGTTACCGACACGACCATACCTGCCGGTCAATTAGCCAACTCGTCAACAACAACAACGATAGCAATGCTCGACTGACCATCCAGCCAGCTAGCTAGCTAGATAATAAATTGCCTATTTCGTGTCGCACACCCACTCGGCCAGCAAGTAAAGTCCATTCGACCATTCAATCAGCAACCAACTAACTAACTCTGCGCCAATCGATCGCTCGCTCTAAGTGAACGGAGAGAGGAATACTCACTTTGTTTCGTCGATATAGACGGCTTCCAATACGCGCGCTGCGTATTGCAAGTTCCGTCTGAGCAGATCGACAGGCACCTCGCCGCGGTGCAGCTGCTTCAGCAGGCACCGCAGTCTGCAACATAACGAGCACACAATCACTCTGATTGCTCCCACTATCCGAAGGGACTTGCCTGATTGGAAAAAGTCAATTTTAGAGAAAAATCTGATTCGGGAGTGTCCCTGGTGAAGCAGCCCAAGTCTTAGATCTTTCAATGTCTATACTTTTATTGCTTTTGATATTTCACAGGTTCGTTAAGTGTTTAAACAAAATACTTTGCTTGGTTTGTTATGGGGAAGTAAAAAAATGTAACATCCGGAATTCATAATAATCTCAAATTTTGCATCTACTCGTCAATCTTACAATTTTATAGTTTTCCAACGCCTGCATTATGATTTTAGATTCAAAGTGAATTTACCTTTTTTCTTGATCATTGAAAAAGTGAGGACGTACCAAATTTAATAAAAACTCGCTAGTGCCACTAAGAAAATTCTCTCTTTGACTTTTCCTACTAGGTGATTTGGGCTCAAGTAAGACGTACAAATTTGTAGAAGCCCAATTCAACGAGCAATTACCTGAGGGCAGCCTTGTCGCAGGCGTCAGGCGTATCCACGGGGGGTAAATTGTCGGCGGCGAGGTCGACCGCCTCCAGGGCGGCCTCCTCGTGAATACCAGGGCTGTCGGGGGCGGATAGCGGGGGCGGCGTGCTCGGCATTGGTGGTGGCGAACTTACGGACGCCTGATGGCGGGGCGCTTTTCCACTGCTCCGTCGTACGATCGTCAGCGATCCTTGCTCTGCAACCATCAAATCAGGAAAAGTTTTTAAAAATAACAGTATTGTTTTCAATCGAAGGGAAAATTAGGACCCTGATTTAACTTTGGGTTAGCACAGCCAACTTGGGTACATTTCTCAAAATTTCTTTTGGTTAAAATCCGCTGACCTCATCAAATCTTTCCCTATTCCACTAAATACTTTCAAATTTTCCTTAGGATCTTTAAAAAAAAATAGACGGACTATGTAGGATAAGTTATTTTTTTTAAAAAAAAATCTTAGTTTGGACTAAAAGAAAACGTGAATATATAATGAAAATAATATTAAAAATGTTAAATTAAAATTATATGACTGTAGACGATTTGTAAGAAATTATCATAAACTAACTTTCAATTTAATTTTTATTTTACAAGATATTTTCACTTGCAAAATTAACTTGGAACATATATCCCACTAATATAATGCGTTATAAAGAGTTTGTTGCTATGCTGCGTGAATTTGTACATCAAAAACAGTTTTATAGTGCTGAAGAGTATTTTGATTGTGTACAGAAGTTGTAGCAACTTCAATTTTTCTTTTCTTTTTGAGTGAATGTAACTGAATGTTTGATTTGCAATTGGATGTATGTGGTTTATTGCATTACTGTGTTAAATTATGTACATGCCAAAAGACAAATAAATTATTATTATCTCGCTGTTTATGATTATGCGTCAAGTTAATAGTTAATTGCAATAGTATATTCATACTTCTTGATGACACCCTAACGCCTAACGTCCCACGTCCCGCACAGCATATTTGAAAAGTGTAAATTTTACATGACGTGGTAGTTACTGTAACCACAGACACCGCTGAGCAATTAAAAAACCGTACATTATGTATCAAGGAAAGAGAAGGGAATATTCGCTGGCGAAAAACAGGCTATCAGCTTTGTTTTCGCCGGCGTGAAGACTCAATTACCAGCTGGCAAGTGGTCGTTGATTGAAAGAACAACTCAGCATTTTGACTCTGTTCTGCAACCTAATCAACATGCAAACATTGTGTTTGCTCGCGAGTGTGTCAGCCGACAGTGGCAGAACTTGCTGCTGTGTTGTTTGTAATCATGCACGCACATGCAGCCAAGGTGCGCCCGGTCGCATTGCTGATTGAAGCGAGTGTGCACGCCGCAATCTATTCGATTTCACAGCCTGTGTTGAGCACGGCATTATTAATTGGATGCTGGTGCATTGTTCAGAGCGGAATTCAGTGCGACGAGGCCCTCAGGGGTAGTTCACAGTTTGTATTCAACGGACGGGTCTAAAATGGAAAATAAAGTCTAGTGCGTCAATGGTGCAAAATAATCATTGTATGCGCAACTACTAGTTGTTTGCAGCATTTTAAATTTCAAATTTTGATACTTTTGAAACTTTTATACACACTAATGTATATATTTAGGAAATTATTAATACAAAATTTCATCCTCTAATGCTCCATTCAGCTCACATTTCTAATCTATTCATGGCCAATATGCGTTCCATAAGCTCAAAATTAATTCGGCTGAAAAAGAGAGCAAAGACTCAAAGAAGCGTCCAATCTCCCTTTTCTGTAGAATAACCGACACAAAAGGAGCTGTTTCTGTCTAAAGGTCCCGTTCATTTCTGTTGGTTTGATCAAACAATACTCCTGCTGACATATTGAGATGTTCATTCGCCGACCGGCAACTGTGTGCGTGCGACGAAATTAGTTTTCTGATTGGCACCGCCTTTTGAATCGAACAGGTTGCCGCCGCACGTGAATAAATTGGCCCTGGCTGGAGGTGAATTTAAGTGTGGCAGGAGAGGAAAGGAACGCCTTGGAAGATAGAAGAAACCGCCGCTGATCGATATTACTTTTAATGCTTGCGCAAGCCCTGTCACAGGCACTAAAAATAAGCTCGAAAGCTCTGCAGCTTTTTGGTGCCCAAAATCGGAGTCACGTTCGTCTCCCTCCTACCATATAACTTTTACACACTTTTACAGAAAGATTTTCCACCACTTGTGGCTTCGAATTTGTAAGTATAAGTACTACTACCTTAACGCAAAAATTTTTCGTTGCTCTTATTCTAACCATTTTAATAATAAAATAATCTTCTTTAGTTAAAAATTGAAATTTATTTTGCTAAATTTTAAATTTTTGTGGTGAAACCTTTATTTATTTATAATTTATTGCTTACTTGTAATAAAAAGTCAATGTTTGATACTGGCGACGATAAGACAGTCATGCTTTTTAACATCGGTGTAAAACACGTGAACTTAAAAACCTCAAAAGCCGGCGTACGATCTTCTTAAAGGCTTGAGATAACATAAATATCGCGAATTTAAATAGAAGTTAAAAGTGCATTTGTATGGCTTAACTGTACGTTTTAAACTAAAATCGCAGATTTTTATGACCAAAACTTTTTGAGATGATTTGAAAGAACCATTATTTGGTTAATGAGAAAAGTTGCCAGAGGCGTATCTTATCATTAGAAGCGTTTGTATGCTGAAAATGACACCATTGTAAGACGAAATAGGGAAATCATCAAAATCCAGACCCTTGAAAACTTCACCGCTCCATTTCGACCGGCGTATGCCAATGGTGGCGTCGACGAACAACTTCAGCAGCTGTGCGCCAGATTTATTTTGACAGTGGAGAGCGAAGCGATTTAATTTATATGTGCTCACTGCTCAGCAGTGGCGGACAATGTAAAGTTTGATTAACCTTTCCGTCCAGCCGTCTGCTGACCGAACTTTGAAGAGCTCTCACTTGATTACGGGCCCACAATTCACCATCTAGGTGCCCTGCACCATGCGTTTATTTTTATCACCGCTCTCATCGGCCGGCCCAAAAAACGAGTTATCGCCTTTTGTGCGCGTAGCGGCGGCAAAACGCAGCTCTTTGCTTTGAAATAATTTTCCTTCATTATCAGCGAGCCGCCGCCGAGCGAGCTTTTCTCGTTGAAAGTGGAGACTGCGTGAAAGTTTTGCCGCCATTGAGATTCGTGTATATGATAAAAAGTCATTAGTGCCATGTACATTTTGCTGCTGGCGAGTGCTTTGATGGGAAACGGGGGGATAGGTCGGATGAATTCATGGGAATGAGGCAGGTGGAAAGGGTTGCCAGAAGCCGACTGACTGCTTCGCAATCGCGGCCGTCAGCGAGTATAATTTGGTAAGAACTAAGCTTTCCGGTGGTATTTACCAAAGACAAATTCATTAAAGCCCACACGATTCGGAATTCAATATTTGGCAAGTTCTCAATTTTTTTAAAGATCTCTTAAAGGGGATAGGTCTGCAACATTTCTCTTGCGAAACACAATTTTATTTGCATTTTCAGGCAACCACATTTGAAATTGTTTCTTTGATGCGACACTAAAAGAGATTAATTAGAGTTGAAATAATTAATATTATCTAAATTGACAGCGATATTTTTATATAAAGTGAAACTGGCAAGAACTGGAAATGTTGAAGAAAATGTCTAATTTGGTTGCTTAAAAAATAAACTAGTTGGAGTCATGAATAAGAATAAGAAACGTGTTCTAAAGTTTATAATATCAAAGAATTTAGATTTCCTGGGGGCTACCCTTTTATTGTTTATTTTTTTAAAGTACGTAAATTGCTTGAAATAATTAAATTATAGTAAACTAATCATCTAATTTAATATATTTAAACATGCTAGAAAAAATGCACGATGTCAAACGTTTTAACCTACAGTATCAAGATTTGTGCAGAAAATGCTTCCAGATCTACGAAATATGAATATATGTCAATCTTTAAACCATTTTTCTTCCAGAACTGTCTAAAAACCGATGGTCATTCACAACTGTGCTACCAAAAAGCGAGATGGAGGAACAATAAAAGTAAAGTCTGGCACCACTTACTAGCTAACTGTCCATTTCTGTGCGAGCCTGAGCCTGCGGGTGCATTGCTTTGGTCTTGTGACTGTTGCAGGTGCGAAGGTATGGAGGAGTCGTCCTTGGAGCCGGTCAAAGTGCCAGGTGGACTCGCCACTGAAACATCCAACAGGGAACATTCACTAGTCTGAACACGGCATTTCGTGGCTATTCATGCAAACTTTACAGACAGGCGTGGTAGAAAATCGTGCATTGCAAATTGTGCTTTTCTACAATACCTGCTCTGCTCCATCCAAGCATGCTCCGACTCTATACTTGATGCGGATTTAATTGCGTATTCTGCGATTTTGTTATTTAAAAGTCTGTGTCAAAGGTGAACTGCACACGTTTTCCCATCGATCTCTAGCTGTGCTTGCTGCACGTGAAAACAACACGTCAAGAACTGTGAAGACATGAAGAGCGTGAGTGCGCAGCTAAATTGCCGAGATCTGTGAGTGACACAATGACAGCCAAACAGACACACAATCACAGGAGAGGACGCGTGGGGCACAAGCCTATGATTACGCTCGCTCGATTATCGTTCAGTCACTTTTTTGAAATCGCTTTCTGAGTCTCTTTCCTCGTTTCACTTCTTCCAACAGTGAGCGACATAAAAGTAATTTTGCAAGCGAGAATCCCATTATTGGTGCAGAGTGATTGTTTGAAATAATAAAATCAATTTTAATTAATTGTAAATTTAAAAGGGTTGAATAACGTGATATTTTTATTCGAAAAACAAGACATAAATAAGTCATTGCAATGCATCTGAGCAACAAATATACATATTCTTAAAAAGTAACAAAATGCTCGACTGATTTTCATGGTGTAAGTATTGCTTCATTCACTTGTATCAAATGATTCCATAACTTCAATTGGTATCAAAAAACCAATTTTCAACTGTGTTTGAAAATAAAGCAAGTTTTAACCGAAGCATTTGGATTAAATTGCAATCTTTTAGCGGGGAAAATCCACACACTAGCAGTTGAAATGAAAAACTGGCTGCTGTCATCAGTCACGTTTGTCGCTCTAGCGCATGATTAATATGCGAGCGCATTTTCATTTCGATATTGAAAGTTGGTTCACGCTGACAACATACACAAAGCTAATCGCGAATAATCTGGCAAAAAGGTCGAGGGTTGATCAATCAAGCAGGAAAATCCCGCGAGAGATAGCAAGCACGGATGTGCAATTTGCATGTAAGTGTGTCTGTATCAGGTTAGCGGAGAAAAATTGAAAAAGCCCACCACGTTTCCATTTTCTTGTTATTGCCTCGCTGGGAATCACGGATTAAAGCCAGAGAAATGAAAAGAGCAAAGGAGGAGATACTGAAAAGGCGACGGCCGAATAGAAATTTTTCCTCTCCTTTTGCTTCGCTCTTTCAGACGAAATAAGACCAAGCTTTTGAAAATCCTATTCTGAGTGGGAAGGGAGAAAAATTTCTTTTCGCACAGCGAGCAAATAAAAATATTGGCTACATGAATTGAACTAAAAATTTATTTACCATAAAAAGTTACCGTCAACCACATAATGGAAAACATTTGATTGATTTTATTGGTATTCTAGTCTTAAAGTAGGAGAAAGCTTTTTGCCACAAAGGCCTTTAAATTTGATAAAAATATATTTTAAAATAAATTTTTAATTTAGATACAAACAAATATATTTTTTAAGGAAAAAATTGATCATTTTTGCTGGTATATAATTTTTAATAAGATTAAATTTGCGCATAACTGCATTTTAATACAAAATAATCTGATTAAAAGAAATAATACAACTTGCAGCGATAAATTTTATAGGAAACACGACAGTCGTATTTTCAGATATAAATATTGTGGATATATTATTCTTATGTCCTTAACTTATTCAAACTAAAGGGTAATGGACGATAAAAATTTAGCACAGGAACCTCTTCTATTTGTATGTTAATTCCGGGCATGAATTTAATTCGGGTCTCTGGCCTTCGTGGCAAACCACAAGGGTGCCAAACGCTTTTTGCCTCGCAAAGATACGCATGAAAGGATACTTTGCTAAGAAGGCACGACAGATCCCTCCGCTTTGTCGATTGTTGAGTCACACACGCACAATGAATGTTGCGAGCAGGGTTTTGTTTTGCACACGCAAACATGCACCGCACACACCCGCTCTTTTTGTCTCCTTATAGGCTCTGTGGGCGGATTTGACCTGGAGGGCAGTTTTCAGCGTATAGTCATTCTTCTTTGTCATTTGCGTGAAATATTAATAACTCCTCCTTCGGGTATACAAACTCAAACTTAGAAACTATTTTTTACTTCCGTTGCTCTACATCAAAGGTGAAGTGAAAATGTTACTTGTGTACTCTTGCAGTCAAATTTATCTAGTAAAATGATAAAAATTTATTAGAAAAGCGAGCCCTAAATCGTATTCACAATTATAAAACTTGAATTAATTCAAACAATCTGAATTGACTTTGGTTTTTGGACTTTGAATCCAACACGTAATTGATGCATGTATTTCATGACCTTTGATATTAAAACCCGATTTGGCGCTCACTTATCAGACTTGAGCGATAAGAGCAAGTCGGCAGGCTCGCTCTCGCCGTCAGATAAATTTTGAGAGCTCTTCAATTAATTAAAAAAAAAAAAAACAGCCCGCCCGAAATTGGACAGAGAGAAGAAAACGGGCCGGGGGCTAGGAATAAGTTAATTAGCAAAGATGCTGCTCGTGAGTAAGGGATGCAGGGTTGGAATCGCGGAACAAAAGCCGGCCAGCGAACAGGGTAGCAAAACACGACGCAATTAACTTAATTAGGCAGCCTCGGTGGGATGGGATTAGAGCTCATATACGCAGTTTTCGAGTGGAATGAACGAGCGGACCTTAAAGAGTCATTTAACTGCATCATTGCTTCATTGAATCAGGTAAAATTGGATTCGGTGATGTTTCATATTTTAGCATAGCGTCCTGATCCCGGTAAAATTGCGCAACGTTCAACAATACCCAAATTTTCATTGTCAAATTGATTGCTGCCCTTTTCTTGAAACAAGGAAATTCGCGTTTGGTTGTTGAAAGTTGCGCAAATTTTGCCGCTACCAGGACGATAGGAAGCTTGCTTGATTCAAGCATAAATATTTTTACTTTTGGATTCTTTGACATTGAATGAAGAATTGTAATATTTTGGCCCTCTAAATGAAATCCTTGCAAAACAATCAGAAAGGTTGAGATGAAATCAGTCCAAGTTGGTACTTTTGGCTCGATAATGCTGCGTCAACATCAGTGACGATGAAATAAACATCCGCATGTAGTTGTCAGAAAATGTCTGCCGAAAATACGAAAGCACTTGACATTTTCCGCTTGGTTTCCTGGAATTGTAAATCCCGACAGGAGCTGGTGATTCAGGTCAAAGTGGACAAGACACTGAAGTTTTCCTGGTGTGTCAAGCGGAGAGAGGATCGTAAATTTGGCAGGTGTTATTCCCTAGCTGGCCTTCCTCTTGATTTGCTTCTCGCCTAAATGTGTGGCGGTCATGCGTAATTTATAGTTTCTAGGTAGTTCTTGTATGGTCGCAAGGAAAAGGATGTTTTCAATAAAAAAGAAAAGTCCTTTTTTGGTTCAAGCCTTTAAATATTACTTAAGAAATGAATGGAAAGATGATTTTACAAAACTCAAATAATTGTATAAGTCTTTGTTTTCTTTTTACCGATAAACTGCGTTCAAACTTAGCGCAGCTGTGAAGAACGCTTCCTTTCCTCTCTTCCGTGAAAACGGGCAAAGTTTGTGACGCGCATATGCATATTATCACAGCCTTGGCATTACCAAGCTGCTGACAAACGGTAATCTGTTTCAACCCTTCCAACAGACTGGCTCTGAATAACGATGCGATTTGCAGGTACTTGCATGTGATATAACGCACCAATTGCCTGCCCAAAGCTGCTGATTTGCACCCTTTTGTTTAGGGCCTTCTAATCGCATTTGCACCTGCCAGCCACTGGAAGTAACTTTTCGAAGGAATGATGCAACCTGCTCGGCACAGGTGCCAACGGGCTGCGTTTACACATGTGAACTGCTCAATGTTTGCGTAACAATTAATTAATTAACCAAATGGAATTGAAATTTCCAACTATATTCTTAGTTATTTTTTCAATGAGTCGTATATTTATATAAGCGTAAATTTGTTTGGTTAATATACATCGTTGTATTTTAATCAACGTTAAATTGTCAATGTGCCATAGGCTCATTTAAGCTTTCCCCTTTCATGCAGTCCCATCATGTTGTCTTGGAAATTCTGCACCCGTTAAAAGCTCTTTTTTAAAAATAATGTTCGCACATGATATAAAAAAACTTGAATGAGAATATTAATGGAATTAACAACCGTACTATCTTCAAGCAAATTTTTAAATCAAGTGTAGCAATGCAAGAAAATAAAATCGTCACAGTCAGAAATTTGGCTCAAATTTATAAGTCCCAACATCTTTTTCTGTATTTTTAATCTCACTTTTCTACGAAAAGCACTATGTACTATAGCGGATTCACATGTAGCGTAATGTAGGAGCTTTAACATTCGAGACCACTAAACCAAGGCGCAGCTGCAAATTAAAATTCCCTTCGCCTACCGTAATTGCAAGTGCAGCAGCACAGTGGGAGCTCTAAACGTCTATGGCTATCAAAGCAAATTGGCGGCTGCGTGATGCAATTGACCCATTTTCCAGTGGAGGAATTTTTCACAGCATAGCTGGAATGCCCATTCAAGTTCTGCTCGTGTGGAAAAATCTAGCCAATTTCGTCAAAAATATGCTGGCATTTTGCGCTGTCGCTCAAGACCATATTAACCATGTCATGACCTTGTGGCGCGATTAATTTTTGTTCCGTGGGTCAAAACATGCTGATAAGCCATCTGCCTTCTCTGCATGCGTCTTCAGTGTCTCACAGACTTCTGGAGCACAAATGGAGACGACGGACAAAAAGAAATACTCTGCCTTAATTTGGGTGGCTGTGGTTTTCATTGGAGTGGCAATTTCGGCGCAGGTGGTCGTAGATCAGTACTTCTACACGTTGGCTTCAGGAATGGAGGAAAAATTGCAGCAGTTGATTGAATCTCAAGAGGTTTTGCATAACGACGACATGCAAATTGAAAAAGCGAACCGAATGCGGAGAGAAGTAGCCGAGGTAAAGAATTATGAGCAATCGATTAATTTTGTTTAGCACTCTATATTATACATGTATATAATCTGCAGTGCAATTGTCTTCCTGGATTGCCTGGATCACCCGGCCTAAAGGGTATATTACAAAATATTTATTCGTTGCTGTTTAATGAAACTTCATTCACTCTGTAGGATCGAAAGGGGAACCAGGTTGTTAATATAGATTGATCAAGATGATTATCATAAATTTTAGTTTTCAATTAAAAATTGGAATCGTAAAGTGACTTTAAAAATTTAGTGTCACATAATTGAAACATCTAAAAAACAAATTGAAAGTAAAAATAGTGTTTTAAATATTGATCGTTTTGACGTAAAATTAAAAATGCTAAGCAAATTATTATCGCAAAAATGATCTCTATCATGTTTTTGAGTTCAGAATTTTCATTTTGTCTGCACAAGGCTTTCAATTCCCGAATTAAATAATGAGAAAAATTAAAAAAACTTAAATTTGAACAATAAAATTACTTTTTTGTAGGATTGCCCGGACTTGAAGGTATGGAAATAGTATTTGAAATTACAAGTAATTGACTGATTCCCTTTTGGCAGGTGAGTCAACAAATTTTTTAATTTCTCCCCCGTCTAAATTGTCAAAACGATACTGTAATGATTAGTAATAACATAAATAAGTGTTTATATTACGCATTTAAACTTCTATCCTATGTGAAAAAAATTGAACCATAAAACAAATAACAATTTTTTATGCCTGTGTCGTTTTCCTATACTAACTGCATTGAAAGAATTCAATTTGAAACAAATCATTTCGTGACTAATTCAATTCGTTGTATTTCAATATAATAATTAGTAATAAATTAAATGCAGTTCCAGGAAATCTAGGTATCACTATTCCCTTCCTCTGCATTCGTCAGAAATGGAAAAGTGAAGCTGTCTCCACTGTCTTCTGAAGTTTATATTTTTAACTGTCCACATAATTGTTGAAACCGAATTGCCAGCTATGAAAAAATCTAGTTATGATTTTACTATCATGTAGAATTCTATTGAACAATAGTGTGTTTTTAGGATACGTATTGATGAATGTTAAAATTAAATAACTTGTATAATGTGACACCTCTCCAATCTTTAGGAGTGCCTGGAAGGCCTGGGTTTCCTGGGATTCCTGGGATTTCTGGACCAAAAGGATACATTGGTATTGCAAAGGCAAAAAATTATGAACATGTTTTTATTATTGGATTACCAGGCGAGCCTGGGTCCGTTGGATCACCTGGTCCTGTTGGACCTCCTGGCCCTGTCGGACCACCTGGCCCTTAGAAAAATGCAGCATATCGTGAATGTTCATACTTTCATGCCGTAAGTATAGCAGTAAAACTTCAATATTTCATCACACAACATAATGGAACTAGCTTAATTACCAATTATGTTTCGTGCGCTTGAAATAGTGAGTTGCCGTGTCTAAGAAAATAGTAAAATGAATGCTTTCAGGTGTTCAACTAATGACGATTGGAAGAAAATCCATTTAGATAGTTTTGAAAGATACTTTTCAACATATTTGTAGTAGATTTGAACCATTTTTTGTCAATGAAGATTTAATTTTGTTTAACTCATTGATTAAAGGCTAATTTTTAAAGGATTGTTTTTAGATAATTTCATTTCGTAATTAAAGGTAATAGTTATTTATACTATTACAAGGCAATTAAAGAAATAGGAATATTGAACATTCAATTTTGAAGTTGGAATTATACATTTTCCATATCAATAAAAATAAAGTACTCAAGTCTCTATTAAACAGTCAAGATTGTAATAACGTTTCATTTCATTTATTGCAAAAACTTTTTATGGTGCTCCAATCTGAAAGGAAGTAACGACACTATTATTAAGTGTCAATGAATTTGCCAAATAATAGAGTTGAGATTGGAAAGCACGTTATTTTTTGGGTTAACTAAAACTGAGTCTTGTTCTTCCGTACCATTAGTGGCAGCGCAGAAGGCATCGATCGAAAATTATTTTTAGGTATATTCTTCTCATAGCATTTTTCTTTAAATAATTCATAAATTATTATTTCATGTCATTTATTCATTAGCTTCCTTCGATCATTGGGTTAATGCAGGTCATCATTTGGTTTAGGTTGGTAAGCCATCGAGAAATCAGTAACAGAAAAGATTATTTGAAAATCTTCTCTCCACGATGAATCAATTTTCCTCTCAGTAATAATTGCACTTGCACCAGAACCACGCAAGTTCAGTAAAAAGCAGCAGGAGGCGCAGTGACCTAATTGCCCTTTTTTCCAGTTGAGGAATTTTTTCCAACGGAGGTGACTCCCCGGAAATCCAGGCCGCATGTATGCCAATAAGTCGCTAGCTCTGCTAGCCGTTGCTGCTGATGTTGCTGATGAAAGATCTTTCTGCACCGCTTTTAGACCTGTACCGACTATATCCACCGAGGCGAAAATTCACATCCCCTACTAGCGCGAGGCTGCTACTTGCGGTGCTTTGAGGGTGAAATTTCGCACCGACCACCTTTCGCGCCTGATTATGTATCTTTGTTGGAGCTAAAAGCTTTTACATCAAGGAGCCAGCTGTATTTCTTGGCATTTCATCAATTTAAAAACCAGTCTCTGTGGTAGCTTGAGAAATATTGAAGCCTAAAAATTTAGGCTTGCCTCTAACACTTTTTAGTCCCTTAGTAGATTAGTGTTGTTTATAATTAACGCTTAAATGAGAAAATATCAAAATTATGTGCGAACAATTGCAAATAAATGACTGCACATGGACAAACGAAAACAATAAACCGACGTTGTCATGTGCCTCTTTTTTAGTTAATATCATAACAAAAACTTAAAAGATTGCTCTCAATCAGGGAGGTAAATTTTGATTCGTTGGAGTCCATCAAGTCTTATTCCAGTGCATTTTTTTTTAAATTTTTATCATTCCCCTTGCTTTACTCGTCGTAATTATTTGCTATATTTTGCATGGTAAGTATTTTTCCATAGCAGGCACAATTGAAACATAACCCACTTATTTCAACATCTAGTGAACGAGAAACCAATGCCCCACACGCTAATCCAAATGTAACTTATCTGCCAAGTTTGCTTTAAAGTATAAACAAAACGCATCTGCGAAGAAAGCACTTCAGTTTCTCGCGCCAAATTGGCGTCAGAATCCGACCTTGTGTGGTACTCCATGTTCTCAGTATTTCGATATGGAAACTGCATACTTTCTTCACACAGCAGCAGCAAGCCAAACAGCAAAAACAACAGACGCGGAAAGAAGGAACTCCATGAATTATTTAAGCTCCCGGCACATATGCAGCCTGCTTTTCTCAGGCTTTTCCTCCCATTCTGTGGTTGCAGAGAGAATAATGTACACGCAGTACATACTCTCCTTGAAACTTTTCCTCGCCATTTCTTTTATTGGTCTTGAAAGCAAGCCAACAAACCGCCTCTGCGTTGGACTGCAATCGCACTTGATGGTCGCAAAAAGTTATACGAATGAGGGAAAGTAATTCTGACCAATAATAAACACTGCAGTTCTGTAAACCTTGAAAGATGGATTCCACGCCATAAAACAAAAAGTATAACTTTAATTAATTGTTTGGCTTAGAGTTATAAAATAATGGGATGTTCATACGCTGCCACAACTAAATTGGCAAAAATTCAAACAAAATTGTTAATTATATTTATCCTTAGAATGCTATGATTATTTTAAATTAAACTCGAATTAGTTCAAATAAATGCAATCAAACATTTGCTTGGAATGTAGCAAAAAATCAACTACTTAAAAAAGGCAAAGTGTAACTTCCTAAATCTATGCTTTTCCAATTGCGGTTTATTTTCCACGAGTAAGATGAGTTGCTGTCACATCGAATGTTATATAATGTTATATATAATAAAACTGTTACTCGCAGTCGCAACCAATCACTGCAGAGCTGACAGAAGGTTGATGAGCATATTAAGTGAAAAGCAATCACTGTTGGACACCGTAAATAGAGTTTTAAAAACTGTTCTACTATCTTAATTCGCCTTTTTCGTATTTTGTTATATATGCTTCTTTGATGTATAGGCATGCGTCGAGCCGTCTTGTTGCTTTCTGGGACGCGATCGATGTAATACGGAAAACACCATTTTTACTCTCACTGGCCTGGTTGATTTTGATAATTTGTCTCTCTTCGTTTACATTTCATTTCTTTTCATTATATTATTTGTTAGATGAGAAAGCATCAACCAATTATTATAATGACTTGTTCCTCTACAAAAAGGAGGAGGAAAATAAGCTCGTTTTCATTCAATTTTCCAGTTTTAATGAGCAAAATTGAAACTTAACAGCTGCTACAGTATCGATTTACAAACTGAGTGAGCTGTTTTTTAACGGTTCAAGAGCAGTCTAAACGTAGACGTTGTCTGTCATTTGATTTTCTGTGATGAGTTGTATCGTTATTGTTTTAACCACCTATCGATCCGAAAATCACGATAACAATGTTAGTGTTAAAGTTTAACACTGCAAAAAATATTTTTTACGAAAATATGGTTTTTGTTTTGTAAAGATTTGAATTTTTAATATCGTGCAAAAATCCAACGTGGAAAGGAAGCAAGAAACGGGAAATGAAGCTATGCTCCTCAAAAGAGCGCATCATGAATGCACTATGTGCAGTGGATGAAAGAATTTCCCTTCATCCTCACTGATGGCAGAAGAAATGCGAGATGCACCTTTCTGCCACCTTTGATAACTTTCTGCTATCACAATCGATTCAGTCGTTATCAATCAAACAGCTTCACAATAACAATAAAAAACGCTTCAGCCTGAAACATTATGCAGTTGGTGATGCAGTATGCCTCACTCACAAGGTCGATGCTTCTAACGAAGTATTAAATGCGTCCGGCGCAAAAAGTCACAGCAACAGAGATTAATGAGGGCGTGCGTGCTGCTTCTGAACTCGTTATTTTTATTTTTTTTTCGAATCAATGCATGCAATCAATCTCCAGCATTGTAGGAGCGCCGAGCAGTCCAACAACAATGAACGCTAAGGGGGAAAAAATTGAAACGCGCTTCGTGGGTGGGATATTAATTATGCATCAGTGTCGGCCGTTTTTTCCGCATGGAATAAATTGCACGCTTCAAACGCTGTTTCAACGAGCCGGTGGGGATTCGTCTTAATTTGCGCCACGCATAAAATTAACCTTTGATATACGTATCCACCCTTTAAAAGACCCAATCTGTAATCCTTACTTAATCTTTTCGAGATTATGTGACTTATAAGATAAATTTGAAACAGCATAAAATGTAATCTCATTCTCAGTCACATTTTCGTCTGTGATATCATCGACAATAGCTTTGAGAAATGATTAACTTTTGAACATGAATATGTAGCGGATATTGAGCCGAGTTCCTTATTAATTTTTCATTTTTAGTTTGGGGTACATATTGTTTGTGTTTGTTGAAATATTATTATTTTACGCCGTTTGTTGGAAAAAACCTTGTGCAAGACAGAGATTGTTCGCCGACGTCTGACTAATTAAGTCACAGTTCTCACTGCCAAAAGCGTTTAATTTCAACGGACCCGGATCAAGTGGGTAAATTCTTACTCCAATTTTAGTCATTTAAAATTTGTCAATTACAATTTGCTGAGAATTTTTATTTGCTACATATGTTCAAATTCTGATTGTTGTTAAGGATTTCGTTCTGATGTGAATTCATTTTTGTTAAAGGTCCTTAAATTGTATACTATGTAAGAAATAAAAAAAATTAGAAAAATCAATCATCCAAGCACAGTTATATCGCTCTTCCCTAAAAATGTAAAATTTTCAATTTTCTGATGCCCCATATACCAAAATTAAAAAGTGAATTTTTCATATAATTTCAACTGAGGTATTTTGAATTTTTTTTATTGGTTTGAAATATGTATTTCAAAGAGGAAAATTACGCTCAGATTAAATATTTTTTAGAGGAAAATTGAACAACAGATATTTGTTGCCTACACGTCAAGAAATCAAAATTTTCTTAGGATGCAATTTAATATACAAAAAATTGCACTAGATTAAACGCAAGAACTAGTTAAAAACGACAAGGATGGAATCGTTTTTAAATTTCTTGGTAACATATATCCGTTTTGATTTGCACAAACCACATTTAGCGTTCTCAACATTCTTTCATCTGTTGCAAAAATTACAGTGTTTGACGCAGGTCCGGTGCTTGACTTGGGCCGGTAGTCCTGCTGAGCACTTTTACATCCTCTAGTGAGCTTCGGGTCCGATTATCTCCTGGTAGTGAGGCGCGATAAAATCGATAAGTGTCACGAGGAGCAGCGAATCTCAGCGCCCTCCACGCACCCCCGGCGAGTTCAGCTTTAATTAGCCTAATCGTAGCCGAGATGAACTATATTGGACGTGAACGTGAGCACACAGGGCGCGCGCGTGTGTGTACGGTCGCCTGGCACACATAATAAGGCGAACGCGCGCATACAAAGGGAGCCTAATGAGATCGGGACTTAATTAACCCGGCTCTCGGTGCGCGCACGCACCCAGCCCACGATAATTTTCGCGGAAAACAACGTCTATCCTCTGAGGAAAAGAGCAAGCAGCCGTTTTATACGCACTACCGCAAAATTCTGCAAAGCCGACAATTTGCAGAGTTGTTGTGCTTTTCGTAACAATGTCCAAACGAAATTGCCGGATTATTTTTCGTTGCGGTCGTAATGAGACTTGCATTAACTACAGGCTTGGCAGAGTTCACACGGGTTTGACTGGAACATAAATTTATATTTGAAAGCAGTAAAACTTTGGGGGTTTTCAAGTTTTCATTGGCTTCCATGCAAACGTACTTAATTTCGGAAAGTTGCTCTCAGCAGGTTCGGAAAGGAGTTTCCTACATCGCAAGCCTTCCAAATCAACTTTTTCCATAATTTTTGTATTTTTAAATGGAAGAGAGGCTTCAAGCAATAGAACGCTTAACAACTAAACTCACATAATTATAACTTCTATGATATGAAACATGGTTGTGAAAGACCTTATTCGACAAAACATTGATGGAAATAGAAAATGAGGATCCAGTTCAAGCTCAGGGCAGCCCAGATGAAATTTAGAAGCAGGAAGGGAATAACGAGATAGTTCAGTTCATTCCAAAATCACAAAAACATTACACGCAATTTAATCCAAAAATTCTTATCTATGTCCCAATTAATTTTCTGTACATATTTGACAACTGATTTCTCCATCAAAGCAAGTGGCTTTATGTCATACACCAAGTGAATTGTGTACTTGATCAAGACAGCAAATCGGGCAGCGAATGAGATGGAATTTAATCAAATCACCGCGTCCGCTGTCAGTCTCGATAACCGGATGAGCTGAATTCAATCAAGAGAGCCAGTTCAGAGCAGAAAGCATCTCACTCGCCGGCTTGCAAGCACATAACACAAAGCTAATTGCATTTAACCTCCGGCACTTTGCCGTTAACTAATATTGTATGGGTGAGACACGAAACTTCATTTGCAGGCAGCGCCCATCACCCGACTCATACACACACACACACACACGAAACACACATCAAAGTTTCAAAAGCCAAGATGTGATGGCCGCGTAGAGCACAAGAATGTCGAAATCTTGCACGCATCCAAGCTAAGAGAGTGCTCATGAGCTTATTTGTTGAGCTTAGTCAAGGAACCATTAGTTTTACAACCAAACCATTTGCACTTATCAAATAACGTTCGATAGAACAGCGACAATGACACGCCCAAATCAAACAAAGTGAATTTTTTTAAAAAAAAAATTTCAGTAATTTATAGATTAGTTTTTTAATTGAAGTCTAAAATATTTTATGTTTCAAAAATTGGGAATAGTCGATCTCTTTATCTTTCAAATTTACCAGTCTGTTGGCTCTCATTGTTAAGGCATTCTTCACAGTGTCATTGCAGGGGGTGATATTCAAGCATTTCTGGGCTAGTGACAAATATTTGGCGTTTCAATAAAAGACCTTGGTGCGGGAAGGCGAAAAGATGGCCACATTGGGACTTAGCTCCTCTGCTGCCAGGTTCACATGTCATCCACCCGGCGGTGTTTTTGGGACCCTATGAACTCATAGCCCACGGGATGCGCTGAACATAGGTTCTAAAAAAAACTAATGTAGACTTGGCATCCAAATAAAATGCTGCTTTTCATAAATCTTTATTTTTACCTACCGGACTCCAACAAATTTGATAAAAATTATTTCCAGCTACGAGTGAAGGTTGTGCATTATCTACATTTGCACTCTTCTGCAGTGGATTCATAATGAAAACGCACCGTAAGTTAATGACAGAAAACCACTGGAGAAAGCATGGACATATAAATAAATAGGTCACCGACGTTGAGAGTAAACTGTCATCAACAAGAGTACTTTGGATGCACTCTGCACTCTCATCCTCTCATCTGTACTCTCGCGGTCTGGAGAAAAATTACGCACACCTTGGAGCGGGATATGGGCCCAGTCGGAGAGTGCTATACGTGGGTCTAATGAGAGAGGTAATGGCTCTCCCTCTTTTGCGTGCACTGGTCGCTTCGCAACTTTGATTTAATGGCCTCCAGTCATAATGATCAAATCCCCTGTTGGGGGTTGCGAAAGCCCATATTTCAGTCTGTGATGGCAGACGAGCTTACCGGCTCTCGTTTTGCTCATCAGCATTCGTGAAGGACTATTTCTTCATGGCAGAGACTCCCATCCTTATTGCTTTTATCCAAGTAGTAAACTTTGCATGATTAACCTCAGAATCCTTGCATGGCTTGAAAGTTCATAATAAGGTAAAAAAAATTATTGAATCAAGGCTTTAGAATGAGATTTCAGGCTTGTTTTTATATTTCTGGGCCTCAGAATTAACTTTGTAGAGTCATGATTTATTTCATTTCCTCAAAACTTAGTTATTATGATAAAATTCAATTCAAGGCTCATAAATGAATTCTAGGAACAAAGTCCAATTTTTAAGTTCGAATTTTAATTTCTTGGGCAAAAACAGAATTTCTTTTCTCAAAAGCAATAAATTTCTTTCTTCGGTTTAAATTATACATTTAAACTTAATATCCAGTTCATTTTTGTGCTGGAAAATTATAACAAACTCGTGTGCTTTCAACGGTCATTGGCTTCTATTAACACTCAAGGCCCAATATTAGATTTTTTGGATCAAAATATAAGTTCTTGACAGGATAGTATCTTGAATTTGACATCATTTATTTGGAAATGATTTAAACCATTCAAGTTTGAATTGCCGTAAATATTTTTTTATGTATAAAATTTTGCTGTAGATGTAAACAGGCCTAATTTTCTAATTCTAGGCTTAAAAGTGACTTAGTTAGAAATTGCATTGAATATGACACTAAATCGAATTCGAAACTAGAACACCCTCCAGCCACACAACACTGTAAAAAATTTTCTCGTCTCAATTTTAGTTCTATAAAAGTGAGTTATAAAAGAACAAAGCCTGTAGCTACACAAAGTTTTTATCTGCATGGCCACTTGAGACAAAAAAAAAACAGCCTCACGTGAATTCCTCAGCCTCTGGTTAGATGATTCAGTCTAGGGTTGCCGTGGAGAATAGCAATTGGGAGGCGAGTTGGCCGTCGGCCAGCGTTCTGCACCGCGCCCAAATATGTAATTGCTTAATTCATCCGTGAGGTTGACAAGAGCGGTGCGAACTTTCCGCTCCAGTTATGCCTCCTCGCAGCACATCTGCATCCTGAGCAAATCTAGCGAAGAAATGGAGCAGGCGGCCGCCGCTGCACCGCACTGAAAGCCCCAGGGGACACGGTGGGAGTGATAGAGAGAGAACGAGACAAACGAAATCGAGTTTGTTTTATAGCTGAGCTTCTCTATTCCGCCTTTGTCTCGTTTTTCGCCAAAGTGCTGATGCGTCCGCAGCCGCTCTCTGCTGGCAAAGGCCTTTTTATCAACCGAGCCAATCACCGTCGCCTCTCGCCGCAGACTCGATTGTGGATGTGGAAAAGACAATTGGAGAGATTAGCAAGGCCGACTGTGGAAATTTCATTGTGGCACGATTGAGAAATTTGCCGGATTGAGAAGGAAAGAGCTCGTTCGCTGTCGCTAGGCCGGAACTGAGGAATTAATCAACGCGTTTATTGAGTTTGCCGATTCGTTGCGACAGATCGAATTGCAATCAATTCAGGATTTCGTGACATTTATTCCCGACATTGGAAAGTGGCGATTATTTCTGCAGACAAAGTTGAGGATTGTGATTTGAGCACTTTGGAAAGTAATTTCAGAAGTTACGATTTCTGAATCAGGGAAAACTACTGTAAGACTTTGGTTTTCTGTTTTAAGATTATGTTCTCATATGAAGAGACATCCATTAATCAATGCTGGGTGATTTTTGTTGTAGTTTATAAATTTACTTTTTAAGACATTTAAATAATATTTTCAAAATAACGAGTTCAGTAAATACGTTTGCTTAAAACGATGTTTTTATTTACTCGTCCAAATTTAATACTTGGCTTTGAAAAATATGTTCAATCAAATGAAAGTTGAAAAATGTCATATGAAAAAATGTGTAAAGTTTAAGTCATAGAGAGACAGCAGCGTTAAGATGGAAAACTTGATTTCAAGTTAATTTCAGTGTGGTAGGCTTCTGGTGTAAATTAAATTTCATTATCAAATAAAAGATTGAGAATTGCATGAGTATTTGTTGAAAAATGGAGCTTTGCGCCGGCTTTCACAAAGCTAACCCGTTTTTCCGAGGGCGTAATCATCAGCTGCGTTTGATTCCGGCCAACAAAGCGGGGCGGAAAAAAGCACCTTTTGCGTGGAAACACAATTTTGCACACTGCTCGCAACAGCTGCAAATCCATTTTTCAGTCACAGGCGCCAAGCTACTAGAGCTAGAGCGGAGGGCATTTGTTTATTTTGCGCTCTCCTGCTCTCGTCGACGTCGTCGTCGTCGTCATCATTTTGATCGAGTTGAGCAAACAGCAGGCAGGCCAAGCCAGGCCGTCGAGTGTTGCAAAATACATACACATACATATAGAACGCCGCGAGTAGAGCCAGCCAGGGTGAGCGCGCGCAAAGAGAGGTGCGAGAAAGGATTTGCCCCACTCGCGCGCGTGGCAGCGGCAAACAAGCAACTTTTTACCCGCTGATGCCGGAAAATGATGCGTAATCCGGGGGATTTGGCCGCAGCCAGCCGCACCACTCACTCAGCTCAGAATTCCCAGTTTCGCAAAATAAGCAAAGCCAGAGAGTGCAAAATGATCGTAGGTGCAAAGTGGTAAAGCAATTCGACTGATTGGATCGGTAAAACAAATATTTAAAATGACGAAAAGAACTGTAGGAATCCAGCAATTGCAAAACGGCTTTTGTCTTCTAGAACAAAGAAAGTTCAACAAGAATTTTATTCATCTTCCAAAGCATAACTCGATTAGGTTTTCCACTAGTTTTGTTGCATTTTATGTACTTATCTGAAAAAGTATTCTGACTAATGTAAAATGTACTATTTACACAGATGAGAACAAACAACAAGTATAAATGTTACAATTATTGTACTCAAGTAAAATCAATTTCGTTTTAAATAGTAGGGAATAAGGTTGTTTAGTGGAATCTATTAGGACATATAAAAAATCTCTTTATAATCTGGGATCAGATTCTAAATAAATAATTAAGTATTGCTTGATTATTTCGAAAAAAGAAACCCCTTTTAGCTAATACTTGTTATGAAACCATTGCTATTAAAAATATGTGTCGAACCCTCCAGCTGGCCTGACCGCTTGCATCTGGCCTTAGTGCGAACTGGGAAAGCGCAGGGTGCGTAGGGACGCCCACGTATCAAACAACTTGCTTCCTTTGTCTCTACTTACGACAAGCAGCTGGAGCACCCTCAAACCGAGCGCAAGACTTGCGAAAGTGGACGGGAGGTCACGACGCTTGTGCTTACCTGAAAGCAAAACAGAGGAAATCATTAGGGAAATTGTCCATCTAGAGTTACGAGTAAGGGGCATGTATTGTTTGTGATGTGTTCTACTTGCAACACACGTCGTTTTTGAGGGATGTGATCCAGAGCACAACCGGTAATTGTGACCATATCTCATTGTGTCATTACATCCATAATTTGTGGGTTAGAAAAATATTATCTAGTTAGCAATCCTGGCAGACATTTTTCTAAAATAGGGAGCTTTTGAGTTAAACCTTATTTCTGATCTACTATGTAAAATCGGCAAGTTTGACTGTTAGAACTTGTAAATGTGTAATTCAAAAATTAATTTAATTTATTAAAACATTGAAAGTCTACGTTGTCAGTGTACCAGTGTCTGAGCAGTGCTTCCATGTGATACCGTCTATGGAATCTGTGTACATATGAACGAGAACCCAATAAGTGAAGTCAAACATTTTGCTCAGAATACTGAACCGACAAACTGATTTTCCCTCCTTTTCCATATGATATTTCTTTTACTATTTCATTGGATCTTTTGGATGTGGGTATAATGTGGGGTATACTTGCTCTGCTGATTCCCAATAAAATCAATTTTTGAATTTTAGTAAAGGAAAATAGCTCAATCTGCTTTTGTTGCTCTGGTTAACCACATCTGCAGCAACTTTGTTCCGGCGATTTAAACGTCTTGTGGTTGTGGTCAAATCTTTTAACAGCGGGAGCTACTGGTCAATTAGTTACCCCCTCCGAAGCGCGGAATGTATTATTGAAATTAGGTGGTCGGTCTAATCAGTTGGTCGGGGGGCGAACAGCAGGGCGAATTTAAGTGCCGCGGCAAACGATGAGAATTATATCTCATGCAGCACTCCGCTCGCGCGAGTGATTTGCGTCATCGTCAGATTAGACCGACGCTGCTCTCTCAGCATTGTTTGCAGCGCAGGTTGCAGCTATTTTGGGCGCACGTCGAGTCCTCCTCCTCCGCACTCGTCGCCCGCCCGCAGCTTTTTGCATTTTCTCTTCTCGAATTCCGCACCGAATAATTCATCCGCTCGCGAACTTTTCAGCCTGTCGATAAACATACACGCTCCACCTATATTGATTCGGACAGATCCGGCCGACGAAAGAGGGAAAGATAAATTGCTATGTCCGCATTGAGGAACATCTGTTTCGAGCATTCGGTTCTGTCTTTCATAGCCGCAGTGACTTTTTAAAGGGATGAACTTTTCTTGCTATTCTGAGAGTTCTGTATCAGTCTCATCAATTTGGTCTCGATTTTAAATATGTTATCTATGAGTCTCACATTCCATTCTATTTATAAGTGAAACGACTACCCCAGTGAATTAAAATAGACACAATTGGAGAGGAAAAGTCCTTTTTATTTAGGCAACAACAATTGCCAACATTCTGTCTAGTTTCATTTTGGTCTGGTGGAAATTTACGCGCTAGTTGGTTCACAAATTGACTTGTTTAGCCTCATAAATTATACTTCTTCTGAGAGCACAAAGGGTTTAAATTTTCGCTACTCTCTCTGGTTTAATCGCGTTTATGGCCAACGCAAATTAATGATGCAATAGTCTTTTGCTTTGAAAGTGCTGTTGGCGGCTTTTTGAATCAATTTTAACTATGCATAAAGCAATTTTCTGCTTCCGAGTGGATAGCTCGTCGTTCAGAGCGGATTTAATAGCGGCGTTAGAGGACCCTCGTCGACCGCGTGTCAAACGACTGAACAAACGCCATGAATTCTGAAAAGGAGGGTCTCCTTTCCGTGTGCTTAGTCAGCGACGGCTCCAAATCCGGGCTGCCAAACGTCTTTCAACAAGTAACACATTGAATCCATAAACTTTATTTTAAGTTCTATTTTTTCTTGAGTGAATGCAGGAGACATGGTAAGAACCAATTAGTTTCAGACGAGATAAGTAGCCTCTTTCTTCCGAATGGAGACTTCACTGTGTTTGCATTTTCCATCTATAGCGTTTTGTGTTCAGTTTTCGTTTTTCAAGATGAAAATAGGTTTACTGCTCTTAATTTCAACGACATAGTTTTGAATTCTGATTGCATGAGCGAGGGCCGAAAACCAATTAATCAAAAAGAAGATTGCACGCAGCAAGTGTGAAAAGTAAGTTCATTTACGAGCTCCAAAAAAAAGGAGTCAAAGAAAAGCCTTCCAACTCGAGTAATTGCCGAGTGGTTAATAAATAAATCATCAGGTGTTAAGCTGCTTTTCGGGGGAAAGAAAATTCACTTATTCCTCTCTCTGTCTGTGTCACTCGATTCCGCCTGATCCTCTGACGTAAAGCCTCTCTTGGCAACCTCTGTCAAGATGAAGCAAAATAAAATGTCGTGGACCTACAACGTCTTCCAGACTCATCATTTCTCGGCAAAATGTCGTGCAAAAACCTCTGACTAGCCGTCGATTACTGTCTGAAAAATGATGAATGGCTACATGAGAAAATCACCTCGCGGGATAATTAGCTTTCCGGAATCGTGGATCAGTCTAAAAGAAGGGATTGATTGCATTAGTTCAAAGATTAATTCACACAGATTCGCAATTTGTACAGGCCTAATTTATTCCCAAGCTATATCCTAGAGTTTTTGAAATTATAGTCGAAACATAAATGATACGAACTTATTGATAAAATCGTGGGCCTAAATAATTAACTTTCCTCGCGTTCTACTTCCCTCAGAGCAAGAAGAAGAATTGTTTTGATTTCAATGCGATGGCATGAATGAGCCACTAAACGGAGCAGCCAGCAAGAGAACGCTCTTAGCGAGTCGACGAGAAATCAAAACAAAACCTATTTTAAGCAGCGATTAATCAACAGTTTGGAGAGCCCAATTGTGTGTCTCCCTCTTGCTTTTTCTCTCTCACTCTCCTTGCGAAATGTCAAGCGCATAAAAGCAGCGCGTTTCTCAACCATGCGCCGAGATTATGAACAGACATTTTTAGATTTTTCTTTTATCGAGAGAGCGAACGTGAGATAATAAAGTGGTCTCCCTCTCGCGCGCACCGAGCATATGGGTGATGAGTCTTAAGCCGTAATATGTCACCTGTCTGATCAGTATGCGAGAACAGGTTCTTGGCCCGCAATTCACTTGTATTTTATATTACGCTTTCTTTATACTCGATGTGAATTGTTTTTACACGTGTAATTTGGTGTCGCACGCACGATGCAAGCACGGTTATTTATATATTTTGCAGCTTTTAGGCCCCGATGGAATTCCATACTTTTATTTCTTTATTGTGCTTTTAAAGGTAGACAGACGTCTTTTAGATAAGACAACTCAGCCGAAAATTTGGGTTAAGGTGACAAATATATTATTCATTTCGCAAATGCAACCGGTTGTTCGGCCCAAAAATCGTGCTACAGTTCATGGTAAAACGAATTTAATTTAATCGCATTGACAAAATTTAGTGATCAGATAAGAGAGCGAAAATAAGATGGTGTTTAAAGCCATTCAGTAAAATACGATTGTATTAAACTTCTCACGTATTTGCTGTTGCTATTAAACAGAAAGAATCCTTAAAAATGGAAAGGGAAAAGTTAGGAACAATTGAATTTGATAAGAGTCCTCAAAACTGACAATTGATTCTTCACTTAAAGGCTCTAAAATGATTAACAGAAGAGTCAATTTTTGTATTCCACTTCTAACACACGAGGAAGCGTTCTAAAATAACATTCGCTAATCACATCCAATTAATTAGAGTCTAATTGACAGAGTTAAGCAAATACAGCCGATTGTGATGATGTGCTTCTCATTTTTTTATCCTGTAATAATTAAAATCGATGGGCTTTCAAGCATCAAACTTGCCATGGATTTGGATAATGATTGAAGTTCTTCCAACAATGTACGTTTAATATTTGCAGTGGCCTTTGTATAATGCTAATTTAATTTACATATATCCGCGAATAAATCTATGTAAAAACTGAAGATAAGTGGACAAAAATAGGGTTAGTACATTAGAGTTATAAAAGGAAGCGATATGCAAACCAGTATGAGCTACCCTTGATGCGGGACCAGTGACGCGCGAATTTGACATTAGAACTAGAAACATATTACACAAGGCTCATTTGAAATGCATCTTGTTTGCGTCTGGATGCGTGGCATAAGCAGCATTTGCATAAATTTGCATGCAAATCTCGGATAGCACGGGTCGTCGACTGTTGGGCGCGCTCGTTAAATCGTAATTCAAACGCGACATCGCTCTCTTTCTGTCTTTATTCTTTCTGTGGCACGAGAAGAAGACGATTTGCACCCAATGCCATTAGCATAACCAGCCGGCTGGTGATAATAGTGTGAAACTTGCACCCACACCGCGAACAACGTTCGCCAGCGCACTAACTTTCGTTGGGCCGCGCCATTAGCTTTTATGATTATTGCGGGTGTGTGTGTTTGTTGGAAAGAATACCACGTGTGTTACACACACGTCTCCACAGTGGAACATAATAAACTCAAAAGGAAACGCAAGACTCACTGAAAGGCAGGCCGCACCACTTCCAGCACACATGTGTTATATATTATGTTTCTATAACGATGTAATTTTTGTATTGAATGAATTGGTGAACATTGAAACAAGTATGTAGTATTATTTGTCAATTTTATAACTGATTATTTCAAATTGGATGGTAAAATTAAAATTTGTCACAAATCTATTAAAAAAGATGATCACGATTTAAAAAAAATGAAATATTACTTGGTAAATGTATCAAAAATTGCTGATGTTGGTTAAAGTTGCACTTTGGAAATTATGCTTTTAATATTTTGATCCAGATAGCACTGCTAAGCCCACGTAAAGAACGTCTAGCGTCTGCCAAACTCGTCTTTCGCAAGTTAGCTCCAGCTTGTAATTATATGCGAACACGATCGCTAGCAATAAAGCCATAATGGAGAGTCGAGTCGTGAGGGGGTGTGTGTGGGTAATTAGCAGGCGGGGCAGGCTGGAAAGGGGCCAATTTGTGCCTGCATTGTGCCTGAATCAGGGCACATTGAATTGCAAAAGGTGAATACGACGGCAAATTGGCCGATATCCGGCTCGCTGGCTGGTCGAGTGAATGCAAGCCTGATTCCTTTGTGAACACTCTCGTGACAAGGGTTTTCCAAAACGTGCCACGCGACAAATGAAGCAATTAATGAGCGGATTCAACTGCGGGACAACAAAATTTTCACTGCCTAAAACGTCAGCCGAGAGTGTAAGTATGCTTTTAGCAGGAAATTATCATAATCCGATTAACACAAAATTTATACTGATTACTGCTCTTGTAATTGATAAAGAAATTTAGGAGCTAATTCCAATGATGCATAAGTTGAAAAGGGCGCGAATTTTCCGGCCTTAGGTACAAATGTCTGGCGTTTCAATAAAAAGAAGTCGGTGCGGGAACACGAAAAGATGGTCACATTGGGCCAAAGCTCCTATGCGGCCTCTCAGGCGCCCATGTTATCCACTCGGCGGTGTAATCGTAACTTGGTGAGCTCCCACGGAATGTGCCGAGCAGATGTTCGAGAAAATACAACAATATAATATACATACAAATAATGGGCGGAGTTTTTTTTGTGCGCTTTAAAAATAATTTTAATAACAGTAAGGCGTTGCTATACTGTATCAAAATTATGGATTGCAGAATTTGACTTAACACGGCAAACTTATAACTTAATTTAGTCAAATGCCCTTATTATCATAGTGAAATTAAAAAATCAAGTAATCTTTTTCATACAAGGAAAACCGAACCAAGTTGGTTCTACATTTCCACAAGGAAATTTGGGCAAAAAGCTGTTTGGTTTTCCTCTGTTGATAAATATCAGAGGAAATTTTCTTTGCTTCTCCAAAACCTCCCTAAAGTCTTCCCTTAACCCCTCTCGACGGACTCCGATGTAAACCTTGAACGACCTGGATTGACCTTGCAGCTTCTGCTTATGGATTCCAGTGATACAGGCAGTCCCCATAGCCTAATGACGAATAAAAGAAATAATTGATGATGTATTTTAATACAGGTTATGAAAAAAAACATACACAAAAAAATGTTGGGCAGTGCATTCTCCGCTGCCATTAAGGGCACAAACCAACAAGATCTAGTCTTGTTCTAAGCAAAAAATATTTATTTGGTTTTGTAATTCTTGAACTTGCATTTATGAAAATATGCGAGCATGTAGCCGAATAAAGCACCAACAGAAATGAATTCGGTTTACATATTCAGCATGTGGTATTTTAAAATTTGAATTGCAAAGCGTGTTTCACTGACAAGTTGGACTGAATGAAAGATTCAAAATCTCACACCATAATCCGCATCGACAAGCTTTCAATTCCGAATTTATTTACGCTAGCGCGTGTGTGTCGCGTTCAATTATCGCACATTCAGCGCTTTTCGGTGCGCTCGGCCGAATTCAAATGAACCGCCGTGGGTGCTGGCTTAAAGCCCCGCGCACTCAACATGCAAATATACAGCAGTGCCGCCTATGTGTGTATCTACATTAATAACCACTCTCTCGCAGGTTTGATTTAAGCGTGCACGGCTGTAAATTAATTTGCTCGCAGCTCCGACCGAGCCTACATCTCCTGTGGATACCTCTCATATCTCCCTCGCAGCCACTCCAGATTTATATGGCTGCGGCACGGGTTCTCGCTATGTTTTCTGGGGCCACAATTAATTTATCTCGCGGATTGGTTGGTGGTGTTCGAGTTGGGGAAAGGCAAAACGGACGACTGATCAACAAGCAGCGGAGTTATTGCTCTTTGCTGAACGAGGGATTAAATTACTTGTGACTGATTCACAGTTTATGTTTCAGCTGTAAATAAAAACAAGGGATTAAATTAAAACGCAGATTGTAAAGGCCGCCACAAGATATTCAAAATTGTATTTATCAATGATGGCAATGCTCTTTAAGAGTAGGATATGAAAAGCATTTTGGCGTTTTCCCCTTGATTGCATTTATCTTTCATATCATCATATCTGATGTAAATTTTCATCACTTGTAGCTATTGTAGGGATCTACTCATTTTTGAGGGCACCATTCTTCATTGCACTTCAAGCAGGATACTCCAATCCACTTCATATCGCATTACAAATTGCTTTATTCTCTTCTCCGAATGGAGTTCGTTCTGCTGTTTGCTTTTGGTACAGTCACCATAATCTCTGAGCACGCTTTCATTCAGCGATTCATCATTTCCAGAGCACTGCTACGTATTCAGCCATTTTCCTTTTGTGGCCACCTAACGGACACCCTCGCCCTCTCAGTAATAATGCACGTTTTATTAGAGTATACACACTGACTGAACGCATCGCCGCCTCGGCGCAAAGCAATTGGTGGATTTATGGTCTGCGAGATTGCGGCGAGAAGAATTTTTATGGCATTCCCGACTGAAAGAAGTATGCGAATAAACCAGCTACCGTGAAATTTCAAATTTCCAATAGCCATTAATCCAAATGGCCATGGCGAGAGTCGATTTCACCCCTTTTCATCCAGTGTAGCATAGATATTGTTATGTCAACAGAGGCACCAAATCTGCCAAGCGGGCTAGAAAGAAGCGCAGTTAGAAAAGCACAGACTGGAAGTAAAAAAGCGTTGCTGACAAAAACCTGAAATTTTGGCAGCTTGACAAGGCGCTTTAGAAACAGGGTTTAGCATTCGCGGAATAGAGCGAGTGTCAGTCCCGCCGGGACCTTTGACCTGCCATATATGGTGCAATAAAGCGGCAGTAAATCTATTAATCAGCACCCAGCTGCTCCTTTATGGACTCCTGGAGAAATGTGTCGCGAGAATAAGCGGCTCCAAGTGGCGCGATAAACGGCGCCCGATAAGACAAGCCGAGCATTATGCAGCCTGCACGACGCCGTCCCCCGCGGAGCCTTTATTTCCAACTTGATTGACCCGTCGCTTTTTTATTGTCCAATGTTTGAGAAAGTTACACGGTCCAACAAGCAGCAGAATTTGCTTGGGGTCATTTTATGCTTAGCTTGGAAATAAAATTCGTCTGGATTAGTTTAATGAATGTAAAAACATTGAAACAGTTATCTTGAAAAAATGTCTTCTTACTCGAGCATGTGAAATAATTTATCTGAAAGAATGTTAAGGGTTTGGCTTATGTCATAAATTTAACTTAAAGTGTAAATAGTAAATTTAATCAAATCTATTATTGGCAATGAAGCAAATATTGATTGAAATGCACTTAATGCAGCCTCTAAGCTTTGCACTAGCAAGAAAATCATAAAATTTGATAAAATTTTGAATTTAAGTTGTTCAGACATAATTGTGAAAAGATTCATCAAAATAGGAGACCTTAAATCAACTGTTGGATCCTTGCCCATCTTTGCTATAAATATTTAACTGTCTTCATCCAGAGCCACTATTTGTTAAAAGATTTTTCGTAGCAGAGAACTCTTCAGTCGTTGTTCTGTACAAAACAATTTATCAATTATTTACCAAGCGTGCGCCCATTTTTCATCTCGATTCTGGAAGAGCAAAAATAGGATTGCGAAAGCACTCTGCTCAAGGAAAAAATAAAACGCTGGAATGAGTTATTATGTTGGAGTGTCGCGGTAGGGCGTGCGTGTTACTCGAGCCATTTATCCGACCGCAAATAATGCATTAAATTCATTTGTGCTCACCACACATTGCGGAGTGTTTTGTTATTCGTGGGAGACGGTTTTCGCAACAGACTCGGGTTTCGTACAAACGTCTTTGGCACTCATACACACTCACACTCTCGGGCTTGCTTTTTTATTATTTATCCCCTCTGTACTTGATTGCCGCTGCAAAAGTCGCCAAAGTCACGAGCTGCTGAGGCGCTGGGAAATTTAATGAGATTGTTGTTTGTGCGTTGCTGTCGGCAGCAGTGAAATTGGAGTAATTGAATTGCGCTTGACAAAGAGAAGCGTCAGATGAGCAATTTGCTCAGCGATATATGCAACTGTTCTTTCCGCCACGCTTCATTGCCTTTGTCGTCGTGAGTGTGAACTGGATCATGGCTGGGCTGCTTGTATATCAGAGATTTCTTTTAAATTATGTTACTGACGTTTACTTTACTTACGCAAGAATGAAAAAAGAGTTTTGAAGGTTAATTGGCTTAAACTTCACTAAAATAGACTTTCAAGTCATATTTATTTTGTTCTTAAATATTTATGTGGCTTGATTCATAAAAATAATGAAATCAAAATATTTGGCCTCAGAATAAAAAATATTTTTAATTAGGATTGTGTCATAATGTTAAATACAAATATTTCTGTGGGCGTAACTCAACGACACGAAACTATTTGCACCACAGTTTGCTTTTAATTAATGGAACACACACTCTCTCATTTGGCTCATTTGCTACATTTCAAATTAACACCAACCAGTGGATTGTAATTTTTGCTTTCAAATTAGTCCGAGTCCTGCTGCACGCGTCTCTCATCAGCGTGTTTAACTGAAATGAGCGAGCCGATCGATGAGTACTGCAGCAGTGTATGACGATAACAATTATTTGCAAACTAACTGTAGGACGCCTTGGGGTCACTTTCTGTGAATTCGTAATGGCTGGTGTTGCGAATTTTATCACCTCTCCATACATTCGGCGCCAGAATGGTTGCCGTGGCGCCGGAAACGATAATTTGGCACCTGCGCCAGGCCATTGCAGCGGACATTACGATGATGAAGAGCCACCGGCTTAGTCGCAGAACAAACAGCGCGCGTCATTTTACGTTCGTGTGATGCTGCGACACTAAAGCCGCGGCAGAAATTGCGCCGCCTAAAGAGCTGGAAACGAGCACTAAATTGTACGTGAGCACTGTCATTTTAGTTTGTTTTCTTCCTCGCCCTCATTCACGCAGCTTTCAGCAGTTAAATGTGATAATCTTGACTAAAAGTTTTGTCAAAAATAAATCTGCAGGCTTTGTAAGACACCAGGGAAGTTCTAAACTGACAACAATTAGTTCGGTGAAAATTGTAGAAACTTCAAAGTGGTTTTCAAAAAAAGGCAGACAAGTTCTGAATGTACATAGTCGTTTAAACAATTTCTACGTCAGTTTGTTAGTGAATTTGTTGAAGTAAAATGGGGGAAAATAAAATTTTAATTAATAAATCTTATTAGAAATCGTCACAAAACACCGATTAATTAATTTTTTTAAAGGCAAAAATCTCTAAAACTAGGGATTTTGGTGGATGTGTGCCGTGTCAAAGGACGAATTTGCTATATAAATTTCACCTTTGATCATAAAAGATGTTCAATTTCAGCCGCTGTGAGAAAATTGTCTCCTCATTTTCGTCTCCACCGCGCGCAGTAATGAACGTCGAGTGCTGAACTCTGACCTACCAAAGCCAGGCTCGAAGCAACGTAAATTACCCTGGAGCAGCCGAGACGGTTTATTTTTTCCGCAAAACACGAGCAACGTAATGATTTTAATTAGGATTCCGCGCGAGCGCGTCTCTCTCACTCTCGTCTTATCAGTCAACTGCAGACGCCAAATTAGCCGCGTTTTTTCTTTCTCTCATCTCAGCCAGCGGGCGGCAGGCGAATTATGCAAATTGCGCGCATCAGCCCACGAAGGGTATTACTCTAGTGCGGCCGTGACAAATTCAAGCAATTAAATTTATTAGATAGACCTTCCGCTTGCGCTCAAGCCATTGCTTTGTCTTTCCAGCCACGTAGCCAGAACACATTTGCGCGAGCAGACGCACGTGCGCGCGCCGGCCGTTTGCTTCATAATCAAAATGAAAAATTATTCCCATTTGTTAAGTGGCACACGCGCCAGGGATGCTGACTTTGAGTCGTGCCGCTGGTGGGCACTCTGCAAGCAACTGATGCTCGACTTGTTTGCATATTTCGCCAGGGGAAATATTAAATTGTATTTGGCTACTATATACATGCTACAAAAACGTATATTTGATATACAAATATAACGGTTTATATAAATACTCGAAGCTCTCATTTCTGCCAATTTCAATTTTACATAGAACAAAAATGAATTAAAGACAACAGTTTTAAAGCCAAACAGCTTCAGGAATAACCATTGGATTACTTGTTGGAGCATTTTTCAACTGCTAAATCCTCTATGTATTTGATTATTAAAAATAATTTGCACGGACGTATGTCAGGAGTAATAATCACTACTTTACAAACAAACTTGCTTTCCTTGTTGTAATTATAGAGAAAAAATCAATTAAAAAATGAAAAAATGGGCCTTGACGAGCGATACGCAATTTCTCGACCAGTGCAAGTGTACCCCTAAGGTGGAAAATGTATATTAAGATGAAAAAATATGCCGTGGTCGCGAAGGGCAGTGCATCTGTCCTTATTAACTTTATTTGACAAAATTTTCACCCGCTTGTATGGTTCTCTTGGTATTTCTACTAAGTCGAATTGTGGGGGCGGCCATCATGCGCGGCCCGATCGGGTGGCGGCGCAGTGATTTTGCCTAATAAAAGTGTTTCAATAATCAGAAGATTCATTAAAAAAAACGTGACTACATCAACATAAAAATCAGTGGCACTGATAGAGACAAACTCCATAATAGAAATTCAAATACACATGCAAATCCGAGCCTTCCTGATCCCAGCGACCACTTCGTTATGGCTGCTGCTCATTACCGCTGCCACTCCAATTTGCAGGCAAGGAACGTGAGTAGTGTTTTCTGAGCACTCAAATGCAGCAGCCTCTTACTCCACAGCGGCTCGTGTGTGTCCTTCTTTTGCCATTTGTATCAATATAGATGCGCGGCGGTGGAGAAGAAAAGGCTGCCACTGGCAGCAATACAGACAGCGAGCTGCTCGAGAGGCTTTCAATCAAACACATCAAACGCGCGATGGATGATGTTGCCGCGTTCGCTTTATTTGCACCAGCCAACTCTCGAACGAGCAGAAAATTCGTTTGAGTGCTCCTTTTCCGTTTGAAAATATGCAAACACACGGCGTTTGAGTGACGGATTTAAATGTGCGCGCGAGAAACCTTTTCCAGCCTTCTTATAATGATTGAAGAATTTTAGCCGTGGATGAATGCATTGTTGGCAATTGCTTGATCCTAAAAAATGACCAACATTCAGTATACATATCAACTTGCTATTTTTTCATTGGTCCATTCCTTAATTTTATAAATTAATGTTCCAGTTGTTCATAATTGCTAGAGTCAGTTGAGTTTAATTTGTTTTTAAATCTGTTCAAAAAAGCTTATCATATATTGGTTAAATTTTTGTCAATTTTCACCTTATCAATAGCCAGATATTTTAGACGAGGCGTCAGTGATACATAAATTTGACGAAAATCAACATGCCCTTTCTGTGAGGGCCGGAAAATCTATAGCTCCTCTCTCTGGGAAAATAAAATGCCGATTGTATTCTGCTCGAAATTCAGCGAATTAGATATTGTTTCGTCTACAGCCCACTGTCTATATGGTTGAAAGCGAGGGTTAGCTTTTGTAACACAAACCTGAATTCTACCATGAACATATGACCTGTGCTACTGTAAAGGAATGTTTGAGGAACGTGGGAAATTTCCATGAAGTTAAATTAATTAAGAGCATTGCAGCTTCGGGCATATTTTCCATTATTTAGTACAATGAAATTCGCTAAATTTGTATGAATGAAAATTCGAGTGGTGCTTAACTGACGATTAGAGATCTGCAGTTCTGAATTTTCTTAAGCTCAACACTTATGTTTTGTATAAATATTAATTTATATATATTCTTTGAATGTGTTTAGGCATGAGTCAAAGTTGCTCTGCTGGTCCATTGCAATCGACATACTTTCAATTTAATTGATTGGAGAGTCAGAATAGGTTTACTTGATGCGTTCACAAGGATTATATATTATAAAACATTTTTTTGTGAGTTGAGACAATTAGTATGAAAAATGATACCATGATAGTATATCAAATCCTAATCTGGATAAATCCGGAGTCAAATATTGAAGTTGTTATTATTTAAATTCAAGTTTCCTTGGGTTTTATTTGTTACAAGAACAACTTGACCTCAAAAAACCAGAATAATTATTTTTTGTATAGAAAGTGCTTGGAAAAAGTTCCCCCTTATCAGCCTTTCTGCTTCTCTCGTTGATTGGACTTTGCCAGCCACGTTCCGGGCGCTTTCCATTCATTGTAAACAAACCCAACTTTTCCACAGGCACGCGAATACACGTTCCTCATTTCATTGAAAGAACTTTGGTCGTTACTGAAGAATAAAATGGTTGTTTATAGTGCCAATTGGAATCAAGCTAAATGCGCTCGAGCGAATAATACTGAGCGGCCAGTAATTGCACCTCTGACACTTTCTGGCCGGGCTGCAAGACAGTCAGTGCGACATTGACCCCCTTAACTGCATCTGCTCTCACCGGGACTAATTGATTAATTTACACATCGTGATACGAGTCTGCATCGTATGCAATTATGCACGATACGCGCCACTTGATATGTGCGTTTGCCGCTTGCGTAATGACGCTGTGATAATATTGCATGTAACTCTCGTGTGTGTTTGATTAGTTAGTACTTCGTTACGGTCTCGATGGGTCGAAGGTGTTTTAATGTTGTGTGTACTCTCCTGCTGTTACTACTGCTGCAGCACCGGGAGATAACATTGACACTCAGAATGGTTGGGCAGCGTGTGTTGCAACGAACTGAATTCTCAGAATGGCTTGCGGTTTGATGGGTACGATTACCATTACTCGTGTAACAGTTCGCGGAACAATTTTCGCCAAAGTACCACGTAAAATTGTCTGTAGGTCTATGATTGAATTTCATATATTATGTTGGTTTTCCGAAGTTTTGATAAAGGTGAAGTTTGTTTGTCTTATTTCCCGACAATCTGTAAATAAATGCTGTTCTGAACACACTGTAAGCTTAAATGGTTACTAAATGCAAAAATTTTCTGCTTCTTTGCTTTTACCAATAATTATTAGATCAAATTTGCTATTAACAGAAAGTTGCAAAAATTATTTCCAAAAATTAGCCTATCGCCATATGGAGATAGTTTTCAAGATTTAAATTTATTGTTATAATGATGCTCTAAGCTTGCTTCCCACGCCATGGTGAATAGATGTTTCAAAATATTTTAATTGACAAGTAATTATTTTTAAACGGTTAATAATCTCGTTTACTAGAAGCAAATGATTACACTTATCAATCTTGACTAGAAACACATTAAATCTATACTGTTTATTGTTCAGCTGTCTCTCTATAGTCAAGTAGGACTGCAGTCAAGCAGCGACAGCTAGTCTGGGTTTATCGCTGAAAACCATTTTTCTAGCTTACACAAACCGACTGTGTGCGTAGAAAGAAATTTTCAGCTTCTTTTTTCGTGCAACATGCAAATATCGTCGGCAGTCTCGTGATTCTTGCGACCGCAATTTGTCATTCTTGGCGCGTTTCTCGCCCGTCAGACCGTAATAGGAAAAAAGAACAGAGAACCTTCTTTTTCGGCACACGCCAGCGAGCATATTTTGGGCTCCATTCGCACCCCTTTGTTTCACGCAGACCCGAGCAGTGACAATGCATGTGCCCGACTCGGCGCCACGCACACTTTATTAAAATTCAGCAGCGACACCCAAAAACAAGACATATAAACCTATTTTCCTACAATTTTCTTTCTCTCCGTTTGCAGAGCTGCGGGTGCGAAAATAAACGCGGCAATGAAACCTTCAACGATGATTTAATTTCAAGCTCCAATTCGGCGCTAACTGCTCCATAATAATAGGACACGATTTGAACTAAATGCTTAACTTCCATAGAGTTGAAGAATAAGTGGAAAGTATAAAACTGCTGTTACAGCAAAAAAACGCACGCTGCTATTTTTGTTTTTGTTCTACAGAGCAAAATACACAAACAAGGATATTCAGTACAAAAATTCATAAAAACTAGTTTAAAAAATTTTAAAATGTCAAAACTTGAAAGTAAAATTAACCAGTTAGAAAGGAGAAGCTAGCAGAAGTATAAATAAGGATTTTGGGAACATTTCAAGTGCTAATTCTATAAATTTGCTTGCAAATCTCTTGTGCTCGTTTTCAAAAGAAAATTTTAGAGCGATTCAATGCATTCAGAGCATTAATTTTATGTCATATATATCATATGAGAGATGTTTGGTTTTAATTTTACTGGGCACGATGGACTTTAGGCTCGTTCAGAGTCAAGTATGCCGCGTAGCCTCTTGAATCGCAGGCGACGCTTTTCAGTTTAGCTCTGGCAGCATGGCAATAATGGCAAATAACCGAGTTAGCAGAAAATTTTCCCAATCGCGGCGAACGAGTGCGTGCGGCGGAGTGCCTCTCGACGGACAACTCTTTGATTTACTGGCAAAAGTGCGCGCGCGGCTCGTTGCGAGTTTGGTTTGTTTCCATTTCCTGCGAGTGATGCCGTCTTGACCGACGCTGCGACAGGAAATTGCTTTGACTAACTCATCGCTCTCTCGCTGCAATTTCACGGGCACCCAGCCCCAGCAGGCGACGGCGTATTTATGCCTTTTCCCTGCCAATATTCGATATGAAGCAGCACTCTGCTGATGCTGGAATGCGACGTGCGCCAAACATTGGGACGTGCCTTCTCTTTCCACTGTTTTCACCGGAAAATGTCACTTTTCTTTTCAAGCCGCTGTGGAGGTGGCTGATTTATTACGACTCGCAGGACGAGAGAGAATGTTCTGCCTCTCTGTTGCAGATAAGCCATATTGACACTGCAGCCAAAATAGAATTTTTATTGTAATCAAAAGAGATGCGACATTTTTCTCTTGAAGTCTTTTTTTTTTGCCTGGCTGTCTGTATTATTAGAACGTATTTTGCTTCCTTATTGTAATTATAATGTCTGAAAAATTTCCAGATTTTAATTTTAGCAAGTTTCATACTTTCAAAATTAAACATCCAGAATTCCAAATCTTTTTACAGACATTCAAAAGTATTATTTTTCTGCTATAAGTTTATTCCCCTCTGTCGGAAGGAGAAAAAATGTTGCAATACTGAGTGTGTTTTGAAAAATTTGACTGCTTTTCAGCTTGCATATTGTTCGACAAAGTCAAATTAGATCGAACTGAACCCCAATTAGCAAAGAAACTGTTCTGGTTTTGTTGCATTCCCTTAATCAGGTCGCGCAACACCTGATGTGCACACACGCATATTTCTAACCTTTTGACACTGTGCAATTTGCACATAATTCACTGCGGTGAAAAGAGTTCCCACCACAGAGGAGCAGAATATAAAGAGCGTCACGCGCGCGCCTTGCGTAAAAAGCCTTTTCGCACTCAAAAACGTCGTCGGTGATGACGCCTCCGTCGTCAAGTGTCGCAATTTGCGGAGCTGAAATGCAAATGCCGCCGCTCATTACTCGAATGTGTCAAAGATGCTGTCGCGGAGCAGGACAAAAATATCATCTGGCACTTTGATGGTGCTGCGAAAGCATTCTCGCGACTCCAATTTGCACTGAGTGGATTTTTTGGCCTGGTGCACGCAAGTAAATTTGATTAATGCACGCGCCGTGAAAGCCGGTTTGAGCTTTGACGTGCTTTTTGTTCGCGGAAAATCGCGGATTTGTCCGCGTCGCCTTGGTGACAGGTGCCACAAGCCGCTCTTACAGAACAAAAACCAATTTTTCACCAACCAAAAGCAAAAAGCCCTGGGATGAAATTGTTAAAAAAATGAACAGCAAAAGTAAATAAAATTGTGTTTGCTGTGTTTCGAAAATTTGAAATATAAAGCCGCATGATTGTTTACAAATGGAGATAAAAAAAAATTAAACGTAAATGTCCTCTGCACTGCCAGAAAGGGCACAAACTGACAAGGACAAGACTAAGTCTTGTTCTGATCGATAATTATAATTTATGTAAATTTTTTTGACTCTCTCATCGTGGAATTAATATTATAATTGTTAAATATAATTTTGCAAAAAAAACTTAAATTTGAAACTCATGGTCAAACAAAGTCTAGATTGGTCTCATAATATACTGCGATTCATAGGACAGTTTCGTATTTTTAGGCAACTCCCACAAGAACATTAAATCAAAAAGTAATCTAGCACTCCTCCACGTGCGCGGCAAAAAAGTAATTTTGCCACCGCGCGCTGTGTTCACATTTCCATCTCAAAGCCGAGGAAGACTCTTTTAGCCTTTTCTTTATACAAACTTTTCATATAGGGCAAGGAAAAACAATTTGGAGCGCACACCGCGCGCTCAAAAGAGTTGCACCGTTTTTATCTCCAGCACTTATGCACAAAATATTGAATTTTGCACACACTCTCTTGGAGGCAGACCGACCTTCATTTTCATAAAATTTCACGCTGCGGAGAAAATCGATTTCGGCCTCGTTTCCTATTTTCTATCCTAGCGTCCGTTGGGTTACAGAGACGACGGAGCAGCGCAGAAATTGCTGCAATGTGTGTGTAAAGCCCGATCGCTTCAGATCACATTCTCGTAAATCTTGAGCGCAAATTTCTTGCACAAACGCTCGAAGCCGATGGTGTGCACGCTATTCAGGGCGCAATCTTCAAACGATCTGAGAGTGTCATTGAGCAGACCTGGCACATATTCTACATACACCACCTCTGAAAATGAGTGGTGGTTTTATCCTTATTAAACGATAGCAAATTTAATATCCATTGGCGTTGATGAGTATTTTCACACTCTCAACGGCAGGGAAACAAAAAAAACTTATGATAGTAGATCATTTTGCAAAATGCACCATTCCATTTTATCGAGCTTTGATTGGTTTTTTCCTTCTGCATGTAAGTAAATACCGAGCTATTTTGAAGGTAAATTTCATAAAATTGACCAGAGTCACTTTCCTCATGAAAAGTAAATTATTGCAACTACTTTTCCGCAAAAAAGGCCTAACTGTAAGGGAGGCTCACTCTATAGTATGTATTAAAGTAAATTGTCATTTATATGTATATTTTATTCTTTTAATTATTCATTCAAGAATTTTCCTTTTCTTCTCTAGGAAAAATAGCTGGTTTTTACTTGCAAAAAAATGCATATAAAGAAATATGCTCAACTCCAAATTCAGAAAAATGAAGAGGAGAAACCGACTCTGTTATATAGAAGTAAAATAATTAAGGAAATAATAAGGAATGGAAGAACTGTCACATTAGTTTTAGGGTGTTTTACTGTTTTCGGTTTATATTTGAATTTGTTGCGCAGGATTGCCGCATTCTAATCTCTACCATAATATACCATCAAAAATAAAGTCGATTTCAAGTATGAAATATCAAATAGCCTCATCTCCGCAGGGGAAATCCGCAGCAGGGATCATAAAGGAGTACAAAGCCTGCACGCAGACACACACATTTATGTAAATATTGGTGAACTGACCATGAAGCTGAGCAGACGTCCGCTGGCCAAAAAACGATTGTGCGTTCCGCTTGAAACCGCCAGTACGACTCTCAGGGGAGCGATTCGAGGTTAGCTGGGGGCGGCTGCGGGGGTGGTGGCCAGGGGCGGCCAGTTGGCTGAATGAATGGACACACCATTAGGCTGCGACACGACAGCGGGATTTCGTCGGCCATTCGTCTCCGGCGTGCAAATAAAAGCAAAAGCGATGCCTCTAGGGCCGGCGAATTTTGACGAGCGTGCGAACGAACGGGTTAAGCGGCCGGCCGGCCCGTCTCTGGGCGCACGAGAGAACAGCCCCGTGGCGGCTCCATTGTGCGCGGTCCACGTGTCCTAATGATGCTCACCAGACGACCGTTTTGACAGCCAGTTGGCCTTTCTTGCGGGGAAAACGGGTCGTTTGCTCTCTGCCAACACGGTGTGATGGAAGACGCGGTCGCGTGCGACAGAATGGAGCTTCTTGTTGGGTTTTACTTCGTCAAATAGAGCATCGGGTTTGATGCTCTGCTGCATGTCTCGGTACATAAATCATGTGGTTTGGTGTAAAATTGTCTTTTTTAATCGGAAGAAGGGAAAAATGCAGGGAAATTATTCATGTGAGATTATTGAAAACCATGACAATCTCCAAGAAGGAAACTACCGTGAAGTGCAAAACGGAGTTGCAATCAGAAATAACGGAATATCGATTATTGTGACTATTGCGAGTTTTCAATCACAAGAACGATTGGTTTCAACGTCCCTTTACGTCAACTTAGAGCAAAACCGATAATAGAAATGGAATTTTACATTAGAATTTAACTATATGAGCTAGATGGAAATAAAAATCTATGATAAAACAACAACGCACGAGAGATTATGAATCTTTCCTGGAAAATATGGCATTTTAATTGAATGCATACATATAAGACGTGGATATGGATGTGGAAAATGGGTACATCGCAGCACTGCTGTACTTACACCTTGAAACAAACTTCCCTCCTCGTTTCATTATTTTAAGAAGCGGTATTTTATCCCGACTAAACAAAAGAAACGCTGAAAAATAAAAGCGGCTTTCCTCAGCTTTCATCCCTATTGTTTCCAGCGTCGTTTTTGCTTCTCCAACTCGAATAATAAGCCTAACAGCAAGGTGGACACTTCTCGAAATAAAAAGCAAAAAGTGGCCGCAGAAAGGCCTTTCGCTCTCGCGTTTAATTTATTTTATACACAAGCTGCAAACAAACAAACAAACACACGCCAGGGACGGTTCTATGTACAAGCGTGGCCCAGGCTTGCAGCTCTGCGCTCCACAAATTGGGGCGCAAATGGCTCTCGACCCCGACGGAGGAAGAGACAATTTATCTACGGGAAGCAGTCAATTCGTCGCTGCAATTTGTCTCTCCGATAATTGTTTTTCGAGGTATGGTGCGAAAATTAGTTCGGCGCCAGGCGCATGTCCGTTTACAAATGGGAAAGGTGGCAATGTTTAGTTTGGAATATTTTTATTATGCGCAAGTTGGCTCAGCTGTTTGAATAATGTATTTCATCACCTCTCAACGGGCCAATTAGGTCAAATGGATCTGTCTCGTGTGTCAAAACATAGCATTTGTTATTGTGACAAACAGAAAGGTCCAGGACAGGAGTAGAAAAAAATAAATACTAACGCAAACTGTAGCTTAGAGGGTTCATTTAAGTCTGTTAAACACAGCACTTGTTAATTTTGGCCACCACTATTGCTGAATTATTGTACGTCATTTCTGGATAATGAGTAACGACAATTGTTCAAGGTGAACTTTGCAAGCGCCGTTACACATCTTAAACAGAGAGTGATTGCAAAAGGAATTAGACTGTGACAAAGCAAATATTGCCATATTCATTGTCACATGCATGAAACGCCAGATGACGAATGGAATAAGATTGATTGAATTTTTGTTCTTGGTTACTTCGCATACGGTTTATATGGTACCTTAGCCCTCTAGGTTTTTTAAACCATCTCTGAACAAATACTGTTTCAACCTTTCTCAACAAAGATGTATCAATTGATTCAGTAATTAATTATTTTTGACAATGTACCATTTATTTGCACTCTGACTTGGATGAGAATTAACAACAATAATTTAGTAACGTTCGTTATACTACGAAAAATTCAATAAATTTGTACAGAATTAATTAATTAAAAATAAATAAATACGTTGGAAATTCTCCCTCCACTAGTGATGTTAACAACCCATGTTTTATCCAATAACCTATTATTAAATCCTCGATGAAAATCGAAAGCTATCATACAAAGCGTTCGATAATTTAATAAAACCACGTGACTGCGTCTCTCTTTCGGCAGCAGACTCGCAACGCTCTCTCATTACAGCATCTGCTGCCATTGATCGTCTTTTCTGCTGTGCGGGAATCTCGATTTTGCGTGCTCGACGGCCACTCGAAGCGGCACTTGATGCACCAATCTGCCGTCGGAGCGTCATCACGAATTTCGGTGTTCTAAACGGTGAGTGCCTGCCGATTTTTTGCGCTGGCAAAGCAGCCGAAAAGGCAACGAACCATCGCTCTCTCGCATCAAGCGACTCTCTGCTCATCTATCTCGGCGATAACTCAATAATAAGGCTCACTCGGTGCGTCTCGCCTCCGGGGAGGTTTGATATCGCATCCCTTAAGATCTGATCGAAAAACCAGCAGCACGCCGCCATTTGCGACGAATGGACCGAAATTTGATTTTGTCCCCGTTGCTTTTTGCCGCGTCAAACTAGATTAACTGCGCTCTGCTCATGTACTCAGCCAGTGTTCGTTTCCCTCTCCAATTTAATATACTGACTGCTTCTCCTCTTGCGCAGCATAACTTAAAGAAATTCAATTGCAGCCCTCGTTAGTCTGATTAGTAAATTAAAGTGGTTGTGTAAGGAAGCATGACCAAATATATGTTTTATTCGTTTTATATCACACTCAACGGGCAGAGCTACCGTGATATTCCTTAGCCCTATATAACTATTTGTTCTCCACGAGAAGGACAATTGAAATCCACAAAAATGTTGATGTGTCACGTTTAAACTGCCTGGGGTGGCAGTTCCGAGAAAAACGATAACCACAGAGCGAAGTGTCCAATTCGCAACCGCATGGTATCAAGACCGTATGTTTGCACAGCTAGAGAGGCTGCCCTCGTGCTTACATAATCGCTCCTCCACCTTTTCGTACGTGGATATCTGTGCGCGAGATTAAAATTAGAGCAGCTACAGCGGCGCGGGGACGGCGTTATCGACGAGAAACGCGCTGGTCCGCGCGTAATTACCTCTCGCGACTGACTTTTCGCGAGTCAGTGTGGGTTTCACACAAGAGATACACTATGTGTACATTCGGTATCCCAGTGGCGTGTCTCACCAGTTTCTGACGAGGGATTTTTTCCCTAGGAAAACCGGTAGTCTTTTTAAAAGATCCAGTTGAATCTGGGAAAAAAACTGCGTTCCACTAAGAGGCTGTGCATATATTAAACAAGCAAAAAGACTCCCATCTTCTCGCAAAAACTTCCTCAAACTTTCTTGGCGTAAACCCTGGAATCTTTAACAAAACCCCACACTCCTCTGAACAAAAAGATTTCACGGACAACTTTGCAAAGACATAAATCATGCGGTCCCTTTGGGTGGTTGTTGTCAAAGCAGAGCGCGGTCTCAGGCAGCTCTTTCAACACCGACTCACGCCACTGTTTACGACGAGCAGTGAGTTAGTTTAAGTAAGTAGACAGCTGGAACCTGAGAGCAGAGGCAGAGCAGCGCACGCTGACTTTCTCCTTCGATCAGATCTGAATTCCAAATACAGCTGGTAATCTCGGCTTAATGAGCCGCGCGCGCGAGAGAGAGGTCAACCAACTGGTGGACCACTGGCCACGCCTCGCCGTCGGCCAAATCAATCGTCGCGCGGCCACCGCTAATTAATTAAGTTTGGCCGCCCCCCGCGGGCCGCCGCCGGCCGTCCGCGGGATGTTTGCTCAGAAAAAGAGAAGCCAGCTTTGCATTGTCTGCGAGATGAAGAAAAATTGGAGCAGAGCCGCAAAAAATTGATATAAATTACTCGCGGCACAACGATCGACTGGGTGTTCAGCTCGGCTGGAGAGAGAGAACAGACGAGAGGTATTTTAATATTGTTAGAGAATATTTTGCCGCCGGGTCGCCTCGTATTCACCCGAAAATTCGAAAACGTTAATTCCGGAATGTCAGTATGAGCATTTCGTTTTAAATTGTTCCTAGAATTATCACAGGGATACCATTTCTGTCCTCCAAAAGCAATGAGCGGGACGCAGACATGATGGAGAGCCTGGATTGATGGATGTGTGTCGAGCTGACAGTATACTTTACAATAAAGTTTATTTTGACATGCCTACCGTCAATAATTATGATACCACATTTGCTACATCCAATAATTAAATTAGATGAGGGGTATACATAGAATATAGCAAGCTAGATTGTTCATGTCGAAGATAGGTGCACCTTTCACAAATAGTTGTATCGAATTAATGCCTTTTCCACAAGATCGATACACACAACATGAGCAAAGAATTTAATTTAATTTATTTTTTCTGGAAGCAAAACAATTACATAAAATTAATTGAAAAAATCTGCGGTGACAAAGATTCCATCTTTTGTTAGGTCTTGTAACACATTGAGTTCATATATTATCACACATTTTTAAAGTCTCTAATGGCTCTCCGTTTTGAGTCACAGGGCCGGTAAATTTATTGCGTTACCGGCGGCGAGTGTGGAAAATTTATCGATCCTGTTTTATTGGTTTTCACTGGCGCGAGATGCATTTAGGGGCCAAAATTTATTGAGAAAAATTGCGCCAACCTGGCTAAACGTGTTTGACAAATTTTTACACTGGTGCGCGTCGTGTGTGCCAGCAGTCGCGTTGTAAGCAATGCGATTGAGATCAAAGCTGCCATTTAATTAAATCGTTCCGACCGCGAGGCAAACAAAAACACTTTCCACTGGCCGTTAATCCATTAGACTGCAGCTTTAAAAAACGGACTCGCCCGAATATTTACTCACTCTGTTTTCATATGGTGGAAACGGTTGATTTTTATTCGCATGCTTTCTGCGAAAATATTTTCCCAATCCTGTGTGATTAACCGTAAAATTTGTAATATTGAGATTTAACATACCCAGGTTTATATCTGCGTTCATGTTTTTGCTTGATTTATTCATTTATATTTTTTGTAAGCTGCATATCTATGATTTTTACTTTTTGTTTCGGCGAAAATCATTTAACGATTGGCATGATGCAGAAACTAAATTCATATCTGCTGAGTATATGGTTTATCTTGAAAATTTGATTCCTTTTTGTGTTAGGTAAGTTGGTCCAGAGCCAAAAGAGTAAGAGCGTGAAATTTATGGCCAGATTCTTTGAATGACGAAACATTTTATTTCTACTGGCGCGAATTATGCAAGAAGTGAGTCCCAGTTGATGTAGTGCCGCTTCTTTTCAAAGAGAAGCAGTTTATTAATAACCACACAAAAGCCCATTCGAGGCTAACTCGCGCGCTCAAAGCTATGCGCGTGGTGATAAAAGGTCGGGCCGCCGCTGCCGGCGCCGGAGAGCAGGATTTTGTGCAGGGACCAGGTGGGCCCTGACATCAATGAACCTGCTCTGCAGATCACGCCTGCGGCTTAGGTGTGTGTGGGTGAATGTCAATGCAATTACGGCCGGCGAGCGCCCCAGGGTCTATTTTCGCGGCTGTCCCTCTTGGTGCGTGTGCTTCGCGTTTCACGCGCGAAACCGGAGCTCAATTGCGTTCGGTGTCGTGTTTCGCGCGAATCTGAATAAGCCGCTCTTTAGCCACCACTTATGATATCGATTGCAGCGAGCTCTTGAGAGTGCCTCAATGGTTGCAAAAGTACTCCAAATGTTTCAGCTAGGCAAAGGACATGACTGACGAAGAAGTTAAGTTGAATTCGACGCGACTTATATTTGAAAATTTGCAAAATAAAGGTTTTTGCACTATTTGAAAAGGAAAACTTGTCTTGCTCGTTTTAAAATTTTATCTTACGAAATAATTAAATTCATGGAATCCGGAACGATTGCCATAGTTAAATGTTTGAGTGAACTACTTTCATACATAGCCCTGAGTGTAATTAAATTAAAATCACATATGCTGTGGGTTAAAGAATTATAATGATAATGTACAAAAGTTAAAAGTTGAAACGTCTTGTCAGAGTAATAGCGCGTTGTCGCCACTTGCAGCATTCTTGCCAAAGGAAATGTGACCTCGCTTGTCTCATGTTCTCTGCTATTTCTTCATACATCGCAATCAACACAAACTGGGACAATTTCGAGCTAATTTCCCACACGGTGCAGTACAGCGGCAAAATCCAAAGCCCGTCGCTGCCTAATGGTAATGACAGGAAATAATTACAAACGCTGCGTGCATTCTAATAAGCTCTTTTCCATTCCGTCCGCTATTCAGGATAATTTGGCATCTCTCTATGCTTGGAACATGCCACGAATTCTCATGTACGTAAATTCAGCAATTATTGCAGACAATTTTCCGCCCTCAATCGATTCGCATAAAGGTCAAAAGTGGTTGGGTTGTTCGACTCACGAAATAGAAGCCTATTGAAATCTGCCATTTGCTGCCATTAAAGCGGCAAAGTTCAGCAATCGTCTTACCTGGAATCAAAAAGAATAAAATTGATGCTTAATAAAACGAAAAATTACTAAAATAAACTATTTGAAAGACTCATGATGGGTAGGTAACTGTTAGGGTTTTACCTGACGAGAGTACGATCGCATTAATAATTGTTGAGTAATGAGTAAACTTATTTATTAATATTTTTCAACAACTGAACTGCCGTAAAATTTAACAGGTTTTAATTAACTTGCAAACAAAAATTTTGTTGGTTAAAAATATTTAGATCGGTAGAAACCAAAATAGCCAAAAGGCAGTTTTTACGACACAAGATTTTTTACAATTTTTTTTGCAATTTCAAATTATCGTGTGTTTGTTATTCTTTGCCACAGACCGTGCGGGAGGAAATTTATAGTCTATCACAAGCCGGCAGCAAAATCCCTTTCGATTTAGCGCGGAATGCGTCCGCGTGGCCCGTTTTTGCAATGATTTATCGGCGATTCGGCCGGCCAAAGAGAGGGTCTGACGCGTCGCACGTTCGCCGCTGAAACTTTGGTGTGGGGGCCGCTTCTTCGGCGGAATCCGCCTGACAGCGGTCCTGAGCTCCTCCAGACAATACTAATCGAAACGCGCTTTCCGCAGCAGCTGTTCTACCAACTCAATGCCGACGCAGACAGAAATTAATTGCAAATTCCTCTGCGACGCACTGAGAGAGTGAGAGAGGAGGCGAATATCATCATTTTGGCATTAACTTCGAGAAGTGCGCTAGCTGCTTATTGTTTGCTAACTTGATCAGAATTAACATCATGGTGGTGGTTCAAGACAAACAAGTGGGAATGGCACATTCCCTGTCTCTCTGGGACTAAAGCGTCCAAGTGCTCATCAGGCGTTGGGTTTCATTGTTTGCGGTCAGTTCAGCAAGTAATATTAAACCAAAGAAGGTTAACTATTCGCAGCTAAAAAATCTTAAAATACGCTTTATTCAAGTGTACCTGGAAAGAGCGCGTGTTTACAAAAGCTTTCTTTTATTGCAAAGATTTGTTAGAATCTATAATGAAAGTCGGCTAAAATCTAATATTATAAATCTCATTTTAAAATCAGCAAACGCATTACTAAAAATAGTAGTTCCTCGAAAGGGGATATAGTGCAAAATACGTCTATGAGGGTCTATCAGCAAGCACGAATTTCTCGTGAACCAGGCTGAATGTGTGCAGCAAGCCAAAGGATGGCGCAGCTTTTGAATGTGCGGGTGAGCCAACTTCATGAAAGTTATTAGCGATGCACAAAGGACGAGCGAGATTCCAGAAGGACGACGTCTCCATGCAAAATGGAGAGGGAAAACGCCGGCGGCTCGTCAGCTTTTCCCATAAACGTGTATCGCTTTTGTCCAAGGCGGAGGCGCCGCCGACAAAAGCAGAGTACTGAAAAATGGCAGAGAGCGACTGACTCTATCTCTCTCTTTCTCTCTTCAGTCAGTCAATATCGATGCCTTTTGCCGGCACGACTGTAAAAAACGCGCACCAAACTCCTCCAGCACACAACACACGTCTCTCGGTGGAAGAGAGAGTGCAAAAAAAACTGCATTCCGGACGTGTGCGAAAACCCCTTTCCAGAATATATATCCGCCGAAAGGACGATCGCCACGGATGAATTTGTTGCGGCACCGATTTGTTTCCCTCCATGTAGCAAAAAGCTCCATTTTATGCGAACGCGTTTATTCTTGTTCACCTTCTGAGGAGCGGCTAGTGGCCTTATTCGTTTAACTATTATTTTTTATGTTATTTGACACTCACCAAAATCTAGGAGGCTTTTTTCTATTTTATCTCTTACAAAAATACAAAGGCTTGTTCAAAGAAGTTAAAAGCTCTTTGACACAAGTCTGACTTTAGTCCAAATGTTTCCTAACCTTGCAAAACTGCGTATTACCTTTTCTAAAACCACAACTGAATTTCGCTTGTCGAAGAGTAATTTGCCCACATGTCTAAATGTGTAACAATTCGAAATGAATTGATGGAGACCATCACATCATTCAGGGTGACAAAATCGCGACCATAAACGACACGTCAAATTAGCGAGCGACGGGATCGAATTACGGTTTCGTCAGAGCTGCCAAACGAGTATACAAACTCAAAAAGAGCTATCGACAGCAGCAGTCTGTCCAATGGCGTGCGCGACAACGTTTGCTCCCTTACTAATTCTATATGTGCATGTATGTTTGCATATGACGTGCACCATGTGTTTCGGTACACAAATTCATTTGGGCAGCGAGCGAGCTAGCGAGGCCGACAAGAGAGGGCAAACAAAAACAAACGCTTGCCCCTTTATTTCGCGCACGCGACCCTACGAATTCGGCGCGCTCTTTGTGTTTAGTTTGCCGCACAAACATATGCACATATACTGAGAACGGTACACACTCACACAAACAAAGCTGCATTCAGGAGACATTCGTGTAATTGTGTTGACGCCGGCTGAGGTGCTTTCCAGGCCTTTGAACCCGTCCGACCGGCCACAACAATGACTCGGCCAGCGCCCAGCCTCGCGATCTATTTGTTCCGCAAAGTCAATCAGCGAGTGCACACACCCACCGTCTCGCATCGGAAAAAAAGGGTGTGCTGCACGAGTGAGGAACGACTTTTTGAATGGTCTGGTTCAGTGATGCGCAAAAGGAATGACTTCCACGGAAATTCCAAAATGTGGCCTTGCAAATTAACATTTTTCATAAAAGAAATTGCATAACATCCATAATGCAAGATTTATTACTGAAAATTCTCTCAATTATCATTAAATGCTGCATCTTGTGCAAATTTTGCATCTTTAAACTATTTTTTATTGTATTCATTAAGGAAAAGTTCAAATGTAAGATTTTTCATTTTTAAGAACGAACCGTAAAAGATGATAATATTTTACTGCAGTAACTAATTTTTGCAAAATACAATAAGAGATAAATACAAAGCTCTTTAGAAAAAATTATTTTTACGCTCTCAATTGCCAGTGGGACTAATGTTCATTATTAGTTGCTAAAAATAAATAATATTGTAAATCAACTCAAAATTATCTTTGCCATTTGTTTAGCATCTGAATCATTCAAGAAGAAAACTATCGATATTTCACATCAGGCAAGTAAAATACTGGTCATTTACATTAAAATGAATAATATTAAAAAAATCCATATTTGTAACAGGCTTGTAGCCCGAGTTTAGGACCCTTTAATTGAAAAAATAGAAGATAGAGTGCTTTGAAGACGGAAGTAAGTTTGTGAAGTGATATTTGAGCAAGCGGGAGGTTAAATTAATATTAATTGAGCGAACCGTCCCACCCACTGCCAAATTACACTGCGGCGAAACTACACATTGACTTATTGAATTCGGCTAGTGACAGCGGCAGCCGGCACCGAACTTACAGCAGCGAATTATTCATGTAACATTCGGACAACCGCGTAAAAAAGTTATTTCGCCGGCACAATTGCTGCAATAAAGCTGGTGTTTGTGTGTGTACGTCGTGCAGCGCTGTAAATCTGGCCGCGAGCACGTGTGGGTAGCGGCAAGAATCGCACTGTCCAGTTTGTTGTGTTAGTTTGTTTTGCACGTATGTATTGTACGATATGAACGATTGTACATGATAGGCGTGTGAAATGCGCGTCGGCCGCCTCCCGCAGGAGTGATAAACCGGCTGATTAAATCGCTTTTTATCGACCATTACGTAAATTGGAAATATGGCCAGGCGTGCGGGCGGCATTGTAAAACGACAACGCGCTTGCTCTTTTGCGGGGGCAAAATTAAAAAGGTTGTTTTTGTGAGCAATTCTGCTTGATGATGGTTGCTGTTGGGTTTCATGATTCACGCTGCGGATGATTTCATCAAAATAAAAACATATTTGGTCCCTTTAACTGTCTTACAGCAATTTTCATAGCCTAACTTAATTTTACAAATGGCTCCTCTCCGAGGTTTGTTACCAGAATAGGCAGAAAAGTGAAATTTGGTTTAATTAGACCCCCTTTTGTTTGTGGTTACTCCTCTGAATTTTTATTAATGAAATGCTAAACATGCAAGCTTAGAAGTTCCACAAAAATTACAAAATCAATATAAAAATCTGATTGACCTTGTGTGAGACAAAAAAATTGATTAATTTGATTTTTATTGTTTATTCTTACTAGCTGCAGATATATACAATACAAGAAATTATTAAAACACAGTAAATGGGTAGCAATGCTAGCAGAAAACTACAAAAAAAGATTGAAAAAACTGAAAAGTAATTTCACACCGCACTGATTGTGAGCCCTCAGTTCATACATTGTGAACATTTTTTAGTATTTTTCCCTTTTCCCGTTTTTCCATTCTAAACAAAAGACTTTCACCGCGGTCCATATTTCCTTTCTGGCAGCGAAGAGAGGAAGTTGGCAGCGATTTGTGCTGACAAACCAAGCATCAGGGGGTCTTAGCATCAGCGAATCATATTTTATTGCAAGACTCTAGCACTTTTTCGCTGTCAGCGACTGAATAAATCGCTTATAAATCATCGTGGACGCTTAAGAAATTTATGACTCGAATAATTAGTCGCTAATAATTCGCTCCTTTATTGGCAGAAGGCTGTAACGGAGCTTTTTTGTGGACTTTCAACGACCAGCATGATGAAATTTCGTCCTCCGCACGCGTCACCTGAGATATATGATTTAAAGGTGCTGAGTGGGTTGTTAATCTTTGTGAACGCAAAATATTAACTCAGGCACAATCACACTTGCTGGATAAAATTAGGCCTCATTTTGAGACGGACAACTCCAAGCAATATGTGACGTGTCATTCAAGTATATAACAAAACAATTTTTATATTATCAAAATTTAATTTTAAAAATTTGACGCATTTCTCCTAATTTGATAGTTCTTATATTGGATCGCAATGAGTACCTTTCCGTTCGTTCAAAGTTCTGTGTAAATTTAGAACTGAAAATTCAAAAATTTGGTTGAAAGTGAGAGTGAAATAGGGTAGCTTCACTATTTGGTTCAAAGTGTATGTAGCCTTCCTTTAGACCATACACACTATATGCTGTCACTAAAAGTATTTGATATCCTTTTTGTCATTCTTGTTGGTAACACGTTCAAAGTGCATTTTTGGTAGAAAATCTTTCCTCGTGTTGGGGGAATCTAAAATTAATTTTAAACTCTTACCAACTTCAGGCATATCAACTAAATTCCCAGGTGTGAAGTGGTTCAAAGCTTCAGCTGACGGCAAATTTGCTATAAATGCTGAGGGCAGGAACCGTAATCGAGCTATACGCATGCTTCTGCAGTTTAAAAAGCAGCCTCATGCGTGCACCAAAGGGCTATTTTTGAGCGCAGCTCAGCGGCGGCTCGGTGAATTTATTTATTTGGGAAGCGGCCCCGTGCCTCCTTCTCTTGCAAGCGGAGCGCAAAACATGTAAATATCATTACCATAAATAAATAAATTCGGCCTTTTGAAGTGTGCGCCTCAACGGATCTAGAGAACGCGTCAGAAGCAGCCAGGCAGGCTCGCCTTTGGCGAAACAAAATTATTTTTCAGACTAGTGACATCACTCAAGCGACATGCTCGGGTTTACCCGTGAAAAATGGGCTAATAGTTGAGCAATTTTGGTGCAGCGAACCGTGAAAAATGATGCCCGAGTTTGTATCAATTAATCAACACGACGAAATTAATCAAAATTAATCCCGCCGTCGGTGTAGGCAGTTTAACTTTGAGTTAATCGCGTCAGCTCGAGAGAGCACGCTAATTGAAAACGATACCGGTGGAATGAACGGCGGGAATAACGCTGCACGTGGCCCATTTTGCGCCAGGAGATAAGAGTACCGAGAGGTGCCAACATTGCCATTGTTTTTCACAGTTCGAGGCATTCTGAATCCCTCTTTATTTGCTGAATGATAAAAGCCAGGAAAGTGGAATGTTAACGAGCTCTGCGCATGATTTATGATCGTCAAATAGGGATTTGTTTTCGTGCATCCCATGGCGTTTTCTTGCTTTTTATTTCACTTCAACAGTGGTGAAGAAAAATAGTATGCTTTTGTGCCATTCTGACATTTTTTATATCACAATACTCTTATTCAGGAGCTCTATTCTATTTGAAAAATTTTCTCTCGAGACGATTTAATGAAGAACACATCTTGCTCATTTTTTGCTGAAGTTGTACAACTTCTACTTCTCAAACTGAGCCTTTGTTAATAAGCACATAATTAAATGCTATATTCTTCCGCAAACAGGTTTTTCCATATAAGTTTCCTTTTTGTATTTAAGGAATTTCTCGCTCCACCGAAACAATTTTCTTCTTTTAAATTAACAATCAAAAGGGTAGATTTTCATAATTTTTTTCATTAAAAATTTGCTTGACTCTAAGAACCGATACTTTCCTTGCAATTTTACGTCGCTTACGTATTTCACATTTGTTGAAAGAAAAAAAATAGCAAGATGCATTAGCAATGGTGGCTCTGCTTCCTGCATAAAGTTCCTACAGGCAAGATATCTTGCCAACGCAGTTCTTTGAAATTTTAAGTGATCCCGAGCTTATTCTGCACAGTGCCCCTCGTTAGGGGAAATTAAATCCAGTCTAAAGCCTCGCATTATGTGCCCATATTTGTATTCGAGGAAGCGCGTGCATCAGGCAAAATAAACAAACGTGTGCGGCTGCAAAAACCAAATCTGCGGAGATGGAGAATCTGGAGCCGCTTAATAAATTCCAATTCCGCTGCGAGAGTGCTGCGGTTTAGTCTGGGCTTAATTCGATTCTAAGTCCGTTGGCAGGAAAATCAGCATTCGCGGCACGCCTGGTGTCAAGCAAAGCTTTTTCTTATTTTTATCACTATGTCGGTGGAATAAATATGAGAAAGGTTTTTTACGGTGGTGCGGGTTTCATTAGAAACCCATTCTTTTCTGCCGAACTGTTTTCGGTTAAGAAAGAGAAGAAGAAGAAGAAGAAGCAGAAGACATTTCCTCCGTGCGCAAGACGTGTTTAGAGGCACCTCTTTTAATGGGGCCCCTTTTCCTAGCAGTCGGAGGGTTCGTAAATTCTGTGTTCATCTAATTTCAGTTTCAGGCAGGAAATGACTTTTCTGTCGACGTGCCAGAAGCATTAGCAAATTAGTGAAACTTGCCTTCATACCTTTTTTTGGCAAAACCAAGCTAACTTGGCGCTGCAATGCTTTTTCATCTCAGTGGTATGTGCCAGGAGGGAGAAGCGGGTAAGAATTTCATTTCAATTTGATTGCACGTTTCCTCTCAAAATGCTTTTCAGGCATATAAGCTTTGAGCTGCATATGATATACTCTTTTGCATAGTGTTTAGAGGAATTGGGTATAAGGTATTGTTATACATAGCAAACAACGACAACGCAGATCGATTTAAAAAGTCAAGAGTACCTTTTATCTTATGTTAGTTTGGATAATTGAGCGCCATATAAGTAGAGAGCTTTCTATATATAAGTATAGTGTAAAGGGATTTCTTAAATGTTTTTTCTGTAGACATTTAAGACTCTCGCTCATTCTAAGTAGAATTGGTTTGCAGAGAGAGGAGATATTTTTATTTTCAAGTGTTAGAAATGACATTTCTAAAAAGCTTTCCACATAAATACCACCCTATAGCTTTATCTCCCGGGGAGAGCGTTAATCGGCCGCGCCTCTCATTTTTCAATCAGTGTTTTCATTTAGAGCTATAATCCATATCTGGTAACTGTCTAGAGGATTTGGAGACTTAATAAATTATCAGTCGGCGGCAAGTTGTAAAGCATGGGTGGTTTCTCCGCACCTTGCTTCCAACTCGAATCAGAGTCGTGATAAATTAGAATGGTAATAACTAGCATGCGTAAACAATGAGAAATGTACTTGATTTGTAACGATGTATTTTTTTCTCTCTCGTGGATGCTGTCAGTATGTTTATCTTTTAATAATGTCTTGACGATTCGTTGAATAAACAAAAACTCATGTAATTGATTGATTATTTGCTTACGCCCAAACATGGCTTTATAAATACAAATAATTGTGCAACACAAGTTGCAAATATTCATACAGCGACTCAACAAAACAAGTTGTTGTGAATTAAATAACAAGTCGGCTCTAACGACATAGTCGTGTACTAATCATCTCATTAGCACCATATATATAAAAAGAGCAATAAAGACGCGTGGCTGATTTACATTTTCATCTCGCGGCGAGTCGGATTTACAGTGCCTAATAATGATTTAATTACACTTTGCCTGGCTCATTCACTGCAGATATGTGCGATGCAATCACGCAACAAACATGCGTGAGCTGTTTTTTATCCTCCAACAACGAGGCGATGCTCATTTCCTTTCCTGGGGCGATTGCTTCTTGCATCACTCGCGGCCGCTTTGTCCGTATATCGGCGAACGAGCGCGAATCGTCTGGATTGCGAATAGTCGCGCGGCAGGTCAGCACCAATTTCACTGACGCGCGGTTCGGTTCGGCAGCGAAATTGCCCCTTGCGACACACGCATGATGTGTGTAACTAGAGGGAAATAATTGGTTGTTATTTCCGACCTCCTCGACTCGGCTCTGCTTTCTAAATGAGCAGATTCTCATCAGTGTAAATATCCTTGTTGGCAAAGAAGTTCCACAGAGGTAATTGCATTTATAATAATTTTAATGGTAATTTTCCACTGCAATGAGTCAAACTTGAAATGGAAATAATTTTTTGCATATACTATGCATTATCCGGATTGTTTGATCCCACATTTTTAATACATATGAGCTGGTGTCTTTCAGTGAGAAAGGCAAACTCCCTGTTTTAGCTATCAGCTAGCAAAGAAACCCATTGAGCTCAAGATAAAAAATAGGAGGCTCGTTAAAGTTGAAATTTAATATTATTACTGTCTATAACAAAACTTGTTGAAATTTCGGGTGTCTAAGTGTCTCTACATTTGATTAATTGAATTGATACTCCACACAATATTAAAAAAAATGTGTGTGTAGTTACGGATGTTAATCAGGTATTACAAAAAATGCTTCTATCAGAAAATTTTTGCGCAGTACAAAAAGCAGAAAAATATGTTCAGGATTGATCAAAGCTTCATTTAGCGAGCGATTCACTTGATCGAATTGTTTGTTTGTGTTCGATTGTAAACAACAAAATGTGCTGAATTGTTCCGACGCGGAAAACAAACGATGCATAGACATTACATAAATTCGCAAGCGGTATGATAAAGCTGGTGCTGTTCGATAGTGTAAATTTGCCGATTCAGGCCACAAGCTCCGAATTTATTCCCATTAAAACTGGGAGATTAGGTCGGCATTAGCCGAGTGCAGGATGTTGTAATTTGCTGGCGAGCAAAGTTCGATAAATTCACCTAATGCACTTTGAAAGGATTAGCCAACGTGCTCATTAAATGTGTGCTGCAAATCCGCAGCAACCAGCGTCAGACATTATACATAAGACAGGCAGGGAAATGCGTGTGCAAAATTAATCAGCAGTAGCAGAGTAACGAGAGCCGATTATTTTGTTCTAAAAGCGGTGCGCACGTCGTTCTCGATTATTTAAATGTCAAAGGACGAATGCCCGTCGAATTCTGAGTGCGGCAAACGACATTTTTGCGCTCGACGAGAGTTGAAACGCTGGATGGCGTTCGTTTTGAGAATTTATGAGGCAAAATTTGTATTTTTTGCAACGCGCATTCCGTACTTTCATGACGCCGGCCCGAGCAAGAGGTAAAAACATCGGCTCGTTTTGCTGCGCCAGGACGGCTTGATGAAATTTCACCTTTTTTGGAAGAAATGTACACGGTCGTGTAAAAAATTCAGTAGTCTTGCTTGTAATTTGCGATTGGTTCGTCTGCGTAAAAATATGTGAAGCAATTAAATTGAAGCTCATGAGTCGGTAAAAAGAGATAATGATATCATACTGGTTTAGTACGCTGCAACTGACAGAAAGATTGAATTCCTCGCTTTGAAATTGAATTACGGTTTAGTCCACTGTTTGATTTAATATGCAATAATTCTTAAAATTTATAACAATCGCTATCAAATGTCAGCCTAAATATCTAGTTTTTCAAGCAGATCGTGTACTTTGTGTGAGCTATAATATTATGTAAGTCAGAGAGAAGAGAAAAAATTCGAGCAGCTGCAGCAATTTCTCTTAGTTTCGTATATATGTGGTTTTTGTTAAATTTTCAAAACAAACACATTGATCCAGATCAATAAAATATAAGAAAAAACTAGAAATTAAGAATCTTGTAGTGAGTTAGCTGAACTAAAAAAGTTTCAGATTCCCGTCTGTTCCTTTCATTGAATCAAGTAGCAGTGCTTCTGAATATGCCAGGAAGTTTTGCTTGATTTTTCTTTGAACTGCAGATCTCTTGGGAGGGTAAACTAAACATTTTATGCAATTGAAAACAAAAGGATCTCTTTGTTTACATTTCCTCGAGTGTCAATAAAAGTTTTTCTTGTATAATTTAGTGTATCATTCAATTCTTGAAATTATTAGTTGAAACAAATTAAAATTAAAAAAAGCAAAATAAAACACGAACATGCTCTCTTATCATACCGCGACCCGTCAATGATTAATGCAAATTAATGTAATGTAGCTGTGGAGATTGCTCTTACTTAGAGGATTGCGAATGAGCTAAGTCCAATCGTTTTCTTTTCTTTTTAGTGTTGTTTTCCTTTTAACAACAAAGACAACTGCTCCTAGTTGTTTTGCTTCGGATTCGATTTGAAAATAACATTAAACTAGAAAATTTACATACCGCTGAAAATTAAAGAGCCACAGATGTTAAATGCAGCTAAGAAACATTCTTGGCTTGAGGAGGGTCAATCAATTAGATTTTTAGAATATTTTAATTGTACTTTTTTGCACAAGTGAAAATGTGACCAGGAGAACTCTAATTTCTGGTAGTGAAAACTCATTAAATATTGTTAACAGCGCTTTATCGAGCTTATTTTATTTTAATATGAAATGTATGAAATATTTTAAATTCATCTCTTTTATTTTTATTCAGCTTGATTAGGTTATATTAGCGGCTCCCTTCTCAAAACATATGCATTTTCAATGTTCAGTCGAAAGACATCTCGTAAAAAAATAAAAAAATTAGAATAAAAAAAACTTTGAAGCCGATTTCCCCGATATTTCACTCACAATCAGCTTCCTGGGTCAGTTTCAACTTAAACATATTCCTTTCAGTAATTTTATACGCAGTTGCCATTTCAGCTGGTACAAAAATTAACTTTAACCCCCTACTGAACCCTAAACAAAACATCTCAATTTTAATCGTACTTTTCGTGTTATAAAAGGCTGGGAAGGAGATGCGTCGAATAGGATAAAAATGAAATATAGGACAGCTACCTATGACATATGAGTATCCGTCGAGGGTGAGCATGCACTTGGCCACCGGCTGGCCCTTGACGGCGGCCGTGGCCACTGCAGCAGCCGCCGCTGCTCCCGAAGACATGGGTCCCGCCGAACTGCGCCGCTCCCGCAGGCGGCCAAGCTCGACACGGGGTTGGAAAGCGGGCTCCTGGCCCATTTCACTGCCGCCTCATTGCTCTCGGGAGAACACGCAAAACTTGTCCGCAACAAACAAACTCTTCTGTCCAAACAAACAACAAAGTTATTCTATGTTCTGAGTTCACACCCAAAAAAGTTGACAGCCCTGGTGCCGACAAAGTCCGCGAAACCGCACTCGCAAAGTTCACGCACTTAATTGAGTCCCGTGGACGCCGTCGTCGTCTTCTCGTCGCCGCAAAGGATTAATGCTGAGGAGCCGCGCGCGCGTCTGTTCGCAGACTCTCGGAGCCGACTGAACGACCGACTGACTGAGTGCGGCGGAGCTCCGTGCCGGCCGTGTCCCCACCAGCCGAGCAGCCACACGGCCCAGGGTAGTGGGGGTTGCCTATCTGGCACTGTCCTTTCATCACAATTTCCGCCCCCGAAGCCCGCTTCCCGGCCGTCGGTCGTCCATCAGGCTAATTTGCCCTGAAGGCAGACGAGCTCATTGTTGTGAAATTTCGGCCTGATTTGCATGCTTGGTGCACACGTTCATAGTGCAGAGCACATTATTCTTTTGTTTTTAAGGCCGAGCGTAATGGAAATTTTATGGGTTTCGAGAGATACACCTACTTTTGTCATTTTTATTGTTCTTTGTTTGACCTTTGTTGCACGTCAGAGAGGGTAAACAAACAATTTTTATAATGATCGTTGTACGCAGCAATGTTAACCAACTCTTATTATAGTAAAAAAATCAATACATATACATATAATGTTGTGATTTGTGATGTGCCTCTTTTTTTAAATCGAACTGATTTTAAATTTTAATTTATGCTTACTGCTGCACGTATTCAATGCGGTGGCTTTTAGGGCAAAACTCTATTTCACGCCATGTTTAAGACTGATCCAACTGCCAATTAAATCCCAAAATCTTCATTCATGCCTGAATAATATAGAAAGGAAACTTTCTGACCCTCATCAAATAAGGAAAGCGCGTGCTCGGGGTTTTGCCTTGGTGAACACGTGCCAATTTTCAAAGAAGGCTTTAATTTAATTTTACTTCAAAATGAAAGGGTCCCAAATAACTTTGGTTTTATAATAGAAGCAGTTGAAAACTGATTTTTTTTTTGTGTGGACCTGTAATAATAATAATCTTTATTTGACTTTTGGCATGTACATAACTCATCACATCCAGAAGAGAAAATCTAGATAGCAACTTCAATCGAGAAAGCCTGTGGCAATGAGTCTTATAATTCATACTTTAGGCTAGACTTCATTATGTTTGTAAAAATTAAGGACCTTTCGCCTTGAATTGAAATGGTTACTAATTTTTCACGCAAAATGTTTAATGAACTTAATATGATTTAATCACCTCAATTACATTGATCTCCGGTGGTACTACGTAGTTAATAGATTATCTAGAAAAGCGTGATTGACATTTGTATGGGGGAAATTATTTATATTAAAAGTTCACATAAATAAATAGGATATAACTAGCATCAATTGTAGGCAATTAACAAAACTATATTTAAAAAAATTAATGATATTTGCCATCTACAGTATCAAATAAAAATGTATAAATTATCGCCACTTTCTGTAACTACTATAAATTATTTATGTCCCAGGAGGAAGATATGAATAAATGATCCTACTTGTTTCAACCCTCAAGAAATGCTAATTTTGATTTGCTCCCCAAATGCTTAAAATACATTCATAAAAATTTTCCTTATCTATTTAGCAGATAATTTAAGGAATAAAATTTAATAAAATTAGCATAAACATAAAAACAACAAATTCAGTCTCAAGGCGAGAAGTGGGCACCAAGTAGGGAGAAAGGTAAACTAATCTTTGGTTTCTGACTTGTGTTCTCCTCTAAAATTCTCCTCGTTTTTATGCTCCGCATTTCTCGTATAATTTTTTAAAGAAAATAAACAAATGCGTGTTGACTTCTACTTTTTTATTTGTAGAGAGCAAAATTATAAACTTATCCACAAAGATTGCATTAGTTTGTATCTTTTTAAAAGCTCGTTAACCGCGTGTTTCCATTTCATTACTGCGTTTTACTGCCTCGCTTAACTAGGCGAATTCCCTATTGAGAAATTCTCTGTGGTGTAAAATAAAAAGAGCAACCCATAAAGGTAACGAAATAACCACTTGGACGCCGAGGCAACTTTGCGCAAAGCACAGCCGTGTGTATGTGTGTGCAGCATAAATAGAGAAAAACAGAGTAGTGTAATAAAACGGGAGCACGGCTAGCAGATTGTCAATTTACATAAATCGGCACTGCGAGTAGCTGCAGAGGATTTCATTTTATGAACAGCAGCTGCTTCACTTCAATTTCGGCTGTCGATCGCCAGTGCAGAGATTGGAGAGAGGGAACCATAATATACATAATTTGAAATTCGCTAATGGAGTGCCGGCTTTAATGAAAAATGGAGTGTACCTCGTTGAAGTACGTACTATATTGGAAATAGCCGAAACAGAAAGAGCAATTGATGCATGGGATTAAACAAAGTTGATTTTTTTCATGGCTATCACTTTGTTTTCTGTAATAATACAACTTTCCAGTATTATTTTATTTTATTTTATTTTATTATGGACCTAATATTGACTGAAGATTTAATTTCTGTGGCGAGACATGTGAAAAATATCCTATTCAAACGTGTACGACAAGAAAATTGACTCTGAGGGAAGCATCTAAAATACGTAAAAATTGATTAATTGCGAAGATTTGAAAGTGTTGCACGCATATCTGCGTTTAATAAAATCACTAATTAATTTTTGTTAAACCAATAAAGCCTGGAAATATGATGTCACATTCGTACTTAGCTTTCCGGCAAAAACATCATGTTATATTAAATTAACAAAATTCAAAATATTTACCTTAACAATGGTTCGAATTTTTACGTTCCTTGACAGAGCAGCCAGATTTGAATTAGTCTGCAAAATTGTAGCCAGAATAAAAAGCAGTTCTCGTAAGTACTGCCGTTGGTCATGCATTTCGCAAGTCGCATTAGTGCGGACTAACAGGTGATCGGAATTTAAATAAGCTGCCAGACAGCCAGACTGTGCGTGGCGTAGATTAGCGCACACTCTCGTCTATTAGGGTTTTGACAGGGTCCGTCATCATCTACACCTGATTGACACGACCGCCTCCAACTCATTTGCATTTGCACCGTCGGCACACTACTGGCTCCACGTTTCCCCACTCGAAATTGGCGATGATTAAGCAGAATTTAACCCTCAACGGCCGATTATGAGATGCATTTTGTGCCAAAGGGCTGTGTGAAAGTGACAGACGGGCGTGTAAGAGGCCAATATAAGTCAACACTTGTCAGCTTTAAACTCATCTGAAAAGCTTAAATTCTGCAGGCTTGACTTAGGTGATAACTATTGGTAAATTTAATTTATTTTATAATTATTAAGGTTCTTAAGGTTCGTTGTGATAAAAACTTTGAAAATACGTAAAACAATTTGAAGCCCATCCTAATAAATGCCAGCCCCAAACTAAAAAGAAGACAAGAAGAAAGGCAGAAAAAATAATGGCAAAGGATTATATCTCCTTGTTCCTTCTTTGAGGAAAATTTCAACATTAAAAGATGTTACATTGAATACATCAAAGAGTAGAATTCGAGGAAGAGAAAAGCTGCCTGCTTTTTATCTTCCTTTGTGCTCTTTTGTGCGTTTGTTAACTTAAACTGATAAAGGTAATTTCATCAGAACATTATCATTTCAACGAGACAGAAAATATTTTTGCTTTGTCAAAGACAATTGCCAGAATTCAAGAAATCAATTGACCTGACCCAAATCATAAAGGCACCATCATTAAGAAAAAATGTAGCTCGTTCAACTGGAAGGAAAAAGTTAAGCCGATCCGTCAGTGCGACGCCTCAATCGCGGCTAATTAATTTAATTGGTCGTCCATTAATCAACCAGCCGGCTCTTTCATTTGCGCCCTTTGACGAGAGAATGAGTGACTGACTCGCCCTGTCAAGCTGAACGCTCTTTACTGCAGTCCCGCGAAACACACACGCACTGCGCTGCTCTCGCATTTTTTTCCAGCGTGACCTTCATTAACCGGCGCTAGATGATTGATCATTCGGCGCGAAAGAGAGAGAATCAGAGATACGCACCGATTTTAGATATTGCAACACATGTGCGCGCGTGAAAATATGTATATCATAGAGCAGTCACTAAATATGTGGAGCGAGATCATTAATTTAGCGCTTCTGACCAAGGCCGCCAAATGAATTCGGTCGTTAACGTTTATTATTTTGTTGTTGCCACAGTTGTTGTCGCGCAGCTAGCTAAGTTGACATCGAGCCGCTTTAGTTTGGCCATTTCGACACTCTGCTGACCAAAATGGCTAAAACGATGGCGTATATATCAATAATTTTAAGGATCCAATATTTATTTAGTTTGAGAAAAACTGTTTAGGATATTACGGCCAAATCCGATTACAACCAAGATATACCGTAACAATCCCCCTGATAAACATATATATTAAAATTGTATAACTTTAGATTCAATAAAACTGGAATAGCTTATAGAATTTTTATTTAACAATTATTTGTATTGAGAATCATGAAATAAGACAAGATATGACCAATAGAGCAAAATAAAACGAAATAAATCAAAATCAATCAAACACACGATGAATCCTTAAGTGAAACAACAATTTCGATTTGCTATTTTATCTTTTCCAAACATATTAACCCTACATTATAGAATACCGCAAAAATTGGCAAAGAGTCATTTAATAGGATGTAGTGTATCTTTTGCAAGCTGATATATTTTCATCTTCATTCATGTTGTAGCTTCTTAATAATTATTATTAAAATTAAACTATAAAATTCCTGACAAGTAAAAACTGATTTTCTCACTTTTTTATGCATTATGGGGAAGGCGCTTTCAGCGGCATGAACCAATACAAATTATAATTAAAAAAAATATTCAAAAAATTTCACATTTTAGAATTATATATCTCATAATGGCTTTGTTTCTTCAGGCGCCTTCCCTATAACATATTTTGTTCGATTGATTCTAAATTTATTTTAGAAAAAAACTTTACTGGATCAAGCTGAAACTTGTGAATTGGAGCAGAAAAACATTCTGACATTTCAATGTCTGTGTCCGAAAATGAGCTATGCCGTGGAACCAATAACGACCGCAAAACAAAAAATTGATTATTAGTGTGTGCCCTTGTCAGCCGCCTCTATTTTTCACGGCGTAATTGTCATTTTCCCATCATTTCTCACTTGTCTCGTGCAAATTTGATACTTGTGAAATATGGTGCAGGCCGAGAAACATTAGTAGCCGGCCGGCAAGTCTGCAAATCGGCTCGGGGCTGTCACGGGAAAGCATTCCTAGCTAGCGGAAAAGTCGGAATTGGCGCAACACCTGTCAATAACATACTCCATGCGCAGCCCAACGAGTGGGTTTATTCTCGCTAGAGCGTACGTACCCGCTGCTGTTTAATAATGCAAAATCCACGCTTCAGTGCTGAATTCGCAAAAGCATTGGTGAAGACTTGAAGGGTGTGCGAAAGTACTCGCTTAGAGACACGTGCGTGGGCCGCACTGAAGGAAAATTCACAACTTTCGTAAGCGCGCACCAACCTGGCTATTCGCATTTGTTCAATTCTCTGAGGCAGCAGATTGCCTCACCGCCCGTTCAAAAGTTTTTCTCAGCCTCTAGATCCTGATTATGCTACAGAACTCGCAGAAAAAAATCATATATAATTTCAAATAAATATATGTAATATTATATAACCAACAATTTTTAAATTATTAAGAGAAATTTAGGTTTTTAAAAATCTAAATTTACTAATATTTTAAGATCTTAAATAGGAAAATAAATATTACATGATCTAAATTTTTTGTTTATATATTAAAATGGTCGTATTTCAATTTTTCAAAAACTTTTGCAAGCGCAGAGAATAACAAATATAACCACAAATTGACTCTCAGCACACCCAGATATCTCCTTATATGTAATTCATATATCTATCTGTTTCGCGTATCTCTAAAATCATGATTGCTTTCTCAGCAAAATGCACTGTCAATTTTACTGCTAACGCTCTTAAACATCAAGTTTATTATGAGTTACACATCGTCGGCAGGCAAATTAGCCTCAGAGTCATACGGCGAGGTTTGCAGAGCGCTCCGGCCAGATCCCGGAGGAGCGGCGAACGCTGCGGAAGATACAAATCCGAAACAGGCATCGGTGCTGCTCTCTCGTGCAAACAGCCGCAACGGCAAGCTTGGAGAAAGCTTCGCTGGGCGGTCGACTCCCTCTGTTTTTTTAGCAACTTTCGGATCTTACAGAAATTAGTGTCGTCATGATGTTGTGTAGTACACCAAACTGCAACGGGTCGAATTAAATTCACTATTAAAAAATTGGCTATTATCAATCGATTTCATTAGCTAACTTGGGAGACCTGTTGTTTAAGACGCGCTTAGGACGCTCATAATTCATAAAATATGCTTTTAAAAGTTGCACTTTCTTTCAATTATACTAGCACTTTTTGAGCAGAAAGATAAGATCGATTAAAATAGATTAATCCAAGTCATTATATCATAATTTTGCAGACTTATTGAGCCCAGCCCGAGAATTTCTTTAATCTGTTTTATAGTTTTTAAACAATCTATATTTATGGGAGTAAAAAGAGTTTTTGATAAATGAAAATAGAAATTTAACGATGAGTGTTAAATTTATTGTTAAATATGTATAATATAGTGTGATAGGCTCAATTTGGATTATAAATTATGGAATGAGGCCAAAGCCAGATGAAAAAGATCGATAAGCATCCACTTCATTATCAAAGCTGCGCCTGGCTGGCGAGATTAAAAGCCAGGCGGAATGCATATATGTGGCCGGCGGCAGCGGCGCGCGCGAAGTTTTATTTATTTCCTGGCAGCATAATATATTATGCTATTTATTCAGAGGATTTTCTGCGTGAGGGAGAGAGAGAGAGAGAGAGAGAGAGAGAGAGAGAGAGAGAGAGAGAGAGAGAGAGAGAGAGAGAGAGAGAGAGAGAGAGAGAGAGAGAGAGAGAGAGAGAGAGAGAGAGAGAGAGAGAGAGAGAGAGAGAGAGAGAGCGGCGGACCAACAATGCGAGCCGGCAGAGTGTCTAATTCAATTATTTGAATTAATTAAGGCGCGCACTGGCTGCGAAAATTCTCTTGGGTAAAGCAACTTTATCACTGCGCGATTCGTCCTTCCTCTTCGGCCTGTTGGCTGCTCACCCGGCTGCACAAACGGCCTGAAAAGCCGGCTGCTGCTTCCTGCTCGGCAGGCTTTGCAATCGGTGGTCGCTCAAATGACGCTGATTGCGAACGAGAACAGAGCCCTTGTTTCCGCTGGTCTTTCTGGGCTCACAGGGATTAAAACTCCATCCAGAAATTCACTAAAAAATATCCGAGCATCATGATGCTAGCAGCGATACTGTTGAGCTAAGAAATACAACATAAATCCAAGAATAATCAATTTTAAAAATTTAATTAAAAAAATCTCTGTACTTTTAAGTGCAAAAATCTTCCAAACACACCACAGCCATCAGAGGTCACCAAATCACTATGAAAAATTCATTTGCAATAGTTTCCACCCATTTCGTTGACAAATAATACCGTAGATATTTCTTCGAACTCTCATATTGGCAATGATCCTAGAAATGTGTTTTTTTTTATTGTTTGCAGAAACGTTTAAAACGTTATTACCAACACCGACGGCCTGCAGTTACCTGTTTGAGCGGTGGTGTTGGACGTGGGACAGTCCGTAACTCGAAAACAATGCTAAATTGGAAGCTTTGGACTGGTGGTCCATGTAAACATCACAAATGAAAACACATTTGAGGTTAAAAATGTGTACCACAGCGGTGTGGACCTTGTTAGTTTTGTCAATCTGATTCGGCCACGCAAGATTTTACATAATTGCAAAATTATTTTTTATTGCTTGTTCTGTTAAATAAACAATTTTAAATAAAATTGAGAAAGTATTTACTGGGACAAAATATGCTCTGGTGAAAAAAATGACAGCTTTCTGAAATCAACAGAAATTCTTCACAAAAAGGGCCGCAGTTCTGAATTCAAAATCTCATTAAGTCCGCCCGCCTTTCACAGCGAATTTTGCCCATTACCAACCCGACGTGGTAATTACTTTTAGAATTCTCATTAAAACTATGCAAAGCGAGGTGGCCGCCGCACCGAGCGCATTTTCGCGTAAACAAATGCAGACTCGCGGCTGCCGCGACTGTCGGGAATTGGCTTCCTCGTTTTTGGCCTCGCTCCAAATCTTTGGCTTTCCTTCCGCATATTAATCCGCAAAACCAGGCCGGCTACGACAAGATCATCTTGTCAGAGAAATATTAGAGCATGGGCGCACGCGGAAAATGAGAATGTAAGAAAAGTGCTGGGAGACGTCGAGATTTACGTCCTATGCCACACAATCCCTTGTATGTCGGCCAAACAATCTATTAACTGCTGGCTTTTTCTGTCCGATCTTTGATTTCGAATAGAAACGAAAATCTGACCGCTTGGTTGTAAAATTGCATCAAATTTTGTACCTACCCTCACGTGAAGTAAAACTGAGTTTTTGTCTCGTCGATTTGAGAAACAAATGGACTCTTAGCAAATTTAAAAGCGTGAAATCAACACATGACAGAGGAATGTGAAATCATTTTTACTCGCTTATGCATTCTGATTTGCATCTCTCCAGCCCGAGTTAATTATTTTTACGTGATAGAAGTAATGGAAAATAACAATAAAATATAAATAATTTTAAAAGACCCCGGTGCGGAACCAATAACACGCAGGGGTCCTTTTCTGGGCTGAGTTTCTTCCAATGAGGCACATCATGAGTTTTTCGAACGCAAGTTGCTCGCTATCTAGGAGTAACTCATTTCAGAAGAGAACCCATCAGTTAACGCAACTAAAAATATTTTCAGGAACCTTACGTTTCAGCTTCAATTTCCTGCAAAATTTGATTTGTTTTGGGTTTCATGCTCGGCGCATTTGATGTGAATTCTTGATCCGTGAGAAGCGCAGAGCGGCGCATGGACGGCAAATTAATATTTGAGCTTGGCGCTGAGTAGCAAATGTAAATTGCTGTGCTCGCTGGCGGATAAACAGCGCATTTGCAGGGAAAATTACAAACGCACTCGCCGCGCGGCCAAATACTCTCGACGCAGCCACTCAACTCACAAAATAACATGCGTGCTGCGCAAGATTAGGACCGACAAGCTCTTGCTGCCGCTTGATGAATATTAATTTGCTCAGCCGGAAATGTGCGGCGGTATATGTTCTGCGCAGGCTTGTTTTTAAATTAGCTTGTCGGTCGACTCTTGGTAATTAATCACGAATTAGAGTGCTTCAGCGGAGCGTTTAACATATTTGATGTAGCGCCACATCAAATAAATTGAGCTGGCAGTAAATATGACAATTTTAAAGTATTGTAAAGAGTGATATGTAATTAACAGTCAATTTATAATTTAGCAGTGAGTATTATGAACACTTTTTTCTTCTTGTGAAAAGAAAATGTCAGATTGTAGATTATTTGCATATTTATGTTTCAGTAAAAAATATGCCAAATTTTTCCTTCCACTCTTTGAGTTGATAAATTCATCTTTATAAAATGCTATACAATCAATCTGATTACGAGCGCAAAATAAATAGTATAGTTTTTTATGAAGGGGTTACCCAAGGAAAAAAAATTTTTACGTCCGGTGTTTAATTATAAATATTGAGTTTTTGACTTCTAACGGCGAGGTTATGATAAAGAACTGATACAAACACAAACTTAATAGAGTTCGCGCTCAACTCGTGAAATGTGCTATCATCTGTGATCCTATTCATCGAATTTGAAACATAATGTATTTATGCCATCTTTGATGCGCAAAAAGATTTTACCTCAAACATTACTCGCACTATTTGCTTTAAACTGCGGCATTTTGTGACGTCTAGTATAGAAGAAAAGTAAATTCTTTTTACGCCAACTTGGAACTGGCCTAGTTTCACAACAGCAGATGAGCAACTGGTATAGAGGTAACTCAACCGCGGCAAAAGGATCTGTTCCCCATAACGTATAACACAGAGTGCAAACAACAGCGCGGTAAAGACACCGCATGATTCAATCTCTTTAATGGAAAGCAAATACGCGTCCTGACAAAGCTCTTCCCGATGCTGCTTTTTCAATCAACGATCAATAACTCGACGAGTTCCCAACACTGGCATGTGATTTTTTTCCCAAACACAGATATTTGCAAATTTATCAGGAAGTGTACTTACGAAAAGAGACCGACATTTGTCTAAAGGATCGCTTCGCTTACCTGAAATAAAAAGATTTTTGGGGTTATACTAACGAAGAAAAACGTGTTAATAAAATATTGAAATATGTACACTAAGAAGCGAATATTTTCCTAGCAAGAGATTGTCATAATAGTAAACCAACAACAGACAACAGGATACAATTTTTAGTACGTTCTGAGTTAGAAAACAGCAAATATTGTTGTTTCAATGATAGAATTAACGCTGCGAGTGTTTACTGACATAAAAACAACACAGTTCTTGTTCCTCATTTTCTTCGGTCTATACTACTAATAACTTGTATTGCTAATTACTTTGGACTCGTTGTAAATTGGAGAGCAGACATTAATTTTCCGTAACAATTAAAAGTAACAATTAATTCCTTTTAAAATTTGACAACATCGCGTGCTTCTGCCTTCATTGACGTCTATCGAGAAGGAAGATATTAATTTAAAAAAATTAATGAGTTTAAAAAGATGTTTCTTCAAGTGTGAATAATTATAATTTAACGATGCTGAATGTCTGTATACTGATTTTGATTTCAATCAAAAATCGTTCAAGCGTGCGATAATCGTCTATATATAACGTTGCACGATTTTGACGCGCACTGCATTCAGTGCCGGCAATTAGCGGCAGAAACGAGAGTCGGGGGCTGTGCTGCTAATACAGCGAGGGTTAAGCTCTCAGCCACTCACTCAACCGTTAGCATTTAATAAGCGCACAAATCAGGTCGCTTGCTGATTTTCTTGAAGAAGTTAACAAACATTCGTATTATGTATATGCTGCAGAATTAAGGCCATAATTATAATGTAATATAAGATCAACGTTTTATATTTATGATTTATTAAATAGTAACCGCTTATCTGAGATGTAATTTGCATGTTTTCATAAAAATTAATAAACAATGTTACCTTTATTTGACAAAATAATAATTGAAAACTGTTGTTTTTTGGGGAGGGGTAAGTTACATATCTTTTGAATTTATTTTGTATTTTAATATGAAATTTTTCAAGTTGCCAACGTGGCACTCTCGATTTTCCATTTCCAAATCAAATCCAATTTAGATATTGCTTTATCCTAAATTCAGTTGCAAAACATACCTTAAAAAAATTACAATTAAATTTTAATTTCTTTGGTGAATATCTGTTTGCTTAGCGAGAAAAAAATCAAAAAAAGAAAGTAAATAATTGTTCGAACAATTGCATTTTGCTCTGCAGTGATACTACATAAAAAACAAAACAAAAGAGACTCACTGCATATCATAGAACTACAACTATTTACAATGCATGCAGATTTGAAGACTTCTTTCAAGCACACAAGCTTTTCTTTCTCATCATATTTCTTGAAGAGGAAAATCATTTTCTAGAAAAGTATCAAGCCATGAAGCACTTTTAAATGACAAATCAGACGGGATTGGAAGTTCATCTGCCGCGCACAGCAACAAATAAACATTTCATGAAGCAGGGGACTTGTGCTTCTACGCGCAAGAGAGGCTCCATCTCACAAAAGCGCCTTTTAACCCTTTGTGTCGTATTTCTTTCCGGACTCGTGTGTCTGCATGACGGAGCAGATTTCCCATATACATACACGCGCTGGCCTCGGCTCCTCCATTCCCAGACCGAACCCGAAGCCACTCTTCAAACCGACCAAGCGCGGTATTGTACATGTACAAACCAACAAATTCCGACCAAGACGAATGCACGTACATACAATCAGCGCGCAAATACGATGCGCAAATACACACCAGCCGGCCGATCCGTAATAGGGTTGCCATCGTTCAGCTTCTGTCTTTAGGTCAAAATGGTCACCAGATAGTATGGCTAAAAATTTATTGTGAATTAAATTTTGTATCGAAAGTCTATGCTAGCCATCTGAAACTTATCAGTTACTTCTTCTTTAAAAAAACGTGCCAATTTGAGTAAATTTTGGCTTGAACTCAAACTAGAAGAATTAACTGATGTACTAGCAAAACCTGGACTTGTTCATTTTCATATTTTTTCTTTCTATTTATCTGTTATGAAATTGTTTACGAATTAAACTTGTGGAGTATTTGTAACCTTGTCTTTGCGAGGAGCGAATAACATGAGCGTGCCGCTAAAGGAGTCCTCTGCTCCGAGACAATTTTGATTGAGCTTCAAGGTATTAAATTAACATAAAATTGAGCATGGGAGCTCAAGTTAGTTCTCTCAAACATAGAAAATGATCCACCAATTAAATATTATCAATTTGTAAACCACAGACGACTTCAGAAAAAAAGTATTGCTTCCACCAATCGATCCTTTTCCATCAGCTCCTCTTTTAATAAACGCGGCAACCATGATTCAAAAGAGGCCTCCCAACAAAAACAACGAGAGCAGGCGACCCGATTCAGAACGAGGAACGCCTCCGCGACGCGATATAGGCGTCCCGCTCGGCAGTCAGAACGCGCGGGTTGCATACCTCGGCTCGCTGCTTTTCGCCTCGTAGGCAACCGGTGTGACAGATAAGGCCGGTTGGGGCATGAAAGCGAGTGATTTGTCACGCCGAAAAGCTCTCGCGTGAGCTATAAAAACAAACGGCGCAACGACGGAGGGCGAAAAATGCTGCAAGCTAGACGACGCCGTATTTTAAGCAAATCGCACATTGATCCTGTCGCCTTCGTTCCACCCTCCGGCTTTTCGACACCAAGCATCGAGTGCTAAATGAGATAAAAATAAATGCGTTTTCAAGGTTTGTATTCTGGAAAAAAAGGGTAATCCAAAATGGTTTTTTTCCAGGAAACTTAAAAGATTCTGAGTGGAAGCAATAAAAAATTCCAAAGGCGCTCTTTTATTTATTACAAGTCATTTATTAATATATGAGCACTTTTTACTATGAATTCTTTCACGTTATTGCATCCTGATAAATAATATATTTTTGGGCGAGGGGTGAAGTTATATTATGTGCTTCATAAAATGTGCTTTAGTGCGAGAATCCAATTGCCACCGGCTCAACCTGATTCAGAGCTGATTGTGAGATCAACTTGGTTTGCACCTCATTTTTTATTAGTGTCCAAAAAGAAATTTGGTAGGAAATTTCCTTTCGGAAATTTCATTATCATTTTATTTTATTTATTTTTTTTGCTAATTTATCAGTGTAACCTTTTCTGGATAGTATATCATCCATGAAAACGTGACTTGCATCGTTTCACGTGCCATAATGTGATTGAATAACATTGCAATGGACTGTTCAATAGAGTTGTATTATTTGAAGTAGGTCAGCGAATGCTGCGGGTGCAGAGGTTTTAGCGTAAAAAGCATCCTCGCCGAGCTGCTGCAGCTGAGTTATATTTTCTCTCGTACGCACAGCAATTGCAATTTGCTATTAAATCGATCATTATTACCATGCATGCGTTTTTAACTTCTCTCTCTCTCTCTCTCTCTCTCTCTCTCTCTCTCTCTCTCTCTCTCTCTCTCTCTCTCTCTCTCTCTCTCTCTCTCTCTCTCTCTCTCTCTCTCTCTCTCTCGGCGTAGCGCTTAAAATATGCGCGCACGTAAAAACGCTCAAGTCCGCTTATGGCGTGTTAAATCAGCCTCACTGAAATTCATCTGGTGACTTAAGAGTCGGTTTTTATTCTGCGTTTGTGCTATTTGAGCATGGTGCTTGCAGCCTGTGTAAGTGCTTCGTTACGAAAGCAAGTCGTTGAAACACCGAAATTAGTTGGTGATAAACACAGATTTGGTACTCTTGCGAGCTCCAACAAAGGGATAACTCACGTTAATATTCTCTCATGATTACAGTGAAGGAGGAAACTGTAAGCTGTTGCCCATTATGTAGGAAGATAATCATTTCCAAGGCTGACATCGAGGTTTTTAGTAGAATAGATATTGTAACCATCCCTGAATGCGCACAAACATGTCCTCATTTTTATGACTAGCCACTTGAAGCATTCAATCTTATTTAAAAACAACACATAACATATATTTATATTACGCAATAATTGAACATTATTCTAGCTGAACTCAATATAAATTCTACTAAAAGGGCACTTCCTGAAAAATGTCTTCCTTATTTCCTTTTCTTAATTCATGTTGTGAAAACAGCAATGTCAATGATATCGAAGAGTGAAAGACCCAAAATTTATTTACAAGTGCAAATTTTTTGCATTAAATTTCCTCATTTCTGAATATAAGGTCAGCCTATTAGAGATACTCCTGGAATCCTACTGGAGTTGAAATGCAAACGATTATGTATTCTGCACGAAATCTAAATTATGAATCTTTTTTAGTAAATCACATTCTTTGATCAACCGAATTTTTCTTTTTCAGAATCAAAGTACTGAACGATTCTCTTGCATGTCGGACCGACTTTACGGTTGCTTTGTATTCAATCCTTTTCACTCACTTGCAAAAGATGCCCTTACGCTTAAATGAGTTTTCTTTCCCGCCAGCTAGACGTGTTTGCGCTGACTTTGGAGAGCCCCAGCGGACATGCCAACCGCGCTCTTTCCTTTTATTTTCTCTTTTTCTTCCTTGCTTTTATTGTCGCGTATATATGTACTCGCAAGGTAACAGAGCGCACGTACGCCAGCACTCGCACACGTTTAATCAAACAACGTAGCCGGTGAGGAGTCAAGTTTTCGGGCGCGACCGAATCGCGGGTGCATAAAGAGAGCACGTGACGTGAAAGCACAACTGCCGCCGCCTTTATTTCCGCACCTATTTTACCGTCAAATGAACCTGCTCGGCACAAACTTACACGGATGGGAAAAATTGGTGGCAGTGCCAAAACTGCGATAGAGGACTGTGATTCCCTCCTTTCAGATATTTCAAGAAGTCAATAAATGGATTACATAGTTTTGCTGGCTGGTTTTCCCAGAGTGGTGTTTTCAGAATGGTAAATCTTGCTAACAAAAATCCACCTACTAGATTAAATAGAAAAAAACTAGGTTTAATTTTTTCGATATCAGAGAGCGGGGTGCCTAGAGCTGAAAACGAACTACATTCTCGTTAGAGAACCACCACTTATGATACTAATTCTTTATTTTGACATTCAAGAAAGTTGAACAAGTTATCAATAATATTGAGGGGAGATTTTGCCTCAAAATTGATACTTAAAAATTCCCTTCATTTACTACCTGCAGTCCTTTAAACGCTGAAGGTTTTTCCTCCACCATGTAAATTATTTAAATAACTATTCCACGCTCTTTATTTACCGCAAATGAAAAATTGTTACATGAATGTTTCCGAAAAACTCATTAAATTTTAATATTCATACAGATAACCTTCCCTCGTTCTATTTGCCATTGGATAAAAACCTTCTCCTCCTACCGTTCAGATTAAGGGCACACGCACATCGTCATTCCATAGGAGAAAATCGCAGGCTCTTTTAATTTCCTCCTCTGACCGCACCAGCACTTCGCGTTTTGCTCGTGTGCTGCTGCTTTTCCTCCGCTCTTTTTCAAGCACAAGTGGCGAGCGGCGCCGCTGCTGCTTTTCTCTATATTGCTCCTTCTCGATTGACGTGCGTTTCTGCTGGATTCAATCATCCCCGACTTTGCAAGCGATCGACGAGAAGTACCTGCCTGCGAGGAATCCGAGTGAGGGACCTTTCTGCGTGTATTTTTCACAAAAATGTTTTCCCTCAGAAACTGTATACGAACTTTGATATGTGCGTATATCGGAAAACTTATAAAAACATACCTCTCTCAAAAAATAAATTCAATCTACCTTTTCTAATGTTACAATCAATCAACTCCAGTTCAATCATGCCAAAAAATTGACCATTTAGGCAAGTAATTCAACATCAATTGTTTAATAGCTTGATATTAAAACTTTAAAAATGGCAATCAAATTTTATGAAAAAAATCGACTTCCTAAAGACACAATTAACAAAAGCAATATCCACACAATTTATATTATAAAATTTAAAATCTGGTCCTCTTCAGATTTCAGTTTATTTAAAAGTGTTTTAAATCGATAAAAGTTTTATTTTTAGATAATATACACCATGGGTTATAATAATTTTATAGAATTTCCGTCCAAGTCAAAACGCGTCAAGGCATCTCCTGCTTCTCCGTATTTATTTGGTCTACGTGCGTGTGTGTGCGTGGAGGAAATAAGGTAGCGGTGAAAAAGCAAACACAACTAATTCCAGATGTCAGCGACTGCGATTACGAGGTTAAAGACGCGCCAGCGAGAGCACGCATACGATAAATAGACGTGTTGAAAGACCAGTTTCACTTTTATTTACGGCGGCGCGCTTCTGTCAAAGCAACAGCGACATTTTAAAAGAAGCCACCCGACCCGCATCTCCGCGATTCACGCGCAAAAACGCCGAAAATTTCCAGCCCCCGGCGTGAATCTGCCTTAATGTCGGAATTTATAAATTTATTAAACGCTGCTCTCCGAGTATCACGCTTTAGTGACAAGCAGGTTCTGCCGAAATTGTCCTCAAGGCTGTTGACACGAGCTCTGCAACTCAGTCCATCTACCTCTTGACAAATTATTCTCAAAGAAACAATTAAACGTACGATTTTTTAATTCTAATCAATTAAAAAGTCAATGAAGGAGAGAATATTTCTGGAATGAATTTTTTCGGATGGGTAACTCTCTTGATATATTAATATTTGGCAGTCCACAAAAAAATGACAAACAGATAAATCATTTTTAAATAAATAAAAAAAGATTTGTTGACTAATTAGTTATACCTGTTTGGCTTTTGATAGGCAACTTGGCAGAAACCACCATAAATTGTTATAAAATCATAATATTGATTAAAGAATTAATAAGTTCGAGTTGGAAGTTTTCGGTAATCCTATTTCATGGCGATCCAATTATCTTTTTCACGCAGAGACGGAGTTGTGCAAGCGGCAAGGGATGCGTCCGTGAAGAACGTCGTCACCTTGGTGTTGGTGGGTGACGTCATGACCGCTGTGTGCGCGCAAAATTAAATTCCTGACTCGACGGGCTGTCGCTGCAGGAAGCCGATGATTTTTCATTTCGCACCACGTCGAATTCCTTCGATAGCTCTTCCGAATCTTTGGATAAAGAATCAGCCAATATAATAGATCAAAATTATGATATGTCTGGAATATATGATTGTGTATCATATAAAATTTGGTCATTGAAAATTTTCGGGTAACTATGATGTTCCGTGAGAGGAAATCACTGGTATGATTAGATTTAAATTAATTCAATTACTGTCCAATAAATTGATTTTATCACAAGACGCAACATTCTTGCATAAATTGAACGATTATGAAAACGTTTAAAGCAAAAATTGCCTCTAATAAGCTGCTCGGCAGAGCTGTCAAGTTGGTCTTCATTTCCATTTCTCAAATCTGGCTGTGTTTTGATATGTTTATCCTCGCATCCCCGCTCAGAATGGTGTGTGGAAATTTGTCCCCGTTGGCCGCCGATCGCCCATTCGGTGCCAAATCTACATACATATGAGAGACGTTCTCTCTCAACCAATTTATTTTGTCGCCGACGACGACGACACCCTCACGTTCGTGTCCTTCGTCGGCGACACTGCATAGCGCTCAGATTTGACAGCAATCGCGACTCTGCCAAGGGAATTGAAAAATTTCGACCCGATTTTAAACCTATATTCTTGTTTATTCTTGCTCTAGTCAAATACATTAAATTAAAAGGTTATAAAAAGCAAGAAAGGGCGAACAGCACTAGCGAAAAAATGCTAAAACGATCAATCACTGAGTAATATCACGCCGCACTGACAATGAGCCTACACCTTATTAAAGCATAAAATATACTATTCATGTTAATTAACTCATCACGATCAGTATTGACTATATATTTAAAGTAATACCAATCAAACCAACTGACCATTACTCAAACAAAAGCTTAGTTGTAGTCACTTCTTGATTAAATGCAAATCAATATGGTTAAGTGAAGGAACAAACGCAGGAACCGGCAACATAAAATCACTCGTGGTAGATTTTACTGTGACAAATGGCTCTGGCACATTTGCCCATCTTCGCGCGGGGTGGAAGAGTAAAAGCAAAAGCTGTCGCGCAGCCAAATCATATTTCATTCTATGACTAAAGTCGGCCTCTTCACGCGCTGCTTGGAATGGCTCGAGCGGCGTGCCATGTCCCGAATCGTAAAAGTGTCACTTTGTCGGCCAATTTGAATTTACTCGCCCGCCGCACACGTCCTTTAAATGCGTGCACTGGTAAGCGACCGCGCTTAGTACAAAACACTCTATGTCACCCGGGGGCTGAATTTATGCACTTGTACGCGCGTGCTATTAGCACACACGGGCAAGTTTGTTCTCCAATAATTTTGTGCGACAGGCGTGAGACTTTCGCAACTGAAACTTTGGCGCGAGCATCCAAGAAAGTGGAATTAAACCCAGCACAGCGTGCGTTCTCGCTTCTTGGTACAATAGTGCTCTAAAGCGGTTAATCGTGTAGTGACGCGTCTCAAAATTTTGCATTTCGAAGCTTGTTTACAAAAAGTAATTCTGATTGTTTATGCGAGTTGAATCATTCAGAGACTGTGTTGAACTTCAACGTTTTATTAATAAAAGTAATTTAATCTATGACAGCAAAGCTATACATTTTTATGGCAAGAGACAATATCAATATTATTCGGATACGAATTATTCAAACTGATTGCATCTGCCTTTTGATGACAAAAAAGTCACTGCAAAACCACCCCACGGTTGTTTGTTTTTTATCTTCTATATACTTTTGCTCCACACAATTTATTAAGTGCTGTCTATGATACTAAGTCCACATGTTGGGCAAATGGAAGCGAACCATTCAGCGTGTCCTTCTTTCCAATCACTTTAAATCTTTGTCTCCTGTTCGTCGGCAGTCGTGCCCCGCATTTCTTTGAGACAATATTCAAATTTAAGAAATCAAATATATTTTTCTGTGCTTGGCATCCAAAGGTTGCGTACCACGTGAGTAGGACAACAGAAGTGGCCGAAACCTGGCCAAATTGAATAGAATCTATAAATTACCGTCGGTACAAATATATACAGGACAGATCCGTTCCATTTTCTCTTCACTTTGTCTCTAACATAAGTCATTTTAACTTAGAGTAGTACATTTGTGTCGCAAGGTGGATGAGTGGTGATATTCTCAAAATTCGTTTCAATTTCCCTCTTGTTAGCTTGCCTCAAAATCTGATTGTCTAGACAATCACCTCAAATGGCCAGTGATTCAAAATTCGCTGAAGGTTTATTGTAATGTTTCGCTCTCATATTGAACGTAAATTGATGCCTAAAAGGATTATTACAAAAACTGGTCTAGCACAGTACTTAAGTACGATAATTTCTGCAGACTGTTAATATTACATTTAAAACATGCAAAATTTTTAGCATATTGGCATGCGCTGGCTGAAATTCAAACCATAGGTGTTACCGCGAAACTGTGCATCGTAAATGATCCCGAAAGATCTCCAAAGCTGCTAAAGGGGATAAGGGGATAATTGACCGTGGATGACTCGTTTGAAAGTGGCATCAAAACCGCTTTGAAATTAATCAGCCTACGCTGGCTGCGAGGCACGCACTTGCACCACGGATTTGCGGAATACCTGCCAGGTTGCTCGTCGGGCGTTAATTATAAACATCTAATCACGGAGAGAGAGCGACGCTCCAAAAATTAATTAGCACGGCGGATAATCCCAGGGCGCAACACGAGACACGCAAATTGCCCGCCCGGCCGGCGGGGCTGGCGACCCGGGACCCACGTTTCTCGCGCCACCGCCGGCGTCGTAAAAGCGCAAAAAATCGGTGCGACGAGCAACCAGCGTAAAACAAAGCCTGCGGTGGCAGCTGCCGGCCGCAACATTATTAGCAATTAGCCGGTTAATCACCTGCAGCCACACTCCAGGCTCAGGTACACGCATTTTTTCCCGTACAGGTTGGTCTGAAACGACCACAGTTAAAGGGCTGACTTGCAGTATGGTTTATTGTAGGTCAAGCATTTTCTCAAAACGGAATAGCTAAATTAATTTTTATCATGAAATTAATGGACTAAAAACTAGTAAATGTTAGAAAAAATCGTTGAGAATTTATTCAGTAACTTATCGACTAAAAACATGAATAATCATGCTATTTATTAACTCAAAAGAACCTGACACAAGCCAATGAGAATAGATTATTTATTTTTACAATCTTTGGACTCATCCGCCTTCTATTCCTTGTTGAGTAGCCATTGTAAAATAATCTAAATTAATCGTTATGTCTGAATTTTATTTCTGCTATTGAAAAATAAATTAGAGTGGGTAAGTTTTCATGATTACGAATGCCCTTGAAGTTTGAATCCTAAAAATGGGGGGATTTATTTAATTTATACGAATTAAGAATTACTCTGTTGCAGCATAATATCAAATTGCTGTGTTTAGTTACTTAAAATAGCGATACAATGAAAAAAGGAAATTCTTCCTATTTTTGCTGAAAGAGGACCAGTTCAGCGTTTTATTTTTTTCTCTTAAAGTAAATTATGGATGGGAATAAAACACAGACTACTTTGAAGAGTAAACAGGGATGCTTTGGGGCTAAAAAAATCACAGTTCATCAAGCCGAAATGTAACAAACTTTGGGCATAACAACATTTTTTAATTAAATTTAAGAAAAGCTTAATGGCTCTACTCTGTGAGGAAAATTAATTCTAGATGTTTAGCTAGTAGTGAAAATTCCATGGTGGAAATATCTAATCAGTAAAGCCGGACGTTTTCAACGATCGCTGATTCAGAATTCTCTGCAGCTAATGCTGTGGTTATGAATTTGGTTTTGGACTATAAGTACTGCTGATGAAGCCTACGGGGACGAAACAGCTGCCGCACAGTATTAGAACGTGCTATTTAATTTTTCCCCATAGAATTTTCAATATTAGCTAATCGTCCAGAGTTAATGTTCCTTGCAGATTAGAGCAATCTAGTTTTCCCCCCTAAATTTAAGAATAAAACTTGTGTGTGTGTGTATTTATTTCTTTGTCTTATATCATTGCAAGAAAAGCACAGTAAAGCTCGACCATAATTTCAAGCCATTTTCACTCCTTTTACCTCAGCTTGAGCTTGGAGTATACAAAAGTGAGTGCGTCGCTCGGCCAGCAGATTGTCATTCATAATTTTCTGCTGGAAAACGGGCACCACAGTCTCGGGTCCGCCTGTATTTAGAAACTGCGGTGAGCGTTTATTTTTATTCGGCGCTCACACAGAGGCAAACGGGTTAATAGAAGGCAACAATATTTTACAGCGTGTCGTTGGCAGATAAACTGCCGAGCGCAATATTGCCTCGTCCGTCCCTCGTAAAGTTTCCGCCGGCGCACGTATTAATAATAAAAGGCGTCTGACGCGGGCGCTGGAGATTACGCGCCGCCTGCCAGGTACGCACGCCCGAGCCGCGCGCGCGCTGCACTGATGAGCACAATGAGAGCCAGCGATATAGGCGCCGCGAAAATCTAATGATTGAATATGTATGAGCAGGCGCCGACTCTTTTGAATTGTAAATATCCGCGCGTGAGCGGCGAAATAAGAGGCCTCTCGAGGAAAAATGCGGATAGAACCGAAAAGAGAGGCCTGAGTCGCGTGCGACGCGGGGTCGTGAAAAATTGACACTTCTATCAGGTGCGCTACCTTTTTTTAATGAAGAAACGAGGAAATTGTATTACATGTCAAGTCAGACAGCTAGGCCTGGGTTTATTCTCATATTTTTATATTAACCAGACATGAAAATAAGTAAAGATGAAAGACACGGAGAAGTTGATGAATTATTATGGTTGCCGGTTCAAAAAATCGCACCAAATAGCACTAGTTAATATTCAAGGGTCTCTCTATCGTTAGGATGTAGATATGTTGGACAAACATTAAATTTTAGCATGATGAAAACATAACTCTTTAATTTATGAGATATCAAGACACACTTCAAACTGTTTGTAGCTGCTAGGAATTGGATATTGTTCATGCAAGCCTAGGAGCTAGGTAAGTCTAGACTCTGGTTGCATTGTACTTTCGTAATGTGGGTTAAATTAGTGCGCTACGGTACACCTTGGAGCTTGTAGGATTATGGGTGCAATAGGGAATACGAGCTGGCCGATAGCTCTTGTTGTGAGAAGCATCCAGCGGAGATAATATTGAGAGTTGATAAAGTATTTGTGGCGCGAATTTAGACAAAACATTCTTGTCATTATTTAATCAATATATATGCTTTTATGCGAATTAGTTTTGAAACATCTGCCTGTTCATGACGGTGTCCACATTGAACATGCAAAAAGTTCATGAGCTTTATGCAGTGACACACATCAACCATAACAAACACCGTGTTTGAACAGTCATATTTTAAATTAATTGCCATATGAAAAAAAACTTGCAAATTAGAGAGATTTATCTGACAAATTTTATATATAATATGGATGAATGTGTCTGCATTAAAACAAAAAATTATGATCAGCGTATGTGTGTATATAAAATTAGTTGAAGCACAATACTTTTTGCACGACCCCAGGTATTAGTAATATGTTCATATCGTTTGGATGTGCGTTTGTGCAACTCACAGGCGCTGAATAATATTTCGATCCCTCTTCAAGGGAGAGTGGTGTGTGGATTTTTTATCACTCTCTCATTGGCACAAAGTGAAAGCATCCTAAATATTCAAATCTCTCGCGAGGTGTGTGAGAGAAGCAAATATGAAATATGTATTTGCCTGTGCGTACTCGACTTTGAATTAAAATTGTAAAAATTCAAATTCTACCTCAGTTTGAACTGACTGAAGCGCAATTTCCGCAAAATAAAAGGGAGTCCAGCTTCAATTTTATTTTACGGCTCGAAACCCGGTCAATAAACGCCGCTCGGCAACCAATAAAGAACCGGAGTACGCGTTGCCAATTCCAAAGATTGCGTTTTTATACGCTGCTCTCCACGCAATCGTTTGTCAATTTTTTTCTACTCGTGCTCTTCAGGATATCTCACTCGGTGTTTCCATTCATTCTTTCCTGATGCATCTCTCGAGCGGCCGCGAAACGGGCGTTTACGAGTCTGCAATAATTTCAAACGACGACAAACAACCAATTGCGCGAATCGAGGATGTTAACCCACTTTAGTAATGACCAGCGGCACTCCAAAAGAGTTGCAGCTGATTGCTTGTTCAGTGCAAACTTTTCTGCCATTATGGAAATCTGAATTACGTCACGTCCAAACGAATACACACATTCGCAAATTAATATGCTTGTTTGCTGTCCGCGTATTTACACAGACAGCAGTATTTCACTTTCAGCCGGTCAAATATGTTTTATCAATGCGGGCTCTTGATTTTTTCAAAATGTTCACCGGACTTTCAAAGTGTCAAATAAATAGTTTATTTTTTGTCCTGTTCGCATGAATCAATGTAAAAATTCCTTGGTGAGGCCAAAAGGGAATCAATCAATAGAAGCATTTCCAAAGCTCAATAATCAATGCTGTTAAGAGGCGCGCGTTTTTATCTTATCGCTCGCGATTGTTAACGAGAAATTCCAGCCCAAAAACAATTAATTCTCCAAACCACCCACAGTCATCCTCTTCCATAGCCCTGCAAAGGTTAATCGATTAATGCGTTAGCAGTTGGCTGCTCTTCAAACTTTCTTCCTACTGCAGCAAAGCGATTGATTCAAATGCAGTGCTTTCTGTATATACACAATTATTGTAGGTTTAAAGGTTATTTTCACTTAATTAATTATATGATATAGGTATAACACAGATCAGGGTACAGCAAGGTATCAGGGCCATGACGCCCTAATTGATGGACTTTTCTTGTTTGTTTTGCATATGTTGACTTAGTTTGACGTTAATAAAAATTAATATGGGCAAAAATCACGATAAAATTGATGCTGTTTATTTTTTTTTCATAATTTCAAGTTTTGACAAGCAGTTAGAACGTGACGAGAAGATATCTTGAGTGCATCAATTTAAAACCAAAGCAGTTGAAAAATTTTAGTCCAGCAATTACATATAAATTTACTGGCATCAATTATAATGATATATCTATATATCAAATATCAATATTATTTATTATCTAAAAACACTTTCGAAAGTTTTTGTGCTAGAAAATTAAATACATTAAATTATCCTCGCTCAGATTGTATTGTTTCTCTTTAAAATTCTAGGAAACGTTGTGATGAAACCAAGGTCTTCCTATCTTTGTCTTGCGATCTCAAACCGCAATAGCAATCACGCGAGCCAAAAATTTTACCCAAATTTCACCTTGTTTGTTGAGCATGCGTCATGTTTTTTAAATATACTTGTATATTCTTGCAATGTCAATATATAAAAGAGAAAATAAATTTGTATTGCAACAATCAATCAATATAATAAGGACTACATTAACGATCATTTCGTATCTTTTCATTTTCCGTTCGACGTACAATAACTATTGTTCCTACGTGATTAGTCATATAGATATTAAATATTTAATCTGTTAATTGACCTTACAAAATACTTGGACTTAAATTATGCGGGATGTATTTTTTAAATCGCTTTTCATGCTCTTACCGATTGTGTAGGTGGCGCCGTCGATCTGGATGGTGCACGAGCTGGGCGTTTTGCTCAGCGTCTTGGCTGCGTTCTTAGCGCGCTCCATGCTAAGCCGATTAGTCCTCTTTTCAATTCCACCGCCTCCGCCGCCTCCGCGGATATTATCAATGAAAAAAAAATTCACGCCTCGCGACAAGCACGCGTCGACAAGAGTCAAGTCTTTCGAGGCCCGAATTCAGCGTCGGCCTGCCGGTCGAGCACGACTAGAGCTGCTCGTCCGTCGGCCGGCCCCGCGGAGGGGCGGCAAACGCCTCCAGGCGGCCCCTCCGGCGCCCCTACCCCCCGCCCCGCGACAGACACGCGGCGGTCTCACTCGCGAGTTTCTCATTTCGAATTCGCGAGTGTCGGTTTTTATTATTCCCGCGGCCTCGTTAGTATGCGAGCCGCGGACGAGAGGACCAGCTCCAAATTGGGCTTTTGGCCCCAAATGAATCCGCGTGCGGCTCGTCACTACTTCGGCACGCACGCCTTTTCGCGATCGACGCCTGCCGCCGCAGCACTACTTGTCACTTTCTAAATTGCGTCAGCATGTGACAGCTTTATTGTTGAACCATTCCATCCTCGCCTCTTTTAGGCCCACTGCCAAAATCATCGTATTAATTAATCATCGCCATAAGACCTTTTAATAAGACCTTTTATACAGTTAATATTTAAATTTTGCTAATAATTGTGGTAATTTATGCAGTAACAATTTTTCCAGTGACAATTAATGCTGGCTATGATCAAAATAAAATGCTAGAAGCTGTCAAAAGATGGTTACTGACACAATATTGCTGCATCTAGGAGTCATTCTCAAAATGAGTATTTTCAAAAGTGTGTATGGTATTTTATATCGGAATTAAAGTGGTTTTAACTACTGATATTCAATTAAATGAATTTCTGTTATTGTGAAATAAAATTCATTTTGTCGTTGATATTTTTTTCAAGCACTTCTAATAACTGCATTGTTTTAATGGTACACATTTTAGCCATTGAAGTAGAATTCCTCTATTAAACTTAATTTGAATAAATTTTCCATACAATTAATTGATGTTGCAAGTAGAACCTTTTTGGCGAATCCCAATACTAAATAAATATTCCGTTTAGGATGAATAATTTAGAACGATGTTTTTCTTCGTAACTACTTTTTTATGCTCTATATAGTTCAAAAATATTAAATTTTAACATACCCCTCCACCCCTTCAGGGGGAAAATTTAATCCAAAACATAAATTGAATCCCTTGGATCTGGAATTATTGTATAGAAGAGATTGTGCCAATTGCTGCTTGCTATTTTAATTAATAGTCTTAACACGGATTTTGCACTGTTTTCCTCACTTGGCAAAGTCAATTAATGGGATTTAATATTGTTCAAACTGAAAATATACACGTCATCTTATATATTCAGCTAAAGAGATTTTATTGCATTATCTGAGAGAAAATAAATTTCTATTAAAGTATCCACTCAGCTTTAAACTGCTGGTTGCTTAATGATCTGTTTTAATTGTTCATTTATCAGCTTCAAATTTTAAGAAAACATTGTGTCAGTATGGAATTCTATCCATTCAGTTTTAGGCCAATGAATTTCCAGTCGTAAATTGCCTGATTGTGAGATGCACTATAAGAGAGTTAGACGAGTTTGCAGAGCTTGATAGACTTGCACAGTATAATAGAAGTAAATTTAACTAAATAGTGTAACAAACTTGTGAGTACTTCAAATGTAGGTTAATTCAGGTATAATGGAGTCTATCTTCAAACTTCCATATTAAGGAAGAAAGTATAATATAATCCCGTTGATTTGTTATGAATGAATATGCTGAGTAAAGCTGTACATATCTACATCAAAAGCTAAAAGCTTATTAATTTAATAATTTAAGTTTCTAGTTGACAAATTTACTAATTTAGATTTTTAGAGGAAATCTATTGCATAGCAGCCGCAAAGAAAGTACGGAAAAGCGCGGCCTTCAAGTTAACGACCGGCTTTCGCACACTTCATTGTCAGAGGTCTTTGCCGACGGTTGTACGTTCGTGTGAGCAGCTCGTAATTTGACGATGGACGTCGGCGCACCGGTGACTTAAGCGGCAGCCTCATTACCTGCGGAACGAGCGTCTGTTCGAAAGATAATATTTAGGCCCAGCCGAAATAGCTTCCCAACGCCATATAGCGACGAAGGGAAACACGCGCCGCACGAGAGGAAACCGCAGCCTGCTCGATATTCAATTAAACCGCGAGACGTGGTTTCCCGTTGCTGCGTTGTGACGCGTACACAGCACAGATGAAAAAGAATGGCAAAAGTTTTCATTGCCTCCTCGCAACCGCGTGCAATTAAAATTTATGACCCGAGCAGCCGCCGCGCGGCCATTTGACTGCCGTGCACCTTTAACTATGCGCGGGATCAAGAAGTCTATTTGCCGGCCTACTCGTGAGCTTCCTTGCCTAACAAACGAACACACAGTGTGACTGGATGGCTTTTGCGACGGAAACACGCCGTCATTTTTCTTTCCGCTGGCTGAAATATACGAGTGGGGAAACTTTCATTACACGGTATTTAGTTTCGGTCATGTTACAGATTTGGAAAAAAATGCAATTGCACCTCGCCGTGATAATTCCAGAAAGACAATTTTAACCTGTTCTGTTTGAGAGTTCATTTTTGTGACTGACTCATATCTTAAATTAAAAGTTATTTCTCGGTTCACATTTATAAAGTTATATATTTAGTAATTCACTTGATTTTGTTATTTCGTGTTGACTATGTGAGGTCAAATAATACTGAACACTAGTATTTATTCTGAGCTTCTGTTGAGCATCAAAATTACACATGCAAATGAGCTTAGCGTGCAACACAAGTAGCAGCCACTTGATGCATTAATAATTGAGACACACCCCCTCTTTGGCTCTCTCGACAGGTAATTGATTGAATTTGCTTGCACAAAGTAATCCGTGAGCGTTTTAATGTCTTTCCTCACTGCTCTTTTTCCTCGTTTAAAAAAGCCTGCTCTGCGCGATTTGAAGAGGCTCTGGCTGAACAGTTCGCAAGAAATTTCATTTCCTCCAGCTCTTTTGACAGACGGATCTGCTGTCCTTGTCAAAAAACACGACGCAATCTCCGCATGCACGTATGATCTCCACTCTCGTTTTCCGAACGGAAGGGTAAAATTGCGAAACTGATATTCAACCATGCAGTTTTGGATTCATATTATAATAAATATGTATCGGATTTAAAATTCTTTCAGGATATCGGATTTTTCGATTGATTACTAAAAATGGACCAGCCATCAAAGAAGTGATTACCAACGTCTTTATACGTTTCATCAAATCTAATCAAACTAAATTTTATTGATTTCATTTTCGGAGTGGATGTTGATTAATAAAGCATTTTTTGTCCATTACTTTAAAAAATTTGAAATTATAGTGGGATTGTGCATTTTGAACCTTTAATGTATTCTTTGTTGTTCCTCAGAAAATCATTTTTTAAATATTGAGTGGCCTTCTTTATACCGTTTTGTGTTAAACATGTATACAAATCCAACATTACAATTTACAAGTACTTATTTAGAAAATTGTTTTTTATGATTGCAAACTTAATTTTGCAAAATTAAGTTTGAAGATGGAAACACTCTATAAACTTGGTATGCTTAAAAATACTTTACAGAGATGCACGAAGATATTTCACTACGTTATTTCAAAGTCTTCTGTTCGTTCAGTTATCTGAGTTTCTAGCGAGTTATATAGGTGGATAGGTTTTGTTTCACCCGCACACGCACACAAGTGAACTGGATAAACCATAGGTATCCCTCCCTAGATGACGAGTGATTATCGCTCTGCTTGCTCTTTACATTTGATTACGGGATCCCAAAACTGAAAGCAAACGTAGCGTACACTTCAAACATAGACGTTGTCTCTGTCTGCACATCCAAAATTCATACCCCAAAGGCGCAAACAAGGGTAAATTTGTTCGGTAAATAGACTGTGGCGCCTGCAAATTTTATGAACGCAACCGGCAGAGCAAACTGCGCCAAATTCCACTCTCACCTCTGCTGTTGCTACTCCGAATTGCGAGATTAATTTATGCGGTGGAACATGCTAATTGTTAATAAGCGTATTGATTGCGCGGCACGCGACGCCCAAAATTATAGCAGCGCAAATTTTAATGGATGTCATTAATCAAATTTATGGCTCTCATACAATGGACGTTAATTCGCAAATGCAGTTAGCAGACTTTTCGACTGGCTTTAGTTTAATGCGAAAATTGTGTGTTCTGGGAATTAAGTTGTTATTGCTTTTCTGGCTGCTCGTAAACCCCTAATCCATTGTAAATTTTTTTCAATTTTATCCAAAGTTATATATAACAATAACTAAATGTCATTATTACTTGAGTATCATTTTGCAGAACGATCAAAATAATTATTTTGAAATCATTTCCATTTTTTAATTATGGATCTTAACAATTCGCTTCAAATTGTGTTTATTGCATAGTGATTATTCTTAAAATGTAAAAAAAAAACAAATTTTAGTACGCTAGATAATTTTGTTATGGTTGTGCACTTTGATGGATTCATAATAAACTTCAAATTGTTAGGTGCTCAAAGAGTTGGAAATTTTTAGATAAATTCAAGTAATTTTGTAAATTCCATCCAAAGCAATGCAACTGAAGTCGAGCTTATTCGTGACATCTGAGCTTAACTAAGCAATGATTATCACTCACTCACCTTATAACTCTGTGTCGCGAGGCATCAATGCAGTCATAATCGAAGTGGAATGTGGCACTAATGAAATGAGCTGACTGCAAATGCCGTCTCTTTTTTCGCCTTTCTGCCGTCAGTGCCGTAATTCGCCTTAAAGGACGAAATTATCATACGGCAATTTCTGCTCGTTTTAACAAATGTAGCGAATTTCGCTCATTCAAAAGAGAAGCACTCAAAGTGAGTGGAGAGAGAGCAAGAGAGCAAGAGAGAGAGAGAGAGAGAGAGAGAGAGAGAGAGAGAGAGAGAGAGAGAGAGAGAGAGAGAGAGTCGCACGCACAAGTAGCTGCGGGTTTCGGCAGCTCCAGCATCATCGCTCGCCCACCCACAGAGGCGCTGGACCTGCTCCGTCGCGGGCGCAACCCCCCAAGTGCCCATCCAGGGAGTCTTGTTTCGTGCCCTGGCCGATTAGCTCAAGAGGAGTTGCGATACAGCAATGAAGGCTCGCGTTAGTGAGCACCTCCAGTGCGGTTACAAATTGAATGTTGACACGTGAATGGAAATTGCTTGTGCACATTCAGAAGCCGTTTGTTGTCATTCTTGTTTACCCAGCACCCAACGGGAAACAGTAGGAAGCTGGTTGAGTATAGTGGCCATAAATTTAATTCCCGGGGTTGAATGTCTTTGTGCATAAACTGTAAACGGAGTTGCTGAGCAAGCAAACCTTACTTTATCAGTGAACAGTCAATCGAGTCCTTTTTTGAGGAGATTGGATTTCAGGAGCTTACCTAGAATCACAATAAAATCACATGTTATAGCAATTTGCAACCTAATACTTTGACAAATATCAACGAAAATACTTGTCTTGTTCTGGTTTGCAACTTAATTAAAATGCACGTAAATCCCCCTCTTTATATATAATTCAAAATATAAAACAAACAGTATTTCATCTATTGATTAACTCACAAATGTTAGCTCGAATATATTGAGAACAGAGTACAAATAAAATAGGAGATAATTGTGAAGCATTTTTCCAACCACTTGTCTTTGTCAGGAAACTTGATGTCAAAAACTGGTTCGCCAAAACTCCTAACAAAATTTGGGAATGAATCCTCCAGATCTTCGAGCAGGAATCACAAAAAACAACAGTTTGCAATCTGCATGGTTGATAATTTGAATAAAGCGAAGCCGGGCCAGGCCCGCAGAAGAAATAACAAAAATGAGGCACGAAAAATGAAACCCACGAACGAGCTCTCTAATTTGCCACACGCGCTGCTTTATTTGCGAAACAAAACAAAAACGCGCGCTTTTGAAGCGGGCGAGAGAAATTCACGGACCAAATAATTCACACTCACAAACCAGCGAACGCGCTCGCGAGAGAATAAAAGAGAAATGGAAGCAGCAGCGTGATACGTTATTATTGGAATGACGTAGCACCATTTAATTCCACTCCCCTGGCCGCAAACTGGTCCAATTTTGTTTTGCTACGCTCCACAGGGAAAAGACCAACCAACAAAATGTCATTTGATTCTCCGAGGTGCGAGCTTTCGTTATTGCAACGCCATGTTGGGCTCAACTCAGTATTTCTGTTTCACGCCAGAGAGAAAAATCTATTTCAAAAGATTGTAAATAAGATGGATATATGTTCAATAGTTCTCTACCCGTTCTCAAATCGAATAAGAGAAAAATGGAAAAACAATTTTGAGACAGCTTTAATCATGAATTTTCTGAATTTAAAAAAAAAGCGACGTGAAAAAAACAAAATTTAGAGTAGTTTATTTGCAACACAAAATTAAAGCATTTCTCTTTTATTGCGGACAATTTAAATCATTCAAGAGTAATTTGTGGTGTTTTCATGAGCGCGATGAGCGCATAGATAATGATTTTTTCAAGTCTTGTTTCTGCTAGTCGTTATACGTCTTGGTGATTGAGATTAAATTTGTAAGTACACTTTTGTAAGCTGTCTGACAATAAGTTATAGAAGCTAATGAATTGATTGATGTTTCATAGATGTATAATACCCAATGAGTTTTAAACATCAATTCAGTAAGTGCATTGAGGGAAGCCTTCAAACAGGAACACGAAATTTCTATACATACTACCTTCTAAAATTATTTTCATGATGTTGGGAGCAGTTTTGAAAATAGCTAACATAAGAAAGGATGAAATTTTTGGCTTAGTTAATTAAATGTTTGCAAGAGGAATTTCTATCACAGGAATATTTTAGTTGAGGGGGAGTTGTCAATTTCGTTGCTCGTTTATCTTTTTCCATGTGCACTCAGAGATGAACGTAGGAAGACGTTTTCAACGATCGCTGATTTTAAAATTCTTGAGGTGATGAATTTTATATTGAAGTTTAAGTATTGCTGATGAGGTCTGAGGAGCCGAAACAGCTACTGTACAGTAAGGGAGCGTGAGATAATAATTTTCTTTGACAATTTTTTTTCACTTTAATAGCCTGTTATGCCTATTTGTTCGCCGGTGGGAGTAGCCACTGGAAAATTATTTTAATCAATATAGGTGCATAGTTACTTTTCTTTCCAGAGTATCACGGTACATAGATAAAGATAATATACAGATCTTCATTAAAAATTATAATGAGCACACCTCGTAAAAGCTTGGATGAGAGCTACTGAGAGTTATTTATAAACGAACCTTTTAGAAATAAGTGAAATAAGCAATAGCAGATTCGTACACGCGAGTCTATTTTTAAATATTTAAAAATATACATAATGTTTTCACCGTGTTTGACTCTCTTAAAAGCGAATAATCTAAGAGAGAACGGAAAAACTACCAGCATAATAGGGCCACGGAAAAGACTGCTACACCATCTGCCGAGTTTTATCTCAAACACTCATCCTGCTTCACACGCGAAATTGAGCTCGATGACGGAGGGGGATAATTGTGAAAAAACGAAAAACCATTATTTGTTACTGGTCGTGTAAAAGCAATTAATTGGGGATCAATCATTTCACTAGAGAGCACAAACGGGAACAAGCATAGTGGAACTCTTCTCCTTCATCTCAATCATGAGAATTTCAGAGATCATATATAATAATGAATTTTAATGGAAAATGTTCTACTAGGTAAACAAATTCTGTAAAAAATAATAATTTATTCAACATTTAAAAGCATTAGCATTTTTTCTATTTGCGAAAGCAATTTTATTAGAGTTTTTCCCACATTATGGGTTGTGCAAACTCGCAAATGAGAGTGTGTGTGGAATTTATTTCAGTCTTTTCAGACATAATTTCAACGAAAACACCTCTGTGGAATTAAGGAGACTTAACAATATCACGCTGAACCAGTTCTTTTCCCAGTGCTCTGTCGAAGAATAAGGACTGCTCCAGTGGACGGCTCCATTGTGTGCGGTCATGCGTGGCGCCGGCAGCAGGAGCACGCGGACACACACCCACACATACTCGCACACAATGCGTATATACATCACATCAACATGGCCGAGATCAAAGCTTTTGATGTTGCACGCCTCGTTGAGTGGGCTGCATTGTGTTGAACTGGAAAATAATCAACTTGGCTTGCCCGTGCACGGGTCTTGCCAGTGCAAATAAAGAGCCTTCGCAAAGTCTGCAACTGGTCATCTTGCTGCAGCAGTAAAATTCGTGCAGGAAAATGCGAAAAATGCCCAGAGAAAAGAGCTGCTGGCGAGACCATCAATTTTCTAGTTAATAATAGAATGAATTCTTTTGAAGTTACATTCAAGCTCTCCTGTTCGCCTTTCTGTGATGCACGGTGGGCATGTAGACTATCGATTTTGAGGCCATTTCAAGACTTAAAGAGAAGTTTCAACACACTATCCCCTTATTTTTTAGTTCTTCCAATTTCTGCACTTAAATCCGGGGTAATCGGCTTATCATAATAAATTGTAGAAATATTTTAAAAAAGAGATCCATAAAGAAAAGAATAATATTTATCCTCCATTCAATTATTTTTACTCAGCCATCATCCGTCATTTGTATTACGTTATAATTATTGCCTACAGATTCACGAGCACAAAAAGAGAAGGAGTGAAATCTCAACCATTAGTTCATAATTGAAGGATTAAATTTTATTTACAAAAATAGTTAGTTCTGCATTGTAACTAGACCAACGGAATTTGCACAGTGCATCGCTGCGTTAATCGTCTGATTGTGAGTGTAAAACGCTCATACACTGCTTAATGTGACAGAAGGTTTGCGTTTGCGTGCAATTACTGCAGGCGCACCTTGCGATTCCACGCATGAGTGTCATGCGGGTCGCATCTCGTTTTACCTGCAGGGGCCGCGAACACTCACGGTCGCCGTTCATCACTCAAACGCTGGGACAATACACGAGAGCAAGGGCCTTTCTGCTCGCGCGCCGCAACGTACTCCTTTTGTTCTCTGCGCTACTTTAGGCCACGCAACTTCACAAACGTGAGAATATATTGATGACTAAGCCGGCCGCGACTGCCTCCAGGACGTTAAAAAAGCGAGGCATGTTTACAGGAGTGATACTCCTTACAGAGTGCATGTCGAATACGCAAATGTTTTTCAAATTGGAGAATCGATCGCGCAAGAGGAAAAATTAACGTAGGATTGATTGTGAGCTTTTACACGCATCCAGATAATATTTTGGGACATGCGTTCCTTCTACAAAAAACAATGAAATTGAAATTTACGGGCCCATTGAAAGATCTAATCTCAATTTACTGTGTGGTTATAGTCTCTCAAAGCAACCACACTAACTTCATTACTCGTTCTATATCACTAATTGTTAGCTGTATATAGCATTTGATTCCGTTTGACATTTCCTTAAACCACACATGAACTCAGATAATTGGAAACTCGTGAAATCCAATTTACTGTTTGTAATTGAAGTTGCTTGTGCTTAACGTGATAACTATATACGTAAATCGTTTACAGTTTTCGACCCTAAATACTCAATTATAAAAAAATATATTAAGACGGGAGAAGATTTTTAAGCCACATTTAAATGATGACATTAATAAATTAACATTATGACGTTCTTATAATATAAAAACAATATTTGATTTATGGTAGTATAAATACGATAAATACATATGCAATGACTTGAAAATAATATGAGAAATTAACTTAAGCCCATCATTGTGAGGACAATTATATATGCAAAGCTGTTAGAATAAAACCAGTAAAAATATGGCCCTCCTATATATTGTTTTATAATACGTAAAAATTCATTGGAGAGATGATCGCAAAATTTTTTTAACACGTGAATTTATGGCTTGCAAACAAAACTAATCGCTTCCTTGGTTTTTGAAATCTCCACCTTATTAAACGGGAGAAAAAAAATTCAGACACTCTGACTAATCCAATTGTTGAGATGAACTTTAGATTGTTCAAAAATTGATGACTATAACCCGGAAAAACTAACAAAACAAGAAAATCAATCTCAAGGATGGTATTCTGTCCTTAAAGCAACCCACAAATCTTGATTCTTGAAGCAACCCTCACCGATTTAAAAAAAAAACATAAAAAATTGTATGCAATGCCTACTTTTTTGAAAAAAAATTATTGCCATCAAAAGGTATGGCGTGCTACCGCAAATCTCGCATTGCCGCTTGATCGATATGCATCCATTTGCATGACCATCAATAATTGCAGATAGCTTCGCCACCGAGGACTTAGATTGAAACGCCGTGCAATCGAGTCTCGGGATGCCCGGCAGGAAAGGTTGGATATCTGCCGACGGTGAATCAATGCAGATTTTACTCCATATCTCTCGGATTCAAATAGGCTAGTCTGAATAGTCAATCCGCCTACAAGCACGACTTTTTGAACATCCAACGAGGCTAGAACTCAGAACTCATGCCGATTGTGCATTTTTAAGGTATAGCAAAGCAAGCATTGCAAACACTCTGCCACTGGCCCGGTTTTTTACTGATAGCTAGAAAGTTTGCAAAAAGAAGATACATTTTATTGACATCGATTTACCATAAACTTTCCAGCTCACTGGAACACAATCCTTTTCTTGATTCAATGCGGTGTAATTCGCTTTGATTGAATAGATTAGATTGAATGAAACTGAAGTCTGGAGCGCCTGAGGCTCCAATTGCGATGATCGCGCGACTGCGTTTGAGCTGCGAATGGTAATTGCGTTGAACGGATAAATTGACCTGCAGCTGCAGTCTGAACACGAACAACGTTTCAGCACACAACTGATTTCCAGCACACGTATACATCCAGTTCAGCGTAATGTGCTCACAAGTACACTGTTTGGCGTACGATTATTGATTCCAACTGCATATAGTGTGCTCTGCTCCGTTGGCTGCGATGCAAAATTGCAATTAGACCGTGTATTCAGGGCTGAAACCAGTTCGTTGATTGCACTTGTGGAACTATTTCAAACCCAACCAACAATTACTTCATTAAGGTCAGTTTTGTTGATTGTAGAAGCGAAAAGCGGAGAAGTTCACCTTACAAATTAAAAAAATATGCATTTATCACTCTAGCTGAAAGCTGCTGTGGAATGTTAAAGGGGACAGTATAGTACAATTTGGGCCATTTTAGCCACATCAAATTTAAAGTGAACTGAAGCAATCGCTTATATTTCATGGAAAATCTGGAAATTGCGTTTCCAGGATAAAAATTTAATCGGAATTCCACCATTGATAAATAACAAACCGGTCTTGTTACCTGCAAAAAATCGTGGCGATAAAAAAGTTAACCACTGTACTGAAATAACAGACCGGCACTCGTTTAGATCGTAGGTAGTGAACCGTTTCTGCGGCAATTCAGGCGAGAAAGTTATTCGTATATTTTTTGCTTGTTCAAGCGCGGCTCGAGCCAACCAACTTTTTACTCAGGTGTCTTCTCTGGGGCCCAACGTGCAAAACTGTGGGGACAAAAAGTGCGCGTCTGGCCGCTCGTTCGCGGTCGCTTGAGGAAAAAGTGGCGACGAGAGAGCTTCATAAAGGCTTCTTCCTTCTTCCTTCCTTGGGTATACACATACGCACGCGACCGAAAAAGAAGAAGAAGAAGAGTGATCAGACGACGCGGCGAAATGGGCCCGTATGGATTTTCCTTAACCGGGTGATGAGCACGCCAGTGGAGCAGCCTCAGGGGAGGAAATAAGGCGGCGAGTGGGCGCGCAGGATTTGCACGGATCAGCAGCAGAAATTTGAAGGCGAGCTGCTGACTGAGGTTTGAAAAAAGCAGCCAGCACAAAGGCTTTCGAGCGGTAGTCCCCTTCCCTCATTGTCAGCCGCTTTGCCAGGGGAGATTGGACGCAAATAGGCACCTAGCTAAAATATTTTCCCGCCGAAGCAGGCAAAAACGCGGTGCAAGGGTAAAATAACATTTCACTGAGTAAAATTGTATTATTTCATTGTTAGGCAAAGCGTTTGAATATTTATGTGATCTTTGAAACTTATTGGGAACAGTTGTATTAACTGGTATGTTACAATTCTTAAATCAAATGTCAAAAGTAACCAATGGATTAAATAATTTTCCCTGAATGTTTCTACGTTTGCCCAACATGCCTCATTTGTCCAAACGTACAAAATTATAATTTATATGTTTATTTCCTGAGTTCTGAAAATTCATTTAAAAATGCCAGATTAAAAACTGAAGAAGCAATTTGAGTTAATTGATTATAATATGTTTCGATGCAAGATTCCCACCTGTGATTTACCCCTTCACCTTTAGAGCTTTTGTACATACTTCGTTGCGGAAAACCGCAACACTACCTTTTGTATTTTGCGAGGACGTGCGGGGCGAGAGCTGGATGGGTCGCTTTGTTCCAACACTTTGTTTCAGTCTGAAATCCACTAGCCGTAAATAAAACAAGAGGTCCTTTCCCAAACTTAATTTTGACGCTCTGTAATGTTCGCCTCTGTTTTCATCAACAAAATACCTTTCAAAAACGAAGTGGAACGGCAACGTCCACAAGTGGATTTGTTTTGTTAACGTCATTATGAAAAATACTTTTTAATGGTACTTTTACTTCGTTTTACATCTAAAAAAATGTCTAGATTTAATACAACCCTTTGTAAATTTTTCATTTACGAAATTTGAACTGTGAAAAGTTGTTTACGTTTGTCCCTCTCCTCGTGGTGAACTCCATTCCAGTGGAAGCAACCTCTGCATCCCAATCTTCCACAAATCTAATCTGGCAGTGGCAGAGAGTAAATTGTGCGTCAGACGTGCGCGTATCCACTCAATTATTTGCTGGGTGCCGCGCGTATCTCTTCGGCGGGCGGAACAGACGGGAGAAGCTCTCCTCTGTATAATTTAAGGTACGAGATACACAAACCGACGTGCTAATAAATTGCAGTGCTGCGAGAAAGGAGTATATAAGAAAATAGTATAGTGTGTATACCTGGCTGTACCGACGCACACATGCTCAGCAGCAGGTGGTTTGTTCGCCGACACAAAGTTATCCAATTTGGTGGTCCGCATCGGGGGGAGGGGGTGGAGCTAGGGTGCTAACGACTTTATCGTCCTCAACGTTATATTAGTTGGCCTCTACCGATGTGCTCTCTCTCTCTCTCTCTCTCTCTCTCTCTCTCTCTCTTTTGTCGGTCGTCGCTGACGATGCTCAATTTAACTGGGAAAAAGCGCCGCGAGTGTGACGTCAGCGAAGTGAAGCACAATCCGAGTCCCGTTGCATATCAATAGTTTATTACCCCTGCCGAATTATTCACACTTTCTACAGCACCTTGTGGGCCTTGCTTATATCCTATTTTGGTACATGATGTATAGCTCTAGTGAGACTTAAGATGAGTATGAATTAGGATCTTGTCAAATAATGCATGCAGGCAGATGTGCTTTGGAAGTTCTGACAAGTTTAGTTCAGAGGAGGCTCGAAGGCTACACTCAACTAGTCTACAGCTTTAAACTGTCTCGAATGAACATTAAAAAACTTTTGTATGAGGGGCGTAATAATATTTTCATCATATAGTTGGAATGTTTTATTATTAAACTCACTAGACGAATAACACTAAAATTAGTTTCAAGTTTTGCAGTTTTGAAGCTTCACTTTGCAAGAAAAATGAATCTAAGAAACACTTTTGAATGTTATATTTTTCGCAACACAATTTTTCTCTAGAAATCTAGGCCGGAGATGCAATGCAATAATATTTTCTTCTCTTATTTCGCTGTTATATTGTTCATAATAATTGTTGGATACTTTACCAAAGTTTGAGGAGCCGACAAAATTTCAAACATAATTGTTAATTATGGGATGGTTGATGGAATGCCAGGGCCTTTCTTACCCCAATACATTTTTATTCATTTTTCAAAATTTGATATGGCTAAAAAGATTACACTGCAGCACTCTTTTAGGCCGTGAGCCAGCAAAATAATGAATATTTTTTGTTCAATACTTAGATAATTAGGGAGAAAATTATTACTCATCATCCCTGTCATTTTTTATTCATCATGAAATAAATTCCTATCAAAACGAAGAAATATTCCAGAGAGCAACAATGATCTTGAAATCGCTTGTTACATTTGGTTAATCAGGTGAAATTGACGTGAAAAAGGCAATTTAGGCACATCTTTCAAAAGAAAGAGGAACATTACAGGCATGATCTTAGTGAGTCGTTGGACCATAAATTTCCGTCGCGTTACCAAGCAACATCTAGAGAAAGACGAGATACCCGTCCGTTTTACGACCTGCCTCCTCTCAAATGCCGAGACACACGCAGAGTCGACTCCAATTTGAGTTGCGGACGAGGGCACTTCATAAAAATTTAATCAAAAGAATGTGTCACCGCTCGATGCTAACGCCTGCGGAGCTGCAGAGCAGACTTTGTTCTCGTGAAGGTGCAGCATCTAATTCAGCAACCTGCCCTCATCAGCCGGGTCAAAAATTGAATTATTCACGAGCGGGCCGACTTAAGTAATCCGCCGTTCTCGCCAGTTTCACACAATTATGCAGTCCCTGTAGCCACGGAGATGTGAGAGTTTTAGCACGGCGGCAGCGAAAGTGCGAATTATGCCGCGAGGCGTTTAATATTGATAACATCACCGAGTGGCGAGTGTCGCGTCGAGAATGAAGATTACATTTTTACTCTTATTGTTAGCGATGCACGCTTCATTTAAAAATGCAACTAACGCAAGTCCCACAGCAATGATTTCAATAGCTTGTGAAATATTTTTAAGTAGTGTTAAATAGATTTGGTCTGTGGTTAACTCGGTGCTCGTGCTCAGCCCTGGCGTGGGACAAAATAATTAAAATCAAATTAAATTAACTTCTGTAGCTTTCACAATAAAAATATTTCTTTAAAAAAATTACATTATATGGGTGGGAATTTACGGTGCTGTCGTTGTTGTAAAGTATGAGAAACATTGAAACATTGCTGAACGTGGTCTGAGATTCAAGTGAACAATTTCGATTTGTAGTCTTTCAGAAATTCTGGCCTCTAAAAGGCTATTTTGTTTCCCCTTCAAGTGCAGGATGAACTCGGGAATTGCTAATTACGAAATAAGACAAATTAGGCGCTGCGGGAGAGTCGGCAAGGAAAGGGTTCTCCTCCCACTCTGCTCGCAACCTCCCATACCGCCGGCAAGATTAATCCGGTGTAATGGTTTCCCTCCACTTAATTTGGAAGAAGAAAAACACACGGAACTCCAGGAAGAAATAATTATGCGACCAAGCTGAAGAAATTGTTCTAATTATGATGGAGCGTCGGCGTGCTAATGAAGTTATGCCGGCACCGTGCACGCGTTTCATTTCTTTTCTTCTCTCCTTTGCGATTTCCTCCCTTTCCGCCCATTGTTCGCACACCACACACGAACCAGCAAAAATAATTTACACATTGTTTGCTCGCAACAAAGGAATGGAAACGCCGCCGCCGCCACTGAGTTGAAAATGCTGCACCACTCCTCGGCATGGAACAAAGACTGCCGAGCGTGCGCGCGTGTGTTTAATTTTAAAAAAGTAATTAACAGCCTGCCTATATTATTTAAATGCGACTTGTAGAGCCCTATTCCGTTCAAAGAACAGCTTGCATAGGGTCAGAATGAAGCGGATGAACTTCTCGAAATGAACAGCGGGTTTAGGAGGTATGAACTAAAAACCTAGTTAATGAAAGAAGTTTTCCCGCACACAACTATACAGGTAAGGGTAAGATTTCTATTTATTATTATTATTATTTGTTTTAACTTGAAATGCTCATGATCACATTAGTATAAAGCTCTCTAATTATGATTGATGGATACTTTGCCTCTTCCTTCTGTCAATTTTTTTCAAACGAGACTACAACTCATTTAATTAGAATAACTCATACAGTACATTACTGGTGTTAGAAATAAGTGACCTAAGCAGACTAAAAAAGTCATTGTAAGATTTTATTAATTTTTGCTGGTTCTTTCTAACCCCACTATAATTATATTATGACTTATTACACCAAGCAGCTAAAATTACGCACAGCAAGAATTTGGTTATTCACACAAAAGGAAAAAAGGTTACGAAGTCTGGACCATGATATAATAAAATTTATCTGAGAGAATTACTTCGTTTAGGCAAAAATAGACCAATAGTTGCTAACAAAGAACTTTAAATGTGATGCGGGCCATGAATGAAGATAAAGTTTTGTTTTAAAAATTTAATATTAGGTTTTTATGGGGGATTCTAATAATTTCAGAATAAATTCAAAGCGCCTGCCAGACACATTCTTATCCCAATCACGCAATCGTGATCCGCATTGAAAACTAGCCGGCAGTTCAGGGCTTTATAAGCACGTGGTGTCCTCCAGCCTGCTCCACGTTTGGAACAAGGCCTGCATTTGTACCGTCATATTTATAAATTGCACATCGTATACGTTTCCACAGCACGCTGGGGCCTCGTTTCAAAGGCACACGACTCTGAATGACGGTTTTGTGCGTGTGTCTCTGAATTGACTCAAAATATTTTATGAAAGCGCCCCCCACTGACTCAATGAGCAGATTACTGCTCTGCGGGCGGTTGAGCGTCTAACAACTTGTGTTACAGCGAAAACACACAGCAGCAGTCAAGTAAGTAACGTTACATACATGTCTGCCGCATCCTTTCTCACAAGCGGCTCAGTCAGCCGACTCGTTCCATTAAAGCTACTCGCTGCCTTTCCTTCGTCTTTTGTCTCTCTGTTGCAGCTGCTGCTAATCTCTGGCAGAAAAGGTTTCGATTTTTAAGCGTCATTATGAAAATGAGTGTGTCTCCGTGATGCATTTAATTTAATTGTAAAATTGTAAAAGACACACGGAGGGCTTATAACTGCCCCTCAGCTTTCATGCGGCGCTCTGTGTATTTTTTTGCCACGTCGTCCTTCCCTAAAAAAAATTGTTATTTCTTTCCAGCGAGAGCCTCAAGTGCACAATTCGTAGTGGCTCTCTTGGAGGGCAAAACAAATCCCAAGCAGCGACGGACGGATGGACAGACAGGCACGGTCGTCGCAATAAAACACTAAAGTGGCTTTTCACCGTCACTCGCAAAAAACAAGCAAATAATCATTCCACAGTCGCACGCTCGACGAGTGCGAAAAAGGGGAAAAATTGACGCGCCCGGCTATTTTTGGAAGGCAAAGGCCCGCACGTCGAGTGCACAATCTCGTGTGTGTGTGCGAGCGTGAGCGCATGGGAATGTGTGCGAGCGGGGAAAGAAGGTTGAGTATTACTCGACTAAGCACTTGTTATTACTAGCGAGCCCAGCGAAATAATAAGAAGACGCAGCAGAGACAGTCGTCGTCCCGCTCACACTTGTGCACCCCATTATTCTTTTGTTGGACACACGCCCTCCGCCGGGCCGGCGCTCGCTTGCTCGTTCGTTCACTCTCTGGATGGCTGACGCAATCGCAAATTTTCCCACAGCAACCCTCGGCCCGCACAATGGCCGCGGGAAGTGGGTGATCTGGTCAGCCAAGAGGACGCTCGACATTGACGGTGCTTTCGGCCTTTCTCTGCTCGATTTTTCACCAGGACCGGATAGATGACGTTTAAATCATTTAAGTTATTCGTTATTCCCTTTCCTTTTGTGGCCGTATGTTAAGTTCAGGAAATTAACTATACGTGCAACAGCTCAGCATTTTTTTTTACCAACTCTTTGATTGAAACTGTTGTACAGAAAAGCAGAAAGAGAGAAAAGGGTTTTTAAATCAAAGGCTTGATGCTCTGGATGACATTCAATGTTTTTAATTTCAGGCTGGCTAATAGGATTTATCCACAGCAATATTCTTATTTCTCTTCTGCAATAGACATTTCCTTGTCACTTTTTGAAGCTGTCATTGACAAGTATTGAATATAGCAACTTTCTTTCATCATTTTTATAGCAATCATGTATTTTGGTCTTTGCTAAGTAAGCAACGTTCAAAACCGTATTAGTGTATTTTTTGTTGTAATACGTCCAGTGTATTTTTCATTGATCATAATAAATAGAATAAATTTAAATGAGGTAAAGTGCATTTTACAGATTAAAATTGGCATATTTCCACTATTAGATTTGTAGGAATAATCCAACTATTCTAAATTCGATAATTTCAAATTGCCTCACTTAATCAAATTGAAAGATTTAAATATTAATCTCAGCAGGGAAATCTGTGGTGTGTCAAATTGATTTAGGTGTGAGTGTGAAAGTCACAAGAAATCATGGTCGGGAAGCCAGAGAAGTGAGAACGGAATTTTCCTCGGTTTCTTTTGCGCTGTACAAGCAGAGCTGGTTAATTCTCATTTTGCGGCTTCGGCTTGTCTGCCCACCCGCACCTACACGTTATTTTCGGCCTGCCTGCGGACTCTTGATTAATCTTTCATGAATTTTAATGAAATGCTCCGGCGGCAAATTTTCGGTGTCCGAGCGTCCCTACGAGAGATGTATGAAGCACACCGCGCCGCCAGCCCAGATAAATTAGCAGTTTGTGTGTGTAATTAGCCGAGAGAGCAGCTCGAGGTGTGCTTCGTGGGTGCTGGCTACGTGTGCTGCATGCAGACCACAAACCCACACAACTAGTTTACGCAGGCAATGATCTCGGAATTCGCAATTAGTTCCACGAGCCTATTACACAAAAGAAAATGTATGTTGCACATTTGTCCCTCAGGCTTTGGTGTTAGAAATTTGCATGTATCTAATATGGCTTTATTAATTTCAAACTCTGATTGAATGACAGTCTTCTACATGTGAGGATTAATTTCCACTTGAAAGAGAGATTTCTCCCTGGCTTTCGTCGTTTGAACATTATATTTCAAAAACTTGTTTTTGTGAATAAACAACACAAAATTAACGAAATTTATTTTTTTAATTAACTGTAAATAATCGTTGTTAATTTATAAATATAGACTGGAAAAAACTGGCAGATAAAGCAAGATGTTAATTTTCACCTTTTTTATTTTTTCTAAAAGGCGTAAAAATGGAGAGTGCATAGCGAAGCGGCACGGACTGACAATACTTAATCTTGGCCCGGCTAAAAAATGAAAATATGATTGAAAATTAAAATATTTTTGCTTTTTAATGGCTGGTCTAATTGAAAAGAACGACATGTTTCCATCCCTGATGAACTTTTCCCATATATAATGCGAAGATTTATACTGGACCCGATAGTAGCCACATTTGCCACCATAAAGCTTTGTTAAAGGCTCAACTAGTTGCAGCTAAGCTAGTAATTTACACTGAAAAGTTTCCAGTCGAGCAAAGCCCTGCAGCAGTATCATCAGAGTGCGGGTATCAAAGGCGCACATGGCAGATATCAGCACGTCTAATCCGAGGCTGCCGGATTGGTCCATCGCGTCCGAAGAGCGCTTTAATCTCGCCAGCGCGAGCTGAGTGGCTGAATGCAAATTTTCACTCGCCGTGTTGGGCGCAACAAATGACAATGGGGGCCGCAACTGCGTGTCCGATAAGCAGCCCCCATGGCCGATTGGTGCGGGTGGACTGGCTGCATACCCATCCATCACTCAAGTCGTCAGCACGCGGAAAATAGGCCGTGTGGGTGCATCTCGACGATAATGGCGAGCAGCCACTTTAGACCCATTGTTAAGAAGCCGTCGGCGCTGCTGCTGCCGCCGCCTTCCTTCCTTCCACCGCTTCTTATTGCCAGCGGAATTCCTGCTCGTCTCTCATTTCACCGAGCGGCCGGGTTCGGCAACCCGCGCGACGTCCCTGATCGCCGGATTGCATAACTAGCCTCTCGCGCAGGCAAGACGATAGGCCCGGTGGGAATTTTATTGCTAAATAGAGGCGTCTCGTTTGCCGCGATCGATTTCCCTTTCTACACTTGCTTGAGCATGCCGCGTGTGATCCAGTCACATTTACTTCCCAATTTCGAATTCAAACATTTACTCTCAGGATCACATCTATTACGTCTATTACATACGAAAGGAAAAATAAAAAGACAACTGGAAATAATTCTGGAAAAACTTTTCATCCTATTTTATCCCAGCACAACTTTTCGGATTTTGCATGCGCCGAGGACTTCTCCAGGCAAACTCTTGCTCGTTGATCTCGGTGATGCATCACACACACGTGTGCGCTGGCAGAGGCTTTTCATAGAAATCAGACGGCGCGTTTTCAGCTGGACTTATTGATTCGTCTGGACGGCGACAAGCATAAACCTGTCATCTCATTACGCTACGCACCCGGTGGAGCAATTGATCGGGCCAGATTGTGCTGTGCAAAGCGTCCCGCGGGACAGTGTGCGTGCTTTTTCGCCGGCAATCGCCTTTGTAATTCGCGATGGCGTGCCACGACCGCCTCACCCACCGCTCGGCCGTCCGCTTGGTGACAATTAATCCAGTCGGCGCGTCACATGCATTATTAAGCACTAATCTGCTACTGCCTTTGTTGCTAGCTCAAAGCTGATTATTTGCGGCAGTTCGGCACAAGCGGCTTTTGTGTTTGCAAAATCAGTCTGCATGCAAAATCAGTCTGCATGCAACAAACCAGTCTGCAACTGGTTTGTTGTTGAGAGCACTGTCCATGTCTAGCTGAGAGATGAAAATGAAAGATTCTGATTGAATACATGTGTGACAGGCGCAGATTTTGAACTGGATAGAAATGAGTGCGAAGCAAAATCTTCTAAAACTAGCGAATAAAACGGATACGATATGTTTGCTAATTTAGGGATAGAACTTTCTGTAAGTGTCAAATATTTTGCAAGAGAATTTCCAAGAAAAACCAGCTAAACAGAGTCGAAACCTATTTAAAAATATCCAAATCTCTGTCAAAAATTCCCATCCTCAAAAATTGCTGAAATTGTTGTTCTTAAAAAAAGTTTTTAAAATCTTGTAAATGAAGTCGGAACTCCGTTTTGACGTTGCAGGCTCTATTTAAATGTCTTGCAATGTCATTTAATCTATTCCGAAAGAGGAAACCATTGAAATTCTCAGCCATGAATTCTGCGTTGTGTATGCGCATATATCTTTTGCAGGAGAGTGGCATGGCATAATTCAAGTTGTGCATGTGCGCCGCCAGCAGCGAGTGTGATAAACCACCCAAGGATAGAAGTGCTGATGCAGCCGGATGGCACAGAGGCGACCACTGTGCGCCCTGAGGCACACATAGACGTGTTTGCACATGGGGTTACGCCGCACGCAAAATCTCAACACATTCCACTTGAGATCGAGGACATTCGCTTACAAATGCTGCGTGCGCTCTAAAGTGCAGCCTCGCCACCCATTCAAGACTCTTCAGGGTGGTAAAGTTAAGTTGGTGCAGCAAACGAACAACGTCGAAGGTCAATCCACCGTGCGAACAGATCAACAAATAAGGAATGAAAGTAGTGCCTCAAATCGCATTACTCGCTCTTTATTTTTGGCCAATTCCAGTGCGGTCTTTGATTTTCATGCAGCTTCCCGAGCCAGATTGATCGAGAGAACCAATCAGTAGAAAGATGCTTCCGAACCAGCATCGCATTAATAGAGATTTAGCTTGAACAAAATATATTTTTTTATTTAAAGTGGATTGATGCAGGGCAAAAATTGACAATTATTTAAAATGTTGGATGCAATAAGCAGTTGATCGGTAAAAAATTTGTTCTACAATTTGCGACACTCAAAAACGGACAGTAAAAATTCAAAATTTCCAAATTATCTCCAAAATTTACAGTGCGCCACATTTTCTTGGCAGATTTCGATTCCTTTTTATCTATCCAACGGTGTATGCCACTTTTTGGGGAAACTAATAGTTTTGAAATAAAATCAGATTTTAAGTAGAGAGACAGTCCTTACCATTTGAAAAGCATGCTAACTTTGCAGCCACTTTTCTCAAAAATTGACAGCGCTCCTAAGGAAAACGACAATTTCTGAGCTGTACATAGTCAAAACTTAACAATTTGTCAATGTTTTTAATTTTATTTGGTAAGTCTGAACAACAGACTTCACAATTCTCAATTTTTAAACTTGTGATCACACTTTCAAATTGGAAAAATGTAATCGTACCCTTGCGGCGTTCTAGCATCTGATATTGAGTGCACGCTTGTTTTGCCCTACAAATACAAATTGCAGAAGAAGAATAGCAGGCTGCAATAGCAGTGCGTGGAAGGTGAAAACAAACCTTTTGTCTGCGCGTGTGTTTGCAGGCTCGTTATCCAAGCGTACGCCTTCGTCCCAAATTAAGGCTGAGTGTTTTCAAAGAACGGATTGTGAAATTCCTCTCACTCTATAATGTGGTCGGATGAGAAGAAAACCAGGGCAACGCGCACGTCTTGCGTCTTTCGGCCGGAAAATGAAAGGACACGTCAGCCCTCGGCTCACCTCATTAAAACTCACGCTGCAACAATGGCCGCCTATTTTCCCTCCGCAAATTTGTTCTCGACGCGTGTGAAAAGTGCGAAACAGAAAAACACCCGGCTGCTTTTCAATAAACCCGTGCCGCACTCATGGCAGCTCACCAGATTTCATCAGCGTGACTAAGCAAAAATTTAAACGATATTGCAAGCTCGTATTTGGCATATTTTTAAGAATAAGGGATACATTCATCAAAACTATCAAGATCCAAGAAGTGTATTAAATTAATTAATTTAAAATAGAAAAAACTTACTATGTAATAGTGTTTTGGTGCAAAACCCAAAAGCAAAGACAATTGCTAAATTACAATTTGTGGTTTGGGCTGACCTGCGAGAGGTTTTAAACATTATATGAATGAAATCTCTATATAGGTTGGTTTAATATAAAATGCAAATTGGATAATTTTTTAAATAATATACATTATGGCTTTTCCGTTAACATTTTTTATTTCATATTTATTCATTTCATCATTTTTTTACTCTATTGAGTATACAACAATCCGAATTATCAGCAATTTGCCCTTCTCGGTGTTGTAGGCCAAAGCTTAACCCAGTGAGCCTCTTCATTCATTTTCTATCCAGGTAATAAAACTTTGGCCGATTCCCGCCACGCTCACCAATTATCGAGACCGGCCAACTTTCCAACGATAAATCGGGACTTTGACGTTGCAGGCCTAATGGATTTTGCGTCGAACATTAATCACCCTCGGATGTTTTATGAACACCAAGTGCATGCTCATATTTTCGGCGAGCGGGCCAACTCTCGCGGGGACGCTTTGGGGCTGCGTCAAAAAAGCGCGTCGTTTTTTCCCTTGAGCTGTCACTGCGTAAAGTTATACTGCCGACCAAATTGCTGATAAGTTGTGACGTTTTCGGCCTGCATGATCACAACTTTTTGGACCTGCCCAGCAGATTTTTTCGTGATAAATTATACGTCAGGATGATATATCTCACGGTAATATAAGTTTAATACGAAACGGGTAAAACTGCGAGATGAATTGTGCACGTACGCAAAATTTTACTTCAAACTTGTCCTAAATTGAATTTTATAAAAAAGAAAATCCCTAGACATTTGAATAGCATAATTAAAAGTGAAAAGTTAATGAAACCCAAAGGACCTGATAGATGATATATAAAATTTTTGAGTAACATCCTATTTTTTAATGATAGAAATTAATTGTATCCAGTTTGATCTAAGAATTAGCAGCCTTAAACTTGTCTGAAATAAATTTCCCACACTTCGTTGAAATTACAACAATTTACTTTCCCGTCAATATCAATTACTGGTTTAATTCAGAATCAAATATAAAATACATTGGTCCGAGATATTTATAAGCCTCATATGGCAGTATCCATGGCACAGAGCGATCCTTTGAAAGAAGGATAGCTAACTCCTGAAACTAACAAAGTGGTTGTCACGCACCAACTGTTCCGTATAGCAGTCGTTACACGTTCATTCAACGAGCCCTTTGAAGTCGGCTACTGCTTTCGCTTTTACCAGGGATGTGGGTCACCTCGTCAACAGCACGTAATTTTAGTCTAGGGGAGCGAAAAGATGCAATTTCGGTGGTCTGAAGAGGTGTCGTTGCGACGTTGCGACCCCATTGAACCCACGAAGAGCACCTTTAATGCGCCAGTCAAAGAACCTCCTTACACTTGGTGGCACCAACTTTGCCCTAGCAGAATTAGTTTCTCTAACTGCTTAACTCACTCTGCAAACTTTCTCTTTGATGCTAGCATTATAATCTTATCATTCCTGAAATTCACGCTCCACCTTCAATGAAAGGATCGTTAAATAGAGATCGAGTTCTCGTGTAATCCTAACGCGTTATTTCTAGTAAAAAGTTTCATACACGACTGAAACTTTGAAGCTGTACATCATGCAGCTTCATGGAAAATTGAGGCGAATCACATGAAACTCCTTAATAATTTTGGTCCATGAATAATTGTCATCAATAATACAAATAGTAGGGATGATTTTCCTAAAAAATTCCCACTGCGTCATATAACGCCGCTTTTATTTGTTAATAGCCGGCAGTAGCACTGCATGACATTGAAAAGCCACAAGTTGCAAGAATAAACTCCGGCGTAAGTGTATCAAGGGAAATAGAACCATTTGTTTCAATAAAATACTTTATTTTATGAAATTTCAGAGCGATAAAAAAATAAAACAAGAGCTAGAAGAACGAATTATATCAAATTCTTTTTTTAGGGAGTGTAATCGAAAGTTAAAAAAAGCATTTGGTGGTGAAAGCGTTTGTCAAGCCCACTTGAACTTGAACCCAAATTTAATCAAAGTTTTATGATTTGGAAATCATGCCAAAATAGATTATGACTAATTTAATCAATATTAAGTGGAACTCTTAAGAATTTAAGAACCGACTTTTTGCTTTCAGCAGCGCAAAGTTTGCAGGCTACTAATTGCAAAAGGCGAGAGCACCTGTCGTGGTCTCAAGCTGTCTCCCGACCGATAAGCACACGTGCCGCGAATTTTCCAGTTCCAATCAATTAAACAGGCGGAAAGTTTGCGCGCGGCCAAAAGGCAGACTTCCCCAGGGAAAATGGCGTCCGATCAGCCTGCCAGCCAGTCAGCCGAGGCTCTCAATTTATTATTGAGTGTGCTGGCGATGCAAATTCCGCGCCTCTATCAAGAATTCCAATTTCGGCCGTGCGCGCGCCTGAGGGAAACGCAATTAATTTTTCTCGCGGTGCTCCACGTTACCAACTGCGGGCGCAGAATGTATTTTTCGCCCACTTTTATATTTGGTGCGAAATTGGCAGCGCAAATATACCGCAGCCTTTTTATTGACTGAAGGAAAATATGGGGACACGATCGGACCGGTATCATTAGAAAGAGTCCAGATATCGAGTTTGCGGTGTTTGCTCGACGCCGATTTTCAGTTGAAAGGCAGCGCGTTTGTGATTCAATTTGCTGGTAGCGTATTGAGAGGCTGCCGCCTCATTGAAAACGAATTTTTTTTCTCTCGGCTCCGTAAAGTGGAGCGGCACGCGCAATTGATTTTTTTAAGGACTATATAATGGCTCAACTCTCGCTGCAATTAATCTTGCAAAAGGTAACAACACGCGCGTGCACAACTCACTTTCATTCCGGAATTAACGAGAGGAGGAAAAAGCCAGGGGCTGCGAAATTAATGCGAAAAATTTGATGGGCGGCGCGCGCACACGGCTAATGAAAACTCACATCAAAGCGGCCGATTAAACTTCTCTCTCGTTCACTCGCTCACTCTCTCGTTTGCTCGCGCGCTCGTCGGCTGATTAATTTAGCGATCGAGCTGCGGGTGGGCGAGGGGGTGGCTTGCTCGGCTGCGGTTTGCCTGCCTGCGAGTGTAGATCATTGAATTAGCTGAATAAACTCTCGTAACCGCGCTCGCGTAGCTGCTTCCCGCGACGACAGATGCATCCAATCGCAACTTTCTGTCTGCAGTTTCACCTTGCGTCACTGATCTGCATACAAAGTGCAGTTTGCACGCTAGCAGAGTAGTGTTTGGTTTAGAAAATACACCGCGATAAATGGAATTGATTGGAATAACTGAATTTCAAGTAATTTGTCTCTATCCAAGTCATCTATCGAAATTGATATGATATTGACAGATTAACCGCATTTTACAACAATCTGTTTCACAGAACAAGTGTATCATTGAAACCTGGCTTTATCCTTCCTACGTGTATGATCAAGAGAATCATACAACCCTGAGCACATCAACGACAAGAGAGTTTGAATTTCTTGCAGCCAATACTGATGCAAGAATTTTGTTTTACATAATGTTATGTACTAATTAATTAAAATGAAAAAAAATTATGCGTAGAGAGTTTAATTCTACTACTAATTTTTATGGTAACAAACCTAAAATATTTTGATTTAATGCTAGTTTGATTCCGGCCTTCATGGCTGACTGGTTTATTTTAGTATGATTAATAAATTGCTAATAAACAAGTTCAGTTTCGGGCGCCATTCGCGTGCCCGCGGAATCGACTGCTAATGGCCGTTTTGCAAAATGATTGATAGCTCCGGGCCAGCCGCACAAGGGCAAGCGGCGCGTGTGGTTTTTCGCCGACCAGCGGTCACTCGGCCGAATATTTTATGCAAATTCCCCAATGGCATGAGCTTTTTCTGATGATATCGGATAGCAATCTCGTTCAAGTGCACTGCTGCCGTTGTCATCATTGTCATCCGAGAAATACAAAAATGGCATGCACGCATGCATGACGACGCATAATGCGCCCGCCCTTGGCTAATGCTGCCGAAATGTGCCCTGCTCTTTTTTCGTCATTTTCGAGAGGCGGATTAATAATGGAATGGCAGATAGAGAACGAGAGCACACGAGCCGTGACGAGCTGACGGCTTTTATCGTTTACGCTTCAATGAAAAAAAAGCATGTATTATAATAGTGCGGACTCGCAGGCACGTGCAAAATTTTCACAGTGCGAAATGAGGCCAATGGAAAGTATATAGATCTGTAGTGGTTCAAGAGCGCGGTCCTTCCCTTTTGTTGGCAGCCAAAAACTGTCGGTGGTTTTTGAATTATTGTAATTTTGCATTATTGTTTTACAAGAGAAAGATGATTTTAAAAATAGGAAATCAATATTCACTCGTCAGCCGCATGGTGCTGACGCGAGTCGTTTAATAATTCAGAACCTGATTCAAAGGGGTGAGTCTAACCGTCAGTTTTATCAAAAGACTTGTCACTTATTAAAATAAAACAATTTTAGTTCTGGTATTTGATTAGATTGGATTTCTACTATAAAATCATTATTACAGCAACAAATATTTTCATAAAATTTTACCGGTCTTCGCAATTTCTACCGCGCTTCTGGACCGCTACAGATCGATGTAATTTATATTTAATGCGTTACTCATTTATTCAATGTGCGGTAGATATCAAAACAACTTGCGGTAAATTTCTATAGCTCTATAGAATACATTCTGAAATTGTTTTTAAGCCCAGATTATTCATTTTTACATGGCATTACAGGCGTTATATTTCAACATTTGTGAATCAATTGTTCATTGTAAGAGCACACCACACGCAGGTTTTTCTACACAGGGGAAACGCGTAAAGCTGAAATTCAATTTTGCGATGTAATTGTGAAATGATATACGCACGTCTGTATTTTCCGCCACTGTGCACGAAAGGCTGAGCTGTCAAATTCTGTCGGCTCTATAAATTTCACATCCGAAAATAAACCCCCACAAATCATTTTTACCACTAATATATCAAAAATTTCCTTTCAATATTAAATGTAAATCAATCTACATCGCAGCACGGGATCAACGTGCTAATTGCACTTTAGATTATGAAATATAAATCTGCACAGCCAAACTCGAAAAAACAGTTTGATCACGCATGGTAGGCAAAACAAGGTTCTAAAATACAATTTACAGGAAGTGTTGCTATTTATAAAAAAATCTAGTAATTGAGTATTTCATAAAAAATTTTGCTGCGAAAAAATATTAATATTTACAGATTGATTTTACTTTTTCTCAAGCATATAGATTATTTAAGACATTACAACTGCCACAAAAAACGACAAAAAATATACAATCTGGTATTTAAATTTTCAATGAATGCATTATTTGCACTAAATATATATTTAGTAGTACGTACAGACTGCCAGAAAAACATATATTTTTCGCACTTACAATTCAATACGTTACCATCAAGTCAAAGAATAATCTGACACTAAAAACGCTTAATGCTAGAAAAATGCCAAAATATAATTGATTTTTCTTAAAAAAAATTTTTAATTGCTTGAGCTAACGATACTAAAGCATCCAAAAATATCTTAGTTCTTTTATGATTTAGGATTCTGTAAAGCCCCAAACGCGCGTTCACTAGGCACATCAAACCCCGATTTGAGGGTCCGTCTGTGCCATTAAAGGAAAGAAAGTGATCCATCCATCCATCCCGTGCCAAGAACCCCAGGGGACGTGAATACGAGAGACTCTAGGTCAACGATCTCCGGATTACGCGCCGCCGTTCAATCAGCTTGCTGCTCCATTTGCTACACGATCGAAGCAACGTTCGACGCCTTGATTGTTGATTTCAATCAAACTATAGTTTCCAGAAGGAAATATACTTGCAAGTGCTGTTTTCGAAAAGTGCGATATAAACAGTCGTTCTTTAGGCTTGAGTATGACAATAGACAGAGATTGAATGACTGCTGAAGTTTAGCTGAACTTTGCACACAAAAGGGTGACTCTGTTGGCCAAATTAAATGCCCTTGCCAGCACTGAAACCAGCTCTAAATTTAATTAACCGAGACTTGCCCAACTCGCGAGCGGTGCGTATAAGCGAAAATTAGTCTGCTTAACAGTGGTCCCCAATTAGGCAACTTCCTCTCCAAGCGACTCGCAAGACACTTCTACTTGGAGCTTAATCAAAAGAGACATTACTTCCAATCAAGCGGACAAATCGAGTTCCCGAATTCTCGGTGACAGTGCGCAGAGTTGCGTTCTCTGGCTCGTCCTCGCTCGGTATGTACAATGTATTATTTCGTGGTTATTGTTGTCAGCAACTCTGAGCAGTTCGACGGAACTTTTAAGTTCGCCAGGTATATATATAATTTATTTTTGCAATCCCTTGATGGAACTCGCTCGGTGAATTTGTATGACACCCACACCGCACCCAGTTTTTGAATAATGCATGTATCACATATCCACGAGATTTTAATTAAAATGCGCGAAACGCGAGTCGTTTTAAATCAGCCGCAAAAAAATTAAAGAGTGTGTAAACGAATATGATGGAGGATGAGGAAAGTCTCTCTTCTCTCCTCTCAAAGGAATTGATGTTATCAAAAAGTTTTCGGGTTTGATTGCGAAAAGAAAATGCCTTCTGACGACACTGGGTTGGCTCCATAAAACACGTGCCGCTGGTGTCATGTTTCAAGATATTGTTTTTCTGTTTTGGATTTTTTCCCTGATCATGTTTCTAGGCCAGTTCAGCAACTGCCAGACGCTGTATTTTCGTTGCATCGTTTTGATTTTCTCACGAAAATTCAATGCCCAACAAAATTCGCGAGCCAGTTTTGATGAAACTCAATGCAACACGGTGAAAAGTGTATAGATATTCAATTAAAAAAATGTGTTTCACATTGCACGGAAATTAAAATAAAAATAGTATTGAGGGCTTTCAGGCGCAGTGAAACGGTTTTCAAATTATTCATCACTTAAAATCAATTTTCCGATCAGAAAGCTGACAAAGCAGACAAGTTATTATCCAATATGCTAGAGTAAAGCAAGCCTTAGTAGTTGAAATGCGAAAAGGCATATGACTTAAATTTTCAATTAAAGTCAATGTCAGCTGCAATAAATCGGTGGTGTCGATTATGAATGCACAAGCTTCCATAATTTGATTTTGATTGAACATTTCTGGCACGTGTGCTCATTATAAAGGTGCAACAAATGTGTGGGCATTTGGTCATGTACCGCTGCAGCTGTTGACAGGCACGCTGCAAACGTATTTGTATCGAGAATGCGCCCAGTGTCCATGAATGAATTACCCGGCCGGTGCTGAGAAGCGAACAATTCCGCAAACAGGTCATGCTCATGGATAAACAGCACGTAGCACATGCAGTAAGGAAAAGAGGTGATCGGTAAGCGGGCGTGGAATGACACGCCGACCACCGTAAACGTGGCGTAAGGCCCCGCGGTGTCAATGACGAGTAAGACGCTTTTATGGTATCCCGCCTCGGTGGCCGGCCGACCCCCAGACCATTCAACCCTCAAAAGAAATGGTAGAAATCAAATCAAAGCGCGGCCCATCACCCTTGGCTAGCTAGAAATAGTGATGCTTTAAGGTAAAGCTTCTCTTAAAGACCAAACAGAGACGAAAACAATTACAACTTTGCTTGAGAAAAAAATATTTAACAAAAACTTGCATCTAATTTTAGAATTATGTAGAAATTATATTTCCTGTATTTATTTACCCCAAATTTTCCTGGCCTGGCTTCTTTGCAGTCAATAAAACTTAATTGTTTGTTAGATGCTAAAACCAACATTTTTTAATACAAAACTTGATATGATTGCCAAATCATACTGTTTCGTTTTAAAAATTGCAGCTAAATTTTGTCAAAGAAGAGCTAAAAAAGCTTCAAATAGCTCAAAATGTAACTCCATTTATTCCTGGATATACTCATGGGTTTCCCATTCTAAAGATGCAGCAATTCATCCGTTTCTTTCCCACTTATACTTTCCCGTCCGCACTCGTGGCACGCCCTTCGCTTGACAATGCAAATATTTGAGTTTTGTTTCTGGCTCTGACGAGCAGAGGAGGAAAATAGCGTCGGCGAGTTTCGACTTTTCCTCTCTCACTCCAGCAGCCAACGGACCAAACGCAGGTCTCACGCTTTCGGCGGGACGAGAATGAGAGTTTCTTCTCTCGCGGCGACACACATTAACGAGGTTTTCCGTGTCAGTCGCTCCTCTAATGGGTATGACAAAAACCAGCCTCTCTCGCGGATGAGAATTGCGTTAAAAGAGGTGTACCGAATATGACCAAATAAAAATGTTATATTATAATTTAAATTAAATTCATCCAATTAGAGTATTCCCATAATATAAGAAATTATTGTCAATAATGCATCATAATTGTAATTAGAATCAACCATTGTCCTCTGACGTACGGTTCCATTGCTCAATTAGTAAATTTAAACATATTTGTAATAAATACTCGGGCTCAATACCAACAGAGCTCCTGCTTTGTCTCTAGTAAGCACTTCTTTTACACTGCAAGCGAGTGAGGCCAGGCGGCAGCCAAACCTTTGCCTCTACTTGTATAGTCTCATACTTTAAGTCAGGTGGCCAACCATTCTGGCCCCGGCGCCTCGCTCCTTTCCTTTACACCCACTAACGAGTGTGAACGGCCGGCCCACCATGGGCCGTCGTCGAACCGGTGCCGTCATCCTTCTCTACTAACCCGTTAGGCCCACGATTCCTCACATACCCCTGGGCACCACGTTTCAGAGGTAAAAATTAATTACTCTGCTACAAGGTTGAAATATGTCACAAGTCACAAATATCATTTTAAAGAAAATAAGCCTCAAAACAATTCTGTTAGCAGTCAATATAGTAAAATATAAATTGTTTACTTCACGTAATTATAATTTTTTTTCTTTTGAATGCATTTAAAAATTAAAATTTATCAACTCGAATAGGGTACATTTATAATATTTAAAAACGCACGCAATCAGTTGGAAAAATATATATGATTACTTTGTGTGTTTCTTGCTGTTCTTGCTTTTTGCTTAGGGAAAATATTTTTTCCCAATTGATTTACCTCAATATTCACCATCATTTAAAAAATGATCAGTCATTTAATATCGGTAAATCTTTCAACTAAAATTAAATCTCTCCCCGTTTTTTGTGCTCGTTAATGCAAACGAAAATAATTGTTCATTTATAGCTCTCAGCGCTTGGCAGAAAGTAATTATCTCTTTTTCTTTCACTAATTTATTCCAACAAACTGCAGACCAACTTTTTGCCGGCGTCAATTTGCCGAAGTGGCAGCTGTGAATTCATAAAACGTAAACACGTTTACCATCTCTCAGCATTTGCATTCTCGGCCGTCGACGATAATGATTAAATGCTTAATGAGGGCCAATTAAGCAGCTTTCGTAAACTACGTCACACATAGCAGCCATCGTTGTTTCTACTTGGAAACTTTCGCAGATTTTTTTGTTCACAGAAAATTGCGGGGAAATGGAAAGCACAATTAATCCTTGATCATTCAAGTAAAAGCTTTAAAGCCAAGCAAGGGCACGGTCGTTTTCTTCCATCAGCTGGATGCACGGAAGCCGAGCCGTGGCATACGAATTGTGCAACAGATTAGGAATATCTGCATTCCTTGCTATAAACGAAAAGCAGCCCACAAAATGCAGTATGATATAAATATTCTCGCACCCATAAAAATACATGAAATTAAGATGCATATGCGTCTAACAACACAAAGTTGGACAAGACCCCAAAAAATTAAAATAGGGCGAAATAATATTTTTATTAACAGGATTGATTACTTTTTGTAATAAAAGTATGATTTTCGCAGGATGAAATCTACGTACAATGGAGCTGATGGTTCCGTTCTCCAGCTTGCTTAAGTTCATAGCAATGTGTTTACAATTACAAATATATGAACCTTGACTCCATCCCACATATTTAACTAGAAGGACAAGTGAGTGCATAATATGTATAATAAAAATCCGTTTTTACTTTCCCCTCTTTTCAGTGTAAGGCGGATATTTTAGTTGATCCACTAAAATATCAAATAGTTCGGTATAGTATAGAGCCCTGATTCAACATTACTATATTTTTGTTAATAAAAATTTAACTCCCAAAAAATGATTGAAATTAAAGCATTAGATCTGATTGGATATTTTCTTCTGCCTAACCCAAGTTGAAATTAAATTATTTTTAAATAAGCCAAATAAATTAAAATATTAATTAGATACCGTAGCACCAAAAAATTTTAAAATCATCCTGAACAGAACAAAGCGAAAAAGCGCTGTACTCACCTTGCGGTTCCTCGGAAGTGTTGTCCTGCATGTTGGAGTCAGGGTTGAACGCACCCTGCGTGCTCAGCTGAGGAGACACGCCGCTACTGAGCCAGCCTGCTGGTGTTTGTTGCTGTGGTGACGTCACCGGGGCGCCCTCGGTCGCGCACGCGCCCCCTTTGGGCACACGGGAAAACACACGGCGGTTAGAGCGGAGCAGCGAGAGTGGAAGCAACACTCGCGCTGCTGCGAAGATGGCTCACCAGCCATGCGCCCGCCCGTCATGCACCTGTCACCCTCTTCGCGTGCCATCAGCAACCCCCCACCGACTTGGTCGGTCGGCCCGGCCGCCGATCCGGGTGATTTATGACGCCGACAACCAGACAAATCCGACGGATTACCCCGCCATTATTTGTCCCCTTGCCGACGACAGACGAGAGGGTTCTCACGCGGATTGTTTTTGAGACGAGCGCAGAGCGGATTTGAATTTCTATTGAGTCATTTGCATTTATCGCACTGTTGGGAACTGGATGAGTTTGCAATTCAGAGACTGCGAATTTAAAATGATTTTTATTCCCGTTTCTAATAGAAATGCAAATTGGTTAAAAGAACACACGAAAAGCCATTTTTTCAATTAAAAATATTTATTCAAATAGATAAGTAAAATGTTTAGATTCAAAGTGATTTCAAAGTGAAGACGCCAACGGTGTAAAACCATTTATATGTATTTTTATGAGAGGCAGGAGCCAGCTTTGGTGAGAGGTATTGGTTTCGTAGAACATTAATCAGAAATATTTTCCTTATATAGTTGTAGGATTTTTGCATTTGTTTGATATTCAGGTTGTCCACGTGTATTATATATAACAAAAAAAAAACACAAGAAACGACGCACCTATTCATTTTTACAGCTTATTAAAAATATAGGTGAATATTAGCTAACTGACAATGAGCTCATTGTAGTGAGAAAACATAAGGCAGAACTAGCGTTTGTATTAGATTTGCAGACTAAATTCTCATTAGGAAATCTCAACCGATCAAGCTACTGATTTACGTCCGGCGAATATCTCGCGCAATTTTCAGGTAACAAAATGCCAGGAAAATAATGTTGACTTAAGCCAGATGACGTTACTAATCGATACCATGCAGTTATCATTCCAGGATATTTCAAACACCAAATCATTATTTATGTTCTACCCTGCCTTTCGCATGTTTTTTTCAGTGGCTGCATGACCGTATTACAATAATGAATCAAAAGCTTTTATTAAACCAAGTCTCTTTGTTAGTCAGTGCAGATGGCACTCATCATTGTTTTAATAAAATATTAATTTCATCGTCTTGAGCTCTTGAGGGACAAAATAGAACTAGTTGTTGACTCTGTTCATGATCCAACCCTTTGCTGGTATTTAGTAGCTTGAGCGCCATAACATAAAGAAATATAAAAAGTCAGCTTCACTGTATTATACTTTTGAATCTCATCGAAGAGAAACGAATGAGCGTGAGGACGGACCTGTACAAAGCCGTGATACGAGTGACTCTTGGTGTGTGGTGTGGGGCGAGAGCAGGCATCGAGCGTCGCAGCATTTCGAGTTAGTCGGTGAAGATTTCATTAGCGCGAGACACACGCACTCACTCCGCAGCAGCCAATTACAAGGGGAGCCTCATCCACCCACCCATCCGCCTGCCGTCAGTCAACCGGCCTTGTTAGTGAAATAATGAGCCGCTCGCTGCCTGCCTCACAAGAACACAACGAAATACGTGTCCCGCCGTTTGTGTGCACAATACGCATTCGCACACTTCGTGCGTGTATTTGTGTGCTCCCCACTGCGTCGAGCAGGACGAATAAAGAGCTGATACTACACGCAACGCAGTGGGTGGATGCGGCCGTGCCCGACTGCCCCTTTCACCGAGTGTGCTGCGGCATGAGGAAAACTTATTGGAATCGCGCACTTTCCGCCTTCTGCGCCAATATAATAGAAGGCGTGCTGGATTCAAATTGGAACATCAGTGAAATAAAAAATTCATTTCACTTGATTTTATGGACAAGTTTCCTGGTGAGGTTCGCAGAATAGCAAAAAGTTTTAATTACGACGTGTTGACATATTGTATAACTGTTCCATGACATTAATAATAATAATCACAAATCATTCAATATCCGATAAGTTTGGACTGGTTTATGAACACCGATTAATAATTCCTTCGTTTCTTGAAGTTTTTAATAGATTACAGCAAGATTTTCGGGGAATATAGGTCAAACCAATAACCAACACCTCTCCCTCAAAACGCTCTCTAACGGTCAACGAAAATTTTCCTTTCGTGAATGTCGTGAATGCCTTGCTGCACATTATCGAAGACGGAGTGATTCATCTGACCTTCCCCCGCTAAAGACTTAACTGTGTCTTTATCGCTGATGTTTCAATTTTAAATAATTATAATTTCATCCATATCATCTATCGAGATTTCTGCAATGCAGTGGATTCCAAATGAACAAAATTCAGAGCTTGGATTACTAATCAGATTAATTTGGTTCAGTTAAAACTATGCTGATTCAGAGATTTGGTGGTAAATTAAACCGTTTATAATATAATGTTTCTAATTATTTTCGGCGTGTTAGTTGAGAGCGTTGAGAGATAACCAAATGATTTTGAGATATTGCACAGAGGGGCGCTTAAAAAAGGTTAGGAAGCGTGAACCTTTTAATTTATTTAAAAAATAGAGTTTAACAATGTTATTCAATTTGGATTGCCGTGGTATGTGTAAACTATGTTGTTTATAAAAAGCAACGAAGAATTTTAAAACAAGCGATTGGGCCGGGAAATAAATCTTAAAAATTGGATAGGGGCTATTATTGAAAATCTGGTTTCTACTGTTTCTCTTGCAGGACATAATATTTATATTTATTATCATTTCGCCGTTTTTCAGATAAACGTAAACAGCATTTTACGGGATTTGATAACCACAATACAAATTTCTATGCGGTAAGCAAGTTTGACAGATTTACAAAGGTCTGATCCGCTTTGTAATCGGAGAGATCCGCAGGAACACGCTTTTGACCGAAATAGCCCGAGAATAGGTTACGATCTCCACGCCGTAATTATCCCAGTGGACTGGTGCAAATATTTGCCCCCAGGTGTTGACGCAGCGAGAGATTTTGCTCGCAAACTCTATTTTACGTTCTGTGGACTAGAAAATTGCAATCTGCAGTTAGAGAGTAGGAACAGTCGAAAATTTTGTAACCATGAATGGCTATTGCGTTATAGACCCGACGGCCACGATTGATTTTTGGGTTGATGGGCTATAATGTGATGGAAAGTCAAGTTGTAATAAGAATTTAAACCACAGTCAGTCGAACAAGATTACAATTGTCTTAAATTTGTTTCATTTCATATCAACTTGATGATAAGGATTCGTTTTAAAATCTTAATAAAAATCACGTTTTTCTCGGTTTTTCAAACTAAAACGTTATTTCAAGGAAGATTCGATTCATAAAGCCTCATGGTCATACCATTTCATTGTATTCTATCGTCCATTGATCGTATATAAGTTTTTTGTTTAACAATCTTGGTCTCAAAATGTGAGGTGCATAACGGGAGGACGCTGAAAATTACTAAACATCATTTTACTCCTAAACGACATCGTACCTTGTCGTTTAGCGCGCGCTGGGCTCAGGGCTTGCATGATGCGGTTGGTAGCACTTGCAAATCCCTCGTGGGGGCCGTTAGGCGCCATCGGGGCCTCTGAGCAAAGCAACACTTTGCGGGCCGTCTCCGGCAGGGACACTACCGTGCCCATCCTGAAGCACTGACCTCACACTGATGACTTGGCGCGTTCTTCAGGTCATCACAGATGGCTGTAACACAAATCATCCTAAATAAAACTATTTCCTTACATCGATTTAATTTTTAATATTAACACCAATTTTCCAAAGCCAAAATGACTGGTACTCACAGAAAAATGATTATTTACACAATGACGTGCCAACACTTTTCTTTAAGATTCGAAATAAGCCAAGTCTCCAACTGCACATGAACTCTATACACCTCTAAATCTTTTTCTGCATTTCTTTTTACGTGCGTTCGGTCCTTTTCAATTTCACTCTGGGAAGGTATGATGCGGAAGAAGAAAAACGAATGGCGTAAGCGGTTTGACGTAAAAAGCCCAATATTTCACCCGTGCACGCACATTAAAATTACATTATACAAGCAGCGCGCGAGGAAGAGAGTAGGCGGAGGCCGAGGAGGGCAAAATAAGCGAAACTCGAGCGCCCTCGAGAGTTTCCTCACACGCCGGCTCGGGTTGCACAAAAACCATACCTTTCGCGTGTGTACTTTCAATTCCTTGCCGAGCCGGTCGCGCCGGTCGAAATCGGATCGCGAAAAAGCTCACTCTCGGTGCAGGCCCCGGGCGAGAGGGAGCGCCTGCCAAATTGACGTGTACGCAGCCCGCACGACTTGCATGTCGCGCCGGTTGCATAAGCCGCGAAAGGCGTCGTGGGCTGCACTCTCGTAACAAGCGGCGAAATTACGTCGGCTCGCGAACCGACAATTAATCTGGCTTCGTTATTGCGGCCTCGGCAACGGCGACAACGCAACAAAAGCCACGCTCGCGACTCGCGGTGATTTACAGCACGCGAAATGAAACTAATACAAGCTCGCGTGGCTAGGCTCATTCTCTAAGGTGTGGCAGTCTTAATGATTAAGTGAGCCTAGAAAGGAACTAGAGGCCATTTATCTAGATCCAGGGTGAAAGTAATGATAGTATCAAGTTTTGTTTAGATGCAAACTCTGTCCTTACAAAAAATTCACTGAAGGATAGAAATTTAATTATAAATATATGATACAATTTTTCATAAAGTTCTTTGAACTATATAATTAAAATGTAATCCGACTTTCTTAAATGGCAAATAAATTAATTTCTATAGCTTATCAGACTTATAAATTGTTCTCTTGTAATAAGTTAAATAACAAGTTTATCTCAAGACGCAGAATAGAACACTATTATAGTTGAATAACCGTAACGATCAGCCGTAACTAAATAACAATCTTGAGAGCAATTTTATAATTAAATATGTGTATAGGAAAATCACAAAAATTAAAATTAAATAAACTTAATCGAGCTGTTTATTCTGTAAAGTCATCATTTTTTAATAACAGTATTACTTACATCTATTAATTTCCAAAATATCACAAGCTCGTTTATTGTAGAAAAGAAAACAATGTGTGTGAATTCATTAGCTAGTCTCAGATTACCTATACGGCTGTATGTGAACAAGGAAAAAAGAGTAAATTATACTGAGCTATTTCTGGATTTTCTACAAACATGAAAGTTTAATCTCGCTCACAAAGCTAATTTTAATTATTAATTTTGCTAAAACTGAGCATCTTAGCTTTCGGCTTGAACGGAAAAAAGACTGAGAATTCAGAGTTAGCGTTCACACGTAGTGAGATTTTCGTGCTCTCGGAGTGGAGTGTTTGATTATGCACGCAAACTTTACCTCCACGCGCGCGTAGTAAACAAAAGAGGTTAAAAAGGGCACGCTCGGCTAACTTTTTGATGAGTTTCCAGATCGAGCGATTGCTTGCGTAGCTACTTTAGTAAGGCTGCCTTAGCGACCGAATTAAGCGGACTCTCTGCTTTCTCGGAAGTGATCGACGTCAAAATTAAGGCATTAATTTTAAAAAATTGATTTTGAAATCAGAATATGTGACTATTATTTAGCAAAGTCGATTACAGAAGCAAACTTTGTGCGATCAGCAGGGGGAAAAGAGCACCAATTAAAGAAACAATAGAAAAACCACCCTGAAAGGGCTTCGGAAATTCTGCTATGAACTTCCTCCTGCGCCAAACTTTTTCCTCGTCTGGAGATTCGAACAAATAATTAACTTGTCCTTCGCTGGCAGCGCTAAACTTGGCTCACAAGGCGGTTGCCGGATAGTAGAGACTTGGCGAAAAGCCTCTGGAAGAACCTTGCAGCACGCCGTGAAAACTCAATATTTTCAAGCGCCAAATTACTTGCGAAGAGATAAAAATTACTAGATTTTAGCGTATTGAGTTTAATATTAAGTTAAAATATTCCCCCTAACTCATTTTGACAGTTTATAGAAAACTTATAAATAAAACACAGAACACATCTCAGCTTTTAAAAGAACACCTTCATCATGCGGCCTCTCTTTGAAAGATAGGTTTTTGCAGCATCGCATACCCACCTTAGTAATTATCATCATACAAAGTAAATTTCCGCCCTGCAGGCACGCGGAAAAGGAAGAACTGGTTTTAAAAGAAAGCAAGTTAAAGCCCTAGCGACTACACTAATTAAAAAAACGCAGGCAGGTAGGTCGAGAGAGAGAACTTTGTGAATTAAAAATATGAGAAAAATACAAAGGAGAAAAAGCGAGAGCAAATGTCGAATGGACCCGCAGTTTCCACGCCATTCTCTTTCAACAGCGTACAAAGAGAGGAGCGCGCGAGTTGCTGCTGGTTTTGTAACAAATAGCGAAGAACTGTATGCATGGGTAAATGTACAAATCTACTGTTTGTTGATCAAATTTCACATCAAAATGCAATATGGGTTGAAAATTTTCAAATAAACTGCATTTTAATTAAGGAACTTAAGTTAGCTTAACGTAAAATGGTCATTTAGAGTAACTTTGAGTAATGAATCACTAAAATTTGCATCAAGATATAACGCGTCTTTCTCGAATGAAGAAAGCGTTAATTGGTATTTGTCTAGCATTCCAATTATCAGACCAGTTATTATTTTTTACTTTGCAAATAATACTTAAATTTTTATTATTCATCATCAAAAGATTTGAATTAATTCCTCGTTTGCTCTTACGATTCAGGAAAAATCTACTGCCTAATTTTTTTGTATAGGGAGGGAAGGTCATTAATTAAAAATAAATTGGTTAAATTCACAAAACTTAATTCGGAGCGCTGTGCAAGAAAATATTATAAATACTCAAAGCTGAAATTCCGACAGCACTAGTTATATTCTCTCTCTCTCCGTTCATGGGCCCTTTTCCGTTTCGAGAAACTTCAAAGATTCTAATAAAGGTGCCTGCCGCGTCTCGTTACGGTGAAAATAAATTAAGGCTTGCAGGTCGGTTTTTCTTGCTCTTTCGCTCGAGTAATGTTCCAACCAACGTCAGACGTCAGAACTTCCTGGCGAATGTTTAAATTCACCATCAAGTTTCACCCGTCGCTGCAGAGAGAACTTTGCAGGCCAAAGAACGCGTCCGGCCTATTAATCGGGAATGAGCATCAGGGTGCCATTAACTTCGGCCAATTCTCGCTCTTGAACTGCTTGAGTCAATCAATAATGCAACTCGTTTCCACTTGTCCTCCGCGCAGACGGGGACTCTAAATCGTGGCGAATGCCGAGTAAGCGCCTTTACATCACGAAAGTAGTTAGCATGCAGCAGACAGCTCCGTGCATAATAGAAAAGCAGCTCGTCATCGAGACATCGAGAATGGCTGGCCTCCGGGAAAGGGTTTATTTGAAGAAATCGAGATTGAAATGTCGACAATTTGCGGTGGTAATTGCCCAGCGCGGCAGATTTCAATCGGAAAATCGGTCATTTACGCTGCACATGCTAGGTCTGGCAATGTGTAAGGATGCGAATCGCGTGTCGGGCACTGCAGGCGCAGCGGAGGTCAGCTGCCCACTCAGCGGCGCCGGCAGAAAGCAACAGGGAGAACGAGCCGGGCAAATGAGCAAGCGATTACGCTAGTTCCCAGCTGACATAACAACAGCGAAGGTCGTTTGCTAGCTTTACTGTATTGCTACACTTTTAGTTTTTAACCCCCGCAGGCAGCATTGCTTGTTGAAATTAAAAAAGGCAAATAAATATTACCTTTTAAACGTTTTGAATTTTTAATCTATAGTGAACCATGAAAAAATTATCAATTATGTATTCAACCCTTTTAAATCCAATCTGAAACCAATTTTTGCATGTGAGGAATCAACTTTTTGAGAGAGCCCCGATTTTTCAATACAGTTCAGTTTTCCGGTGCATATCGAGATGTTTATTTTTCCTTATTTCAACTGAAATGCCATGCTCAATTTGTTTTGGCTACTGGTTGCAACCCTAATTCATGAGCTAGAACGGAACGTGAGTTGCAGTTTGTGTTATTAAAACATTTAATACAAATTTTTTTCATCAATATTAATGAAAAAGCAACTTGTATGAACAAGTTTACATTTCAGAATGTTTGATTGAATTCGTTTTGCAAAATCCTCTAAAAATATTCCGCGATATAAAGGAGCTATAATCCTCGAGTTGCTATTTAATGTATTTGTTAGTTATGGAAATTAGTAACAAAGTCTAATTGATACTCATGTTCCATTCTAGCCCATGAATTAGGGCTGCAAACAACAGCCAAAATTATTTGAGCAGTCATTTCTGTAGAAATTCGGAAAAATGAACAGTTCAAGGAAACTGCATTTTATTTCAACTGAAAAAGAATGACGACTTCGTCTACCTCTGCCTTCATTGGAATATATCAATAAACAATTTCGTTTATTTATCCAAAACAAATCATTACAATACACGTAAAATTGATTGTTAGTTTAAAGTTCTTAGAATATTAGAAGTATTAGAACAAATTGAATAAAATACATAATTCATATCATTGTTAAGGAACTCTTTTGATATGTTAATTTTCGTTAGTTTAAAACGAAACAACGATGCAGAGAAATGCAGACTTCCCATGCGTAAAAATTCCATTTCCATTTACAAAACAAACTTGGTTTCACCGTCGAACTTGATTCTTGGAATAAGCTCCCAGGCACTTAATTCATTATTCTAGCTCAAGAAAACTGCATTTTTTGCGGACGTAGTGGAATTGAAAACGAGTTTGCGAGTAACGCGGTTATGGTAATCAGAATCGGCAAAGAGGCGCGCGCTGCGGGCGGACGCGCGGAATTGAATACGTTACTACGTATACGAGAGAGAAAGAGAGACGCAAATGTGTTGGCGTTTGAGGCTTCCATTCCGGCTGCATGCAAATGAGCCCATTTACTGCCACCGACCATGCCCAGCCGGCTCTGCTTCCACCAACAGGTCCCTGCTCTTTCTCTTCCGTCTTTCGACTCGACCACCGCCAGCTAACTATGTAAATTTTCCCATCTAAAAAATCATTATGTTGTTTCACGCGCGCCTAGTCTCCCCACGCAGCGGACAAGATTGTTTCTGCTGTTGGGTTGGTAATTAGATTGGCCCCCGCGCAGCCTGCGCATCTGCACCGAGACTAGATCATATTATCTGCCCCTGACACTAAGTAATTTCCTCTTCGCTGGTGCATTTTTATTTGAACTTTGTGTAACAATGATGGTTCAGGAAACGGTGATTAAGTTTTAACTTAATTCAACTCTATGAAATGCTCGCAGTCATAAACTAATAAAAATTAAATTGGTCAATTAGGTCAATACTTATGATTAATAAAATATATAATGTAAATCATTCTGGTCTGAATGCAATATAATTGATTTAATTAGCCCATTCGTACATTGAAACATTGTAGAAAGGAGAATTTGTTTAATTAAACTCCGTGCATTAGTTTTTTTTTACGTTTTCTGAATTTTATGAGAATTTCAGAAAACAACGTTCAAAAGTTGCTGGTACCGAGGCTTAGTATTCTGCAAAGTAATCTCGATACTGAATATTCTATCTCTGAACTCTATTTAATGATATCGCCGAATTCAGTGATCTGTCTACAATTACAGAGATAAACTGTTCGATTTTCACGTGCAGGAAAGTAATTTGTCTGCGAGAAATTGTGTTTCAGAAATTGTTCTGATGAATCATGCATATCTCCTCCTGCTGAGGGTGGAATGTCTCTTTAGCCTACAACATGAGGCTCCGTGGGCAGAATCAATAAATCAATGCAACTTCCATTTCATAAAAGTTAATAAATATTCCCCGACATATTATAGTTCGTAATATCAAGGCAGGCGCACATCCTACAGTTATTTACCCTTGGGTATGATGAAAAAATATATCCCAAGCAAATAGTTTTGAAATCAAACTGGCTGTTTGATGTCAGCATCAATAACATCAAATAATACAACACCAAAGAGTTGATCCACATATCTAAAGAAAAGAGAACATAACTTCAGTTCTGGCAAATAATGCAATTTTAAACTTTGATAATGAAAAAAATTGATTTTAGAATGGCTACTCACATAATTGAAAAAAAGTAAAAATTAAAACTATTATTAGAGAGAAGATATTACCTTACCCTATAGCCATTGTAAAAATCAATTTTATGTAAATTTTTTCTTATAAATAAAATGCAATTTTTTGGTTAAAAAAACCATTATTGCGTTCGGAGAAAAAGAAATGCTTGCAATTGAAATTTTTAATATAATTACGGAAATGTAAATATAAAATAAAATCATTTATCACGGAAAGGTTTTGGTGAGACATATTTTACATCAAGTTGAAAACAGTTTGATAAAAATTGATTGACTATAGTTTTACCATCTAAATTTTTCGATAATATTTGATCTTTAATAAATTAATCTGAGTTAATTATCTTTTAATTGTCCCCCTACAAGAGATATTGCTTCCATAGGAAAGTAATTGCATATTGCTTTTTGAAAACAGAACTTGAAAGCCAACAACAAATTGTTGAACAATGAATCTCGAAACGAACCTTCTAACCACGAACGAGCCGCTCGAAGGACACCAGCTGTTCACGGGGGCGCGTCATCTGCCTTTGAGGCACAGAATGGAATCGGCACCGGCGCAGCTGACGCGAGCCAGGTGCGTGGGTCAGCGCGAGGTCAACGAGCGCGTGAGTGTTTGGGGAAGCGGGCGCACGTGAGTCTGTCTCTTTTTCCTATCTATATCGGAGGCACGCACGCACTCGCGAGTGTCGCAACTGGAAAGGTTGCTTCTTTCCATCGGCACAGATTTCCCTTGCGCCCCGTCGGCAGACAAAGTCCTGTTCGCCGCACCCGAGGGGCCCGCTTGCCTGTCGACTCGCCGCATTTTTGTGCCGGCTGCCCCGGACGCACCACTATGCCTGCCTGCGTGTGTGTGCAAGATATTTGAATAACAAGTTCCGCTGTTCTTCTTTCCCATTTCGCGACCAGAGAAATTCTGAATGTGAAGCCGTGCATGAAAACTTCCGAGATTTTTTTTATCGAGAAACATTTTGGGACTATTAATTTCAGTTCCAGCTTTTTATCGAATCCATGGTTTCCAACGGCTTTTGGAGGGCCTGCAGATTTTACCTAATTATTTCCAAGACTATTTAATTTTTCTTGAATTGCCAATTAAAGTCGAGTAGCAACTCAGGCTTTTTACGAAATCAAGTTGCACTTTGAATGAATTTACAATTATACCAGACGACCTCTTGAATATAAGGAGCGAAATTTGTAAGGTTTTTTTGTGACATTTCACGGAAAAACAAAGGAGCTTAGCGTTTCATAATTGCTTAAGCTCACGATACTTTTAAAGGCAATTCTGAGCACAATCTTTCTTGAATTCCACTTGTCTTTTGATAGCGGAGAAGGAATTCTCTGGGGAAAACCGTTGGTTGCCATGCCCATTTAAATATTAAGTATAACCACGCACTTAATAGCTGTTTTCCAGCGTGGCAACAGCTTCTTTACCCGTCCCAAGAAAGTCTTTGAGAAATTATTTGTCTGCAACTTTCAAAGCTTCATACTTATGAAAGAATTGGGCCAGAAGAAGAAAAGAAACCATTTCCTCTGTATAGCTACTGGAATTTAGTGCGGCTAAAAGTTTTCTTTGTACTTCTTTACGCAAATTGCACAGCTTTTCAGAGAACAACGACGTCTTTTATGGAAAATCCTGTGTAATTTGCAAGAAAACTGGAATCTCACTCTATCTGATTTATATTCCAAGTTAAAAAAATAAATTTTAAGCCGCTGTGTCAGTTAACAAAGTCTCTTACTACTTGGGTACAAGCGTTTCTCCCCTGCGCGTCAGCGAATTGAAAAAGGACTTAGTCAGATGAACGTTTCATCACACGAGAGATGCGACTTATCACTATCATCACTGTTTCTAGATGAAACTTGCTAACAACTTTGACGTGAGAACTGCAACCAACGGGAGAGCAAGAGAAAAGGCAGATCTGCGGGTGCGTAAAATAGGAATCGCGGATGAATCGATCGGAGAGCGGTGTGTGTGTAGATGTGTGTAGAGCAGAGGCCAGCGGCGTGAAATGCAACGGGCAGAAACAACGAGAAATCAATGATACACAGCAGCCAGTGCACTGCCTCGCAGGCTATTTTAGGTGCGTTTTCCCGTCTTTCCTGCTCTCCGCCCGCTCCTATCCTGTTTATTTATTTAGCCTTGTCGTCAACACAGGTGTTTGCTCAAACTTTCTGCCTTTCTGTCACATAATTCTTCACCGCCTTCGGAACAAATGCAAAGCAAATCTTAGATAGGGCTGTCTGAAAACAAAAATTGTGTTTGACATTCATTACTTTCTGTGAAAACACAGCCCTCTTATATATTTTTACTTATGTATTACTTTCATAATAATCATATCACTATAAATCATCCCTAATTTCTACCACTGAATAAAACTGAAAATGATTGGATTTTGGTGGTTTGTCTAAAAAAAATTGCTAGTTAGCGCAAGTAAACTTGAATTTATTTTAATTTTCCTACATTAATATTTGACAAGAACATTTTTACTCTTTGTGTGAAAATGATTCACCATTATCCAACAATTTGGTCACATTTCCGTATTTTCTCTGTTATGTCTCATGTAGCCGTCAAATTTTAACCTGTTGTTGACACTTTTGTTGCCGAAGGGATGAAAATTCAGACGCGCAACACCTAGCTATTTCTTTGCCTCGCGACTCAAGTGATTTTCTTAACAAGCAAAAATCTTCCTTCCTCTCGCCCTTTTCTCGGTGGGATTTTCCTCGCTCGAATTTCTTTGTGCTCTTGCATTTCCTTCATTGAGCGCGAGGCAAAAGTGGAGGTACACACGCGTAATTGGAGAGAGCAAACAGATTTCTGCAAATAAACCTCGCAGCTCCCGACAGACTCAAACGAAGCATGGAAATTGGAGTTGTTTAGCACTCAACTGAAATGCGAATATAAACCTCTATTGTAAAGATAAATAGTGGCACCTATTGAAGTGAAAAGTTTGCAAAAAAAATCTCGGTAAATATACCCCGAAATTATCAAATAACAGTCTCGTTGAATGAATTTGGCTCGCACGTATCGGGCATTTTTAACAACCTGAAAATTTCTTTAAGGCTTGCAATAAAAGGGAACTTTTATTTTAAGAGAATTGAAGAGAATCAGTCCTTCTGGATTTAATTTTCATCTTATATCTACTATTTTTTAGACTCAAAGTGATTTTACTTTTAATGTACCACACTTCATAAATTTCCTAATCACGATAATTAAAAAGAAGGATAGCTAGTGCTATGAATTTTTAATAAATGTAAAAAAGCCTACAGATGTTTATGTACAGCTAAAAATGCCATCTTTATAGAGAGAAATGACGAAAAATAATTCACGACGCTAAAAAGCTTTGATGCAAATTATTAAAAATTAAATTTTGATACATTTCAAGTTAACAATGTTCCTACAGGCTTATTTCATAACAATGTACAACGATGCCAAATTGAGTCCATCTGATTCTCTCAATCTTAAAGACCTCTTGGCTTCTTTAATGTAAAGATCGGAATATTTTCACAAGACACTGCTTCCATATGGTTATCATTTTTTTGTGTGTAAAACAAACGTTTTCATCTAGATGTTTCTGCCAACTGTAAATGTCAATTTTGTGATGAAGAATATATTAATAATTAATTATGTAACATTTTCTCAATTGTAAAATAGAAAGTATTACGATATTCCAAGCCGCTATATATAAAATGTGTTTTAATTCACTATTTAATATGGTAAATTTTATGTTGTTGTAAACCGAAAGTGTCAAATTTATATTCTATCTATTTATCTAAAATTGAATAAACGGAATAAACATAAACAACTTGATCGCGGGAAAAGTGTTGGCCTCGATTTAACTGCCGCTGAGGCAAGTCAGAGCCTACTGCCATTTGAATCCAGCAGGTGGAGAGCGAAAAAACAACGTTTCCTATTCCTACACAGTAGTGGCGAGTTGGTTCTTCCTGGGGAGCAGGCGAGGCGAAGCAAAAAGTGAGGCGGATCGAGAGGGGCCCTAATTCAAGAAAGATTGCATCCACCAACTTTTATTTACGACGAGAGCAGCCGAAAATTTGTTTACTTTGAGCACGCGAAATTGGACAGAAGTGCTGCACATAGAAAGAACCGGCCAACTTTTCTCTGCTTTTTCTTCTCATTAAGTTTCACCAAATCTCGTATGAGTAGAGAAGCAGGAGATCTGGTTCAGGCATAAGGGTCGTGCAAAACGCTCGGTCACATGTGATCAACCATATTAAATGTGGCCCTCGCGGCACTTTCCATAACACAAACACTGCATCAAAAATTATTCAGCCGCTACGCATCAAGCAAAAAAAAAAAAAGAATTTCCCTGGTGTTTGTTCCCATGATTCTGTTTATCTATGACCCTTGACTTTCCCTGTCTTTTCTTTCACCTTCTATCAGCTTACTCAAGAAATAGGATGTCAAAAATGGAAAGGCGTCAAATGATATTATATCTTGATCCCGGAATTCTCTTTTCAGCCGGAAAAAGTGTTTCACTGCTCAAGAACGGATTTACACTTATTTGAAGCTATTCCTTAAAGCCGTATAGAAGAGTGCAAAAAAGCTTTTCTCTCCCAAATGAAAGAGGGAAAAAAGAGTAAAAAGTCGACCTCAATTACTTCAGTGTACCATCGCAGCCATCGATTTTTAGTTGAATTTAAGCTGAAAGTTTCAAACAATTTGGTTAGAATGTGACCACGACACAAATCTCCACTAAAATGTTAGAACCTGTGCAGAAATTCAATTTCAAAAGTTATGCTTGCCACTATTTTATAATTTGGAAGAGCTTTGGTATCATTCTTCTAAAGAAATTCAAGCGTTCATCTGCTGTGTGTCACGTCCCCGGCGTGTCGCGCGAAATCCTCTGAGCAACAGAGAGAGCTTAGAGATAAAACTTTTGGGCTAGTTTGGAGCATTCAAAGTTTGCAGATGCACTAGCTGTCAGCCGTGTTGCCAGTCAGGACGCGGCTGGCAATATCGGTGACACTGGCTCGTCATTTTGCTCCTCTGCAGACCCGTACATAGTCGAGTGTGGCGTCGAATTAGCAGGTAGCGCAAAAGTAAAATTCTGATGCGCAAGTGCGCGCTCGTTCCCCCCATTTGCCATACGTTGGCGGGCCCTAATTAATTAGTTTGCCTGTTGGCTGCCTAAAACTTTCGTAATCAGAGCGAAAATGGGCGTTACGCATTAACATGTTAATGGCATACATATTGTGCTCGGCGCGAGTTTGCCACAGCGGAAATTTCCGAGTGGAGCTGCGAAGAATTTTCCTCTGCAGAACAGTTTTTACTAACAGATGTCAACATAAGTAGTGAATTTTCCCCTGAAATTGTACTTGAAAAAAATCAATGATTGCACGGGTAAAACAATTTATTGAGTTAGCATTGAGGAGTGGATTTTATACTATTTGAGTTTTGATCAAATATTTCTTTCCTCTTTAAATTCATACTCACGGCTCAGGAAATAATTCATTTCAAATGTAAACTTAAAGCTTTTGCTTTTTAGCACCCAGCAGAATCTGAACTTTTCGAATTATCAGCCCATGCGGAAAGTCTTCGGCGAATTTACCACCCTTGAAGCGTACTATTGTTTTTATGCTCTGAGAGCCCACTTATTGCAATCGAGCTATGCTCAAAAGTAAACACTTAACCCGCGAGCACGTACCAATAAAAATGTTCACGGGTGCGTGCGTTGATCCTTCACAGTGTCGGCTCGAATCCGCCACGCTTTTACTGCGGGTTATATTTTTACGAGAGGGCTGTAAAACTTCTTTTGCGCAAAGTTTACTCGGCGACTCAATATTAATGATCTGCGTAGACTCGTTTCAGGCTGCTGATGCTGTCAAAAGCAAGCACAAGGGGTAGGAGGGAAAAAAATCGAATCCGGGACAAAGGCCACTGCTAAATTGGCAATCATGGGCTGCTTGATGCCGGGCAGGCACGCGCGTGTGTCAATATTGTACAGTCAAACATTAAATTAACCCCATCGTCAGGTGAGCAAAGCGGGCCCGCTCCTCAGGCTGCTTGCCAGCGAGAGCAGTCTCGTATGGAGGGTGTTTGCTCGACAGATCGATCTTCTCTCTCGTGAAATATTCATCGACCTAATCTCCTTCATGCCGTCCAACGTGCGAGTGAGGAGAGAGAGAGAGATCCACTTGGGCGCTTAAATTAAAAGTCGCCGTCCTATTAACGACGGGCGATCCGAAACGAAGCAGACACCTGCGGCAAAATATATTAACCGCTGCGCACGTTATTGGATTTCGCTCTGGGGAGCCGCGACGTAAAGTGCGTGCACTCGACTTTTGACTTTCAAAGCGAGAAAACAGGTGTTTACCGTAGGCATTTGATATCTCGCTTTGTTCCGCCCAGCCTATTGGTTAGAATTCGCTTTCACTCTTTACTTTTCAAGCTGGGAATCGTTTTCTTCAAACTGCTTCTATATGGAGAGTAAATCGGAGGTATTAAACTTTGAAGAAGCAGTTATGCAATGCGGATGTCACGTGTGTAGAGCAGTTTGCATAAGTAAATTAATTTAACAGTCAAGTCGTTGAGTTAAGTCTCTTTTGTCATTTTATTCTAATACAATTTTATTCATTTAATTGTCAATCTAAATAAAAGGCCGTTAAATTAAATACTAACAGGTTACGCTTGTCAGCGTTTTAAAATACCACAAACCGTGATACACTGCTTAATTTGTTTTAAAAGATACCTGGCTCGCATTGTTAAGGCATTCTCAGGAGTGTCAAAGCAATGGGAGGTATTTGAGCAGTTCGGAGATCGAATACTGGCTACCCAATGTCAGAGATGGCAAAAAGTGGTTAGTTTAGTGACTCGAAATGCAAATTGCTCAACGGGCTGGGAGGCGCACCGGCGCTGACTCGCTACTTGCTGGTTTGCACCTTTCCAGCATGCGTGATTTGGCTTCACGGGACAAATGTCGAGCGTTTCAACGCAGTCTTCGGTGCGAAGGCAAGTGGCCCTTGAGTGGGCTGGGTCCCTGTGCGGCCTGGTGCGCCCATGTTATCCGTTAGCGGTGTTATTGAGACCCGGGTTTCAGCATTCGTGCCAGTGCAGTGCGCGCCCTTCCCGCTCCGAGGACAGGGATAAAAAGAGCAAAAAAAGATGACGTATATATCAAACCTGCGCGAATGAGGACTATGAGTGCAAATTCTGTGGTGATAAACCAATCAACTTCTATCATATCTTCAATTGAGATAAGAAAAATTAAAATTGTCTTTAAAGAGGAAACAAACAAACATACGTATTTTTTGTTTTGCTGAAATGAAGCACCTAGCATGAATTATTTTGCTTTTGCTGCAACAAGAACAAGTTCATGACATTTGCACGAGTTTCGAGCGCTCGAGCTCAAATAGCCAGGCTTATTATATGACGCTTCATGCTTATTTTTTCCTGATTACAACTATTCACTCAAGTAAGCAAGGACTAAGTTATCTCCGCGCTGCTAATAAACCAGCAAGAAAATTTCTTTGTGCTTGTAAATAAGACGAAGTTTGTTGAGGAATGTCTGCAATTTAAAATATTTAGAGAAAATTGCGAGGTAAAAACATTTCTGAAACTATTTTATCAGCTTGAAAGCTACCAGGTGGAGAGTTTGATTAAAATTTGTCGACCTTTATTGATTTGTATAATTATTTTTTATCATGAAAAATCATACAGTGCTTCTTGTATATTGCTGTGCACGCGAGTGTGAACAATGGTCTATTATTGTAGTCCATATTTGTTGATATTTACGCCCCCAATGAGGTTTAAGTTTTACTAACTTTTTTCACAGTCCACGCTCTCAGAGTTCACAACATGTACATCAATATTAGAAAATATCGTGGGATATAACAGAAATGAAAATAATTTTTGTGACAGTTTTGCTCTCTATAATTTGCACGAACCAGCCGAACCAAAACGGGATTTCATCGAATGTGTTTTTTTTTCAAACTTAATCCCCTGCAAGCTTAATACCCTGTTGGTTGATTGTTTGCGTTTCAAAAGGGCTAGGCGCGGCTTAGCGTGGCAAATGTGAAATTATTTGAGTAAGAGTCGCTTTGTGTAGCAAAATACAAAATTATATATCCTGAACCGGCAACCTGACCTTTCACTTTTGCGTTTTATAGCGGTCAAAGTAAAAATAATTCGACCCATCATGCGCCGGGCCTTAGGGAATAGCATGTTGCTTTGGAAATCGAACGCACGGTAACAAACTTCCGCACCGAGAGCATTAAGGCGCTTGACGGACACTCGATTATCAGATTACCATCAATACAGTTCGGTTGTAATTACACCATATGTAAGTGCACGTTTGCAATCACACAGAGGGTCCCCTACACACTCAAAAAGAAACACATTTTTTTGTACCGAAATATGTTGTTTAACACAGTGCTACTTGGTTTACATTTTTTTTTAATTTTCAACATAGTCTTGTTTAAAACAATGTTTTACATAATCATATTCTGAGATTTAAAGAGACTTCTCGAAGTTAAAAATTAATCAATGTCATAGATTTTGTGATTTTATTTTGTTCAAGAAATTAAAGGGCTACTGAAACAATTTTAATTTAAATTATTTGATAATAATGGCTGATAACGTAGGTGTTTTCTATCGTTTCTGATTCAAAAAGCAAATAACACATTTTAATGAGCTGTTCAACGTACATTCCGTTCCTCATTCTGTTTTGTTTTTTCCTACAACTCTGCTCTCGCTATGTCACTTACATTCATCACAGATTCCTTTAGCACTACCAATAAGAGCACAGGCTGACAAGGGTCTTGGTCTGGCCCAAAACAATGAGGTTTGATCATCGGATAGTTAAGATCGAGATTCACATAATCGCTTTGATTTTCGGGAGGAAAAATCAGCTTTTAAATTTGAAACTATGCAAAATTAAAATGTGTTACAAGAGATTTGTTCACAAAACTAATTTTGATAAATAACATCACACCGAATAAGTGTATTTTTTCACACAGTTCCCAAATATTTTGTAAACGCCCCTGTCTTTATAGAGAGAGTTATATGACATTCTTCCTACCACACTGCCATTAAAAGTGCATGAAAAGTTTCCATCTAACTGACACCCAACACTCATTGCTTAACTATAGAAGAGAACAAACTACCCATAGCGGTGAAACAACTGCCGCCTGTGAAACTCTAACAGCAAGAAATGGTGAAAAGAGAGACAGCGAAGAGAAAGACAGACAGAGAAAGAAAGGGAGAGAAACACACTAACAGATACAGTTACACACATTTTTATTCTGATCTTGCAGCGGTGGCGGCAGCGGTGGTACTGGCTCGGTCGGAGGCGGTTGCCAACCGCGGCCCCCGGGGGTGGAGTGCAGGGGTTAGTGCAACGAACAAGCGAACCACTTGTTGTGGGCTGGCTGCTGCGTACCTGAGAGCAAGGGTAGTCGCCACTCGGCTGCTCGGGGCCGCTCCAAGTCGCCGACTGAGGGGTGGCTGCAGCTGAGCCCACGTAAATACACCCTATTCGCTGACTCTCACCCACCCTCACCAGCAGCGGCGGCGGCGGCGGCGGCAGCGGCAGCAGCCAGGCACGCTCTCTGGCACAGGCCTGCCTGCGCCCTCTGTATCGCATCCCATCGCCGGCTTTCACCCCGGCGCGCGGAGAAAGCTCTCTCAACAGCACTCGCTGCGTCCAGCCCCCAAAAAGCGCAGGAGAGAGCACCAACGATGGGGAAAATAGTCAGTCGGTAGACTATTTTGGGAAATTGGAGCTTTATGCTGATGGAGTGCTGGAGCGCGGTACACGTGACGATTCCTCTTTGCGACCGATTTGGCGAGTAAATCTATTTTCGGCGGCTTTTTGGCTAAAAAGGCAATTGATGAAAATAGCAAAGGCCTCGTCTGCTTTTCAGAGAGATGCTAGTATTGATGTGTTTCAAAATCCATATTGATGAACGTTAATTTATAACTCAAGCAGACTGAAATTGCTCAAGTTTTCAGTCAATTTAAAAGCTGCAGCAAATCAACTGGCGACAGTAAGTTTTAGAATATTACATCTCACTCTACACGGTGAGTGATTCCATTGCATCAATTTTCATGCTGCGTACATTGCTGAAACAAATATTCCGATAGTTTTCCATTCAGGTAGAGAAATTGAAACGTAATCTATCCAATGCTCTCTTATTTTTGAGTGGAGTACGGTAGATAAATCTTTGTGACACGTGTCAAATCAATTATTTCAAAATTGAAATGTTTTTAAATGATTATTGTTGCTTTGGTGACGTGCTCAAATTTCATTTTCGTTGTTTGATATCATGCCGTCTGCGAATCCGCCTTTGGGCCAACGCGGATAATGAGGATACTGCTTGGCTGTGTGAGTGGGAGAAGTGACGGTTGTCGTCGCGTGCCTTCATGAAAATGCCTCAGCAGCCACATCACAGCAGCGTAGCAAAAGCGACAGAAGCTTGTTTTTTTTACATTCCGTCTCCCTGATCGCGCCTTAAATATAAACGGCGAGGATATTTCCAGCAAGTGAGAGTAGATTTCCCATTTTAAACCAGTGCTATTTGTTGCATTTAAATAAAAAAATTTAGCGTAGACCACTTTAGATTTTATTTCTTTTTAAAATCACCTTCAATAAAATCACTGCAATTTTAATTTTTAAACTGAATCAGACCTGTAAAATAAGTCAATATAAAACCTAAAACGCCGGCGAAGAAACTCAAGTTCAGATTGAAAAAGCGCCTCTCCTAGCCACAATTTAATCTTTTTAAATCAATCGCAGCAAAGAGGAAAATATTTATAAATTTCCTCTGCTGCATTTCAGGGATTCTGTAGATGGTGTTGCTACAGATGAAATGTGAAAATGATGTCGCCCTTCTAATTTTATGAAACGTTTCACGTTTTATTTCTTCAAAAAATCTATATTTCTTACTTCATTGTGGACATTATAACATACTAAAAATAGGTCCATAAAGCTGAGAATATAACGAAGAAACTTATTCAACAATTGAGGTCGATGTGATTTTCTACAAAGAAAAATCCTGTAAGTTACATTTTTGTTAGAAATTCGCTGTCACATTTGATGCAATTTCAATATATTATGTGTACTTTTGCTATGAGGTATGAATACTGAGAACCAACCAAGGGGACACGAATTTAGTTACTTTCGATGAAAATCTATGTGCTTGACTTTTATTAGCATTTGTAAAATATTTTCAAATTCGTTGGACAGTAGTTTTACCAACCGATCCTTGTAAACAATCCAATGTCCTTTGATGATTAAATTGAGTCATTCAGTTTTTCTTAAATTTAAGCACTGATTGTGAGTAACTTTCATTTTTCAACACCCATTTTATGAGTTATTTAACGAAATACTTACCATTATTTATTTTTCAAAACCTTTAATTTCTTTGGCAAAATTTGATTGGTCAATAACGAAATTGCTAAAAGCTCGAATTTATCTAATTGAATAATTTTGCTAAAACAGTTAAATATATTTTTTTTAAATCACTGATGTGAGAGAGTGGAACAAGGAACGATACGTGCGTCTCACGCTTTGAACCTTAAGCAAGGTGAATGAGGATGGTCATGCAAATTGAATGGCATCAAGTGAATATTTAACAGGTTTTGATATCGATCCAACAAAATCTCCTCTCAGTACCGGCCCAACTCGTGTACAACGACCTCCTGTTTTTCAAAAAATGCCTCACAGGAGTGACGGACTACGACGCGATGGCATGAATCACACTAGGACGCGTGCACCGTGGCGACGACCCACTGCATCCTCGGCTGCAGCAGCCACCGGCCCGAACCGACCTAGGCAAAAATGTGTTTGACTTTCGCGTCGTAAAAGAGTGGAATGATGTGCCACCAGTAGTGAAGGACTGTTCTGCGGCACAGTTTCCTACCATGTGCAAGGCGTATGTGATTGCAAGATTTTAATGTGTGATTTTTTGTGATGTGTTACGAATACTAGTCTGGGCTCACTTCGGCTTTGTCCGCAAGGGCAGGGTCTTAGTAACGTGTTTTCCTGAAGTGTCGCCCTTTCTCACATGATTTCTATTTGTATTTGACTTGTGATAACATTAATGTATTATGACAAAGTGTTTGAATAAATAATAATAATAATAATTATAATAATAATATGAAGATGGTTTCCCTACTATGAACTTTTTAATCATAAACATATAGCGCAGCTAGAGAAGCAAAACTAGAATGTAATTAATTGCAACTCCAAAGGATCGAATGGCATCGGTAGCTGCTGGAGGATCCCATTACTCGTTATGCCTGTTGTCAGGGTCTCGAATACAATCATGGGAAAATAAACATGGCTATTTAATTGCAAGTTTCTGTCGATAGCAAATGAGTATCTTAGCTTACATTTGATTTATCCGATCTATCATACCCAGGAACTTGAGAATAAAATTTTAATTTGCCCCCATACGTTTTTTTAATAAAACTTACTGGTCAATGCTCGTTCAGGTGAAAATAAGATACTAAGAGCGGATTTCTGCGAACCCTGTGCGCTTGTGCGATAAAAAGCGTTTTCCTCTATCCTTCGGCCAACATGTCTACCGAAGTTCGCACTCGCGGCTGACGCGATCAAGGGTGCATTTGCGTCGGCGGGCAACTCACCCACTAATGGCTGAACCCATCTGCGTTGGCCGTGGAGCTGCGCTAAAATGCCCAAGGGTGAGTTACTCGCGGGCTGCAATTCTCCTCACCACGTCCTGATGCATTATTCAGAGACCTACTTTGCACACACGCGTAAGCACATACACACCGTAAAACGCGAAACTAAAAAGGCGGTGTTGGTGGATGCACACGCACTCCGGAGGCGTCTTCGGGGAAATCACCGAACGCTGAGCGCGGCAATGAGGCGTGCAATTATCCGACCGACTAGGCAGCTCAACTTTGAACATATACACATGCTACTTGCAAGTTGGGATGATGCTGCCTGCGCGACTCTCGCTGCTCCAAAGAGAGAACAAAGAAGGTGACGTCTCTAAATTTAGAAGCGGCTCTCACTCACTCTCTCCGGCTGCTTCTTACTTAATAATGGCGCACTGACTGCATTCAAACTGTTTTGTGCTGCTGCCTTTGAATTATTTATTCGCGAGAGTACGAGAAGCGTCTCATTATGACTTTGCATGCATATATGCTGTGCTTTCAAAGTGAATCCAAGGGAAGGGAAAGTCGACTTCCTCGCCGGCTGACGAGGCGCGCTATGTAGCTCGCCCGACTGACGAGCCAGATTTATGCACTTCCTGGAAAATTGTTACCGGATCCTCGCCATGCATATTTCATTACGGTTAATTCGCCTGATCGCTCGCTGAATAGAAAGCAAACAAATGAGAGTTGCCAAATGAACAAAAAGAGTAATTGTCTGTTCAATGAGAGCATCGTATAGAAAACAAATTTGAAGCATAACTTCCTATCAAAAACTGCCTTTCAACTTTTAAAATAGATTGCAGAAAAACATTGCTTAAATTTTCATATTAATCACAAATTTATATATGTAATGTATAAATAAACTCTAAAAGTTTTGGCTATCGCTCTCGAGCGAAATAGAAGGGTGTAAATTGTCTTTGGTTGATATATTAGTTTCAAAATTTCAAAATAAATTTCAGGTATTGATAGAAAACAGCTATTTTACCTCAAAATTTTACTCATCTAGAACAATAAATGCATGAAGTAAGAACCCTAAGGCTGAAGACCTCTGATTTTAGAACTGTTGCGCAGGTGTTCTGAAAACTGAATCCAATAATTTATAATAGGACAGGAACCACAATATCCACGACGCATGCAAACTCATGGTCAAAAATCACGTCCGTGGTTCAAATTGTTAGCAGGTGGGAGATCGTGCGACTATTTGACAAAATTGAACCGGCAGCACATTTGAACAGCACAGTTTTCAAGCCAGGCAGCTAGCAAATCAACTCCCATTCACTGCTAGTGCTTTTAGCGATTCAGAAAATTCGGAGCTGCGTGTGCAAGTTCGACAAAGTGGAAGTCCAGTGCCCTGTGCCGGCCTTTATTGCCTCCCTTGGCAGCGGATTATTTCACCGTCGCCGAGGTGCAACTAACGACAACGCTGTGCAGCCTAAGCTAGCGCGCTATTACCTCCGGCCATTTGTCCGCCATTAGGCCTCACCGGATGTTAATTCAAACGCTCTACCGACAGGCAAGAAATATAATTGAACACGTGTGGCCTTTCCTACCGTCACATATTTCCCGTCAAAGCTGCAGGATATTGTATTTTGCCGGAAGCGTTATTTGCAATTGATTTCATCGTTTATAAAAAAATAAATGAAAAATTTTTGAGACTATAAATTTAGAAAATATCGTGCAATGAATGAGCATAGCAGAAAATGAAATGCAGAAAGTTTTATAAGACCGAAGCAGTGATTTATTGAATGAAATATAGGTGAAATTGTTGCGGTCGCATTTTTTGCTCCTGCCAGCAAACTTTCCCCAGCTCTTCTGATTCCCTTTGTGAAAGAAGGGCATGTGAAAGAAATAGGAAAAGAGAGAAAATGAAAATAGCCTCAAGGTTCACGGAAGAAATCTGATCAGTCAAAAAGGTCACAGACGGAGTTTTTGTCGGGCGGAAACCCGAACATTCAGAAAAGCATTTCAATGCTAAACAAATGTTTATTTGACTTTGAATTGGTCGTCGGCCGCTATAGCACTTGAGGATTCGACTCAACCCTTTTCTCTCGCTGAGTGACGACAGAGATTGAAAGATTTGTATAGTTTGGATCGAAAATTTGAAAAAAAAAAAATGTGACAAGGATTCAATCAGTCCTCTAAACAAAGGGCAAATATTTGTATGATTTACTGGGGAAATAAAAAATTTCATCTCCAAAATTGCACAGCCAAAATGTGCATTCATGGGGGAGTAAAAAAGAAATAAATCTCCATCGGGAAAGAGAAGAGCCGAGTCAGAACCGTAAAACGCGAGGTGGGTTTTAGTGCTGGCCTAGAATAAAAGAGGGAAAGATGTGCAGCGTGAGTGAGTTGTGTGCGTTCCAATAATCGGGAATAATCAGAGCTGGGGCGAGCAACCATGGTGATTTATCACCGCCAGTGAAAGAGACCTTATTTTCGGCGAGCTCGGCACTTTGTAGAACGTACTAAATTGCTTCGCAGGTATATCAGACAGTAAAAAGAAGCGTAAAGAGTACTCTGGGGGCTGGGCTAGCCTCGTAAATCACAAACCTCGAGCTGGCATTTTTCGCGCCTCCTTTGCCGTGCACAATTTTAATTAAAACTCCCGTCGCCCTAAGGAGATGCCGCGCGCGTGCTTGAGAAACATCGGAGAGGACTCTTCCTTCCCGCGTGATTACAAGGATCGGTTTGTTTACACGCCACACCAATTTGCTCCTCATTCATCCGACTTGCTGATGGAGTAAAATGAAAATTCTGCATGATTGGAACCAGTTGAAGGACACGTCTGGGTGTTTTGTCGAGTACCATCAAGAGAACTCAGATCTCATGACAAAATTAAAATCCCTTCTATCTTGTTTTCATGTATTACTCTTTTTTAAATAAAAATTTAGGAATGAAGAATTCTCGATTCGATGGCGTTTGAAAAAGAAGCACTCTCATTGGTTTGATTTGTGCAGTTCGAAGTCTGTTTAATAGATTAGACGAATGCATAAAATTATAAATAACGTTATTAAAGGACCCTTTGTGTGATTTAATTATTCTGTATATTATGTCTGTTATGCACCTTTTGGTGTCTAATAAATATTTCATCAAAGGACCCTTTAGATCCAATCAAGCAAAAATGAGAAATGACACGAAATTTAGAATGACAAAACACTGACTAGTGACACCAGCAGAGAAACCATTCAATTTTATTACATTCTCAGGGCTCAGGGTATTCAGTAATTCCATTTCACACGTATCATCCTTTGCTTATCACAGTCGGAAGCGTCTCCCGACAGCAAAGTAAAAAGTGTTTGCAACCTTTCGCTCTGCGTCATTTATTCTAAAATAGTGCTGTCTTGGCACTTTTGCACGCTGCGAGCACACAAATAAAAATAATTCTTGGCTCTCTGGAAAAAAGGAAAAGCGCAATGTGCCTGCGGTCTAGTGGTTGCGTTGCGACACATCAGCGCCTCCGAAAGCCAGAGGAAGTGAATATAATTCCTACGTACTGCACTTGAAAAGTGAGAGCACGCCAGGCTCCTTTGCAACGCTGAGCTCTTTGAATGGTGAGAGCATGCAGCTACTGCGTTTATAATAATTACGAAATTGCAGGTGGGGACCTTAAACGAGAAACTTGATCTCAATTAATTTAATTTGTTCATTTGATTCTCTGCCATTAAATTCTAGACTGGTAATTATTGTTAGTTTCGTGGTTACAGAACATTGGCTTTTTTGTAAAGCGGGTAAAGCACTACTTATTGGCAAACGAAATATATACCAACAGAAGTAAAAGAGTCTGTATTGACAATTTTAATGGCTTCCTGGCTAGACGCAATGATTTAAAGCATAATAAAAAAAAACTGGGAAACGCCGGAAATCGTTTTAACACCTTGCTGAGATCGTTAATGGCACCCATATTAAAGTAAACCTATAGGCATGACCAGACAATTTAAAAAGAAAGGTATTCAAATCACCTTTCTTTGGAAATGAGATATTGCTATTTCCTTAAAATATCTGTAATTATTGGACGGTAATTAATGTTTCCAATATCACAAAAATCAATGACAGGTATTTTATAACTATTTTAAATTGTTATTTTTTCTTTTCTTGGCTAATTCGTGAAATAACACTTTACCCAAGATTGCAACAGTCGTTATTGTTATCCCCATCCTAGCTTTAGCTTCGTGGTAAATCCTGCTCGTCACATATCAGTGTTTTTCAATTTTACACATTTTAAGTTCAAAATTAAGATTTAACTGCCACACTCACCTTCTTATTTATATTGTTCTCTTCATCTGGCTTGAATAGTCCGAGCCGTCCGAGGTTAAATCCAAATGTCGGTGACTTTCGCGAGTGGGCTAAAATTATGCACGAGAACAATTTGCACGAAGCACCGAAAGCCAACTGACTGGCCTACGTTGGCTGGTGAAACCGAATGAGCGCCACCTGCGGCTGTTAGCCCGAGAAGAAGCCGGAGCAATGCACGTCTCCGCCGCCAGATTTGTTATTCGTCTCACTAATGTATCGATCAGGCGGCACCACGATCGACGGCCTGATAAATTTCAAATCGGCCCGGCACCGCGACTGCTAATGAAGCGAGTCGTCTCTTTCTCCGAGCCATGCGAGCTGGACCCGATCCGTGCGCGCACCCCATTAATTTGAGCTGACGCGCGATTGCTCCTCGAGAATGATTAAATACGATCCATCCTCCTTTGGCAGAGGGGAAGCAATTAACCGACCAAGGCAAATTGGGCTTCGAAGCACCGACAATCAACTTTGGAACAAATTTTCCTAACATTCAAGCCAGTATAATAATAACCAAGTTACGCAAGCATCCCGATTCTTCAATGTTTTTTGTCAATACAGCTGATGAATATACAGAAGGTTCTTGAATATCATTTCTAAAATAATTAAATAAGCAGGTACTCACTTTGCTAAAAATGAGAAATCCCCCCACCCCCTGCTATAAATCCACGAACATGTTATTGAATAAAATAAATTAATGCCAGGGATAACTTTTAGATTAGTAATAGTACATTGTGTCCTCTGAACTTTTCAAAACATGTACAATTCCATCCCTCATCAATATGGTCTCGCTAAACATTACAAGAAGTAGACTGCTAATGTTAGCTGAAACTTGAAAGGAGAGTGCGAATCTCGCCACTCACTCCCCAACAAACTGTTTTTTCGGAAAAAGAAACCATCAACTCAGCTCAAAAACACACATTTTCTAAAAGTCTCAATTAAAATATTCAGCTTAATATTTTTTCTGATGATCAAACAATTCAAGTTTTAAAATTTAACTGAAACATTTATTACGTATTTATATCTTGTCTTTATTTATGAAAACACTAGTAATTGCATAAAAGACAAAATAGTTTTCGTATTGCAAATTAAAAATTCCATTCTCATTTCTACCTTTGATCGACGAAGGCGACGGTGTCCGAAATAGCGCACAAAGTCAGTCAATGGCCCTGGTGCTGTGAGCCAATTAGGACGGCGCATAAGCTGCCGTTGAACACGAAATATTTATCAAAAGTAGCTGCTAATGAAGCCTCTTGGAACAATTGCTTGGAGATGGAGCGCGCTTTGAAATGCGGGCAAAAAGCGGTGTATGCGCGGCCCTCACAGAAGCTCTCTCAAAGCCGTTGGTGCTGAAACGAGAGTTATCGATATTGCAGCCAGGCAGACAATTATTCATAGTGGAGCGTGTGGCGTGCGAACAAAACGGGCGCCCGTGAATGCTGGAACAAAAGGGAGCAGCCGTGCCAATTAACGATTCGCGCGTCAACCAGAGCCATTGTTCTCGTGTAGAACACCGGAGTTCAGCATCAAAGCTGTGCCGAGGCTGTTTTTCGTTGCAAACATGCGACTATTGAGCTATGGCTGCTGCAAAGGTAATCTGCATTTCGATTTACCGGCAGTGCGAATAATCAAAAAGCAAATGAACCGGCGCCTCTCTGCTCTGTGTATACATCACACACGGCGGATGTGTCAGTGAGTCAAAAGCTGATTTCATCGCGAAATGTGATGGTCAGAGCTAACGTTTTGTAACGCTGCGTGTTTATCTCCCAATATTAAACGAGGATTTTTGTTCAATTTGGAATGCACACGTTTTAAATGTGCAGGGTTGAATTACTAAAAAATTATTTTTGAGCCTTTTAATTGTGGCATCGTATGTATACACCTGCATTTAGATGTTTCTTTTTGCTTAAATAATTTCATTTTTATAAAGAAAACGAACAAAAGAGTAAAAGAAAATGAAAAAAATCTCAAACAAAAGAGTTACCTTTTGCTGCTCTGAAAATCAGCTGAAAATCAATCCTGTAAATTACCTAGTGATTTTCCAACACAAAATAATATCAGCCCGAATCGATTTAATTTTAGGTCTGGACACGCTGATTTTCCTGTGAAATAATGTTCAAAATAGTAGTTAACACTATATTTTACACAACTCAATTTCCTTGAAATTGATCACTAACTTTGAAACCGATCAAATGTTTAATTTTTTTCTTAAAATGCAACTAGCTCCAATTAAGATTTCCGTTTCAATGACAAAGCTGAATTAAATTAAATCTTAAATATTTCAATTGATTAAGTCTTGAATATATTATTACACAAGACAGTCACAGTTTACTAAGGATGAAAAGGGAAATAAGCGAGTTGTGTGGAAATTTGCTCTTTTTCGAATTCACTGCTTTTAATGGCACTTGATTAGCTGCTTATTAAAGACTCAAATTTGGTGCACATATTACAAGAGAGCGCGCTATTCTTATGTCAGGTCGCACCAGGGTATAAGGGCCAAATTAAGCCTCAAGCTGCCGCAGTCTTTAATTAGCTTTCAGGTGGATGTGTAACGCGCTTGTGGTTGGAAAGTACGGGAGCCGCACGCCGACGACGGCGGCTTTTCTCTCTTATTAAACCACATACGTGTGACGGCAAGCAGCGGGCTGTAACTGGAAGCTCGAGCCGCGCAGGTGATAAAAATCAGGAAGTTGATTAGAATGAATGGCGAGCGTTCCGTCCGGTTTGTTTCTGGTCAGAGTGGTTTTCAAAATTTATGTCTGAGTGCGGTGAGCTGACCTCCGCTCGGCCAATAACTGGTCCACGCCGCCGAGATTATGACGCACACACACGGACGCCGAGAATCGATAGATGCGGTTATGCAACCTGCGTGTCCTTTGCGAGCAACGGCTTGCCTAATTCCCACTCGCTGTAAATTATTATTTTTGCTGGTTTCTCAACAGGAAACAACGCCTAACAGAGAAAATTGGTTTAGCCATCTGTTATACTTCTTGACATCTCAACTTATATAGTTGATTGTTTCCGCAAACAAGAAAAAATATGCTACGCATATGCTTAGATAATGACAAAAAATTGGTGAAGAAGAACAAGTAGTGAAAATTAACTTGTTTGAAGCTTAAGACAGATTTTCGTCAACGTTTTTCATGACAACAAAATGTTAAGAAACTGTAGATAGATCGAGAATCATTGATGCGGACGCTTTTTTGCCGTCAGCGATGTCAGTATGTATAGTTTGCTTAAAATAATTTGATACATAAAGAACCAGTTTATTTCTAACACTGCAAGTTTAGCTTGATTATCAAAAATCATCAACTAACAAGACTTAAGAAGTGTTTGGTGGATATCATAGGGAAGGAATCAACAATTACGTCAATTTCTGTATTTAAATTAAACAATTTTATTATTTTCTTACATGAAATTCTTCCCACAAGCGTTGTAAGAAATCCACGGAATATTGCTACCTAGGCGAAAAAATATCATTGTGTTGTTTTACGCAAATGGCCTTTAAATGAAGATAAATTTTCAACCCATCAGGTCAAATCTCACGTGCATCAATACATTAATTAGCAAGCTTGATCAAATTAGAGTGATTTCGGGACTGCTGGCAAAACATCCGCCACGTTCAATCTGCAGCGAGATAACGTCGGCGGAGGCTGGAGTGACACTCGCCAACTACTGCGTATAGCTGGCGAAACTAATGTTGCGTCGCTTTGGTTGTCCTTTAATTTCCGGACGGCGCTCTCTCCCTTGCTCTCGCAGTCCCAATTTGCGTGTCCCTCTCTCGTCGCGCCGCCGCGACAATTCTCGAATCGATTGTTTTCGCTCGGCAAACTTTGTAATTGACGCGTGTCTGAAGCAAATCCTCGCAGCTGGGGAAATGTGAGTGACGAGATACTTGGCAACTCCTATAACTTTTCAGCGTTGGAACAGTTTTTTGCCCATCAAGTGCAATCAACGAAAGAGGGAAGTCTGCTTCAGATAGTTTGCTGAATCCTGCTTTTCTAATTTCATTGTCACCCGCTTCTCGGAACAATTCGGCGAAAAAGCACATTGATTCTCTCTCTCTCTCTCTCCTCATCTCTCCTCTCTCTCTCTCTCTCTCTCTCTCCTCTCTCTCTCTCTCTCTCTCTCTCTCGCTCTCCCTCTCTCTCTCTCTCTCTCTCTCTCTCTCTCTCTCTCTCTCTCTCTCTCTCGCCCTCTCTCTCTCTCTCTCTTTCCTTCTGTCTCCCTCTCTCTCTTACTCTCTCTCCCTCTCCTTGTCTCTCTCTCTCTCCCTCTCTCGTCGATGCACACAAAGCGGTCGATGCTCAAAGCCGTTACAATTTACTTTCCAACTCACCGTAAATTGAACAAGCTCGTAAAGTATGCAACGTAATGAAAATAATCCCCGCGCCCATATAGACGCCGCCGAGGAAAAGTACAAAAGTAGTTTTTGTGCTACGGTGCAGCGTAAACGGCTCAAGGAGGAATCGGCTATTATGTCTCGCATGAACTTGCGCGCTCGCTGGTAAAGGAACGGTAGAGTAGCTTTGTAGACTTTGTTTTTCCGTGAAAAAGTAATTAATTTTACCTACAAAGAAGCTCATAGAACACTTTGCTGCTGCTTTGAAAAAACTTTTTAAAGATGCAGTCTAACAAGTGGCTAGAGTAAAACTCATTTTGACCTCAATTATAACGTAATTTGATTCATTCGGTCATATTGGATGCTCTGACTTTATTCTAGAACAAAATTCTTTTGTCTTTCATTTGCATCAACTTTTATTATTATAGTTGCTCTGCTGTTCCGCAATAAAATCACTTTGAATCTATCATTACTACGAAGCATGGCTTCTTAATTTTGAATTGTCAAACACGTTTCACGGTGATATTAACCGCAGGGCAGCTCAAGCGTATGCAATTAGAAAATAGAACCAATGTTATCGCTCAACAATTATTTCGATGAGCCTCGACTCAAATTAATTTATTAACACTGCTTATCAGTAAGGTCATCTCAATATTTGAAAACTGAGCCCGTTGTAACAATTACCGGAGGCAGAATCAAGTGAAGATCACAGGATATTTATTTCAAATTGTTTGCAGTAAGAAAACACTTGGCTGCGTTTGGACTTCTTGATGTTTCTTATCTTGGAGGGCTCGAATAGCTATTAAGACTAAATTAGAGAGCTTGGTAACCTTTCTAGAATTATGTAATACAACATACATTTTTTTCATCTCAACAGCTAAATTTGGGAGTTTTTAACGCTATGGAATAGTTTTCTTAATTTATTTTTGGCAAGTGATGCCATCAAATATCCTTAAATAAGCAGCTTCTTTTTTCCGCTTAAGGTTTGAAGTCATAAAATATAGAAAAGGGTTGTTGTTTGAAATGAAAGGCAGTTTTGTACCTTGATAACAGACCATGTTTTCCTCAAATCCAAATTGTTACATTGTTACAAATAACAAATTACATTATTATGATTCGTTTACTTCATCTCTTCTTCTTTCATATTTAATAATTAATAACGTTCCCATCTATAAAGAGCGACGCCGGCGCCGCGCCGCCGCACTCTGTACACACTGTTGGGGGGAGGCGGGGCGGCTGGCGGAGCCGCGGCGGCGGCGACCGTCGTCGGCGCCGGCCCTTCGCACAGGGCCCACCGTTGTGAGGGCGGCGCCGACGCGGCGGCGCCGTCGGGGGAGCGGCGCGGCCCAGGCGTCGGCCAAACACATGTAGACTTAAAAGAGTTGGGACGGCATGTATATATAATTATAATTCATATATCTCATCATTTTTACACATCGTGTATCACGCACAGCAATAAACGAGAAGAATTTATTCATCATCATCGTCGCATAATAATACATTATACGCAATTAAAAACTGACCCATTTCGCGGAAACAATACACGTCTCGTAATTATGTATCAATTAACTATCACCGGTTGTGTTTGTTTATGTTAGAGTGTGTTGTGTGTATTTATGTGTGTGTGTCTGTAAAGAGTTCTGCAGATATTATTTTCCAGTTTTATGCATGTTGTGGTAAAAACAAGTAAGATCATCCATTTTGTCTCAGTTACAATATTAATTTACTCGTTAACTATTGGAGGTAGTGGTCGCTTGTGTTTTTTCTCGCTTTCTTCCTTTCAAATGTATTTGTAATTCGTAAAAAAGGCCGCACGCGGCCTCCGCCCACCCCCCTGCGAGGGAGGCGGTCGGGGGCCGCGCTCGGCTCATTTATCAATTTGCTATCCATTGGCTATGGTCAACAAGTGGGTGGATTGCCCGCGATGTCTCAGGCCTTCGGGTTGCGTTGCAATAATCCTCAGTGCCATTACTACAGGTGAACCCTTTCATCTGGGACAAAAATATAGTTCTAAAGGCCGGAGACAGCGGCGGATTTGTTTCTTGGCCCGTTGGAAGGAGAATGAATAATAATCATCACTGATAACACGTGGTTTTCTTGTTATTTCAATTGAGGAGAGGGGTGTGGTTTGATCAACTTGAGGACAGGTGTTGTCAAATTTCGTCTCAGCTATAATGTGTGTGGGTTTATGTTGTTGTGTGTCTCACGTTACAAAAACTTAATATAATAATTAAACGCTCGTATTTGATTGATTCATTCAGTCCGATGCATAAGGTGGCACTAAAAATGGGATTGGAAGAGTAAAAGTGAATATGGTAGGGCCGGTCCGGGGCCCGCGGCGGGGTCCCGCGGGCCCACGAGCTGGAGAAAAATCGGATTTGACTATTTCGCGTTTTGATTTTGTTGGATTCCTTGTCTGCCGAACACGGGAGCAATGGCGGCGCCGCCGGCGCCGATGCCGACCGCGCCTAAATTTAAAAAGCACAGCCTTGGTCAATGATCTGATTGGTTATTTTAATTCCTATTATTATTATCGTCGTCGTATCGTCAACTCGAATCGAAGGGGCAGCGTATAACTTTGAATTCCACCAGTAGAATTTGTAGAGGGAAATTTTCTTTCACCGTTATTTTTTTCATTTTAACACGTATCGATTGTTCGGGTGCGTGGGGGCGGCTGGGGCGGCGCCACTCACCCGTCGGCAGACGCAACTAATATTGTACAGTTTTCTCATGTAGAGCAAATTAACTAAAACAATTTACCATTTTAAATAATCATAAGAAAACATGGCGACATTCATGGTCACATTAAGCTCGATTAGTTTTCATCTTCGGACATACAGCAGTACTCGCATTTTTTTCCTCAAAATGTTTTTTTACAATTTTTTCTCTCAAATCAATCAAGACAATGCAGCACGTGAAACGAAGTGAGAAATTGCATTATTTTTATGTCATAAAACGAAGGTTGGATTTGTTCAAAAAGTCAAGTCGCAAAAATAATGATTTAAGTCGAAAGAATCGCTCTCCTAATTTTACAGAAACAAAATGATAAAGACGAATTAGAAAAAAAACAATAAAGAGAAAGGAGCAGTACGAGACCCGGAAAATATCACAAACAAGTCGTCTATGTAAGCAAACTTCACATCCATTTTTCACAATTTGCATACGATAATGGCAGTGAACGTTGTGATGCGTGTGAATACGTGTGTGTGTGTGTGTGAGTGTTTGCGAGCCCATCTACTCGAGCGGTTTTCCCTAATTCGGTTTGGCTCTGGAAAGAGTCATTTGCGGTTTGACATCGAATCGTTGCTGATCAAAATGGAGAGGTGAAATTCACATTTTCTTCAAAGTGGTACCGTCCTGTACATAAACTGTCTCTCTATCAGCTAGCATCATTTGTAGGTCTCGTACGCGTGAATTAATCAATTAATTAGTTTATATGTACGCATACCAACTAATTACGGCTACGTGTTTTTGTGTTAAATTAACCGTGTTTCTTTTTTATACACATCCAGCTGGTTGGTTGGTTTGTTTGTTTGTTTACTCACTCGTTCGCGCGCACAATTACTGTTTATACTCTTAATCTTAAACACGTTTTAAGCGCTTCCTTCTAGCGATAATTTTAATAAAGCCTACGAATTATTTCCTCCTGTTAATGTAGTATTATAAAGGTCCTACGCGTCGCGTGTGTGTTGTGTGTGTATGTACGTGTGTGTGTGTGATTCTTAACTTAAAGGCGGTTTCTTCACCCTAAAATCATAGCTAATCCTCGGTACCCTAGCTCGGATTTCTTCTTGCAAACATTTTTACATATCTTTTTTTGTGAGTTTTCGTCTGTTTTTTAGTTTTCCTCTGTCGATCTACGTTACTCTTTACTCTAGAATATTTATACTTCAATCCCCTAAGATTTGAACAATCATTTTGAGCGAGTTGATTATATTAAAAAGGATGATTTTATACACAAAAGTATATATTATGAGACACTCGAACGAAAATCATCTTGTAATAATGTGTACCAACATTCAGTCACACGCATACATTTAATATATATCGTATTTATAAAAACATCTCTATCAATGACAAAAAGGCATAAAACGTGTAATCAGAGACACGTAGATTTGCTTCAAAACGCACGTTGTGTGTATCTCTTTTCGCGCAGCGCGTTTCTTTTTTTTGTCGGTTGTTGCACAAGTATGTGTATGCGCAATCGATTTAAAACTATAATGTGAGTGTGTATTGTGTATTGTGTGTGTGTGAATTATACAGCTAGACGATTTACAAATACAGCAACTGAACGACGATTTCTTTCATTGAAGATCGAACGGAACACTCATATTTTAAATTTAATCGGCTAGTTTATACTCGGGAAGCTTCCAAAAGCCACAACGAATTATACACAGGCATAATATATTATCGAGAGGAAAGTACCATGATCATCGACACCTGAATGCAACAGCGATTTCTCTTTTCAGCGAGTTGAAAATCCAAAAACGAACTCGAGTATGAAGAGAGTGAGAAATAGAGTGAATTAAGAATGTCGGGGCCAAAGAGTGTGGAAACATTGAATACTAAGTCGCGCTTCTGGTTCCTCATACTGTCATCCATCTTGTCGTTTTTTACTACAGAGATATACCGAGAGTACTGATTATTCGTAGAGGTGCGTGACACTTATTCATCTTTTCTCCTTCATTTTCTTTAACAGTATTTTTTAATATCTCTATCTTTTAAATCGCGTTATTTAATATATGTGGCGGTAGAGTTAAAAATCTGTCCGATCCTTTTCACCGTGTAAGTGTGGGTTTGTTTTGCAGGGAGACTGACACTCCGCACAGCTAAAATAACCGTCAGATTGGTGGATAATATTTTTGTAAAAAGTTCGTTGGATTCGTATGACAGTACAATTATTCTCTTTAGTGTCGCGGGCGAATATTTAACCGTTTCTCAATATTTTTGTGTGTGTATAGGTATAGGTTATGTTGGAGAGTGAGTTAATGTGAGTGTTTTTGACCAGAGTTAATTTGGAATTTTCATTTTGTAGAGGTACACTATAAAAAGACACTTGCTGGGATATTCCGAGTGAAAAATAAAATTTTCCGTAATAACACGTTATTCGCATTCGCTTTAAATTGTTTTGTACTCGCAGTTGCAGCAGGAATTGAATGATTCAGCACCTAAATCGCGCTGATGCACCGATGCTTTCTACTCAAGCAATTAATTTTTAATTTAACATGTTTTTGTCTTCAGGAGCGAAAAGTTCTGATCGCGCACGTCTTTTAATACCCGTAATTTACAGATATTTTTTAAAGTAGGATTTGTTGTATGGCATCTGGGACTGAAAAATATCATAAATTAACGTTGTTTGAGCATCGCAAGAGATGTTTCTTCAGGAAGGAAAACAAAAGAGCTGCATATTATGTGTGTGTGTGTGTGAACCGAAACGAAAAAAGAATGATTAAGAGGGGATCGTAAGAAATGCCACTGTCATTGTACCTGAGATAATTCACCGTCACGTGAACCAAAGTTTAGAGACAATAGGTGTGGTTTATCCGCGCGCTTCTCAACGCCGGTCGGCAAGATATTAGTTAATTAAAAATTATTTAATATTATAATAATACAAAAGGAGAGGTGGTGAGGCGAGTGATTATTGTTAGTCGTCAGTTTGCAAATTCCAAAGTAACTCTTGACATAGCAGCTGTTTGTGGAGTGAAGCCAATTTTGTACTTTGAGTGTGTGTTTACATGTGTGTGTGTGAATGCGTGAGATAGGTTAATTTGTAACAACACGCCGCTCCAACTCGTTTTGTTGGACAAAAAGAGCAGTCGCAGCACTTGCGAAGGCATTTCAATTATGTCTCTTTTGTGTGGGTGCACAGGTATTTGCTTTGTTTCACGATAGAGATAGATATCAATGGGGTGCACGCGGAAAATGATAAAATTCACAGGCTGCTCCGCGGGCGCCAACGTTAACTTGAGTGAGCAGTGTTCTGTGAAGTTCGGTCTCCTCGTCACAGCCCGCGTACCGAAACTTGCGAAGAGTTATTATTTAAAGCTCGGTATTTCGTACTTTGAAACTGTTCAAATAAACAAAATCTTTATTTAAAATCTGAAGCGGCCGTTAAAATTCGATTTTTGCGGTACGATTCTGCGCGTACTTTATTTGCAAGTCTGCTGACAGGGGAAAAGGAGTGTTCTCATTGAAGGGGTTCTTTGAATCGCGTGTTGCTAAATTATATCGAATTCTTACCTAGATTTCAAGATGTCGCATAATATTTGCAATTCAGCAATGAAGAAGTTGCTCCTACGCTAAAGTTTTAATTTTTTCCGGAGAGGTATTTAAATGCAAGTGTCTGTGTGTATGTGTGTGGTGAAAAGAGCGCACGAAATTTCAAGTTTAAATTCCTTGATTGCTGAACTAAGACATGCCGCAGCGTGCGCATGTGTGTGTGTTCTCATTCGTTAACTTAGTTCAATGTTGTACTGTATTTTTTCATTCTTAAAGACTAAGGTCTCCTTAAAACGAAGTGTTAATGTTAAGGAAATCATAAAGACTACCTTCTAAAATTTTAGCGCAGATCTAAGTAGCAAACTTTGTAAGCATTCCTTGCTCGCGGTGTCCATCTCAAAAACCCAGCTCAACTGTGGCTACTCCCGGCAGTTAAATTTAATTTTTACACGTGTAATTTTACGTTTTCATGCGATCCTCACTGTCTGAAAATTGGAGGCGGTCAAATACTTTATTTTACTTGTCAAAAACTGTTTCGTCTGCTGTTCCTTTAGCGCGTGAGCAACAACAATTCATTTTTCAATCATCGTGTGCTTCGTGTCAACATTAAATCCGTTCATATGGTTTTTGTTATACAAAATTAGCATTATTCCTTTTGTTTGGTATTTTTTATCTAAAAAATTACACTTTTCCGTTTAGAGCTGCCTTACAGAATACACGATGTTCACCCAAAAGGGTCCATTAAAGACCTAACACAGCCTCAATATCTTTTAAATAGACACTCACCATAATCATTCCCATCGAGTCTCCCCACAGGGGAGATTGTTCAACCTTAAAATCCAAGGATAGTCACTCGCGACCTGGCTCTGCCCGACTACCGTCTCCGTACGTGCTTCCAATTGTTTAAACCGTGTTTTTTGTTGTTGTTGAAGTTGTTATAATTTTGCCAGCAAAACGACGTTAATCTGAATTTTTACTATTACTTTCAATACATTCATGCTACACAATTTTTTATGCATAATTACTGTAGGCACGATATTGACCAGATAAAAACAAAAAAACAGCCATCACATTAACTTTAATGCGTTGTTGTCCCGCCTAGGTGCGCCCCTGCGTGAGATTCGAAAAAAGATTTTTGCGGGGGGCGATAAAAAGAGAAAAGAGAGCCACGACTATCACGACGTGTGTGTACGATTGTTATAAAGACCGCCTCCATATTATTACAAAAGCCGCGATAAATCATTCAACCAGCCGTAACAGCAGAAATCATTCACAACAACAAGTACATATTTTTCCAATTTTTCTTCGTCTTGATAAAAACGACACAGCGACGTTTTTGCTCAGCATTTCGACATCGATCTTAACGCCCAACGCTCACTACATTTCGAATATGATTTGTAAAAAATTGTTCCCAATTATTCATAACCACCTACCACAGAAGCTACGATTTTCCTTGCGTGTGTTTGCGTGTTTGTTAATTTTAATTTCACAATAATTAGCCTGCTTTTGCTGTTCGGGAAGAGTCCCTTACCGCACAATTCCTTCCCACTAGTTGTTGCTGTATGCTGATTAACTTTATCACACTTAGTAATTAACAACACTTAGACACTATATTAATATTTCACATGCATTTCGCCAGTTCCGCTATTGTTTTCCCGCCGGTTTTACGTGTTTTCTACTCGTCTCCATCGTACGTGTGAGTGTGTAAGTTTGCTTGTGTGTCGGTCGCATGCGCGCGTCTCTATTCCGTCTGGTGCCACATACAATCACTGCCGATCATACAGACAAATCTAGATCAAGTGAGTGTGTGTGTGTGTATTTTCAACGCCAGCCTCTATTCCGAGTGCGTGCGTTTTGTATGTATGTGTGTAAGAGAGTGTTTGAACATCTAGCTTCTTCTGTCAACACATAAGAATATATATTATATATATATTGTTACAGCGAAAAAAGTATTCCAGAAGAAGTCCAAGACCAGAGCGGAGAGAAACAGCTTTATAGGCGGGGACGAATACAAAGAATAAACACTCAAAAATCAATTGTGTTCCGTATAGATAGAGATATATCATCGAAGCAGCAGCGGTAAAGCAGTGTTTGTGTGATTCTGGTTAGTATTATACTTCAAGAGAGAAAGAGTCTGTGAGAGTTGATTGTGAAGTGACAAACTTGTTAGAAAACATCTTTCAATAATATAGAGTAAACAACTATGTATAACATCAATCAATATAAAACATTTCTCAATGATATTCAACTTGCAAATGTGGCGAGTGAGGGAGCATGGCAGGGGGAAGGGGAGTCACTGGACAATTTTTGCTCGGCAAAAACCAATATGTAAATGTATATTATGAATAATTTATAATTCACACGTCAGCTTTTGAAGCTCGTTTTGCGAACAAAACTTGATTGACTAACTCGGTAATTGAGAACTACTGAGTTTCCCACCGGTCCAACTCTCCTGGGGTGGCGACAAAGGTCAGATTTAAAATCCTGTGCCACCCATCGAGATGGGCTTGGTGAGTTAATTTTTTCTAAACAAACCGTATGGTTGTCGGTTTAAATAAGGAAATCACTTGGCCGTTATAAATACCTGAGTGTGGTGTGTTTGTTTTGTAGTTAATTAAGACTTTTAATTTAAAAACAGAAGTGGTGAGAAGTTAAATGGTAATCTGGTTTGGTAAAGTAAAGCTCGTTGTGTTATTCAACGCGTAACTAGAGAGAGGGGCGACCCTTCAGGCAGTGGCAGCACCAGCGAGTGAATGAAAAATGCCCATTTGAATCGAGAAGCCACTACCTTTGCAGTCGCCGTTTGTGTGGGTCAAAGTGGAAAATTAAAATATTATGTATAGAGCAGAGAAACGCTAATCAAGGGACTGGTCTAATTATGTTACAGGATGCAATCAGAAACAATCGGTAAACTATTGACATGTATGTATATACGCTTCAACAACAGAATAAAATAACACAGAGAGAGTGCAAGAGCAGCGGTAATTGTGTGTCAAGTATGTGTGTATAAATATTAGCCGGTGAGAGAGAGTGCAAGAGTAAAGGACACCACATCTACTGTAAATATAATTTAAATTGAGCATCCATCTTCATCGCGCGTGAGTGTGTGAACGTGTTAGTAATTTTAATTTTCTCTCTGATAAAATTTAGCTTTTAAATGTTTTCTTTCGCCGTGAGTCGTCAGGAAAAAGGCTTGGTATTCTTTATTTTGACTAGTTTCGGACATGAGGACTCTCTTTCACGACTGCCAAAAGACGCAGAAGACTCGGTGCGACAGATAAAAAAGCACGCTACATACCTTAGAAAGGGCGCTTTCAATCAATCGACCCGATATACTAATGGTCAATTCAATGCAGTAAAAAGACGAATCATCGGGTTTACTGTAAGTGCATGTGTGTCGTCTGTCTTTGTGTGTCCATCTATCTGTGGTTTAGGGAAAAACAGCGCGGCCTGTCCAGCAGGAGAGGGGTCCGAGAAGTGCGGCGAGTGAATGTGAACATAGGGGATGGCAACCGAACAGATCAGCGATTTGATCACTGCAGCATGAAGCAGGAGGAGAGTTGGAGATTTGGCACAAAAAATCATTACTTGATGCAATCACAAGGAATAACATGTTAGCTGCGATTTTCGTCACAATTTTTCTTCTAAATAAATGACTAGAATTTAGTCAAAAATGCGCTCTAGCTAAATTAACAATTACGGTAGTCTTTTTATCATTAAAAAAAAGAAAGAACGCGCGCATGTCACAATTACATTAATAGGCAGCTGACGACGATTAGTTAGTTAATTAAAATTAAGCATTTTTTGATCTTCTAGGTCCATGTGATTGATAAATGAGCAAACAAAAGGAAACAGCACAAATTTGCCAACCGCACTGCGGTAAATTTAAAGATTGAGAGGAGCGAATTTTCGTCTCGTACTTATCATAGACTTTGATTGAAATTGTTTTTCTAACGTAATCAATAGTAGGTAGGAGCCCTCCTCCACGAGAGTGATCTGCATGTTAATTTATCTCTGAAAAAGCAATTCGATTCGAATCAACGAATTAATGAACTAGCGCAATTATATATGTACGTGAACCTATTCCCAGATAAAAGTAGCGAGAGGGAAAACGATCTTATCGCTCACATCTCAATAGCATGCACACATATTCTTTACAGTAATAATTAACTTCTTGTTCTTGCTTCTCTCCAAAAATCTGGATCTAAAATTAAGTGAGGGGGAAACGGGGAGGGGCGGGACTTTAATGTTTGCACTCTCGCACCAATACACTTGAACTCTTAGCCCTGGTGCGAGGCTGCAAAACTACACGCAAAAAGTATATGTATATATTTAAAAATAATTATATAATCATACGGTTAAGATGTAGGCAAGGTTATAGCGCAGTTTCTCGAGTGTTTATGTGTGTAAGTGTTTACGTGTGTGTGTGGTTTGTCTCTAACTAACAAGAGGAACTGCATGTGATGTGCAGCAGCAGTTTCAACGAGGTAGATAAAAGTTCCATTTTACAGTTCCCGAAACCTTTCACTTCTGGGGCCGTGGGGAACTAACAAGAAGTGTGTTTGTTTGTTTGTTTGAGTGTCCGTTGACCGGCCGTTTGCGAGTGCTGGGCACTGCTGTCGTATTTATTTCCCGGCCGGTCCGTCCAGGGGCTAGCGGGATGGCATTTTTGTGTGATGTCTTTAACAACACGTTGACGTTTTCGAAACGTGAACAAAAATCCATGAGCATTGAATACTATTCAATTAAATCGACGTTTTTTCAAAACGGCTTCAATCGGTTTAAACCTGGTTTTGCTTCCGAGGAGGAATTAGTTGTTTCGCGTGTGTAAAAATAATCTACGAAATACTGGAACTTAAACAACTTTTTCAAAGTTAAAAGACAGCGAATCGGTATGAAGTGTGTATATAAAAAACATTATACTTTCCGTCTCGGCTGGAGAAATATAGAGTATTTTCTAGGAGATTTTAACGCCTTCGAGGCTACGGCAAATTTAAAATAATCTTCTTATTCTTGACTGCTTGATTTTTTGTGTGTCTGTGTGTGGTCCATCTTACACTCGCTAACGTGTGGACGAAGGGCCGGCGCGGCACCTCTCAGAGGGTGACTCCGACCGGCCCCCCAGTAAATAATTCTTCCTTCTTTCTTCATTTTAAGGTCCTGCTGCCAGAGCGGGACTGCTTTGTAAAAGTTTCTTCTTTTCATGTGTGTATGTGTATGTGTGAATTGATAAGATCCTTGTGAGGTATATCAAGTTTTTTCCTGAAGTCGAGGCAGCCTACTGGCTGTGGTTGGGCAGCGGAAAGCAGCCCGAAGCGGCGGCCGCCGCAGCCACTGCGGCACTCGCGGCGGCCGCCGTCTTCATGCTGAGCTCGGTCTTGTGCTCGCGCGCGATGTGCCGGCGCACCGTGTTGTTGCGCGTGAAGGTGCGCGAGCAGAAGGGACATGGCACGCGAATTCCCTGATGGCGCTGCCGGATGTGGGCGCGCAAATTCGTCTCATAGCCGTAGAGCCGCTCGCAGAACGGACACTTCAGCTTTTTACCTGTCAAACCAAAGTACGCAATTAGATTCTACTTCTTCTGAGGCACTCCACTTTGATGGGAATTTTCAAATATTGGAAAATTGTCTTGGAGAAGGGGATTGAAACTGCAATTCATTCATCTTAGTCATCTTACTCTAGAGCATTAAAATTGAAGATAATTACAGTTAAGGGGATAGAACTTGTGGTGTAATGCTAAGTGCATAAAATTTAAAAGTGTAAAAAATGTTTTTCTGGCATAAAAATGTTCAGACGAAAAACATGAACTAGTCTTTGAGTTAATGGTGATCTTACTGACACATCCTATGGAAAATATTGTAATGATTTGAAAGAAATAGGACAATCATCAGCACATTAAAGACTGATAAGTTTTTGAGGTTTAAGTACAGCAAGTTCACCACAGTTTAATTTAGCTTCAATATTCATTGAATCAGGGTTCAAAAGTTAGAAGGTGGCCTTTGAATGTGATTCACATTCCTTTAAAGCAAAGCCTTCATTCAGCGTTGAGGCATCACTACGATCTTAGTACTCTAAACTTGCAAACAAATTGCGTATCTAATGGAAGGTCATTACGGTCGTTCTTTGCAAAGCAGAATGTTGCTCAACCACCCAAACTACCATTACGCGGCTATCCACAGACTCGCTTATGCAACCGGCCCGTCAGTTGACGAAAGCAAGTTGCCTACGCGTTGTTTTGTCAGGGGCTAAAAGATCAAAGTAGCAAGCTGCAAGATACGAGGTATCTGCGCCATCTGGGGTTATGTGTTCATAACAAAGTATGAATGAATTGCCCATTTTGCTAACTTCACTCAAATAACTGCTATTTAGCACTACAATAACTGATTTTCCTATTATACATAAGCTACATAGAGGCCAAGAAGTATTTATTTCAAATTGAACTTTGACTAAGTTGCATTAATTTTTTCTTTAACAAAATACATTATGTAAAATTAAAAAATATATTTTTATATGCAGAAAGAACCACTTAATACCTCATGTTGTCAATGGATCAGAAAATTTTAAGAACTAGGATATCATACTCTACTGATTCAAATTGGCGTAGATGCTTTCTGAAGCGGGTGCTTTTGACCTAGGCCATTCAAATTAGCATTGGAAAATGTTTTCTCACCGTCAGGCGTGGCAACAGAGCCACCTTTATGTGCGGCCTGCTTGGTGCTCGCATTCCACAGAGAGGCGGCCATTTCCTTGTCGTTGCCAGAGGCGGCCGCGGCCGCTGCGGCAGCCGCCACCTGCTGCTTGAGCTCCTTGAAGCTGGCGGCGCTAAGCTCGTCGCCTCTCAGTCCGGTTGCGTGCAGGGGCTCCATCTTGACCCTTAGGTCAGTCGGCACAAGGTTGTTGGAGGGCGGCCGACCACGTTTACGGCTCACTGGACTTTCGGGACAGCCCTCAAAGGAAGAGCCGTTGCCACTTGAATGACTTGAGCCGACCACTTTCTCCTCTTTGACGTTACCGTTTCCACCACCGCCGCCGCCGAGCTCCTGGTCGCGGTCGCCGCTACCTGAGCCCACTGACAGCGGAGGCCGGTCGTACACTGAGGAGTTGCTCGCTGGGTTGCCACTACTTGTGCTCGCCCTGTCGTTCGCCTCGCAGTCGTTGCTATACCTTGTTGAATCGCTCGTTTGTCCTTCGTTTTGGCCCCTGTAGCATTTCAAGTAAGTTAGAACTAAGATTCCAAGCAAATTATACAATTTATTACAGAAAAATTAGAAACTTTGATATAAAATTCGACTTAAAAAATTCATTGAAGTTATTCTCTCCAGCAAATAGGACTAGAAATAACACACATTTTGTTTCAAATGCATATTATACTAAATGCCAAACACATGTTAAATTTATCAATTTGCAAAGAAAATATTAAATCTGCAATCTTTTATTAATTACTGCATTTTGAAAAATAAAATCAGAGAGCAAGATTGCAATAATTGTACTAACAGCTTATAACTGAAAAAAATTATTCTAAAAATGAATGTATGCTAATAATTATTAATTTTTCATTATCTTTGTCTTTAACTACACTTATTGCTACCATTTCGTATCTGATTTGGTTCAGTTCATCTTACATAAAAGAACAGTTTTAAAACCATTCGTTTAAGAACCAGAACTCAGGACGCTGCGCCAATAATTTGCATCCTTTTTCCATGCCACAACGTTGCGATAAACCAATTAATAGGTTAAGTTGTTTTCTTCCACCGGATGTGTCTTCCAGACAATTCAATTTTCGCGCAAAATAAAACCACAATGATGCATCATTTAATTGATTGAAGTGGCTTTTTGAGGTGAAATTATTCCCCCGCTTTATCTAATCATTTTTTCTTTCCCGAATGAACACTTATTAATTGGTTTAATCATTTGCACAATATGTGACCACATTTTGATTTGCATCTATGAGAAGATCAATTTAATGGCGCAACTTGAAGCAAATACAAAAAACAGTTTTCAGTTGCATAGCGGTTGGGCAAAAATGTTAATCATTTTTTAAAGCATTTAACACAATCATGCTTCTACTAGACATCATCATTTTGGGTATAATTTGATAATCCAAAGTCACCTGTAATTAGCAGCCGTGAGATCTGCAGGAGAGAGAGTGGTGGAGCGTCCCTTGCCATCGCGCAGCACTGAGGCACGCACGATGGCGGCGCCAGCGGCGTCTAGGCAGGCGTTGGCGCCTGAGGCGCCGTTGGTGCCCATGTCGGAGTCGGCGAGTGAGCGACGGTGCCGCTTGAAGGGCACCGTCGGTGGCATCGCCACCACTGCCGATGTCGAGTTGGAGCGCTCGTACGGCCGGTGGTACGACGGCATGTAAGGCGCGATCACCGAGCTGAAGGTGGGCGTGGTGGGCGAGGTCAGGTCCGTCGGGTCGGACATTGGTGACGGCACCGAGTGGTTGTTGAGCTTGGGAGTCTTCCTGTGCGGCGAGTGACCGCTCTCCGAGCATGCCGGGCTTGCACGGCCATCCAGGTACGTTTCTGTTGAGGCCAACTTCTCGTGCTCGATCGAGAGGCCTTTAACCTTCGAAACAATGCAGTCTTTAGCAAGGGTCAGTGTTAAAATTATGAAATTAAATTGGGTGTGGATTTGAAGCTGGTTTATTAGTTTTTGCAAAATTTCAATTGAATTATATTTCAGTGGCAGATAGCTGTGACAGTAGGTTGCCAGCATCACCACAAACACGACCACAAAAGCAAGATTGTGTGAAGAAAAAGAGTGCTGGGTTGGTGGTTTGCGAAAGAGAATGACAACTCTATGTGATACGTGTATATTGAAACAATGCAAAAATGTTTGGGTGAGTCATTTGTCAATAAGTTAATTATTCTATCATCTATATCATCTATTCATCTCTGTTTTCAGTTTAAGCTATGACACATTCATTCTAATGAATTTCGGTAAATTAAAATACGAGAATAATTAAAGATTCATAGGGGGGGGGGGCGAACTTTCAATTGATATTTCAGTTCACTGCTGTTTAAAAAAATATTGTAACTTTGTTTTGCTGCATTTTGGGCCTGAAGCTTAAGTTTTAATTCAAACATTGGAGCTGGTCCAAAACAAACACTATTTTTAATGCACTTGCTCAAACAAGCAAATATATTCAAATTAATTTGAAAGTGGAATTTGACTATTTTTTGTTATTTTAGTATCTAGATTTAACCTATTTAAAACATCAGTAAAAAATTCCAAGCTTCAATAAGGCAGAGTACACGTGTCTCAAATCTCGTTTTTGGAACATTGAGTCAAGTGTACACAGTGCAGTTTCGCCTTGTACTCTCGTCAGTAAAAGTAAGGATTATCCCGTGACCACGAAAACAGGTTCTTTCGCCAATGCATGCGCACATGCGGTAATAAATCCAGCGTCAGAGGGGTCGGTCTGCATACCTGCAGGCACTCTGCAGCCTTGAGGAAGGAGGAGAGGCAGTCCTGCGAGACGTGCACCTCGCCCTTGTACATGAACTCGAGCAGGGCGGCCATGTTTGAGGCGGACATGCCGTCCAGGATGACGACGGTGCCGGGGCAGGGGGGCGCCACCTCGAACAGGTCCTGGAAGTGCTTGCTGCATGCCGCCAGGATCACTTTGTGGGCCTTCAGCGACACACCTGCAAGAGTACGAGAAGAGTCAGCAACGAAAAATAACAAAATGCTTTTTTAGCTCTTGAATGTACATGAGAATGAGACAGAGAGCGGGCGCGACCTTGAGGCTCGCCCGACCGCTGCACGTGCCCGATTCGCGTTTATGGCGACGCATGAGTGTACCCCAGTTGCAACTTATCGCAATTTTGGCACTAGATAGACTCTCTCGTGCATCGACGAAATTTACAATTGAACAATTAAAATTTTACTCATCATTTTTCATCGGTATCAAGGCCTTGGATATGTGTAATTTTTTTAATCACTTAATATCAACCATTCGACTATAAGGGAATAGAAATCAACGATGAAAACAAATTGAAAATAAATGTATAATAAAAAATTACTTGTTCTCAGGAAAAAAGACCGTGTCAGTAGTGGAAGCGTTTGCCTAGTGGAACACTGATCCAGAAATTTTCTCAATTGTTGACGCCACGTAAGAACAAATTAGAACAACCCATTTTATTTCCAGATAAAGTAATTTTTAATCTTGTCTGCTTCTGCAATAATCCCTTTTAGAATTTATAAAAAGAGGATAGTTGGCGTCTATTTTACAGACTAATAATATTTACTCCACCAAATTTTCATTTCGCATGATAGCTCACCAAGTTTTGCTATCAAATAAAAATAAATTCCAGCCCGGTTAGTTTCCTCTTTAACGACCTTTACACTTAGTGAGTTTATCGGCCCAATTTGCGGCCGAGTTTTGGCCGCTTCTAGATGTGCGGTTGCAATTTTCGTTCCGCCGTTTGCTTTTCTCTTGTTCTCTCCTTAGCTCTATTGTTGGCCAGGCCGCGTGCGTTTTGCACATAAATGTGTATGAGCGAGTTCCCTCATCGCGATGAGCATGTCGGCGAGAGCGAATTTGCGCGAACCGTGTTTGTAACTTAAGCTCGCGAACGAACACGCAGCTAAGCAAGTGTAACAACTGAATTAAAAATGTGATGCGAGTGTGCGAAAATTTGTTACTTCCCCTCACGCGGGAGACGCTCTGCTGGGCAAACGCAATGAATTAGTTTTTGCACAGGAATGCGCGCTTCACGCATAAAGTTTCAATTAGTAGTTGATAATTGTGTAATTAAAATAAATAATTTTTGTTTTACGATTTACGACTCTCTTGTCACTACAATGCATATCAATAAAATAGTAAATTATTTTCTTCAAAATTGAAAAAAAATTATCATTAATCGAAATCAGTTAAAAGAAAAAATTTTCAGCAAAGAGAGGTATTGAATTTGCAAGTATTTTAAATGTAAACTAGATGGGCTGTTGGTGGCTTCAACCCGTTTTTTAATATGTATATAATAAACGCTGCAGTAATATTTATTTTTAATTTAGTATCTTTTCCAGTTACAATGCAATTAAGACTACATGAAAACAATGCACAAAATCAGCATGGACACAATATAGTAAGTTTACTTATAAGAATGGTGTTGATTGTTCGCGAGTTCGCAAGAAAAATAATAACTAAGAACTCGCGGTCGCGAGTGCAGTAGCTCATAATAAATTGTATATATCTTATCTCACTCTACTCATCGCTCCACGCGTAATCGTTGTTCGAATTGCTTGGTATAAACACACTAAAGCACTACCACCCCACCACACAAAAACAAACACACTTGCAATACATAAACGCGAATTTATATCTCGCCGATCTAACACGGGTAAAAGAGCTAGACGGTGTGTAATTTCCGAGAAGTGCACACACTCGCTATTGTTTTCAAACCGATTAAAAAATCAACCTCTTTAATTATATAAATGGAGTGCGCCAAACTATGATTAATATTTACGTAGGTAAAAGAGGTTTTGAACTATATCTTCTACCCTCGTTATGATTTATGATCATATATAAAAATTTGACCAAAGAAATATTTCAGCCAGCTGATCGGGTAAACAGGGAAAGTAAACGAGCAAGCGGTCGTCAACACAAACAGGGTGAGATAAGACGAGTTGCATTCATAAATGGACAATTTTTATCTGGAGTCTTATCGCTGCGGGACTTACAATTTACAGGCAGATAATTTGATGTTGCTGTGCTAGGTTTGCATGATAGATAATAAGCACGTCGCACGTCCTCACACATATGCAATCTAAGAATTTCGCGAAAAGACACTCGTGAGATACTATGTAAGTGGTACTTGTCAACGAGCTCCATTTTGCTTTTTTTATATTTAGTTCAAGTGAATTCGCAAGGGGTTTTGAAGCGATTTTTTCTTGGTTCGACCAATAGTAATTTTTTTGCATAACATGAGGCAGAGTTGGATTTGTTTGGGCTACAACGGTTTTTTTCGGTTGTTGTTATTATTCTTGTGTTAATGAGCGGAAAATTGCCTGGCCGATGCACAAAATTAGTAGATATAAAAAGGGCTAAATTTTATTTTAGGGCGAGAAAAGAGAATTCACAGAATTAGAAAAATCTGGGAAATTGATTTCAAACTAAATAAAGGCCTTTATATAAGCTTTATAAATATAAGCCTGTGGTACAAGGAGCACTAAAATTAATTCAATATTTTTTTTTAAGTCGGTGAACTTGATAAATTTTAAGTTATTTTTCTCTTAAAATCTTTTGTGTTCAGCAGACATAAAAACGGGAGTCTTGTCAACCTCTGCCTAGCCAAAAATTAATTATTACGTGATGTTCAAGAAATTATATTTTTGGTCATACGAATAGCGTTCCTTGTATGGAAAGAATTCATAGCGTGAAATTAAAGTACACTTACCATCACAAAAAAGAGTTACGTCGGTGAGGCTCTCGGATTTAAAGAGGTTCCCGAAAGCCGTCGCCAGGTTGCTGCCAAAACTGTTCCATTTCAGGCAGAACTGTTGATTTTGGGAATCCATGGTGAGTGCGAGGGCCAAGCCCTCCTGTGGCTGTGTGCCGTGACCCGCCCCTGTGTGGATTCCGTCTGAAACACAAGCGAGAGAAACAGTTGGTTAGCTAGTTTCATTGCGGACGTCATCGTCGATTTGATGAATTCACGGAAATAAGCGGATTTGCAAAAAAGGGTTTTCTGCGCGCATGATTGCACGATTAATTTGAACGAATGTTTTTTAGCAGTAAATTTTGTCCAAGAAGTTATAAAGAAATCGTGTGGTTTAAATAAATTGAAAGATGCAGAAAATATTATGATTGCATGATACTGATAAAGGCTATTATTAATGAGCTGACGAATAAATTTCATCCCGCTTGAAGCATACATATTTATTTGCTGTAGGCTGCATGCGCTTTTCAGAATAAAGGCGCTATGATGACCCTGGCGGATTCCCTGTTCAAAACACCATAAATCGAGCAAAGTACCCTGTGGGGCGTGCGATCGATTAAAATCGAAAAGCATCCACACTGCGTGTATCTGTGGAATATGCAAAAATGCAAACCGGTTTCGCGCTAGACGAGCTATTTGGAATCGCATCTCTTGGCACGCCATTTTGCGCCGGCCGTCGCTACGCCATAAAATTAACAAGCCGTTTGCACAAATATTTGGTATTCTTGAATCGGAAACTCCAGCGTTAGAATAGTTTTTCTAACCAAACCAGATTTTGGTCGAGAGGCGAGCGAAAATCCAGACTTTCAACATCACTAGTTTGATTCATTGAACACCACTGGGCGCTTTAAAAGGTTTTTGTTGACACATTATCTGGAGGCACTAAATAAATTCGACCATGAAAAATTATGGATTCAGCAATCTGACTAGGTGGACATAGAATTCATGAACGCATTAAAGACCAAACGCATATAGCGGTTGCATGGACAGGAATAAATTTTTTTATTTAAGGTCTTAACATATTTTACGAACCTAAATTTTTCAAATATTTTTAGTACGTGTTCTATGTAACGCTGATCTTACGTTTTCTTACAAGCGTTGAACGATGGAACCCACAATAATAACAAAAAGACGAGAACGTTCTCAGTTCAAAGCAATGGTAGTGAGTCTTTCACTTTAGAAAACTTAGAACCGAAAATACGATTTGCAGTGATTTTATCGTAAATTTGGCTTCATGACTTCCGGGATAGTTACCTCGAAGTAAAACGAAAACCAAGTTTCGTTCAGAGCACTTTTATCTTCACACTTACCGCTAGAACCCGTTCTGTAAAATTGCTAATAGCGTGAAGCGTTTTGCAAAGTCTGTCATATTTTACTATGCATGGTATATATCATTTTCTCTTTTTTCACATTAACGCATATTTTGCAATAAGGCTTAATATTAAGAAACCCAGCGGCGTTCGGTGAATCAATTTGGCTTTCATGAAACATGTTGTTCAGCGTCCGGTTTTTTTCGTTCGGCGCTCAACCAAAATCAGGTTTGGCTAGAAACTTTATTGCAGCACCCGAGGTTTATAGCTGCGAAAGTATGCCTTCCTCGTCTTTGACTTCGTTACGGAAGTGCATCTAATTTTTTAGGCAGTCTTGCTGCCCTAGTATACAACACCAAGTGCGTCAAACAAGGAAATTGAATGCACATAACTCTAAATAATCATATGTGATGCTCAGACGCTCACCAAAATTTTACGGCACATTTCCGCGAACTTATAGAAAAGGCATGACTGGCCATCTTCTGTTCGCAAGCTAGTTCAGCGGTAAAAACGAGGGACACTTAGGAAAAAAATAAAATCAACACAAGAAGTTTGCAAGAAACTCAGGCCGATCATTTCTCTCTCACTCTTCATCTATTCTCAGCGCAGGTCTCGTGATCTCCGGCGCTGCTCATTCTGCCTCTATTGGTTTTGCGGAATGCGCTACATTCCAGCGGGCCGGCGTCGACGGCGGGCCCCAGGTAGCAGCGAGCAGAACGAGAAACGAGCAGTATATTGAAATGCGACACCCCCTGGATGCCGAGAGACCATATCACATAATATTAATCCTCAGCGTGTGTTTTGCTGCGTGCAAGCCGAATGAAAGAAAAGAAAGAAAGAGGATGGCAAAATCCGGCGTGCCGTGCTGGCCGACGAAAAAAGAGGCACTTTTTTACGATATTGCATCAGCTTGCCAAAGCAATATCATAAAAAAGCAGCGGCAGCCAGCCCTGCGCGCGAGGCACCAACTGCGACAGCTATTCTCTTTCATTTTCTTGCTTCGGCTTGACCTTCTATTTTTGAGCAAATTAATGCTGCGTGCCGTGCAAGCGCCGGACCGAAATATCATACAAACGTACTCCACGGGCAGATTTCTTAGTCACCAAGAGCTAAATTCGGACACCTGCAGCTAAATATGAGTTTGTTTGCAAACGCGAAATCGAAAGTGGCCGTCGGCGCACATGGATTCGGTCGTTAATCAACATTAGTCACAAAATATAAACTGTTAGGAAACGTAGAGTGTCGTGGTAAGGGTGGGAAGTATTGTTGATATGCAAATGAGACTTAATTCAAGACAACGAAAGAGTTTTGCACTTTCCATGTCAATCATCAAAACATTTCTTGAACATCGAGATGACTTTGAACTCTGACGGCAACTAAGTTTCTACTAATTGTAAACAGAACATCGCATTACCGAAATTAATTTTTCTGTAGTTTTGATGCAGATGTTCAAACTTCAATTCGATCTCATATGCGCAATTAAAAAGGCATTTCCAGGAATTTCTTTGTTTAGTTTGTGCTTCTTCACGAAAGCAAGGCCAGCTATCTTGTAATAGCAAAGATCCAGTCCTCTTTTAGCACGAATGCGTGTGGGTTTCGATCTGCGTAGGTCCATCCGCCCCAGAGAGTGCATCAGCGTGTTTTTATTTGTCACCTCTGACCCCCCAAATAGAAGATAACCACAAAAGTTATCTGCAAACTGGCCTAACGCAGCTCATGTGCAGCGTTTTTTTATCCTATTTGCTCACACTGCACGTGGTCTTGAGCTTATAATTAAACCAAAATTTGGGACCATGGTAATTTTTGTAACAGAATTAATTTTGTCGGAATAAAATAAACTCATTGGTTCAAAGCCTGACGTAGGTCGAACGATATGATGAATTCTTAGTGATTTACGTTAGGGAAAACATAATATTTACATCAAATCAAAAACCAAAATATTTATGTGGAAGCTATCAACAAAACACATATGCTGTGGGCATCTTTGAAAGCATTTCAGCGGTAGTATAGAAAATCAAATTGTGCGTTAATGAAGAGGGATCAATTCGGTTCGACAGGGCGAACGAAAAGAAAGTTGTCACTGAAAGTACACGCACCAGCGGTTGCAGTTAGTAGGGGAACATTATTCATTCTAACTGGCTATACTTTCACATCTGCCGACAGAATGACCATAAATCAGCGAGAATAGGGCAAGTATGAAGCCAAATTGACTTATAACATAAACAATCAGGGCCAATATGTTGAAGGGACACAAACAAACAAAATTAATGTTTTTGAAATTAGTTTAAGAGCTTCAGTGAAGTTATTAGGTTTAAGAGAAGAAATGGTTTTCGCCCTTATTTGACAGGCACGAATTTAAAGATTCAATAGCTATCTCTCATCTGTCTCGTCTAGAGTGTCTTTGATAAGAGATATAATCTGAAAAAAAGCCGACCAAGCAGGACGTTTGGTCTTGGCAAACACGCGAGAGAGGTGAAAGAAATAAAAATGATCTGCATAGAAACAAGGCGTTAGCTGCATCTGATTAAGAAGCTTTTCCATTGCAAAGTTTGTCCCTGACTAAGCCCAACCTGGCAGTCCTTGAGTCACACACAAGCGGTTCATAAGATCAAGGTCGCACTAAACTAATCACTTTGACAAGTTGCTCGTTAATTTTCAAACCGGTTCTCTAGGTTTGAAAGTCCAGCAGCCGCAGCAATGCCGCCGCCTCCTTGCCCTGTCTGTCTGTCTGTTCGCGAAAAAGAATAATAATAAGCTTCTAGGGTGTACCACGATGTTGTGTCGCAAACTACCTGAGCTTGTGCAAGATGAAAGCCAAAACGTAGTTTGGATGTCGAGTGATTTTTTTTGTATATATGTGTGTTGTGTATGATCGAAATCTGCACTTACTTGCTCCGCATAATGAAATCGTTGTTTGATGGTGGAAGGGGAAGGGTCAGATCAAAATTGAGGAGTTTTATGTCGTTAATTATTATATCTAATACATAATTTTTGCGAATGCATTTTCCTTAATAAATTTAGCGCCTCATATGATTTTTACCTTCTACTATCAACTTCTTCTTAAATTGAAAATTTTATCTTGAATTTGAATCTGAACATTTAACCTCCAGCGGACAAACGTGATAAGACTTTGGATTTAAATTAAATTGTAAACATATTTTGGCTCTTATTTCCACCAACAATTTAAATTAGTTTACAGATTAAGAAAGAAGAAATAGGCAGTTTAAGTTTTTTTTTAAATAATGTTCGCCAAAAGAAAGCGCCAAGAATTGAAATGGTGCGTAAATATCGCACTCGTAGCACAGACACGGTGTGTTTACTTTCGCGATGATAATATATATAATTTCAATTAAAAATTACTACCGCATTCGTCTGTTATTGTTGTGCTAGTACGCGAGCGGGCATTTTATATTTTTTATTGCGATCATGACATGAATTCAGCGCTTGCTCGTAAAACAGTATGAACTCTCTTTTCTTGCCCGCGCATGCCGGCTGCTGATGTTGGTGAAAAAAAGCGGGGCTACCTCTATTATTTTGATAGAATGATTTTGGCTCCAGATAACTGGCAGGGATTAGCGCAGCAGCAGCTTTTTCTTCATTCTTTACTGCCAGGCACACCCAGGCGAACGAATTAACCGACAGATTCTCTCTCTTGGTCGCGCTCACAGAATGAAGAAGAAAAGTGGAGGAAGAAGCACCACAAACGATCACTAAAATTTTAAGTGTGCGGGGCGCAATCCAGCGTCGTAAAAACGACCTAGAATTAATTTCCGCGTGCGCTCGTTGTTGTTTTTACTTTTAAAATTTGCAATTGAGTGGAAGCAGCAGCAATTTCATTCTATATCTAACCTTGGATATATATATATAAATTCGCAAGAGCCATGCAGAGACATATAGAGCGATAAAATCGCTGAAAGGTGGACCTTTTTGACTCTAACATTAACCTCGTTTGAATAACTTAGGCCAAACGAGCCGTGATAAACCCTCGATTGTCAGCATGAGAATAATCGGCTCATATTTGCACTAGGTTTGAATTAATTGGCTCTGACAATTTGCGTCATTATTGTAAACTTGCAAACTCTCGAGTTCAAATAATTAAGCACTAAGCTTCATCAATCGCTATAGAAGTGGTCATTTAATAGTGTAATCATTCCCTTTATCTTAGTCACATAGCCTTACTGTTAACTCATTTACTAGTTTCCACTTATTCCAAGTAACTCGTTAACAGGAGTGCATTGTTAGAAAAACTAACCCTTTGACGCCTCTTACTAGAAAAAAATGCGAAATTGTGACCTTCAAAAATCCAGCGAAGCATCTGTTAATGCAAATCAAGTTTTCCCCTTTCAAACACACGCCGAAGCTCGCTTTGAAGTTCATCAAAGTTTCCAGTTTGCGCGAAATGCGTATGCGTGCCGTGCTAGTGATCTGCGAACAAAGGCCATTGTGCCAAACAAACACACACACGCTGAGAGGCGAATGAGAAAAAGAATAAGGAGCGCATTTGACAATATTTGGCTATCCAGCAGCCGCATTGAGAATGAGCGGGAGAAGGCCAGTTTCCAGCACACATTATAAAAGTGGCCGAGCAAGACACGGCGGCATTATTTTATTCAACAACGGAGGACTCGTTATTTTTCTATCGCTGCCGTAGTCGGTCGGTTGGGGCCAAAAGTTTGGAAGCTGGGCGGCCGGCCGACTAAGTAAGAGATGGCAAAAAACCGGCTGGCTAGTTAGAAAGCGGTGTTGTGCGACAGGTTTGCTGTGCTGAGAGAGACGCGGGATGCATTTTTGCGTGCCAGCCAGGCTCGCCTCTATTCAGAGCGAACGGTTTGGATTTGTGTTCGTTCGCTCATTCGTTCGCCGCTTATAGGCCCAGCCCTTGTTTCTAGGCAGAATAACCGCTATAAGACGTCACTGACAAATTTATGTCGAAAAATTATTCTTACAATTCCTCCAAACATTTATACCGTAGATATATTTTACTCTATGGTCATGAATTTTTTAAACATTTCAGAAGAGCTAAAATCTTAAGGAATAATGTTTATTGGTGTGCAGGATGTTAGGCTATGCCAGTTAATTTTGAAGTGTTGGATACGCAACATTTTATGTTGTGGTTTTATTCGCCTTTCCACAGCATTATATTGCCTGGCGAATCTGCAGAAACTTAGTTGAACACAATTTCATTTATTTAGGCTAACTTTAAGTGCAATCTCTATTGCACCAAATCAAATGGAGACGATGGAAAATCGTAAAATTAACGAAACAAAATGTGACTTTAAGAATTGGGCTGCCCTTAAATAGCGGTTCGTTAAAGTATAAAATAGAAAATTGGTTAAAAATCTTTCATCTGCGCTGTCTATTTAAGTTAGCGAGGTTAAATTGTAGGCAAACCCCATCTTTTGAGCCTTTATTTGCATTAAAGAAGTGTTGCTCCACACTTGGTAAACTCCACCGTCTTTACGATGAGCATATAAATTTCGGGAGCTGAAAATTGCGCTAGATCGATTTAGAAACAAATGCAGTTGGCGGCTAGGGGTCAGAGGTGTCAATTAGGTGCGTGTATGCGGACCGCACCTTAATGGGCTCCAAGTGGCGTGGTGTGCAGCGGCAGCGGTGGCGGGCGCGCGCGCCAAACTCTTTTCCAGCTCCTCCTCGCCGCCCGCTTTTCGAAAGCAGGTTACGCGCGTCGGGCTGCAGTTTTATTGATCCAGTGCGAAGACAATAAAATGCTAAAATTTGACACGTTTGCATGGAAATGCCGTTCCGATGATGGCGCCGCCTCATTTGCAGCTGACACTACACGCACTCTGCGATATAGGCAGGGCGGACCTGATTCGCCTGGCTCAAAACGCTGCCTCCGAGCTAAAAACTAATTTCGCGTGGATGCGAGCCGCTTGCAACACTGCCGATGCGAGGATCTGTTTGTGCAAGGTCGATTGATTCGCAAGAAATTATTGCTGGCTTTGGTGGGAAATTGTCTCATGGTAGTTCTACGTGTATGTATAATGGACTGATGAATTCATAAAATGGTAATTTAAGCAGTCATGCGCTAATTGGTTTGAATAGAAAATACCTGTCAATTAAAAAACACGCGTTTTTTTAAGTTCGCCATTCACAATAATTTTGATTTAGATACATAGAGACATGATAATAATGTAAAAGCATTGGATTCGAGTGCAAAGTCTACAGTACTGATTTAACGCTACATTTGAAAGCCTCCAGCAGAAAAAGATTAAAACAAAATGTTGTTGATATTTTTTGTTAGTACTTAAAAAGGTCATAGAGAGCAGCTCTTAATCATCTTTGAAAACGAATTATTTGCTAAAAAATTCAACATGTGGCGCCTTGCGATATTTTTTATCTTCTTTTATCTGTTTATTTCCATCTTTTGTTCAGTTCAATTTGGAAAGCACAGATTGAATTATATTTCATCGCCCGTGTGATTTTATTTACTGGAATTGATTTTTACAATTAGAAACCATCAATTAAAACGAAAAAAAACAGATAAATAGTTTCAATAATTTTGGTCCTGGTCTTTATTGAGTGACAAAAGCTTCGATCTTTACTGATCAGATGCGCCTTATAGAAATTTTTCACTCGCTCAATAAATCCAATGCAGCTAATGTTGGAGGTAGACACGAGTGCAGGACACAAAAAATAAGGTATTTGTGTGCAGCTGGGAAGATCAAAAGTAACTTAAAATACTATGCAACATTTTTTCATCCGTTCATTTCTTTTTCAAAATAACGCAGTTACCGTTGAAAATGTAAAAAGTAGGATCCTTTGCAGCGATTAGCATGCCATTTTAGTTAAGCGAGGCGGAGATTCGTCGGAATCCCCAGGGACAGCTTTCCCAGTCTGAAATTGAATTCGCGGGCCGGCCTGTATTTGCTTCTCTTCTGCAAATGAGCGCCGGTTGATTTTATGCTCTGTGCGGCACTGCTGCTATTTATTTCGTTTCACCAGAGCGGAGAGCAATTTCATGCAAATACTCGCGATTTCGATTTAGTTTGCTCGCAGGCTCGTTTGTGTGTTTGAAACTGAAAACTGACACAGCATCTGCAAATATTTGTTTTCGCCATTAATTAAAAGAGGGCCGGCCAGCCAGCAAGCTCGTCCGCCGTGGATGAAATAAATTATCATCAGCGCAAGATTTGCACGCTCCTACTTTGTGTGAAATATGTATTAGAGCGTTTTGTGTTTGAGTGCGCGACGCACAAACATACGCTAATGAGCGGTAAAACGTTGCAAAAATCAAATTGGCCGGCAAACAGCGCCAATTCGGAGCATGATTGCCGTGCGGAGCAATTAAATCGGGCGGCCGATTTAATCATGCGCGAGCCGCTTTATGCGGATTATAATTATGTGCGTGTGCCGCTTTTTGTGTTGTAGTTTCCAGTTGTGTTCCCAGTGGACGACGCCTCTGTGTGCACACTTTTTACTCCAAATCGGACACTGCAGCTTCGCTTGGACTCTTAACTGAGTGGCCGTGACTTTCAGTTTTCTTGTTTACAAGCGTTATTATACTCTGCATGCTCTTATGTAAGCAGAAAAAAACACGTACGAAGTGGGATAAAGAAATGTGCTCAAGTTCATTGTATTAGCACAATGAAAAAATTGAACCTAAAAATAAACAATATTCCGCTTTTCAATGAATCAGTATTTTTGCGTCGACAACGCCAAATAGGAAAAATAAGTTTGTGGTGCTCTGTTTAATCAACAAAAAGCTTTCAGTAAACGTCAAAAATGAACCATAGTGCACTATTTTATTTTGTGGGTTAATAGCAGCAATAATTTACCGAGCTTTTAAGTGGCTAAAAGCAAAAATGTCAAAATCCAAAAAGAATCGATGCTAATTGATCAGCAAATTTTGCGTGGTGGTTGATAATGTTCCTAACCAAAATTTGTAAATTTATCTCAACAAAATATCAGTGTTTTAATTTTCATTCTACCAAAGGTTTTTCTACAGTGATGTTAATATTATGGTACTTTTGGTTTCCTAGTTTACACGGCACGATTGAAAAAGAAATTTCCTTAAACATTAATTAAGATAGTACGATCAGTGACATAGTTAAGGTCTTGTTCTGTGAGTAGTGCCTTTTCTATGAGCTAAGATAAATATCTTTGTTTGTCTGTCATTAATTTTTTTTCTTTATGTATATTCATATTTTGAAATAGGCGACCAATCGAGACAAAACAACAAATTTGAAACAACGAGGATGAAGCCTGGTTTTTTTTACTCAACATAGTATTTTCATTTTATAAGATTGATCAATTTTATGTCTTTTGTGTTGAACGCCCAGCTTATGTAGAGTATTTAAATAAATTATTTTTTACATACATTTTAGGTTTGAAACAATTTATATATGTATAATCAAAATACTCATTTTTTAATCATTTACAATTACAACTTGTTCCTAATTTTATCAGATTTTCAAAAAGAATTCTCCAAAATCTTAAACAATTTGTCCTGTATTTTCTGTCGAGAAAAATAAACGATTTATATATATATATGTGTGTGTGTGTGTGTGTGTATATATTCTTTTAATAATACCATATAGATAATTTCATCCTGCACATGAATATTTCATTTTTACAATTAGTGAGCTTTTAGGTACTATTTCTTGATCTGAACATGTTTTTTCGTTTTATTTATTTCAAGTGCTAAACTTGACACAACGAGTCAGTGACGAGAGTTCATGCGAGTGATGCGACCGAGTAAAATGCAATGCAACCGCACAGGGAGAAGAACGGCCCGGCCAGCGCCACGTCAGGCAAAAAACGTCAGTCGGCTCTCTTTCTCATCTTGGCAGATTTCAAAAGTGTCCGCAGGTTGCGAATCGGCGCGCGGTGATTACGCACTCTCCCCATTTGGCGTCTACGCGCGGTTCGCGAAATGGATGCAGCCGCCGCCGCCGGAGCCGTCGCCGCAGCAACAGCAGCGCCGGCACACAGCAAATAATCTGCTGCTCTCTCGGCCGGCTGCAGGGCGTAATGCGCAAAAATGCTTGCGGAGTGCGTGCAAAATGGCAGGCCAGCTGGGTCGTGTGCAATTTGCGTCGTCGGTGCAGGCGCAAAAAGGCCGCCGAGCCGCTGGCCCAGGCACCGCGCGCTTGGCACCAGGCCGGCCGTGCGGCGCCGCCGACAAACATTCATCACGAATCGCCAGCCGAACGCGAATTTTCGCTTTGATTGGCCAATTAATTAATTCACTAATTACTGCTCTGTTTGTTTTGGGGGACAGATGTTGGTTTAGAGTTAGAGCAATGCCGCTCGCCATACCCGCACTAAGGGTGGATTTCTTCATTAATAACCAGAAAAGCAACAATGCATTGTAACCGCAGAACATACAAATATTGTTCTCAGTTTCTTTTAGTATTCAAAATGTATAAGAGTAACCTTAATTAGGAAAAATGAAATTTAGAAAATTTGACGTTATTCCTCAGCTGTGAAAAAGGTTAGAATTAAAAACATCTTTAATAAAATGCACGATGCAGTTTTAAATTAACTCCTTCACCTTCAATATTTGTTTTTATACCCATTTTCTTATATTTGAGCAATCATTGTATATTATAAGAATTTTTTAGTAAAGTATTTTTTATTCTAACATTGTGGTTGAAGTAATAGTAGTTATGAGCAAAATATTCTGTTTTGGGGCTTTTTCAGCCCATTTCCGGTGTCCAGTTAAAAACTGCATATGTGTAACAGGCGTACATATTATTAAGTCGAAAAAAAACCATCTGGTGCTTGTTCCACCGGAGGAGGCTGGATGCAACAGCACAGGGCGGATCAGCGGCGCCGGCAATTAGCGAGAGAGCCGATTGCATATATAGCGACGGCTTTTTTTGCGGTAGAGGCTGGAAGAAGGAGCAGCGGAGAGGCTTGCAAGAGAGAAAAGATAATTCGACAGAAAAATCGGAGGCAGCAGCAAGCAAGGGGGGCTCTACACCTGCCCACCACCGTGGGGCTCGCTGGCTGGCGTGAACAGGTTTTGCCGCAATGCTCCTTGGTCTCTAAAATGGCCAAGTTGCCTGGGGGAGTTTGTTACTGGGTACGCATCTATAAATATATTCGCGCATCGAGAAACAGACTCTGTGTGTGTGTGTGTGTGTGTGTGTGTGTGTGTGTGTGTGTGTGTGTGAGTGCGAGAGAGAGGCATTGCAATGCAAAAACCGGTTTCGCGCCGCTCGTAGTTATAATATTATAGAAGCGGCAGCAGCCAAGGCGAATATCAAAAAGTTTTTTCCGCTCCTTCGCCAGTCACAACACGAGCAACAATAGACCTTGATATTAAATACACACACTAACTCGATAGTTCTCTCTTTCTCTTTATTTGGCTCGTTCTCGCTGCCGATTGTTCTTAAGTAGCCTCGCAATTATTATCCGCGCGGGCCGCGTGATTGCAATTAGGCTGTTTTTTCTCGCTCCAATATTTTTGCGTCAGGGATTCGCGGAGCTGCACTTTTTCGCTCTGCCAAAGTGGCCAAACGTCTTTTTGAAACTGCTCCAACAAAAACGGCAGAGCAACATTGTTGCTGTCTCAAAGCTGTGGTTCCGCCGAGTCTTAAGTTTCTATTCCTTTTGCACTGATTTTCGGGGTTAAACAGCATCTTGACGCAAATTTCTTACTGTTTAAACTCATTGGAACAGCATAGTTGCTCATAAATTGAATATTGGTATTCTAGCTTGAACCATCCTACTGAAACATCTTTTTTAAATTTTTTATGTTTTGAAGCTGTTTTGAAGTGCGTAATTTTAGCCAAAGTTCGTTTTATATTTCAAAACTGAAATGAAATGATAATATGGCTTGACTCTGCTGATACGCTTGTGTGACAATTTACTCTAAGCGGGAAGATCAGATATTTTTTTCATTTGGTGCCGTCATGAGAGAGAGCTTAATGTTTCAGAAAAAAGCGAATTCAAGACGAATTGTGATGAATAAATATTCAAAGAGAATATTCAACGTCTTTAGGTTCAGCGAAAATCTCTTTTGGTGATAAGATTGCCGTAATATAATTAACTGGATCAAAAATTATCACCTGCCACTTCACCCAAGATCATGCAATGATTTTATTTTAGATAAATGCGTTATGCGGGCATGTTCCATTTCCAATTTCCATCAGGCGACCGATTTCATATCAAGAGTTTTCACTCGAGAGATGAAACAAAAACGCAGTTCTCGCATAGTAATTAAGCCCACTTTTTGCGAGAACCCTTTGGCAGCTGCACTTTTTGCCCCACGGCGATCATCAACTCTCTCGTGGCTGATTAATCCTGCGCCAAATTAACAGGCAAAAAATGAGCGCGTACAATAACACGCAACTCAATTTACGCGTCAAATTGAACTCGAGCTTGTGCGTGAGTGTTTCAAAGCTTTTGTTTTGCTGCGGTTTCGAATTTACTCGCCACATACGTAAGCAAGGTTTGCGTTTTCCTGCATTCGCGATAAGATAAGCAAGTGCAGCGACTGCACAATCGCGTCCTGGTGAGGCCCTGCCGGCTTAGAACAAAATAGAATTCTTCATTAGTCAAGTGCAGTAAATGTTTAACTATCCTGTTGAGTCATGTAGAGGATGGATCTGAGAAGATTACAGGGAAGATAAGAGATAAATTGTTGGGGGAAAAAAACAAAAAATGCACTATTGTCTAATCTGCAATTGGAAACAATTTAGATTCAATCCGTGCAATTTTTGTTTGCATAATGGCTTGATGTGACACTGGGAAATATTTTCATAAATTCTTTAACTCTCTGATTCTGTGAGGGATCGCATATCAACATTGACCGTATGCCTGTAATTTCAATAAATGAAAATGGCTGATACAAAAATTGCACATGTGTGCACAACCAGTAATTTTTTGTAACATGCACGCAACATATTGAATTACGGAGAGCAGTATAGCCAACCAAATGATGTCAGGCTATAATGGTGCACTCACGCCGTCGAAATAACTCTATTTTTCTGCCGGCGGCTCTTAAAACGCGCTCGCCATTTACATTCCTTCAGCGGACCATTAATTATCTATCTCGCGAATACCTGATAGAAACCAAGCGAAATATGCTCGCCAAGCTGCAACACTGTCTCAGACCGTATGCATATTTTAGCGACTCAACGAGGCGTAAATCAGTGCCGCAGACGTCACCGCAGATTGCACTAATTAGCCGTTTGAACCATGCTGCCCGCTCAGTTTCAATCTTAATTGGCATAATTAATAATGCCGATAAAAACAGGTTGCATGCAGACACAATATTTATATTTCGTGCAAATATTGCGCAAACAGTCTCTCGTTAATTTTCTCATTTGCAAACTCTGTTTATATTAATTTGCGTGCGATTGTATGTATTTACAAACACGTCCCACTTGGAGCCATTCAATTAGCTTGTCAATTATTACGTGTGACAGAATGCAAAAAACAGCCGTCGGCGAGATGAGTCGTTTTATTGTAACAATAATACAACAACAACAAAGCGCCTGTTCCGCGAGCAAATAAAATACACTCTGAGCACACAAGTCAGAGTAAAGTTTCCCAAACTTTCCGCGCCGCAATCGATTCACTCTCTCACTCTCACCACACTTGCTTGCGCGCCCGCTCGCTTTTTTGTTCCCAAGGGCCAATAAAAGCAGCAAATGATTATGCACTAAGCATTCAATTCCGCGAACTAGCGAGCAAAGTGAAGCGAAGAAGGAAGCATGCGTGCAGCCCGGACAAGGAAAACGTGTCCGCACAAAGATTCGGAGGCAACTTTTTTGCCCGACGGCCTTAAAAAATGCACACATTTATAAATATAAAGATTGTTCTGTCGGACTATATCACGAGCATGAACACAAATGCCTAGTGACTTAAAAGCTGCAATTTTAATGCTCGACGTAATAACGTTGCAATTTCGGGAGTAGGATATATTATTTTAAACGGATTCATTAAAAGTCCGTAGGATATTTTTAATTGTAGATTAAACAGATACGTAACACACAATTCGCATGTTTTTAACGGATTTATTTCATTTAGTTTACTCTGTAAATTTGAATACAGTAAAATCATTAAAAAAATTGTCACATCAAGCGTCAAAAATACTCCTATCCGCTTCTTTTAGTTTATAAATTATGCACTCTCCTAACCATTGTAAGTTGTAAGCAACTTGTTTGCAGTTAAGAAAAAATCAAGCTAAATTTTTGTTAAAGCAAAAATTTGAGCCAGAAAACTTTGTATCGATTAAGGATGCTCCCGCGTGAATTGGCTCAACTTCATTTTGCCCCCTGAAGTCTCCGCTCTCGTATTTCAGCACGTCTGCACAATCAATGGAAAAAGAGCTGCATGCCAAGCAGCTGTCCACTCTGCTTGTCTTCAGCATGCATGCAAAGATATAAAAAGGAGGAGGGGGAGGAGGATTAGGTAGCAGGTACCGAAGTCGACGCGGAGAAGGGAACGGGCCAGGCTGCACCCAACTTATGGGAGTACTCTCATTACGCGGCGCATGTACCTCGAGGCGTGGATACACCACTTACGCATACGATTGGAGGTATAGGCGTACATGGGAGAAGTTGGTTCGTTCGGCCTGCACACATTCTTGTCTGCACGGAGGCGATGTAAATGAACGGCGACTCATTAAAAGGCTTCATTCAAGCTGCCGGGCGTGAACGCGAATCACGCATCACGTGTTTACTGCTCTTAATGCACTTTCCAAAGGAAACCCTCAAAGTGTCTTTACCTCCACTGCGAGTGCATGTCCTTTCGCCTAATTTGGATGTCCAAAAGAATTGCTATTTTACTCTGCGCGACTCTGGCTTTTTTAAAATCATCGTGCAATTCTTTGCGTTTCAAAGAGCAGGGAAACAATTAAATGGTCCAATTAACCAAATAATTCAATATTCATGCCCACTCTCAAAAGCCGTTTGAAATCACGGCGGCTCTACTGAAGTTTGGTTCCGAATAATTGCATGGCAATTAACCTTTGGCGGAGCAAACATTGTGAGCAGAGCAATGCACGCGACCAATATTTGATTTCATGTGTAAAAGGAGCATTTCGCAATGTTTGTTCAATTAACTATCATATTATGTAATAATTTCAATGTTGGCTCAAAATTTTAACCAACTAAAATGATTTATTACTCACGTATTATCGCACAGTGTTTAGGTATTAGAGGTTTATAAATTTTTAATATTAGTGAAACCCATGAAACTTGTGAGAATATCTTATAGAAATATTACTATTCTGAAAATATTTAATTGAGATGATGGGCAGAAACTATTAAATTCGATTGAATCAGCAAAAAATATGGGCTATGAAAATTTTTCTTCTGCTGTTGGGTTTTAATTATTATTTGCTGTGCAGTTTTTGAACAGTCAAAAGGGATTGATTTTTATGTCTTTCATTTGCACAGTGATTTAAAAATATTAGACCAGATTAAATACTGAAAAGGTCTAATGCATTACGGCCCGGTGCAGCATTTGGAGTTTGATCGCTGCGTCATTCACAGATGGCATCAGCACTGCGCGCGGCTGTGCTTCTCTTGCGAGCAGTTAGTTAGTAATTCGCAAGCATATATTATGAACGAATACACACAGTCGACGGTCACGGCGTTCCTGGGTAACTACATAAGGAATTTGGCGAAACAACAATGAGACACTAAACGCGTTATGATTTACGGCCAAAAGTGAATCGCGCTCAAATGACCTTCTGCGAATCTCGGTTTCGCGGCTAGCAGCGAGCGAGAGAGTGCTGAGCTCAAGTGGGCGCGCGCCATTTGGCAAGATTATACTGAGAAATGCCGCTCGTTTTCCTACACCTAGCGAAATTAAATTCGCGGACGCGCAGACGGGAAGAAGAGGAATTTACCTAATACGGAAACAACCATTTCTCTAACTGTATGTCAATCTAGTGACGCACAGATCCAACAGCCTGCGACTAAGATTCATGTTGTTCCCTATCGCAACTTAGATCTTTGACGTCAATCGTCAATGGCCCAAAATTTCGGCAGGTTACAAATTTGCAAGAATTCCGTTTAGGATGGCAAGTAAGAGGTGACATTTTTCATTGAATAGATTCAATATAAAAACCTGGAGAGGAAATAGGGAATAAGTATCCTAGGCCATGAGTTGAGCTATTTCATCATAAAGAGTGAGATATTTATTTTTTGGGGTTAGAAACAATGCCATTGTGTATTCTGTGTTGCTCCTGTTTTTTGGATTCATATGAAGTGTTTAATTGTATTTTTGACGCATAGATCCAGTACATACGATAGATTATACTTTAGCAATGCGGAAAAGTAAATTTAAACATTGAGTTTTGAAAACGGAAGCTTACCTAGCCATTGACTTCCTAATCATGCAATTTCTTTGTATAATGACTTAACCAAAAAAAGCTGAATGAGTGATAATAGCAGGCAGGCAATTTTCGAGTTAATAACAAGAAAACTTAGATCCATTACGCAGTAACTCACGTAGCAGAGGGCCAACTTGTTGACCAGCACCACGAGCTCTGTACACACACATGAGTTTAGCCGAGTGCAAAATTTCGAGTGCTTTTAATAACACGTTTTCCCACCGGCTATTACACTCTACTTGCGGCGCCGAATTTAGGGTGCAGAATTAATTAAAACGACGCGAGAGTTCAAAAATTAACCGCTCGTTGGCCGGCGCTGCGCGCTTTTTCCACGCGAAAATGTGTGTGTGTGCACGGCCGCCAGCGCCTGGTACATAATGTAATAGGCATCAATTTTGTTTTATTATGTATACGCGCGCGTATACATATCTCGCGAACCGCGGGCCGGGCCGGCGCAGGCAGCGAGCGAAAACGAGTTTTGCACACAAGACATGCAGGCAGCGCATGAAAAGGAAGCAAAAAACTGTGCGCGGCTAACGACAAAACTCGCACTCAAGCTGCTGCACACACACACACACACACACACACACCGAGGGGCGCGTTTCTGCGCCGCAATTCGCTCGCTCACCCGCAAACTTTGCCACTGACCTTGACCCCTGCCCCCCACTTTATCCTATGCAACTCACAATTTAACGCTTTATGAAATAGAGATGAAATACTATTTTGAATAAGGCATCCTGGAGTGTATCTTCCTTCATTGACATCTAGCGATACTAATTCATTTCTGCTGTTACCATGCAGTAAGTTTAGTCCGCTCAGCGCTAATTTTAAAACTGATTATTTTTTCATCTAGAGGTGAATTGGGGCATATAATTTAGCTGTATCCTAGTAACTCGTGCATAAGTTCTTAAAGACAGCATTTTGGCAGTGAGTCCATCTGAAGATTGCTCTTTATAACTACATAGCAGCAGCTACTTCTAATGAGTAATTGTAATCACTCGTGATTGTATCATACTTTTAAAAAAACTAAATGGGACGATTTTTACGTTTTTCTACAACGCTTTGTTCTGGATCAGTAAGTTCATCTTAAGTTTTGATGAGTTTCCAATAATTACCATTACGGGGGAGATCTGAATGCAACAATCACAGTTACACTAAGGTGCTCTGTTAATTCTTGACAAAAATACTTTTTCGCACAATTTTGAAAACCAAGAATGAAAAATTTATTGGTAGTTACAGGTGTAAAGCTTCCTTTAGATATTTGACACAAAAAATTAAAAAAATGTTCAGCGAAACTGACGAGTTTGACATTTGTTATTTCTGTATTCAGCGCCGAGAGACACTCTCAGAAATTCGTCATGCAAAAAGCATTTAATGGCTACCCGACGTCGGGAACGAATTTTGATGACTCTGTTAGCGTATTTTCGGCATTTAATCAATCAGCGGCGTTCTTTGCATCCCTCTTGCATAAGTCGAGTTTATATCTGGTGTGCTGTAATCTGTAATTGAATTGAATCTAATGATTTGATTTATCAGCGGCCAATGCTTGGCAGCCAATGCCACAAGGATATCTCCCAGCCCGCTCACTTGCACTGCTCTCTCGCGAAACACACACACGGCACTCGTTTATAAATTTCGCCGAGGTGTGTTATTAGTGCTGGTTCAAGGTGAAGACTGCCGAATGTAAGCGGCTCTCGCATCCGACTTGCGATGCATGCTTAATGGCGCGGAAAACGAAAACATTTTATCCGTCTGCGTGAGCTAAATAGCTTTATAATATTTATAGCGTTCGAATTTTTCGAGACTTGCGTGAATTTGATATTGCTGAATTGTGCCGGAGAAATCGGCAAGCTAGCTCATTTGTTTATTTAAATGTACCTTTTGAACGCCAGACACCTGCCTGGAGCAGGTTTCACGGGTTCGGCGCTGACCACGTAATATTTGGAAAGTTGGACTGTACGTTGAAAGTGTTCATAGTTTCTTAAGCGAGTGCACAAGTGTGTGTCCAATGCTACCAACATATTTGACAAGACGCACGGAGAGAAACTATTTCCTGGACGAAATCTTGCTTGAAATACAAGCAGCGGATTGTCTAATTTTGTAAGTCAATCAATGGCCCTCATGGTCGCTTTGCATTTGCATATCATAGACACAAATGAAAAGCAAACGAGTTTCCTATTTGTATAATGCTTTCATAGTCACGTGTCCGTAAACTTGAATGCATTTTATTGTCCGCTTTTATGTCAAAAGTGCAGCGGTCAAATTGGTAAATTCAAGCGTGTCACTCAGAACCTGAATGATTCGCGCATATTTTGGTCGCCATCAGCATATCGTTTTTCAGCACGCAAGACGCGCGCAATGAAAAAAAATCCAGGTGCATGCGAAGAAAAGACGAATACACAAATTGTGCGCTGGAACAAAAGGCATGGGAACGCGAAGAGAGGCGAAAAAGGGAGCTGCTGTGGCCGGGATGCGTCACCGGGTGCAGCGGAGAGCGAGTTTGTGTTTTCAGCAGAAGCGAGAGAGGTGCGTGCAGCGCGAAAATAAAGAGCTGCTCACTCGCCTGCATGCTGTGGGGCTCGAAAAGGGGTTGAAACCGGGCTTTGATTTCGCTGCATTGTGTGGCAAAACACATGGCCTTGCAAGTTTCCAAAAGCGATTGAAGATTCCGGTCTGCAATGAACAGATGCAAGTTTCCAACCCCTGACTTGTTTGATTATTATTGCGGAATTAATATCTTTCTTTTCACTCGAGGAGTGGTTTACTTGGATCTTAAGAAATTTGTTGTCATAAAAGTAGTTGCATCACAGGCAGATGCATAAAATGTATTCAACAGTTTTGTTTATATAAAATGAAATTGAGCTTCCCCAATGAGCTTTTTATGATTTTCTCATGTTCTTCTAGTCTTCTTGCTCCTTTATTCTTGATTTTAGAGATCTGATGGAGGTTTTCTAAATAACCAACTTTTTAATTTATTTCATTTATAAAAAGTGCCAGTGCTCCATCATATTGCAAACGGAACGGTAAAAATTATGAATAATCGAGAAAAACGGGATAATTATCCAAGACCTTTGCAAAAATTTCGTTCGATATTTTTTTAATTTGAAAGTGTCAATAAATCACGTGATTGAAAACTGAGGTTTAATTAAAAAAAACGTGTCAAAATTGCATCTGAATCACTTTGCAACATCTTGCGCAACTCTCCCAGATCTGGCTTTTCGGCCAGCTGAGTGCGTGCGTGTGCAAACGCGGAATGCTCGGCCGGGGGTGCAGGCAGGGTTGCAAATATGCTGCTGGATGATGCACCGGCGTCCGCTCTCCACCCGCGTGTATTGATTAGGCGACGCCCGCCCGCTCGGTGCGTGTACGCGCGATTTTATGGAAATGCAAAGGATGCAGATGGCGCCCGCCGAAAAAGCGGGGCGGTCGGGGTGGGTGGGCGTTGGGGGCGGCGAGCCACTCGCCCACCCCCGCCGCCCTCCGTCAGCGGCAGGCAGGCGGGCGGGCGAGAGCGCACCGCCGAGCGCAATTTCGCAAACTCATTTTATGCAGCAGCAGCAGCAGCAGCGCGGCACCCACCGTGCATGGCGCATGACCTAACCAGCTATATATCGAGATAATGCAAAAAAATCGATCGACACGGCACTCTCTCTCGCTCACGCTCCGCGCTTACATTCGTACAAATGTGTATATAGAGCCAGCAGCGGCAGTGAAGCACACTTCGGGTTGTTTGGGACAACTGCATTGGGGCACGCAGCGCTGTTTCTAACCAACACTCTATTTATTGCTGGATCGAGAGCTTTACTCGTACTTCTTGCTCAAAAAAATAAATATTCTACTTTTGAGCTACTAAAAATATGACATTTTAATTTATCAATAATTGAAAAATGCATATAAATTATTTTATATTTTAATATTATCATAGTTTATCAAGAGCTACAAAATTTCTTTTGATACCTCAGACATTGTCCTCGAAAGCATATTTCTTACCAATATTTAGCTATCAAAACGTGATGTTTATCAACAAAACAACGTTCACAGTAATTTTAATCTCAACTTTTCACCCTATGCGTCTTGCGAAAAGCAAAATTCTTGAGATAAAACAATTTTAAATTAAATTATTTTTTGCTGACACTTCAAATAAAATCGCAAATAAAGATGAAATTAAAAGCAATTTGGGACGATTGCGTGCAATTAAGTCGTAATTGAGCTGGAAAAAGGTACGCTGTTACATCATTTTTTCAAACACGCGTAGGGTAAACCTATGGTAGAGCCGCGGACAAAATTGTAGTTTCTTTTTGCAGTTATTTTGAGATTCTTTAAGTTTTCGATTTAAGTTAATTCCGAGTCTGGCACAATCTGGTGACTGTTTCCAACACTTCAGGCTTGCACAAAAAATGAGGGTTGACCGAGTTTCACGAGAATCGTTGTTTTCGCAGACACCGACCCCCTAACTTGTGTGTGCCACGCGAGCGGCAACCAACTTTCCTGAAGGGGAGAAAGGTGTCAAGATGATGAGTTTCCGCTGACCCTTAAAATGAAATTCACACCGCTAAGTATTTAGCAGCTGCTGCGAGAGTGAGAGAGAAGAAGTTAAAGAGAGAAAAAGAAAAGTCGTCCCCCGCTCGCCGCCTGCCAAGAAGTGTGAGCCAGGCAGCAAGAAGCACTTCTCAAACTGCGTTTTAGCGCGCGCGTGCAAATTTAAATTGGGCTTCATTATTTTTAAATATATGTACGCGCGCCCGGCACTCAGTTGTGTGTGTGTATATACGCAGGGAATAAAAAACGCGGCGCGCGCGAGCAGAAGGGCGAGTCGTAGCAGCAGCAGCAGCAAAAGAAGAAAAAAGACAAGTTGCTGCCGGCGTGGACCGTCCGTTGGTTCTTCTTGGCACCGATGGACGGTCGGTCCACGTGCCCACAGCAGTGCAGTCCGCCCCTCCCTGCTTGCCTGCCCGCGAATAATAAATAATCGCACCTAGCCAGGAGCCAGCACACAAAGTAGGGAAAACAGAGGCGGCAGGGTGTCCGACGCGCAATTTTACGATCCCGTACGATTGACCCTTGATTTCTGGCGCTTAGATTTGTGATATTGCTTTCTCGTATATTTTTCTCAAATGCTTTTACTGTATCTTTATTTAAACTAACTTGGTCTCAGATTAGCTGAACGTCTACAGTTCCGTAAATTTTCCCGCCCAGAAGCTCAACAGAAAAAGCTAAAGTCGATGAGGTTGAGCGGCATTCTCGTTCAATTTTTCCGTTTTCGCAGCTTGAAATGAGATAAATTTCTTCTGATGTTGACCAGCTTGATATACCAACATTGACATTATTTCCTTTTATAGTTAAAAGATAAATTGTAGAAGGTCTCGATTTCGATGCCTACCAATAATTGCTTTATGTTATGCATAACAAACGAGGAGCTTAAGAGCTCCGGACCTTTTATTGGTACCGATTATCTTTCTCACTGTACAAATGTATTGCGATGTCAATTTTTATCATTTTAGAAAGAGTTGAATGATTTAAAACGGGAGTTTGAGAGCAAAAGATAATTAATTTAAAATACATTCTAAATCACGATGAGCATCAAGTGACATAGACTAAGTGAGGCTGAGTGGATCTATAAATATCACCTTACCGATGAAATACCCAAAAGGAGATAAATTACAGCGGCTTACTCTACTATTTACCACAATATAATAATATGTTAATTACCTAATTAGCGTAATTTCATTTCCAATTTGAAGGTGCATGCCTCATTTACTACGAGTCAATCGATTTTAAGAACTCCCTTTCAATATAATTGTTTTTATTTAACGAGTCTCCAATTAAGACTGTATTACGCGTCACGAAATTTTCAAGACATCCCTCAAAGTTAACGATTGTGTTCCATGCGCATTAACTGCGATCGTCGCACCAACAACATTCAAACGAACGACGTCGCACCCACTTCATTCAATACCATGCAGGGGGAAAATGTGCTGAAAAACTGAAGAAAAGTGCGATTAATGCCAGCCAGCAGAGGTTGGCTGGCCGGTCGCTCTTCTCGCGTGCGGTCTGTGTGTGTGTGTGTGTGTGTGTGTGTGTGTGTGTGTGTGTGTGTGTGTGTGTGTGTGTGTGTGTGTGTGTGTGCGAGTGCGTCGGTCGCGAATTTAGCATCCATCGCGCCTCCCCAGCGGCGGCGGCGGTGGCAACGGCGTGGCGTAATTACCGCGGGGTGTCTTGAGGGGGGCGGCGGGGGCGGCAGCGGCGGCGGCGGAGGAGCACGGGCGGCCGGCGGCGGGCCGGGGGGTTGATATACTGCACCGCCGCACAGCCTGCAACCTACGTCACGCCACAGTGAGTGAAGCAGCAGCCAGAGCGGCCTGACCTCCGCCGTATGTTGCGCTTCGCAGCTAATCAATAGCAAAAATGTCATAGCACTCTCGCTGGCCGGCGGGCCGACCGACCAAACGAACGACCTCGCCCCCGTCCCAACCGCCGCCCCCGCGTGCATCAACCCTTGCCGTTGATGATAATTATGCAGGCCAGTTTCGCAATGTTCGCCTATCACAACCAGTCTTTTGTTTTGACTTCCGACAACATCAAAATGATTTTATTCTTTCACTTTCTCTTGTTCTTTGAGTATATTGTCGCCTATTTTGTACCCGAATATAAGGAGCAAATTTGTTTATTATTATAGGCCAGCAGAGCCTCTTGATAAAAAGGTCATTTTGGCTCTAACTTACACATTCCTACAGGTAGCATTCATGAGATGTGGTGTTAAGCATATATATTTAATAGTTAAATTAGTAATTTAATTTATTAATGACTAAATTTATTTACAAAATGCTTTTTTTAAATGGGATGATAACTATTTCCTTCGTAGCTTATGTGGATGGTATGTATCAGAAGTTTGTGGTATTAAATTGAGCAAACATATAGCTAGAAAAAAAGAGACGAACGACTAAAATCTCCTGAGTGTACCTGTGTTTTATGGCTTCTGTGCGTGTGCGAAGGCCTTCTTTTCGCTGTCGTAATTTTGTGCAAAATGAAAGAGAGCATTTCAAATTCCACTTCCTCCAGATTTTTAAATATCGTGTGCAGTTAAAAAATATTAAAAATATGGAAATATGTTTGCTGCTTGCATTTTGCACTCGTAATATTGTGAGAAACAAAATTCGCCCTCTATTTCCAAGGACGCAAAACACGCGAGCACACGTTTAACCCAAAACAGTGCTGTTTTAATGGCCAGTGGCACTAAATAGATTTTTGTCTGGCGAAACGCACGCGAATGTTACAGTCAGCTGATTATTGGAGGTAAAAACTTTAAAGCACACACCTCGCTAAAGCTGAAATATAAATCAATCGATAACGGATTTGATCGTGTTAAAAGATGGTTTTAGAGATTTCAGCTTTTTTCATTCTGGTGACAAAAATAGTTACAGGACAATTTATCGGTAGCTGTATCACAAACAGAAATAACGTGTCGTCGGTTAGAAAATTATTGGAAAAAGAGGTGAAGATGCTGTAATAGGTGGATTCCTAATATGCAACGGTTAAGAGAATTTTCAAATTTATCTTGAATAAGAAAACTATTGTGTAACTAGTCTGCGCGCAAAGCTATAAAATTAGCAAGTTAAGAAGTTATTACGTGAGAGAGTTTGCGTGTCATTATAAAGATTGCACACACATTTTCGCACCACACGCCGTCGAAAATCATAAAGCGGATATTCACTCGGCAAACTTACCTGCAAACCAATATCGCGCGCGTTGTCCATGAATGGAGAACGTGATCAATAAACTCTTGAATAAAATTTGCCATTTGCATAACACTTCTTTTTGCGCGAATATACAAGCAAGCATACATACATTCGACTGCTGCTGTTGTGTTTATTGGATTCGACGCAGCTAGAGCGTGCGGAATCACATGTCATTGCTACGGCGCGAGCGTCAAACCTTTGCACAATGGAGCAGAAGCAGCAGCAGCGATAGAAAAATAAACAACCGACGCACGACGAGTGCAGGTTATGCATATTTGACTGGCAAGGGGTGTATAACCATTTATCGATCCTTAATTGGCACTAAGGTGAACGTGCCAAAAAGAAGATTGTGCAAGATGTTTCGCTGCAAATCAGTGCATGATCTTATTTGAATGGATCGTTGCTTGTGGTTGACCTTGTGTGACGTTTGACGTATGTGAGCAACAGATCATCATAAAGTGTTATTTTACCATCTTTTAGATTTAATTTAAACTGTTTTTAATTGATTTAAATGAGCGAATTAAAACGATTTAATTAACAAGTTTTATTTACTTCTTTCCCTTTCAATATATTAGCATTATTTGCAAAGCAGCCAAACCTTAAAGGATGCAAATCAAGCATTGTTTGAATTATGTGATGCAGGGTGCTTAGGCAACCTGCTTTGAATACAATTTAAATCACAAATCAGACCATGCCGTTTAATTACTGTTAAAATAACCTGTGCAAAATCAAACACGCTTTGCTGTCACAGTCAGACTATCGACGATAAGTATATATATCGTGATAGGGGGAGTAAAAAACTGATTTTTTTTAAATCTGCCACCTAGCAAGGTGCAATCCTGAGAACAGCACTATGCTCCTAGAATTTATTTTATTTTTATATCATATTTGCATCAAGATTTTCAAATTAAGATTCAACACTTTGATTTTACTTAAAATTTAATCACATAAAAATGCAGTGCTTCCCCTTTTCTACTCAACAGCAGAGCATTGAAATTTTCGAGTATTCCAGTCCAATGTTGTTGACCTTGGTCTACCGTCGCTGCTATTGACCAAGAGACCAAAAATGTGCTCGTGCCATGAATTGTGACGCCGACGGTTGCAATTTACACGCGTAATTGCCGATTTATCACAGCCGTGCGTATTCTGTGCGATTTCGCGCGAATGGGATTTGTTTATTCAGCGAATCGTGCTGGCTTCGAAAACACGAGAAACATGGCACACAAGGGCGGCTCGGCTCGTTCGTGCGAACGACGACTGCTGCTGCTGCACCGACCGACCAACGTCGAGAAAAACGCAAGAAGAAGCAGAAGACGGCGCGAAAAAGATCGATTTTCTGCAAAATCCGCGCGCGAAAATGGCGGCTCGTCGCGTATTTATAGCCGGTTAATTATCTGCAAATGCGTGTGCGAGTGCGAATGCGTCTGAAAAGGCTTTTGTTCGCGGTGGCAGCGGCAGCAGCAGCGGAGCCAAGGTGATTGTCAGCGCCGCTTGCATACGAGAGCAGGAGAGGAGAAACACGATAGGCGAATCGGCCGGCGAGCAAAAGAAAGAAACAAGTAAAACAGCGGCAAACTAACGCCGTGTGTGCAGCCGGGCTGCATCCGAAACGAGCGAATTTACATTTCGCCTGGCTGGCTCGCCTCAAGGAGGCCCTAGACACTGACTTTCTCTATTCAATGTCACAGGATAGGTTTTCGCAGACGGCCGCCAGCCGCGGCAAAATTTGTTCCTCCTTCCATTCCGACTCCAGACGACTGAGTTTCGAAATTCTCGCAGACAAAACATAGACTCTCACTTTCTTTGCCGCCATGCACCGGCGCTGCCGGCCAGATCAATGTGGGTGAATAAGGCATGTTTGGGGTGGATCAATGTAAACAAGAGGTGGGGCACTTGCAGCGAGTAAAATGTGCGCCGCGATATCAAAGCGGGTTTTACTTTCAATTTCAATCGTGAAGGCATTTCAATGTGCTTGGCGATGGAAGCAACAGCAAAACTTTATTTCGATCGCGATTTGAAAAAGATCATATTATAACTAATGAGTCCACTTTAGGTCTTTGGTGTCATCCACATCAATACCCCAGAATTAAATTGAAATTAGATTTGACTCATAGCTTGAGTTTTAAATTTGCACCTATCGATCTAATAGATCGCAGATGCAAATAACGCTGTTCTTAAGAATTAGATTGAAAAAAAAATAAATTCTGTTCTCCAAGCACATTTTATCTAATCTAAATGCTACAACAAAGTCAATAAATGTTTCCATGAAACCCTACTTTAAAAAGCAGGAAACGGCCAGTTTATCATTTACTGATAAAATTTTACCAATCTGTAAGCTTATTTAAATTAGCAATCAAAGCGTATAGCATTTGTAACTTGTTTGAAGAATCAAACATAAAAAGAACTGCAACAATTGCAGAGTATGGCAAATTTTGTCAAAATCAAAATGTTGGCCGCACGATTTGCAGGAAGACTTTGCTGGCACCGCGCGTGTTGCCGGAAACGAATGGAGCATGTGTGTTGCATTAAATCAGCAGCACTAAATGCGAGCCCAAGTACACAGCAACCCAACCAACCGACTGACTGTAAAATATACACACACACGCCGGCTCTCCGAGTAGCGAAAATTTAAAGGCTTCGAAATTCGCGCGAGGGATAAAAACGTCCCCCGCTTGGCATGCCGGCAGAATCAAAATAAACACGTGAAAGGCCGCAAAAATAAGAAGCACAAAAAATAATACTCTACGGTGCAGAGGAAATAATTGGTGTGGTTGCAGTCAAAACGTGCCCAAGAACCGACTTGCGAACAATTTGCAATTTGTTTCTCTATTTGAAATTTTTTTTTAAATTACTTTTTCGAACGAAAAAGAGTATTTTTTCAAATTGGCAACCGGAATAACGGTTTAATTACAAACCTAGCGACTGTCCGGCAAAAGACAACACCCTCGAGCCCAACCCAAGGCGCGTGACACCCCTCACGAGGTTGTTGGTGGTATGAGTGGCCGCGAAAAACAACAATGACCTACCGGTAGTTGACGGACTCAAACGGGCAGCGTGGCCATCGGCAGTGCAGTGTCCGAGAGGCGGCGGGCGCAAAATGGACCCTGAGAGATGCGAGTCGCTAATCACGGCCGACGTTAGGCAGCTCTCGGCAGCAGCAGCAGAAGCAGCAGCAGTGGGCTCCCCCTCCCCTCGGGCCGCGCGCGCGAGTGCACTCCGAGTGCGCTCCGGCCACCCCTGCCTGCACGCCCCCCACCCCCGGCCGCCCTGCCTGCACTTGCTGACGATCAATGTCAACTGCTGCTGCTGACTTTCCCTCTCGACCAACCCTTGTGCTTTCACCCAATCGCCGGCCGACGCATTTTGCCCGGTTTCGGCTCCGCGCACGTGCCGACCGCCCCGATCGGCATGCGTTTATTTTTGGGGGTCGACCGGTTTTTTTGCCGTCCCCGCCGCGCTGTCCCGCGCCGTCGGCCCGATTTGCCCAATTCATATTCGCGGTGAATAGATGTTGTCGGCCTACCTGCGTGCGTCGGCCGCCGAGTCGGAGTTGCAGTCAAGGCTGTCGCCGTCGGTTCAAGGTGAAGCAATGCTCGTATGCAACTTCCATCTTGACACGACTCTCGCCTGCTGCCCTCCCTGCTCCCCCCACTCGCAGCAGCCGTCGCCGCCGCCGCGAATTCTTTTCTATAATGCAATTTATTTCGCGCATATTCGCGTGCGCCCCGAGGCCGATTCGGCCGCCGACCGGCCGCGTCGGCGCGTGTCACCCTTTCCCCGGTGTAAACTTACCTCTGTCTCGGCGAATCCGTTCGGCCGGAGGCAGCAGTTCACCGACTAATTCCGAGATTTGCACTACTCGTTCATAGAGAAGAAATTTATTGTTAGTTGCAAGGCCGGAAACACTGCGGCCTGTTGGTATGAAAATTTTCGCACATATTCGCCAACACGCACCCTCGCGAATTTCACGCTCGGCGGGGTGTCCTGCTTAAAATTGAGCACGACTTGGTCTCTTTTTCGGTCCAACTGCCAATTAAAACAAAAAGACCAATTTGCAAAAAATTGACCTAGTTTGCAAAATTTTCGGTGCGAAATTCGGCGAGCAAATTTCTCATAGCCGCACCAGCACACAGGCTGCGTGAATTCGCAGTGCGCCTTCAAGGTCGCGCCACTGCCCGCCCACCCTGTGCATGCCAGTGCCAGACTTTTGGCGCCACCAATTTTCGTTTGTGAGAAGTTGACCCGCCGGTTATTTTAACCAGTTTGAACCACTAAACCGGTTTTTGACAAATTTTCTTTCACCCAATGCGCAATGATTTTCCTTTTTGCTAAAATTTAAAATAAACTGGTGAGAAACAACTCAAAATTATGTTTTCAGTTAAAATTTCATTTTCAAGCTTCCTTAAATTAAAATGACTGAAATGGTTTTTTTGTTAAATAAGCTCTTTAATATTTGCTAATGATCACGTAATGCAATGCTAAATCGTATAATACTTACATATTCAATATTTGATCAAATTTTGTTTTCTCTCCTGCTGGAAAATAAAAATGTTTTGATAATACAAAGAAATAACTGTTTCGTTAATTGTAACCGGTTCGTACTGCTAGTTCGTACTGTCTCTCCGTTACGCCCCCTTTTCGACCACCATCGCCATATTGGCTGATCGTCGAGCAGAAAAATTTCGGGTTCGGCGTAAATAGAAGCACCAAAATGATGAACATCGTCTCGAAATCGGGCACCTTGGCGCCCTACCTTAAGACCAGCACCCAGGTGGTAGCCTCTGGCCTCAAGGCAGCCGCCCCGGCGGCCACGGTCGGCCAGTCAATTGTGGTGCCGAGTTCCGTCGCTCCGAAAACCAGCTACTCTTTGGCCAAAAGTCTGCCCACGGGAGCAGCCACCTCCTCAGGCGCCCTGAGCAGTAGGTTTTCTTTAGCTTTGTAGATTTCAATGAGTCCGAAACATATATTTATGTATAAAACTTGATGCTCAGAGTCATGTTCATAAAACTTGACCTCTATAAAACTGCTGAACCGGACCATCTGTGACCGCTCAGCTGTTACACCAAAAGATTACATTGTTGGCTTCAGCAAAATTTAATTGACTCTTTTCGTTCCAGGCAACATTCAGGTTCGATTCGCCCACACGGACATTCAGGTGCCGGATTTTTCTGCATACAGGCGCAAGGACACCCTTAGCCCTTCATCGAAGAATGACGAAAGTGCTGATAGCCGAAAAGCATTCTCGTACTTTGTTGTCGGAGGTTTGAGGCGCATTAGCTATTTTAAAAATATGTACGTTAAACATCAACATCCATTCTTTAGGTACTTCGATGGCCGCTGCTTACAGTGCTAAGGCTGTAGTCAGTCAGTTCATTTCCAGCATGAGTGCGTCTGCTGATGTATTGGCCTTGGCCAAAATTGAAATTAAACTGTCCGACATCCCAGAAGGAAAGAGTGTCACTTTCAAGTGGAGAGGAAAGCCTCTGTTCATTCGCCACAGGTATGATTTTGATGGAAACAGTCAAACCAAACGGGGCTTGAAATTGAATCTTTGGATAGGACTCCTGAAGAAATCAGCAAAGAGCAGAGCGTTCCTGTTAACACCCTCCGTGACCCTCAGCATGACAGCGAAAGAGCCGCAAAGCCAGAGTGGCTCATCGTGCTTGGAGTTTGCACCCACTTGGGATGCGTGCCCATTGCTAATGCTGGTAAGATGAGATAGTAGAAGTAACTTAAGAATTATTTTACAATTTAAATGGAAAGGAACAAGGAACCTTTATTTTTAACTCTTTGTTTCCAGTTGAAATTTATAACTTTAACGTTAGTGTGTAGTAAAATACTTGTCTTTACATATAAATAATTTCTGCTTTGTAGTGAAATAGAAAAGTGAATCAATTTTAAACCATAAACCTTTGACCTCAAACCTTCATTGGGATGTGCCAAATATTAAAATTTTAATTGCCGAGCATAATAAATGAGGATGCTATAGGGGCAATGAGATGTTATTAAATTAACCTTATTCCAGGTGACTTTGGCGGTTACTACTGCCCTTGCCACGGTTCCCACTATGACGCATCTGGTCGCATCCGCAAGGGTCCTGCCCCTCTTAACCTCGAAGTTCCCCCCTACGAGTTCGTCGACGAAAATCTCCTAGTGGTTGGCTAAGCGACATGGTTGCATGTGACTTCCTTCCAACCTCACGTAATAGCTATTTCTCGACAACTGTTGAACCAACACGCTGATTCTCTGTTCCCTAAAGTATTTAGGAGAGGCAGTAGCTAAATTTGGAGACCACAGATATGCTGAAAAAATGAAATGTTGTTAAGTTGTACAAATAAAAAAATTAAAAACTAAGTTGTACTAGGTTTTTTAAGAGTCACTAGAGCTTCTTGGAATTACCTTCGGATTTATTGAGTCGCAGATGATACATTAGTCAATGCATCACACTAATATATTTACATTTCAATCGTGGTTAGTTGACTTTATTTTCAGTTTTTCTTACAGTTTCATTTTAAGAAAGAAAATGAAGTTAGATTTTTATAGATTATTTAAAATAATAAAAAAATGAATCATTTAGAGTTTGTTTTTTGAATAATTTTAAGCATTTGTTGTCCTGCGAGTCATAAGGAGGAACTGGGAGGTATTTGCCGTGTGTGGTTGAACAGTACTTTGAGGTCTTTAGGCAAAGGTCTTCATTAACCCTGGCATAATTGACTGGTACGAGGCATTGCTGACGCAGATCAACTCAGTCTAGTGGCCTTAAATTGTCGGTTGGCAGAGACCTTTAGAAGGGAAGTAATCAAGGATGGTTAAGGAATGCAAGAAATAAATAAAAATTCGCTATATCAAATATAATAAATTAGGTGGCAAACCAAAACACTATTTTGCCTTATTATCGTCTGATTTTAAATTTGGCGTTACATTGGACCAGATATAGATGGAAAAGAATTTCAAAATGGTTTTCCATCTAAATTTCCTTAGGAGAACATGTTAAATTATGTGATATCGAATCTCGTTGAGCTTAATCTGAATTATATTCAAAACCTATGAAATAATATTAAAAATATTCTTCCTGCAAGTCACACAGTTTGAAAAAAAATAAAATAACAAAGTCTTAAAAACGCAACCGTATTAAATAAGATGAAATAATATGTGGTAATGATTATTGTGACTAGCTATTTTTTTAAAACATAAATTATACTTATATTTTCGTGGTCTGTTTCATAGCGAAAATTTTAATATCGCAGTCGTAGTGGTTTGAGGCAGACGATGAGAAAATCGATACAAAAATACCGCAATTCAAAACGTGAAATGTATGGTTTTTTGTTTTTATGAAATATTTAGACAGCAAAAACAAAAAATGTAAAAGTACTATATTTTTCCCATCGCGGGCAGTAAAAATAAGATGGTTATTAAGTCACCATTGAGTGTCTGTTCAAAACTAATGTAAAAATATTCTACACTCAATATAAAACAATGCAATTATTATAGGCAACATTATTAACACACTCAGAAAGCGGGTTATGCAACATGTTAAACAGGGATGTCGAGCAGGCTGCCGTACGCAGCAACAGAGAGCGGGCGTGGACGTCGTAAATACATTATTTTCCGCACTCCATTCATTTGTGCGTGAACACACGCGATCGACATAGAAGGGGTGAACGACAACGATGACGGCGGGAGAAAACTAAACGATCGGCTCGTAATTGGTGGCGGCCCCTGTAATAATTCCCAAATTCGGTGTCAATCGCGGGGGTAATGTTGGCAAAACTAATCGCGCGCGCGGCTGGTCTTTTACGGCCGGTCTGGAAAGAGTGGGGCTGCCGCCGAGAGATAGAACGAGAGAGAAAGAGAGAGAGAGAGAGAGCGATTGGGCAGGCGCCGTGGGTATTTTTCGCACCCGAAGGACTGCCGCTGGAGCATTTCCGAGGCCGAGCCACACGAGCAGAAGCTACACCCGCAGGAAACAGACGAATTGTGGAAGTGAGTGTGTGTGCACCGAGATGCGGCTAAGTGGGCCCCAGATGCACCGCAGCTCAGCCCGCACACGGTGAGTAGGGGCCGCGGGGCTCCAGGGGGCGGCCGCCGCGCTGCTTCTTCAGCCTTTTCCACAGGCGGGATTCTGGCGCTTTGTGCGAATTCGGAGCACTCGAGCCGAGTGCGGCCGCCTGAAAGACGCTGCGAAATTTTTTGTTTCGCCCTCATCGCTTTGTTCGGGCCAAAAGGGTTACGCTCTGCCTTTTTGTATCGCTAGCGCCGCTAATTTTTGCGCTTTTACTTGCATGAGAGAAAGAAATAAGGAGAGAGTAAAAGAGCAGAGGCAGACAAGACGTCGCCTCCACAATGAAACAGGCCCATCTTCTTAATTTGCAAGCGTTGCGAAAACAGAGCAAATCGATGACTCGTCCTTCTCTCTGCCGACGCACTTTTATCAAATTAATTCAGAGTGATAGCTTTCAATGTCCGAATTATTTCACTCAAACAAGAGGCGTGGTGGCTTTTCGAAATTACACCCCATTTTCAGATAACGGTTCCCCAGAGAAGCAATATGAAATGAGACACACCCTGTTGCATTTGTCACGAAATTATACACAGGGCCTGCCGTTGCAAAAGGTCGTAGCCATGCAAATTCGCCTCATCCCACATACTCTCCCTCGTCCACCCCCGTGCGATAATAACATTCTTCAACAGTTGGATTTGCATTGACTCCATTGATCCGAGCCCCTGGCGATTTTTTATTTATTTTTTATTTTATTCTGGCGTTTCCCTCGACATTGTCACCCTAACCCTATGGCATACGGTCGAGGATTTCACTTAAGGATTTTATTTTGGCCTTTTTTCTGCCGTTGTCGAGGGCAGCAGGATAGCGGTGGCGGACCTGCGTGCCTAGGAGGCGCACTCCGCTGCCTCCCCGCGCGCCAATCGCACCCCGCAGACCCGCCTGCCAGCCGCGTGGGATCCCTGAAGCAACCCCCGCGGGGACCCGGTGGGGGCCACGTTGGAGTGGATTCGCGGCGGCTGTATCGCGGATATCTGCTTCCTCGGCGGCGGAATTCAATTAGGATGTTGACGTTGGACGGAGAACGCCTCTTTGCAAACACCATAAAATCGATGTCGGGCGCATCGGCGCGGCGGCCGAGCACCCCTTCGCGCTCCGTGCAGCCTCCCCTCGCATCTCGCAACCCCGAACAGCAAGAGAGTGTGCCCGCTCGTCCGTCCGCCTGCAACAAGACAAATTGAGAGCCCATTACTCATCGCGGCGCCCATGCAGCCCGCTTTTTGTGCCACCGCCGCACCTTTTGCCCGAATTTGCCTGCTCACTGGCTGCAGCCTACTGATGGGCCGTGCGATTCATGCAAAAAGCCGCCCGCTTTTTCCTCAAATTGCGCTCGGCTAGCTGCGGCACTGATTTGTGAAGGTACGCTTCGGCTTCTTTGCTAGAGCCGGTTTTTGCTCCTCATCCTAAACACAATTTTCAATAAGTGGATTCGCCTTCTACCTCGCACTGCCATGTTTTGTGCTAGTGGCTAGCTGTTCACCTGTCCGTTACAAAATTTATTCCCTCTTTTTCAAAATCTCAAACTAACTCTGTAGCATTCCAGTTTTGTTAAATTATATCGCGTAATTTTTAACAATTCAATTTTTAGCAAAGCAGAGTGTTGGTGATAAAATGAATCAGAATATTAATAAAGTATCGATTAATTAAAGTCATTAAATGTAACTTGCTAATTAAAATGCTAAACATCGTGACAAAATTTTCTGAATAAAATGCCAATATGCCTAAATCTTTTGAAAAAAAAATTATTTAATCAGCAAGCCAAAAGTTCAATAAAAAATGTTATAATAGATACATTAAGCTAACACAAATATACCTTAAAAATGTGATATACGCTTCAAAAATACATATTATCAAAATTAGCTAATATTTTATGCGGACTATATAGACCGAAATCTGCATTTCAGCTTCACAGCCCACATAAACACAAGGATAAAAATAAACAAGTTAAACGTGCATGTATAAAATATCGACTATTTTACTGCCTGCTGATTTTATTATTTCTGGTTTGAAACTAAAATACACGCGAAAACTTGTGAAAGTGTTCAGGATCCCCCTGCTAGTTTACTAAAACAACAAAAAGGCCGTCTATTTTATTTATTTACGCCGCGGACAAATATCAGCAGCAGCTGTGGAGTAGAGGTGATCTGCTCCATCAGAAATTGACCTTGACCGTGTGTCAGCAGGACGGTGAATTTATAAAATAAATCGGAGCCGAGACCAGCCAGCGGGCGGCTGTGCGCCGGACGAAAAAAAAATATTTTTGACGCCCTGCGCGCTTTATCTCGCCATCGAAAATCGCTTCGTGAAATCTGCAAGCACGTCGTTTTCAGCCTATAAATTCTTGAACGGGATCCAAAGCAGCGTGGAAACTATTTTTGGCCTCAATGTGGCGTGGAATGAATGTCCAGCCAGCATTTGATGTGTTTCCAAAGGCAGTTTCTTGGGAAAACAAAGACCTTTCGTCGGATCTGTGCCACGGCTCGGGTGGTTTGATTAGAGAATTCACAGCCGCTGCCACCGCTCTCTTGGCAAATCATTAGCGAAATGAGAACTCGTGACGACTGCTGCCGCTGCGACAGTTCTCGTGCCATTTAATGGGCCCAGATTTCTCCCTCGCTAAATCGTCCCCAACACAATCAACCTTAATGTTAATGACGCGTATTCAACTTGTGCACTTTCTGATCGCAGGACAATCAAATTCTCTCTTTGCTTACGGCAGATTCATGCAAATTTGATCATTAAAAGTTTTGGAGGAAAGCAATTTTGAGCTGGCAGTAAACGACAGCTGGTTTGTTTTGAGCACAGCAATCTTACACAAACGGCGTTTAGATGGCAACATAGATAAAAACAGCTTTCTGATATTTCAGAAATGAAAAAATTTACTGTTATTTTATTGAAATTTTAATGGGCATGATGAGTTTTGTTAAGTAAATGTTTCAGCAACAACCAGTAAGGACGGATTATGAGACTGAATAAAACAATAATTATTTGCAATTATTGATACTTTTTATGTTAAAAGTTCCTTCGCTTCGGTTCATCAATAGGTTCTAAAATTCAATGCTGAAAGAAAGTTACGACTTGTAGATTGATTCGATAATAAATAAATAAATCAAAACATCAGCTCTTCGCGCTCCATTCCATGTTACACTACTCGATCTTGTCAGGAAATCGTTGTTAAACATCTATAGTGCTTTTTCAATTCTAAAAGCAGAGAAATTCGACTTTTAAAATAAAGATGAAAGCTTATTGTATCACAATATATTAAAATCTATGATTGTAATAAACTGTCACCATATTTATTCCACTGGCTACAGGCAAGCTGAAGCTCTATCTCTCCCCAACTAGCTTTTTTCTACTTTGCTGCGACGTCTATTTTGAGCCGCTGGAACGATAGTTGGCCGTGTGTACATACACTCGCTCGCACACACACACACACACACACGCAGCGAGAGTGCAATATATGAAATCTCACTCGGCAGACCCATTACCAGGGACAGATTGTTTGTGCTCCAGCACTTTCTCTCGGCGCCGGACGAATTGTCTCCCGTCGTCGAATTGACCATCCTGTCCCCCATTCATACATTCGTTCTCACTCGTTTCCATTTTTGCCCCAGCGAATTTCCTCCGCTAATGCGAGGATTTGCGAATAATTTCCTGCAGCGCGCGCTCGGCTGCTTCCTGCGCTAAATGGAATATATGTATTCGCGCGCGAGCTCTATAATTTCAAGTGGCAAGAAAGCTCTCTGTCTTTGGCGCCCGGAGAACCACTACTAGAACAGGAAATTTTGTTTCTTCCTCTGCTGGCGAGAGAGAACGGCGCGAGCTTCCAATTTTTTTTCTATCCCGAGCAGACTACTTTTAGAGCAGCGCAATTCCGTCCCGCAATTATTGGCCGCATTTTTGACAGGGTGTTGAAATTATTTACAGAGTGCGTCCCTTTCTAGTAAGTTTCATCTGTTGGCTTAGCCAAAATTAAATCTTTCCTTTTGCAACAGTTGCGCATTGTATAGCATTCTGTAGCCGTTTTCATGAATTAGAAGCAGGCTTATGTGAGTCTCTAGAAAAATTCATACACATACCAGATAGAAACAGCAGCTTTTGATAATTAATTCAGCTTCCTGTGTCACATCTTTGCTGGGATAATTTCTCTGGATATTTTGGTCTAGAACATTTAAATAAGTTATTTCAGTGATTGACTTTGATGAAAAATAATATTTATCTATAACCATTGTTTTCCAGGAAATATCGTCAATCCAATCGATTCATTTGCCGATTTTAAATTATCTGTGTTTTAACAGGGTCTGCTTGAAAATATTAAATAATGGTTAACACTTGTTTTTACTTAGCTACATATTTCATATATGCTTATACATACATATTGTTTAGCACCAGGAAAATAGATTGTTAAACACATAAAAGCGCAGAACCACAGATACGGACATAAAGCCGTGGCGTTGTTGAAAACGTGTCTCAAAATAGCCGCCAAGCACTTTAAAATCCACGAATAATTTTCCTCTACAATTGCGTCAGGGAGGGAAACACAACCCACAAACTGGAGGGAGGATTTAGCAAATGTAATAAAAAATTTCTTGATTCTTCCAGTTGCGGCTCGATTTGGCGCTGAAGTGAAGGCCTACGTTTAGGAATGTCTTGGGGCCCAGGTGGAACTTTTCTGCTGCCTCTCCTGGCACTCATTTCAACTTCAAAGGCTTTGCAACTCTCGACGCAGCAAACTTGTGAGTCTCACCGATTCAATTTGTCGTCTCGCGCGCGCTAAACTGATCCTCTTAGAAATTTCTGTGCGAAACATAGCTTCCTTTGCAGCATGCGCTCTCGTATTGAAAAAGCAATCAAAACTTTTTTCTGTCAGCAGTTTCGGCAGCTGAGGAGGCACTCGAGTCTGCTCTGGACACGCTGACCATCAAGAGCTACTTATGCGGACAGACAGCCGAGCCATTCGACCATCCCCACCTGCTGCACAATGCTTCCCCTGCGCTCATCCAACCACACCTGCAGGTGACACATAATGACAAAACGATTTTTCTTTTTTGTATTGTTTTCTCTCTTTATTCCAAAAATTATTTTTACTACCTTTAATAAATTCAGTTCAAAATTTATTTATAAAGCGATATGAATTTTCTTTTTCCGTTTGACCTAAGATCTCAGCTGCTTTAACTCAACCAATCAAAAGTTCTAGAAATCAGCATTTTCATTTCATGAAATAATTTCTTTCGAACTGAATTCTTAAGATTATATTTTTGCTAGTTATTATGGAGTGCATAAATAAGTATACATAAAATGTGAATAAGGTGAATAAAGCAATGCTCTCTGACTCAAAGTCCCGATCCCAAAATGTCAAAAAAGCACTCTAGTGTGGTCCTAAAACACATAATCTAAATTGGTTATTAAATATTTTATATATTATTCTTCAGTTTCACTCATTTAGGCTAGAAACAACTGACACACAACTGAAATTTGTGCTTTTCTCACTTTGTTGTTCAGACGGCACGCGAAGCAGGCGCTTTACTCTCTGTGTTGCCCCCTGACGTGGGTCCCAAGGGGTTAGGTCTGCTGTGGCGCACCCTGCGCACTCCTCGCACCCCCGCCTCACCACTAGGCCTCGTATTTCTCGACACTTCCAAAAGTATTATAAATTAGCTCATAGCAGGAGCGTCTCTCACAAAATTTTTAATTGCCTCTCAAAGAGATTTATGGGTGTCGCGTTGCTGCTGTGCTGCGCGCCTTGCTAGCTTTTTTCAATACAATTTGTTGTTGTGTGCGCCTAATTGGGACGGTAATTCAACCGGTCACATTTCGCACGCAGAGCCAGTGTTGCTGATGAATGACTCTGGCCTGGAACTCGCCGCCAACAACAACACCATCGCCCAGCGGTTCGCGCACCTGGCTGCCGCCCTCGAAGCACCCTTTAACTCTTCCGGCCCGATCTGGAGCCGGCCCTTCTGGGACTGTGATGGCTCCCAGTCCCAGTGGGTTTTGGCCGCCATCTTCCCTGTATCTGGCAGGTACGTTGGCGTTGGCGCATGTCGCCCTATACTTTGTTTATGCAAATGCTAAACCCCCGAGGCGATAGTAAGGCCATAATTTGAAGAAGATCTTTAAAATATAATAATATATTATAAATACTTTATTTTTAGAGTCTTCATAAAAATGTCCAGAGATTACATATTTTATTTTTAAAATGAACGGAAACCACTTTGATAAAAGAAATCACGTCCTGAAAGGTACTTAGAACACAGCCAAATAATTACATACACACATTTCAAGTAAATATTATAGCAACTAAATAGTTTTAAAAAAGTGATGATGTTTCACATTTTTCAAAAAATGCTATGCTGTGTTTTTTTTTATTTGCTCTCCTCGCTATCTTTGTTCAAATTTATAGAGTAGAATAAATTAACTAAGAGCGTGGCGTTCAATTGATCACTATCCCTTTTCCATCGCTCACCAATTTTTATCTAACTTCTTGGTCATTCGTTCACGTTTCGGGTACAACATTGACTTAACGCTTGCCTCGCATTTTGTTTCAGAGGTTCTTTGTCCTTACTACTGCCTCTCAAGTACTTGGATATCGATCAGTGTGACGATGGAAATGATTCGCTGTTTAAGGCAACCCATAAGTGCGACCCAGCCACATCCACGGTGAGTGCTGCTAATTTTAATTCCTCGGGCTCGCTCGCTCTCCTTGCCATGATCCCTGCATAGATAATTCACTCTCCGGCCTGGCTGCCGGCGCTCCCTCATACTCGACGCCAGCGTGTAGATCCATTAAAAATGTGTGTCAATAACCATCCACCTCTCGGTGTTGTGCGGAGTCGATCATTTTCCGGCAGGAAAAGTGCACCCCTTCGTTTATCGATATCGAATTTCCATTAAACATCGAGAGAAATTATTTTTGAGCCGCGAGAAAATCGCACTCGCTACTATTTCATGCCAAAATTTAATGTTGCCCACCATACCTCATCGATCGACAGCACTTCACATTTAAATCAGATTATGAATGAAATTTCCGTGCTCTGCTGGCAGTATATTTTCATAACAGTTCTGTGAGGTACATTTTTTTACACAAACAATCAAGTTTGTGAGATGCAATATTTTCTCGTCAGACAGTAAAAAATATAGATTGATGTTAGATATGAGATACATACGGCTGGTAGGTTCAGCCAACGCCACTTATGGCATTGAAAATCTAAAATAAGTGTCAAAGAAGTGCAAAATTTGTATCAACACTTGTTCAACAAAAAAATATGGCATTTAATTTGTTTGGCAATATTCAAACGACAGATTCCCAAACCTAGAAATGAAAATCGAGTTGATCTTTATTTCCCTGCATAATATTTGTCGTTATAAACAAATTTTTCGTTTTATCTTACTCAAATAGGTCACGTAATAAGCACGGTATATGCATATTTTCAGTGCATCTTTGTGCCAGGCAAAGGGTTTTGTTCAGGCAGCTACTCCTGCCGCTGCATCGAAGGCTTCTTTGATCCAGATGGTCCCGACAACTGGACGGGCACACTTGCGAGCACTGAAGTTCCGTTGGGGCCCCGTACGTGCGTGCGATGCCCTGATGAGTGCCAGCCGTGCAAGGATGGCCTATGCGAAGCACAGCTACAGCCGACCCTGCGTGTCACGCTGCTCGCCACCCAGGCCGTCTGCATGGCAATCACTCTGATCGTATCAATCACCCTCTTTAGGAACAGAAAAAGAAAGGTCAGTTGAATGAACTAAAAAAAACCGATAGTTCTATTGAACTTGGTGCTAAATAGAGCTAGAGTCTATAGAGAACGAATATTCTAAAATTAATGCTATAGACGCTCCAAATTTGTCAATTATACACTGAATAATAAATTTTGCTGTACACACACACGATTAAAATATATCAGTTTTCCACAATATCTTATAGCGAACCATAACAATTGGAAGTGAAAACTCAGCTGTGATGAAATACCTACGGCAAACTTTTGTCAATTAATAAATTCTGTTGCTGGCAGACATCAATTACATAATTTTAGTACCTATGCAATCCTGTTTGCTAGTGAAATTAAATAAGTCACGGCATATAATTACCATTTAAAACATTTTATCCCTCAAATTAGCTTTATCCGTCAAATTCCTGAAAGTTGCAAGCAATTTAGGAAATAATTATTTAATGTTATTTTCCTCCAGCCAATCTCATCAAGTATGTGGACCATGTTGGAAACGATTTTGTTTGGTACTTTTCTGCTATATGCGGCAGTAAGTATTTGTGAAAACTTGAAAAGAGATAGCGAGTACAACGAATTAAATTTTGCAGGTTTTGGTGCGTTTCTTCAATCCATCAGTTGAATTTTGTCTACTTGAAACCTGGTGCCGGGAGTTCGGTTTCGTTATCTGCTACGGGGCAATCATTCTTAAGCTATACAAGTGAGTGCGTCTATTTTATTCAATATCCACTTTGTGCATGGAACTTTGCTCAACTCTCGCAGGATTTTAATTGAATTCCGCACGCGGAAGGCGCATCGTTGGGTGGTCAGAGATAAGGATCTGCTCAAGTACTTAACAGCTATGGTGCTGATTGCTTTTGTTTATTTGGCTGGCCACACAGCCACCGCACTTCACACCCTGCAGGAAAGGCCTGGTGCGTTGATGACCAGAGGACGCACTCTTCAGGTAGTCTACAAATCCCCAAATTATATCAATTTTGTATCAAAAATTATCTTTTGGTCACCCAGGGCGTCTCTTTCCCGACATGCAAACCCCTTTGGTGGGAGTTGGTGACGCAGGCCGGCGAGCTGGGCCTGTTAGTTTTCGGCCTACACCTCAGCATAGCAAGCAGGAACGCATTCACGCAATACCGCGAGCGAGAGTTCCTGTGCGCGGCCCTGGTGGTCGAGCTCCTGGTCAGCGGGCCCTTTTACGTACTAAGGGCTCTCGCTTGGCCACACCTGCACCCTGACATGGCCTTCTCCGCCTACGTGGCCCGCTCCCAATTAACCAACTCCATCGTCCTGCTGCTCATTTTTGTTCCAAAGGTAGGTTTAAACATTTTAAATTACTTTCAACTGAACTGCTACGGGAGCATCAGCAGGGACTAAAATGTTCATTGGCGGCTACTTGAAATTTTTAAGATCCAAACAATACCTATATTCACGAGACGTGATTTTGCAGTTTTAACTGTTAATTTGTATTTCAGTGGTGGTACTGCCACTTGGCCGCCAAGCAAAAGCCAAACACGCGGCCGTACCCACTGCTTGGTGAGGTTCCGGCACCAGCCAGTCCGGCACTGGGCGCCTGCGTGGACGCCGACTTCGCGGAGGTCAGCCTGGCTGACATGAATCCAGATGACATTCGGGTGAGTAGCTCGCGAGCTCTGAAATATGCACGGCACTAATTCTGAAAAAGGAAATGTACCAGGCGGAGCTGAAGCGACTTTACACTCAACTGGAGGTGCTCAAAAATAAAACTATCCGTTACGACAACCCTCACATTTCCAAGCGACGCGGAGGGCGCAAGGTAGCGCACAGGCGCTTCTCCCTTCAGGTACAACACAGACAAAATTACCTGCTGACTTTTGACTGATTCTTGATTTTCTGTGCTTTCTAATCGTGCTAACAGAAGAAAGGCAGTCGTGAAAAGGTAAAACAGCATGCGGACACATGATAAAACTGGGCATTGGGAGGACTTGATGCAGAAGTAGTTTGTTCTGTAGCTTAACTGGTGCTATAGTTTAACAGACCACCATTGAAGTGAGAATTGTTTTTGTAGTGAAGTCTTAATTTTATTTTTATTTTTTTTATTTGTGGCTTTTCCCTAAATTGATAATAACAAGTTTGATTTAAAGTAAAATTAATAAAAAGTTTCTTAAAAAATATAGTCACAAAATTTAATGACACTCACAATAATCTTAAGCAAAAATTCTTCCATCGTGCGCAAGTTAAAAAACATCTTAGCCAAAATTATTGATTCCTCGTGCATCGCTAAAAATGAATCCTTATTAGGCTCTGCATCACCGGCAGAAGTCGTCCAAGCATCACGGTCATCATGAAAACGAGGACGGGGCTGAAGTTTCGCGCACGCCCGAGGACTCGGTGTGCAGTATTGAAGGCCCTAGTGCAATCTACAACGACGGGCCTTCAGTGGCCTACAGCGAGCACGGCCGCAAATGAGCGAAAGGCGGCCCCTGAGCCCTTGCAGCCAGGCAAATGCCAGATATTTTGCCCAAAATCTTGAATATCAGACCAAGACTGTTTTATGGAGGTTGGAGCTAATTGAGAATTTCGCTTCGGTCCACTGGAAAGCTGTTAACACAAGTGGACGTTTGTTTATTATTTGATCTCACCACGTTCGATTGTAAAAGAAGTCACCATAATTTTGGCAAAATATCCGGCTGGTTCAGGCACTGCACTGCAGGGCGCAGAATGTGCTTAAATCCAATGTTAGAAAGCAGCTTGGACCAAAGATTGTATTAGACAATAGATAGGTTACTAGAATATAAGGTCCTCATCTCGATCAATGTTTGACCGCAGGGTTGCCGCGAGCATTTACTAATTACAGACAAGCTAAGAGAGAAACTAACCCGCCACTAATTTATATAAAATATTAAATGAAGAAAATATATATTCAAGTGTGTTCAGCCCCCTCAAAGGATGTATGCAATCTTCGCGACAAAGTTGACAAACGTCAACAAAAAATAAATCGAGGATTGAATGAAAATAAACGGTTTTAAAAAATCTCCCTGGCAATGCATCTCTCAAATCAATTGCTGTCTGGATGAGAGTGTTCTTACAGAGTGAAAGGGATAAACGCGCTGCAGATAAACCGCGAAACAAGTTAACGCATTTATTATATCTGATATATTATGTAATTTTGCGTGTTCTCTGCTAATTTATTAAGCACACAAATTTTCATATAAACACGGAAGTGCAAAATGTATTTTAAAATATCAGTTTTCTTGTATCGACAATGGGTATTTTCTGTGCTTTTGATTTGGCGCCATGCAAGCGCACTCAGCAAATAATGAAGAAATATTTGTGTACCTCTGGGGTGGATTTTTAATATACACAACGCATAAATAGCCATCAACATGTGATAATGTTGGAATGAAAGTGAAAACACTGAAAATGTTTCACTAAAGTGCAAATGTGAGAGATCGATGAGAAAATATTAAACATATTATATTATGTTGACACGCCTGATAGCAGGATAATGTGTAATAGTTGCGTAATACAAAATAAAGTTCCCTTATTGAAATGTGGAAAGAATAATATAAAGTTGATTTCATTCACTTTTTTCAAACTCATGAAAATTAATTCCTATTATTAGAGAGACTTCTCAAAATTAGGATTCTCCAACGAAGATTTTGTGAAATTAATTTTAAAAATTTAGCAGTTCGTTTATTTTTATTTTTATTGCAATTAAGTAAATATTTTATGGATAGAAGCGGTAAAAGTACAGCATAAATAAAATTGGGATACAGCGATAATAATCTAAGATGATCTATTATACTGTCTGTGCATGCAGGCCCAAGTTCATATATTGACCATCTCATAGTCTTCTTGATACCCCAAAGACAGAAATAAAAAAATAAAATGAATAAAACATTGAAATCCATTGTGATATTGCACAAAAAGTACACAAAAAATTTGTGTTTTTTATTGTGCTTTTATGGATGTGGGATTTAGGTTGTATTCGAGGAAGAGTTGGACATTGTGAGAATAATTTACTATACATAATTTTATTAAAATTTGAAGAGCTAATATAATGTTAAATATAACGCTAACACGTTAATTTCGCGCCAAAATCATTCGAATTGCGAGCATCTTTTGCACACGCCCCTGCCGGCAGAGGCGGTATCAATCAAAGTGAAACATGGCGTGCTTGTTTAGTACGACGTGTTTGTAAATATATTAGAAAACAAGAAAACATCCAGTTTAGCGGGAACAGTCCATACACATAGTCGTTTGCGATTATCTCGTTTGTAACTCTAATACAAAGACCGTCTGCTCGCTACGATGGGAGTTCCGGCTTTCTTCAGGTGGCTGAGCCGCAAATATCCATCGGTGATTGCCGACTGTGTTGAGCAGCAGGTCATAAACCAATAGAATTTTGTTTGCCGTTATCTTTTGCTAAATGTCTTTGCTTTTAGCCCGTCGAAGTCGACGGAGTGATGATCTATCCCAACTCTGCTGAATCAAACCCCAACAACATCGAATTTGACAACCTTTATCTGGATATGAACGGCATCATTCACCCTTGCACTCACCCTGAAAACAAGTATTATTATTAATTACACCGCATTTAAATTGAATTTTGCTGAACTGTTTGCTATAGACCTGCACCCAAGAATGAGGAGGAGATGATGATCGCCATTTTCGAGTGCATTGACCGTCTGTTCCGCATTGTTCGTCCCAGGAAAGTTCTGTACATGGCCATCGATGGAGTGGTTAGTTTATTAAATTATTATGTGATTTAAATTTCTTTAATTCGCCATGGTTTTCCCTTTTAAAGGCTCCCAGGGCCAAGATGAACCAACAGAGGTCCCGTCGTTTCCGTGCCTCTAAGGAAACTGCTGAAAAACTCGAGGAAATCGCAAGAATCCGGGATGATCTGCGAGCCAGGGGAATAAGTTTGCCGCCAGAGAAACCTAAGGGCGAGCACTTTGACAGCAACTGCATCACACCTGTAAGCATTTACTTTTCATAAATATTGAGTGCAGTAATCATTATGGAAATTATATACATCACCCACACATTTTTCACAACTTACTTAGAAATTACAATTTTAGGGAACTCCATTCATGGCGCGTTTATCTGAATGTCTGCACTTCTACATCCATGAAAGATTAAACAGTGATCCTGGTTGGCAAAACATCAAAGTTTTTCTGTCAGATGCGAACGTTCCCGGTGAGGGAGAACACAAGATCATGGATTACATTCGAAAACAGAGAGGTGAGCCTTGAAGAAAAGAATTTAGATTTGTGTTCCTTATGATTAACTCCAATTCATAATTTAGCTCAACCAGATCATGACCCAAACACTCAGCATGTGCTTTGCGGAGCTGACGCAGACTTGATCATGTTGGGTTTAGCTACCCATGAACCTAATTTCACTATCATCAGGGAGGAATTCAAGCCGAATCAGCCTCGTCCTTGTGAAATTTGCGGCCAAGTTGGTATGTCATGAATTTTTTTGCGAAGTGTTAAAGCAAACTTGACTAATGCACACTCTGATGGGAGCTAAATACAGATAGTCGCTATAAATTGACCAGCAATCACACCAAAATCTTCTTTTAGGGATGGGGAATTATCGCTATTTATTTTTTACTACCTTAAGTCAAGTTAAGTGCATGTCTAATAAATTATAGAAAAATGATATGTGAAGAAAATGAGTCAATAGTTTTAACCTTCGAGTTGTGAATAATCCTTAACTTGATTTACAGGGCATGAAGTGAAAGATTGCGCTGGTGTAGGTCATGAGCAGACCAATGATGCAGATATTCCAATTGGGTCGGAGCCAAATTTCATTTTTGTTCGACTCTGTGTGCTGCGGGAATACCTGGAAAAAGAGCTACAGATGCCAAATCTTCCATTCCAATATGACTTGGACAGGGCCATTGACGACTGGGTCTTCATGTGCTTTTTCGTAGGAAACGATTTCTTACCCCACCTGCCGTCATTGGAGATCAGAGAGGGTGCCATTGATAGACTGGTTACTCTTTACAAGAAGGCCGTTTACAAAACTGGGGTAGGTTTTCGATGTGAAACCTCATACTTTCCAACAAGTCATGTCCAATAATCAGGGCTGGCTAACAGACAGCGGAAATGTGTCTTTGGAACGCGTACAGCTGATCATGACAGAGTTGGGCGAAGCAGAAGACAGCATTTTCAAAAAGAGACAGGAGACGGATAAGTATTTCCGGGAAAGGAACAAGAAGAACAGAAGGAGAGAACGGATGACAAGAAGTTTCCAAAGACCATCAAGGGGCCAGTTCGCACCACAGGTTTGTAGATCAGATCTTCAAATTAGAGTGAATCTTAATGGAAATTTCTAGGCTCTTGGAAGGAATCAACATGTGAATCCAGTACAAAATGCCAGGCAAGAAGCATATCAAATGAGAATGCAGGGGGTTTCTGCTGCTGAACGACAAGTTCGAGGTGTTGATCCGAATGCTGCTCTCAATTCAATGCTGCGTCCAGAGGTAAAATTTGTTTTATCTATAGCAAATTAATAGGGTGTGTTACTTTTTTGTCAGGCCAGTACGATGTTTTGTTAGCCTGTTTTAGCAGTGTGTGCCTAACTTTTTATGTTAGGTCTTGGTTATTAAAATTAAAATTTTGGAAGAATGTAATAGCTGGTGAATTCCAAAAATTATTGCTTACACACAACACATAAATCAAATGCAAAAATTGAGTTAAGCTAGTCTCTAATCTTGATTCAACATTCAACTCAATTTTGTCTCGCTTATTAACTATTACAACCATCAGAATTTAGTAGTAAGAAATTTCCAGCGCAAAAGATAATGTGCAAATATTTGGATGGAATCAAAGCTCTGAGACCTCTGAGTATCTGTGATTCAAAAAATCCCACAATTCTGAAAATTAAATGTTGTGGTCTAAAATCATTTGAATTATGTTATATTTCATCAGAGTCTATTGCCTTGCTTTGCTGTTTTCCTCATGCAATGCTTTCTCTAGGGCCAAGGTAATCAGGCGCAGGGTCAGTGGGGTCAAAGGGGAAACCAGGATCGCAATGACGAAGACTCAAATTCTGAGCCAGAGCCTGATGATGAAGTGAGGCTGTGGGAGGACGGTTTCAAAGATCGCTACTACTCCTCAAAGTTTGGCGTTGAAGTGTCAAACATTGCGTTCAGATATAAACTTGGACTAGAGTATGTCCTTGGACTGTGCTGGGTTCTCAAATATTACTACCAGGTGAATTAATTGTTAGTGTTTAGTTAATTTTGTTTGACCACTTTCCTGCTATCAGGGGTGCGCTTCCTGGAAGTGGTATTTTCCACACCACTACGCACCTTTTGCCTCAGATTTTGTCAACATTACTGCTCTCAACAAGGAATTTGAGATGGGAACTCAACCGGTAAGTAACTGCTCTACATTATTTGTGGAAAATTTTGCTTGAATTAAGAATGCTTTTGGAGACTGCTAAAGTAGTAGTAAAGATTTCAAAATTGGCATACCCGCAACTGTTCATTATTTACAGTTCAGGCCACTGGAGCAGTTGATGGGAGTGTTCCCAGCAGCCAGCAGTTCCCATGTTCCTGAACCATGGGCTGAGCTGATGAGTGACCCTGTAAGAAGTAATGTCTATTTACCTACTTCAAAACTCATTTTTATGTTCTTAGCATTCAGAAATCATAGATTTCTACCCAACTGACTTCAAAATTGATTTGAATGGCAAAAAGTTTGCATGGCAAGGAGTGGCATTGCTGCCTTTTGTCGATGAAGCTAGGTTATTCCACGCACTTGAGCCCTATTACGAAAAGCTGACTAAAGAAGAAGGTAGTGTTCATTTTTACGCAATACTCTAAAATCTGTACTATCACATGCGCTAAATACATATTAAAATGGAACTTTCATTTCAGTAAAGAGGAACGTGAGAGGAGATGACAGGCTCTATGTTAGCAACTACCACCCTCATTCAAATTTCCTCAATATTTTATATGAATCGGACAATTTTGATCAGGAGTTTGAGCGTGTCATTGAGGGCGTAAAAGGAAGGCTACTTTTAGCACGGGACCGAGTCAGCTATGGAGGGTAAGCTAATGTCCTAACTGAAATCAACTGATTGGTAACCAGTCTCTAATTCACAGGGCATTGCGCTCTCCATTGAGATCTTTGACAAATGTTACAGGCAACAGTGTCGTTTGGTAAGCTGATTAAAATCCTTCCAAGAGAGTGTGCCATAAATAATTTCATTTAGTGTTCGCTTCCGGGACCCTGCTTATGATGACAAATTCATTTTCCCAGCAAGGAGACTGCCAGGTGCAATGTAAGAGAGTAATTTAGAAATCAAATATTTGTAAATCACAAAGTAATTTAAGTCATTCATTTTTTTCTTCTTGTTGACATTTAACTTCTGATGCTCAAATTCTTTTAAAGCATATTAAGCTAAAGCCACTTCTATCTTTGCAGATATTCTATTATTAAAATCTTGTAATCTTCAAGTACCGAGGAGACTGGGTCGATTCCGCCCTAAAATGCAATTTTTTCCTTAAATATGTTCACTATTGTGATGTTTACATGGACCACCAGTCTAAAGTTTTCAATCTATAATTTGTTTCAAGTAAAACATTGGACAAATTTGTTAGGAAAACTTTAAAATTATTTTAAAAATAATATTTTTGCTCAATCGTGGTGATTGTTAGTATTATAGACTCTTCTTAATGATGAGATGAATTGAATGTTGGGTCCATTTTGACTTTCTGGGATTCTCAGAGATTTTTCTATTGAAGTCATGTTATAAGACAAGTTTGTCGTTGTTTTATTTGTTAAAATTATAATTAATTTACACATATTCTTTAAGGTTACAAAATTTGTATTATTTTCCACACATAAAAAATTACAATTTTATTTTATTTTTCGAAGATACAATTCAATCATACAAAAGCATGATTTTTCTCGAAAATTTTAATATTGTTCGATTTGACTCATCAAGAAGACCCAAAAATTACACCAAATTTCATCATGATTAGATGAAAATTACCTATTTTCATGTGTATTTAACATAGGAATCCAATAAGGTTTAAAACCTATGTTCGACTTTGTAACAACTTGAAAATGATCCTAGATTGAAGGGTTTTAGGTCATTTTCATCAAATTTCCTGAAAGTTTGCACAGTTCAGATTAAAAAATGTATTTAATAGCAGAACGTAGTCAGAGTTCCCTTGTTAGCGCTAATTCTTCGCATGTCAATTTTGAGCCATTTACCTTAAAGTGCAAGAAGCTAATGTTTTGGTATATAAATTGCAGTAATTTATTTTTGCTGTTAATGCTAAAAGAACTAGTTGCAATTTGCATTTTAAACGCAAAATCATTAAAAGATTAAATTTCATTTTTTTACTTGTTTCAGAGATCCACCCCGGGTACTGAAACCAGAAGACTACGACCCGAACAGAGGCCAGTGGAGACCTCAGATTGGCATGGCTCCACCGTCCCACAAGGTGGCTGTAAACGAGGCTGGCTTCAGAATGATACGGTATAAACGCATGATTTCTCCTTAATTTGCTTAACTTACATTTGAGTCAATATCTTCAGTCATGGTGCCGGCAATTACAATCAGCGCGGTAGTTACAACCACAATCCTAACAATGGATACAACTCGCAATCAGCAAGAGGCCACATACCTGATGTCTTAGGTGAGTACAGAAATTCAATTATTGTCCCGCGCCTTGGGAAGCAGCGAACAGGGACAAAAAGTGAGTGAGAGAAGAAATAAAGAAAGGCAGGCAGCGGTGGTGGTGGCTTTGCTTGTTTGTGAGGTATTTGTTGGTCGTAATTAAAAGTTGAATAGCTGCCTCTTGAGCCTGCCAACTCCTGATGATGGCCACAGGCAGTCTCTTTGACTCTGAGCATCTCTTGTACATTGTTTTCCGCCCGAGGCGGCAGCCAACTCCGACTGCTGCACCCACTGAAGGCTCTTTCTTTTTCATCCTCTCGACTGGCTGCTTCTTGGCCCCAGATTGCACCCAATTTAACGCTTCACTAGATTAAGAAGTCGCGGAAAAGGCCGTTAGCCTTTCGAACAAGCGGATTATGTCATCTTAGATTTCAAAATCATCTGCAGCGTGACAATAACAGTCTAGAACGGTGAAAAGTCTCATATGTGTGGTTTGGAACGTCTCTTCAACATTGCTGGGGATTGTAATCAGGAGGGAAATTTATTTGATCGCCAGAGCCCAGGGGGTGGTTCGACCGGCAGCAGGGGAGGGTGCAAAAATAACGATCAAAAAGTGCTTATCAATTTTGAGAGCTATGCTCGCTCCCCCAACTGTGCTGGTGGAAAAGATTCTCAAGTGGTCCATGCAGCTGAATTGTCAAACTTTATAAGGGGAAACAGATGTAATGTAGGCAACCAACGACTGAGCCAGCCAACCACCCCCCTAGGCACAAAGGAAGGGAGGGTGGGTTTTGCGCCGAAATGTGATGTTTATGAGCGGACTGAATTAATTCTGTTTGGGGGCGGGCGCGCGAGCGGGTGTTTATTGGGGGCGCGCCGATTGAGTCAATTGAATCAACCCCGCACTGCCGCCGCCGCTCGAACGCATCCCCTAAATTGGCTGGCCAGCGCTAATGCCGCGTAATTGCTGCACTTTGTCGCTCTGCCGGACACTATTTATTCGCCGACAAATGAGATTTAGCGTGCAGTTGACAACCGGTCACTCAAAGGGGAGAACAAACACCGAACTGACCCTTGTTTTAATTTAAATTGGTTTGCCTCTGCCGTGTGCAAACATACGTCGCATTCGAGGGAAGAAAATCAAATTTGGCGCTTGGCCTGGGGAATCGCTTTGGCTAAAAATTGCTATTTGCTTTTCCCTTAGCAGTAGAGCTCAATTTATCGAATTCGAAATAATATTTCAACGAAAATACCAGCCCGTTGGCTCGCATTGTCGGGTGTCAAAGCAACGGGAGATATTTGAGCATTTCTGGGATGTATCACTGGCTCCCTATTAATGTCAAAGATGGCAAAAAGTGGTTAGTTTCGTGACTCGAAATGCTCAAATAGCTCAACGGGCTGAAAGGCGTACCGGCACTGACTCGCCTCTTGCTGGCTTTTGCACCTCTTCAGCAGCTTTAAGGTCAAATATCTTTTTAAAAAGTTTTTTACCAAAGGCTCTGCCGCATTTTGATTCTAGCAATCCTATAACATAGTCAAAAGTATAAATGTAGAGAACGTGACGGGGAATCTTTCGCGTTGGAATCGACGACGAGCTGATTAGCCGTGAACGAGCACGTCCCGAAATAAAACGACGAACACATATATACACATATATTCAGTCATTCTGGCTGACTACGCCCGGGACAGGAGGAGTCGGTGATGAATATTCAAACGGGCGCACGCATTCAAGTCGCAAGTGGCGCACTGCTGCTGCTGCCGCCACCACCGCCGTCGTCAATAAATTCAAAAGCGTAAATAAACATGCGCGTTGGCAAATTGGAAAATTATGCCAGGAGCATCTCTCACGTAAATTCACGTCTCTCCTTTTTCTCTCTCATTCGGCTCTAAAAGGGGCAATTACAACAACTCGCTCAGCCAAGCAGCCGGAGAGAATTTGAATTGCGAAAAAGCAGAGGATTTACTCCACTTCTTATCAATAAGGTTATTTTAAGAGTTTTACAATCAAGCGCCTGCCGCTGGAGCAGAGATATCTCCTTCAACGATTGAGTGAGTGAGTTGGCGGTGCATACAAGAGCGCTTGTAATGATTCTCTCTCTTTCTGCGCTCAAGAGAACCCTTACGAGTGTTATTTGATATAAAAAGAGCCAACGAGACGCAGCAGCCCTCGCTTGCACGAGCCGCTTTTGCATTTGCAGATTAAATAGCGTGGCTGTTTGCAAAAGTATACGCGTACGCACGCATTAATTTGCCCTCTCGGTTATGTATTCATCGTGCAATCGTAATAAGCCGCTGAAAAGTCTGCTAATCCCGACTCTAATCTGCTTAGCTTTGTTCGAGTCGGCTCAAGATTGCAGCTTTTTGCAACTTAAGTGAGCTGAAAAATTCAAGGGAGCTAAAAGCTAAAAAAATAATCGGGAAAATTGAGTTAGTTTACTGCATAACTCTGCAATTTTAGCATTTTTTCCCTCTGATTTTCATGACTCGAAACCAATGAAATAATTTGTTTTCTTGTACAAAACCATCTCTAACGTACGAGAACTAATTTATGTAAAAACTATTTCCTCCAGTAAATGCTGTTACCCTTCTTGAAGTTTAAAGAGCCTCCGCTCTGCAGAAATCCATTTGATTCTCGTACCGGGAGAGTGAGCGGGCGCGTTCTAGAGAGCATAATGAAAAGCTGTTTGATGGGCTGTGATATCATTATTCCGCGAGTCTGGCTCGATCCGATTCAACTTCCTGTGTGTATATGTGTGCGTTAACCATCAATAGGTAAACAGTCTTTTATGCGTCTAGCCGGAGGAGCGTGATAATTTCAGATTACGCCGAATGTTTATTCCACGCCGTCGGTTTTCCTGATCTGATATGAAGCGAGCGAGCGCGTATAGGGGATTCTTTGAATAAAGTACGCTCTTTCGCTCCACAATGCAACTCAAACAAATTGTGTGTGATGCTAAATGGGCCTGTTTATATGGGAGACAAGATCGAATGAGCTTTAAATTGCCTCCTCGCTGGGTTTTCCTCGCGATTCTGGCGCAGCGATAAGGATAATTTATATCTGCGATTTAGATCTCCATCGGGAAACGTGGCGAAAGCGCTACTAGTTGCTTGTTGTCACATAAACTTGGTTTTCTAAATTGAAGCCAGATGAAAATGATAAATGAAATAATTTCACAAAGAAAATTATATAAAATATCACTTTCATTAAATTTAGGCAATGAAGTTGAGTAACAATAATTTTACAATGACAAATAGCTCGCAAAACCTGCGCATTCAATTTGCGAGCATATTAAATCTGCCTAGTCTGCTGTCTGGGTCTAGACCTTGAAAGCATTTATTAAGTAAGAATATTGTAAATATCGCACTATCGACGTCTTTGTTTTACTCATGGCGTTTTGTCCTATTCACTTAATTTAACTGTCTTAAACTTGAAATAAGAATGAATTGAGATGAGAAATTTGAAACTGAGACTAGCAAGAGTCTAGCATGTTTTTCTTTCCCGTTACTGCTGCGTTTAGAAAGAGTCAAATCCAAAAATTACGAAAGGGGTTTACAACGCGGTTGTTGTTTTCGGGTGGAACAATGCAGGAAAAAGCGCCGCGGGACATGCTGTGCAAGGATGGAAGGGCCCTCGCGGAAAAAACGATCGTCGAGTGCATGCACACTTAAGTGGTTGCATATCCAGCAGGGGTTGGATTCGCAATTTTCCGGCGGGCGCAATGAAAATTAATGGCAATAAACGCTCCACAGCAGCCTAACCCGAAAGAGAGAGAACGACTGCCGCAGTGCGCCCCATTGTTGCCGCTTCATGCATTACTCGTGTCTCTCTCTCTCTCTTTCTCTCTCTTTTTTTCCAGCAGCCAGTTTCAAACTTTTTCATATTTATTCTTTGTTCGGGCCTCATGCAAGGAGAGAGAGAGAGAGAGAGAGAGAGAGAGAGAAAATGGAAATCTTTTTCTTTTTGCGTCGGAGTTGAGTGCTCTGGTACAAGTATAGTTCCACCTCATGGTCTTTGGAGTGAATGCTCGGGCTGGAGCGCGTGCATTATCCTTCCCTGTTTGATCTTTCAAGAGCCCATTGTTCTCCTCAGGGGTAGGCACCACTCGAGCATTGTTGTCGTCATCGCCATCTCTCTTTCTCTCTCTTGGTAGCCGTCGTCTCTCGCTCGCTCACTCTGAAGGTCTGCACGGAAAATTTTGCCGCTGGAAAATGAATGTGATTGATGCGCGCAGTGCTTTACGACCCGAAGCGCCTGAAAGTGCCAGGCTTATGCAACCGGCTCGGCGGCTTTGTCGCGCCAGTTGCCAAGCGTTTTGTTGGCTCCAACTTCCATTAAATTTAGATTTATAGTTTTAACTTGGTTTTTTAATTGATTGGAAAGTGGTTGACGAAAAACCGTCTGTATATAAGTGTAGCATTTTGCTTAAATAAGTTTTCAATTCCATATTTTCAAACGATTTAAAAGCTAAGGATGTAACAGTAAAGTATTAAAACTAAACAGATAATATTTGACGACTCAATCTTAAAAATTTCTTAACTCTAAACCTTCTACTTACATTTAAGTTTCATTTATTCCGTTAAAAAATAAATAGGAGGAGAAAATTATTTTAGAATGGCAAAAGTTTGGTGGTGCCGTTCTCACCACGGTTCCTTTGGTCTACTCGACTGACTAATCGAGCGGCACGTAAATTTGCAGCAAAGAGAGAGAGAGAGAGAGAGAGAGAGAGAGAGAAATCCGCCCGACTCTCATTAGTGGACGCATTTACATTTTGCATAATTCATTACTCCGCATTCTTCTCGGCCGTCTCTGCGAGCCTTTCATGCATTGTGCAGCACAAATACACACATTCACATTTATGTCTCGCACATACATTTAAATCACCACCGGCTGCCGACATAACAATGGTCCTTTGTTGCCATCCGCGCGATTTTCGAGCGCGATCGATTTGCACCGACAGCAGCAGTGGCTGCCGAGTCTCAATTGCTCATTTGAATTATGCTTTGGTGGGCGATGGCGAGCTGAAAGAGCAACTGCTAACAAATCGACTCTTTCCAAATGGATAGAAACGAAGAAAATAAACTTACGGTGAATAGGAAAAGTAGAGTCGTGCGATAAACATTTTTCCAAACTTGAATATCGTTAATTCTAAAAACTAATGAATTACGAAATGGCTCTACCCTGCGCAGAATTCATGGGCGGCAATGGGTGAAATTCGATTATATTTGCATTTGCGTCTTGCTTTCCACTCTCGGCTTTTTTCCTATATAATAATAATTATTTGTTCAGTTAAGTTGCTCTAGTCTTTGTTAGTTAGTATTTTTGACGAGATATCAAATACTCTGTTTCTGCGCGAGAAGAAAGTTTGAGAAGTACTTGAGTGAAAGACAAAAGTGCAATTTTGCCGTTCCTTATCGCGAGCCTGCGTCATTTGAGCGCTTAGCAAGGGCCGTCGTCGACTGCGTGTAGCGAAAGAGAGGAGAGAATACTACTTGCATTTTTGCAATTTTCACGGCGCTCAACCAGGGTTATCAGGGGGATCTTTGGTGCGTCCTCGAAACAATCTACGCGAGAACGGGCGTGTGTGTCAGCTGGTGGGTGTGCGGGGGCTAATGAAGCAAGAGGGGCGCGGATAGATCGTGCTCAAGTCCCGCTTACGTGACGAGCCTCTAATTGCGAGCCATACAAAAAGCTGGTTGCAGATGAGGCGAGATGCGCGCGCTGACTTTTCACCAGCCGCGCACACCCGAGAGGGCAAAAACGTGTCTCTCGGCCTGCGAGAGAGAGCAGCCAACCACCGCCGCCGCCGCACCGTGCTGCATAAAGGCTCATTAAACGACTGCTTTAATTATTATTGTGCACGCTCTATCACAACAACAATGCCTGCCCTCCTTGTCTTTTCATCTTTCTTTTTATTTTTTCGAGGACGAGCGCGCGCTGCGATGAAAGGCTCTCTCTCTCTCTCTCTCTTTCTCTCTCTCTCGGATTTTTAATCATTACGTGCTTCCTTTGGCGTGTGTTGCCGAGCGAGCGAAATTCTCATTTATGCGCGCGCGGCCTCTCATCTCTCTCACCGCCGTCGACGGAATTTCCTCGCTTTCTTCCTTTTACCTCCACCTGCCTGCCGATGGAAAAGCGTGTTTTTCGGCAGTTTTACTCACTCACTCTCTTTGCTGCTACCCACGCCTGTTAAAGCGGATCAGCTTCCGGCAGCTTGGAGCAATTTTGCTGCTTCTCTCTGTGTTGTAAATCCGCCCGGATTTTCATGCTCAACTTAGTAAATTAGAATGAAAGCGATAAAACGTCTTATTGTGTTGTCAAACAATGATTTGTGCTTAATGATAAACTAAATTGGTCGATACTGCTTTCGCATGCGGTGAAATTTGGACAAGAAAGCTATTGTAACAAGTCCATGCAATTACAATGAAGTCGGATTGATGACGTAGTTGACAGAGTTGAAATATGAAAATCCTCTTTCGATAATTCGGTTTAATCTGAAAGTGGGAAGAGATGTGACTTGAGTAAAAGGCGCAAAAAGAGCTTACGATCAGTAATTAAGGAAATTTCAAAATTTAAATCGTTGCATTCACAACCAAGTTCATCTACTTCTCCGTCAAAATGTCAAAAGCACATGCTCATGTGTTGTACCTTTGCTGTTGCTTAGCACATTGTGATTTCTCCCTTAGCTTCTTTTCTCAGCCAACGACCTGCGAGTCAGTCAGTGGTGCAACTTTTTGAGTAGTGAGCGAGAGTTTGTACACGCGGAGTGTTATTTTTGCTGCTGCTGCGAGGCTTGGAGTACGCTGCAGCAAAAAGCGAAGGGCTCTAGGTAGCACGAGAGGTGCTTCATTGGCTTGAAAATCACGTGTGAAGCAAAGGAGGCGAAGCCGTCGGATTCGGCCGCTCGACCGGCCAGCTCATAATGCCGACGAGTGCGTCGGTCAAGAGCCACTCCTGATGGAAATGAGAGAGTGATGAAAAAAGGGTTGCTGCCACGCTGCTGACGGTGGAGCGAACCGGACCGCGATTGCCTGGCCAATGACCATATCAAAGGACGCAGATCGCTATCTGTAACAACATCTTGTAATGGACTTCATTTGGAATTTATGGGAAATAGGGAGTTTTGCGCCCTCGAGGGCCACTCTCGCCAAAACAAACGCGCCCGGTAATGACCACTGCCTCGTGTGTGGTGCGACTTTGCCCTCTCGCTGGCAAAAAGCGAGAGGAGAGAGTGCAACTGACGCGCGCGGTGAATTAATTCTCTCTGCCTCTGCTAGGACTTGGCTTGGTGGCCAATTCACTTTTGTCAAATTGTCACGGTCGCAGTTTAAAATTTATTCAAAATGGTTCAGATTGCATTTATAGGAAAACCTATTATAGTCGATTTTGTTTGCTTTGTTTACCTAAATATCATAAAAATTATTTGTATTCCTAAAGCTCTGCAAAGACCCTCACAGAAATTTTAAATTTTTTTTGGCTTATAACATTGCATTTTTGCTTTCAATGAAGTCGAATCAGAAAATCGCGCGTGTAATATTTCGGATTAATTCAATTTCAAGATTAAAACCACGCAACTTAACACAATTCTTGCCTTTTTTAGCATCATTTATGTCATGTTATGGAGTAGAATTAAACTGAGAGGTCTAGAATTTACAACACATCGCCTTAGGCTTAGCCTTAACACACGCACGCTCATGTTTGACTATGTGATCTTCGGCTTCAAATAAATCGACTTACTTAACAAACAAGCCGCTCGATTTTGCTGACCTGCTTCGCACGACTGCTTTTTGTTGGTTTGCGGGCTTTGCTAGATAAATCTGGCGATTAAGGGAGATCAAACGCTCGATGCTTTCCCGCAGCAGTGTATCTGACTATTGAAAAAGCGGCTGCCTCCCCAGCCGCGCCAATCAACAGCGGCACCCTCGTCTTCCGCCGGGGGCGCACGCACGGCTCAGTTAGTAATTGCGGGTTGCGTCTGACTCGATTTGCTTTCGGCTCCATTATTGCCTTGTTATCAGCGGCCGTCGTCGTCATTTGCTGCGTAATTGTAGTTTTGTTGCTTCCGTCAAAACAAAGTGCGCATCGGAAATCGAGGGCGCGATGCGACGACGACATTCCGCCCTCGTTTTCATTAAACACGCGCTTGTAGCCAAAGTGAAAGCACGGATCAAAGGGGAGAAACTGCGCGAGTCGAGAGTCACAGCGCAAATTGAATTCTAATTGGACCGTCAAATTGATCGCCTTTGAATAAATTCACGCTTCGTGTTTTTCGAGTTACTCTGTAAGGTACACAGCACACAGGAGCGAGGGTGTTATGGTAAGGATTGCTGGAAATTGTTAATTTATTTATAGTTTTGGACGCGGTAACTGACAAGTTCCATAGAGAGATAGTTAAATTTCCCCATTCAATGCTATCTCCCTTTAATCCTTACAGGAATTTTATTAATCACCATAAGAATCACCTTGCTAAAAGAGACAGTACACGATTTTGGTCCTCCGGGCCCGATCACTCTTTTTCATTGGGTAGCTGTAGATTTTGCTTCCCTGTATTCTGCCTAAAAATGTCATTATGAAAACTAGTATAACGTATTTGAACGGAAAATGCTTGAAAATTTTCTTGTTTAACTTAGTCTTGCTTTCTTAACTAATTCTAAGGACAGATCGAAAAGTTTGTGGTTCTTTGCTTTGTAATTGAAAAGCGACTGACACTCGCATGAACAGACTTTTAGCCCATTCGAGATTGACTTTTCGAGTGCAAATAAATCCCCTTTCGTGCACAAAATGCCAATCAAAGCGGACGAGATGAAAAGACAGCGGGTGGGAAAGTGCAGGCAACGCTATGGTCGAGTGGCGCACGCTGCTGAAAATGCAGACGACGGGGCAATATTTGGCTTGCACTGCACCCCGGCGGACGGGGTGGCGCGCGGGCGAGTGAGCGAGCGAGCAAGAGAGCTAGAGCTCGATTAGTATGCGCATATCATTTGCTGATGAGGCAATTACACGCGCGTGACGAAGGAAATTGCAAACTCAGGTCAAATGCAAATGGGCTCTCAAGTGGCCCTCGCGCGATCGCTTGAGAGGCGCCGCGGAAAATGTATGCACCCCTTGCAGCCTCTCATTGTCCTGTCCTGTTTGCAGGTCTGGCAAACCTGCATGTCACGCCTCCCAGGGGTCCTTCGGAGTCCCCTAAGGAGCCCTTGCGCATTCTGACCAGACCCAAAAAGGAACAGGCGCCTTCCACCGAATCAGGGGGTCATCAAGTTCCTCCCAGGGCCAGGGCCCAAGAAAGGCCCATGCAAATTCTTGTCAAGCCACCAAAGGAGAAGGCGCCAACTGACGATTCGAGGATGCGTCAAGCACCCCCAAAAGGGCCCGTGAAAATTCTGGTCAAACCCTCAAAGGAGCCGGCTAGAGTTCCTGAACATAGGGAACAATTAGCTGCAACTCAATACTCTAAGGCTGAAACTGAATTCAACAAAAGTAGAGAAGGAAATCGCACAAACCCTGATGAAAGTGAAAAAGTAGTTGAATCAGTTGATAGACAAGGTCCTCGCGGTAGAGACCATAGACGAGGCAGAGAGCGTGGAAGCCGGGGCTACTACAGGGGCAACGGCAGAGGCAAGTAGTTTTTTGTCGATTTAGTCGTTTTGCACTTTAAATGAACTCAACAATTTTTTAGGATGAAAAATATTTAAACCAACAAAATATGTGATTTGTGGTTGCTAGTCACTGTGATTTATTTCCTAGCCACTGCAATATAGTATTTCTCTACAGTTCATCCTCGCATTTCGATTCAATTTGTAATAATTCTAATGTGATCACGCAGTCAGCACATAAAATTCATTTTTGTCGAAATCATGAATTATCCTACACCGCCGGCGCCTTGTCTCAAGATTCACGTTGTGAGTGAATTGGGAAAAAAGGTGGCAATCAGCACAATATTTGAGAGGCCGCTTAAGATCAATTTCGAGAGCCGTTTGATCGGTCGCTCGCTAATCAAGAGCCGAAGGCGGCGGCGTAGAGCGTCCGACTGGGCCAAGAGCGAGCGAGTGAACGAGCGAGCGAGCGAGAGTAAGAGGCCTAACTAGCTAAATGGAGAGTTTTCAGTGCGCTCAAGACGAGTGTCACTAGAACCAGAGGCACCTTCAGTGGCGCCAGAAGGGTCATCCAGTTGCAGCAACAAACAGACAACAACAATCGCATCTTGCGCCGCCGCCGCCGCCGACCGTGGTCACGTGTTGTGTAGGGCCCTCCACACTGGATGGCCCTCTATCTGGCGCGCGCGGTCAAAGATCCGCCCGCCCCGTGCATTATGCTCTCTTTTTTATGGTGATTGCGCCGAACAGCCAGGCAGCCTGTGCCAGTCCCATCAAAACACAACCCTTTGCTGCCCTGGATGTTTAAGTTGGTGGTACAAGTGTAGAGGAGCCGCAGAGAGAGAGAGAGAGAGAGAGAGAGAGAGAGAGAGCGCACTTGGCTCAAGAGTTCTTTGCAATCGCGGATTCGGAAGTGAGAGGCCTCTTCTATGATTGCTTTTTTAAGAACTTTATGGTCGAATTTCGAGTCAAAAGGTCTCTTCGCCGTGGTGTTCAAACGATGCGATTTGTAATTCGTCTCCTTGACAGTTGAGGGTCGACTTTCATGGTATAATCGCGCTCTTGTTTCTTGCTCTTTAATGCAGAAGTATTTAATTTCAACGATTGGAATTTATTATTATTATTATTTTTTTTTTTTTTGAACTGCAAGGGCAATATTGTAATGCGTGGAATAGATGATTTAAAAAAATCGGTGGACTCGAATATAATGATTTTTCCGGTTACATTATTAAGTATAGACGCAAATAGTTATACTATAGCACGAAAAGTTCTGAAAATTGGCTTCCAACTCCATTTTCCGGGTCCATGTTTGTTTCGCGTGGCGCGAGGTGTCCGGCCTAGCACCACTCTTTTTCCGTGGCAGCGCGCTCTTATCGTCTTTCACCCCACACTGATGAAATACGGCCAGATGAGACTCTCGAGGCCACCGTGTGTTCCGAGTGAGTGGAAAGCGCGCTTCGTCCATTCAACCATTTGTGCCCGAGCAAGCCGACTGGTGCGATTATTTTGCTCTGAATAGCCCTAATGGGATGGAAGCCTATGCCCCAACTCGAAAAGCCCAGGACACGGCACATCACTCATGCTCTCAACAAAAATGAAGCATTTTTGCTCTGGACGCGGCCTTAGAGTGGGTGTAACTTTTCCCAGCTGAGGCCTCTTCAGTGTGCGCCTGAAAGTGTGTCCGCGGGCAGTTTTCCTGCGTACCTCAGTTTTTTAAGGTTCTAATTTAAAGGTGTATTGAAAATTGTGTTTATTTTCTTAGTATTTTGCCAAATATCACCGTTAGAAACGTGTTAGTACATCAAAATCATGATGCGAATATTTTCGATCGCATGGAGCAAGGAACAAAAAATTGTTCTACCATGCATAATTTGACTGCAATATGAGATACATATATCTGACATTCACATCAAACCTCTTCAACAACATTAAGTGCAGCAATTCAAGCGCTCAGGGAAGGAAAAGCTTATCCAGATGAAAAGTTGTTAAACATGACATGAATCGACAATAACACAATAATAAAAATTGCGCTTGTTGAGAATTGCAAAAATGAAAACATGACATCCCTATTCAGAGAATTTTGATACCGAATCCGCTCTGAATTGCCACTCGAGCGTGAATTTCAACTCGAGAGTTTTATCGATGGCGCAACTGCAAGTCTCAATTGGAAAACGCGCGGCGCACAAAAAACGGGAAACGTCAATTGCAGTGTATGTAGCACGCAAAAAAGGCGCAAACGTAAACATGCACGCGGTGAAAAGACATGTGCGCCGCATACGAAAAACCAAACAGCCCTCGAGCGCGCCGAGAGTGCTCGCGGCACTTATCGTCATCGTCATCATAATCTAATGAACCAATTACGCGATGAAAACCCGCTGATGAAGTGACGCGCTGAAAGAGCGAGCGCTCGCTAATTCAGCCGACGATTGACGCAACAATATACACTCTCTGCTGCGTACGCGCGCGGCAAAGTAAATAAAAATCCGCCTTTGCTAATGACACATGAAATGAGACCCTCCACTCGGATGCATTTATAAATTCAGCCGCAATGTGTAATTATCGAGGCATCAAAGTAGCTGCGTGCTGGGTTTACTCGCTCCACGGCAGCAGGTCCTCCTGAGTTCCATGGGCCTTTGCTGATGATTTGAATCATATATTGTATTTAAATTTGTGTACTATACAATCCAATTTGATAGCTGCATGGAGCTGGATTTCAATTTAATTTCGATCAGAAAGACAATAAAAACAATACTAAACATGAAATTTTTGTTCCGGGGGTTTTGGCAGAAAGGCTACCTTCCCTCCCTTAAAGTATAATTGATTTCAGTTGCCTCCCAAATTTATATGAATGACAATAAGAAACATTTCAAGCTGATGACGCAATACTAAGTATCGTGTATTTTGACAAAATAAAAGCATTTTAAACCGTGGAGATGGCCTATGACTAGTCTCTAAAACAGTTAGGTAAATTTTTAACTAAAACATTTCCTATATATTAGGTTAGAGTTAATCTCATCATATAAAGCTATTGCTAGCCATGTAGTCACAATATAAATTTAAATCGAGAAAAGAGTTCAAATCAATTGAATCAATAAATCGCTTGGATTTATTTTTTAAACCATGAAAGAACATACTGAACATTGATAATAGATATGATACTCATACTTTAACGGAAAATTAAATCCAGCATATCGACAGCGAAAGCAAATGCGAAATGCGTCGGCCTGTAATCCAGGGGGTCTTGCGCGTGTGATTATTTTAAAATACATATTTCGCGCACAAATGAGCCGGCTCAAGTGGTTTCGAGACAAAACTCGCATCTGCCGCTCGATCTCTCGAGTGCTCGCTCGCTCGCTCCGCAGCAGCAGTTTTTTCTCTTTCAAAGCGGCTGCTGGCTGCCGCTGCCGAGCCAACAATTGAAAATCTCTGGTTGGGTGTATGCACACAACGACGCTTGCACCGCTCGCTTCACAATTTGACGCACACAATGAAAATGCAGCCGCGGCGGAAAAGCACTCGAGCCACAAAAATGCGATACAAAATGGCGCGGCGGTTTGAGTGCAAAAAAACGCCGACCGCGCGAGCGAGGGGCTGGAAAAATGCTCGCTCGCTAGCTCGCTGGCCGGGCGACGAGCACAAAAAACCCACGCAATAAATCGACTTTTCTCTTTTCGTTTTAGAGAGCAGCGATGAGCTTTCCACGCGATCAAAAAAAAACCGGAAGTAGAATGGCTCAATTTTCATATAGTTGTCTATGGAGCTGCAGTTTCTGCTTATAAAATCTCCTAAATATTTAAGAGTAATAATTTCTGACATCTTTCTTCCAATTATAATATATGCTGACAGATTTGAACGGCAAAAGTATGATTGATAAAAAATTAAGGGCAAAAATTAATCAAAACACAGTTTATATAGATGCCCTAAGTAGGCTTTTTAATATTGATTTCTTGAATCAAGTGGAATCTTTGTTAGCGAATCTAAATTGCTTTTTTGCTTTTCCTCGCAATTTGTCACTAAAAAAGAAGCTCTGCGCGCAGGGTTGAACTATAATAAATTACGCAGATGACAACATACATTTGCACACGCAACCACAAAAAGAGCCCGGCCAGTTGTGGAGTAGTAGGAGGAGGAGGCTGGGTGGGTGGGAGGGCGAATGGGTCTGATGCTAATTAGCGAGCCAGCTCGGTCGGTCGGTTGACATTTTTATTGTGCCATTATTTCATTGAAGGCATGTTCATTTCTGTGAAAGAGCTGGGCCGAGAGAGCGAGCGAGCACTTTTGACCCTCGGCCACTTGAGATTGTCGGTCGGTCGACGGGGTGGCCGCTGCGAGTCGCCCCAAGACCCCCTCATAAGCGGGCCGCTCACATTGGCAAGGACCAATAATCGAAACAATTAAAACATCTAGTTTTATTTAATAATGCTCTCTTGTGTGTGTTGAGTCATATTTCTCAATTTTTAGAAAACATTAATTTGAATACTGAATAATATCATTCCTTAAAAATATTCTATTTATTTATCTATAAGGATGTTGTTCAAATATACATATTTACAAATGTACTATAGTCAGGTTCTTATCTGAGATAGCAGTTCAAATCGAAAAAAGGAAGGAAAATTTCCCGTGTTGGGCAGAGAAGCATAAATCTTCCATAGCCAATTATCTAATTTGCTTGAGCCCGCACTGCAGGGGGCTCGCTCGCGTCCCCTCGCAGGCCCGGCTGGTCAAATCAGCCCTGCTGATGACTGCCGCCCGCCACCATAGCTACTGCTGGTGCGGTTGCTATGACGACTCCCGTGGCGCTGGTGAGCAGTAGCAGCAGCATCCCGACCAACTTTTTTGCTCTTTCGAGAGCGGCTCCGCTTTTATTTGATTCACCCTGCCATATTTTTATTGATTCCGCACACTTAAAACTCACTCACTTGCGCTCTCTCTCTCTCTCTCTCTCTCTCTCTCTCTCTCTCTCTCTCTCTCTCTCTCTCTCTCTCTCTCTCTCTCTTTCTCCCTCACACAGTGCCGCAGTGTGTCTTCTGATTCACATATCCTGCGTGTGTTGTTTCTCACACTCCCGCTGACAGGGTGGAAATTCATTTTTGTTTGCCATTCATACTTTTCAGATCATTGTAGACGGGATGATCGAATAAATTCAAGAAATAATTTATATAATTTAATACTTTATGCAGTCAGAAAAAATGGAGTTTGATGAGACAAAATTAATCACTTCTATTTGTTAAGTCTATAAGGACCTAACAATTAGAGACGGATCATGCACCAAAACTTTTCTGGATCAAATATTTTAAACAACACAATATTTTTGCGTAGTATAAGCTAACGAGCTAATATTTATATGATGACTCTAAACTAACTGGTAAAATATCTAGTATGAGATGGATTCTCTTTAGAAACATACGATTTATTTCAAATACGAGTCATCATTTTTCTGCTTTTTTCTGGAAAACCTCCCTTTTCCCTTTTATCGTTCTCGAATACAGTGCACAACAAGTTTTTGTCAAAATTCAAGGGCCTTCAGCATAATTTGTCTGGTGAAAAGTGCGGAGAGGGTTTTCTTCGCCACTCTCGCGCTCTCTGGGTAGTCTATCTCTCTTTCCCCCAAAAGCCCTCGACGCGAAATCAAACGCTCTCTACGCGGCTCTCACAGTCGTGCTTGAATGCAACAATAAAATTCATTGTTTGACTGGCTGGAGCATCGGTAATGCGCTCTTACGTGCCTCGCCGCCGCCGCCGCTCGAGGAGAGACAATCTCTTTGTGATTATGATAATTCATCAGAGCATCATTGTCGAACGCGTAAGCCGCGTGATTCACGAGCAGCAATTCAAAGTGCAGTAGCTTGTACTACACTCGGATGGTTGTAATGATTTTCGCCACGAAAAAAAAACACGAGCAGTGCTCAAAATTGCGTTCTTTAGAGTGTGCCTTTGAAATTCGCTCCTTGAACGGCGTGAAAAGTGACTCTTAGAATTGATTGCTTTTTTCTGTGTGCTATCCTGCCTACGCAAAAAAGATCCTTAAGCAAATTTCAAGGTTCGATTAAAAATTTGAATGTTATTGACCTTAAACAATTACATGCTCGGGCTCTAAATGGCATATTAATAAAAGTGTGTTTTGTGCGTGAAACCGAAAATTTGAGTTATTGCATACATTTCGTAATCTCAAACCCCAGAAAAAAATTGAATGGACGTGTTCAATCGCTAGTAAATTTGTGTTCATTGCCTATTGCACGAAATAAATCTAAAAAGTCTCACGGAATTGACCAAAATTGAAGTTTAAAGTGAAAGAATTAATTTATTTATTTTAAGCATTTTAAGTGAAAAATATTTTACAACGAGCATGAGTAATGGGTGGATGAATATTTTGGAATGAAATTAATTGGCATTGCCGCCTTCGTGCCGCTAATCTAGAGCCAAAATCAAAACTGCGGCAACGAAGGCAGCCGCTTGTGTTTTGTTCAGGTCCGAATTGGCTCTCCTCATTAGCAAAGGTTGCCAGGCAGTTTGCTTCTTTGCCACGCACACGCTATGCCAGCCGAGCGCTAATGAAAATTCGCCTAAGGAAATAATGAAACGGAGGAACGAGTGAGTCTGGCTGCTGCGGGTCCACTCGTGTGTGTCATCAGGCGTGAATTCGTGTTTTCTCTGATTTTCATTCGCCGCTCGCTGCAAAAGCAGCCAGGCCGGGAGTCGAGTGCAGCAGCAGCAGCTCCTCTCGAGCTCTGCGGGTGGCATAACGTACACCTCAAGTGCATAACCCGCCGGCCGTGCACTGCTTCGCTCGCTTATTAACATGTAGACGTACGTTCGCGCTGGTTTTTCCATTTTCATTTCACCGTCGCAAGACAGTGTCCACAATTAATCTGCCCAGCTGTGCGAAACGATATTCTCGGAAGACGGAGTTTTTTTTTCATTTTAATTTCATTCCGGTCTCAAGTGTCGCGCAGCTGCCTGTTTTCGCTCCTGCCTCATAATTACGACGCCACTTTTCGCTTCTTGCGAATTGTGACTTGGATTTTTTCGCTCGCGTGCATATTTCTACCACTGCTGGTGTTTTTCCACTAGAAACCAGTTTTTGTGTTATCAGTATTTTTTTTCGCTCGTATTTTTTTAAGATTTCGCAATGCAATAAAAAAATTAAATGTGACTATTGCTCTGGGTTTAACTTTTTAATTAAATTTACTGGCATACTAATTAAGAAACCGTATTATTTAGACTGTTTTCTTGCTTTTAAGATTCTTGTTAATTGAATTAATATGGCAGAAATTCTTCATGTATTAAAAGTATCAATAAGTTAAAAACAAACCAATAGAAAATCGTTAGTAGCAGAAATTTTCCACACATTATGAAATTATCCATCAATCGTATACAAATATAGAGTTAAAAAAATAGCGCGTAGGAAGTGATTTTTACATTCAATCTGTGACGGCATTGTTAGCTTTACTCCTCGATGGAAATTTGATGAACTGTGATATTTGAAACAAATACTTGGACATTGTCTTTTGATAACATTCTCTTCTCTAATAGATAACCGTTACAGTGCAAAAAATGAGCTTATCTTGTTGAAAATTAACTTTTCAACAGCCCGAAAATTTTTGTATTATCGCGGGAAAATTGTTTCAAACATTGACTTCTGATGTTAAATGAGAAATCAACTTCGCTTTAAAAGCTTCGTTTTAAATCTATTAGCTTTTGCATTACCCTTTTGCTCTGCTCCGTGCATTGCTGCTCAGTGCTTTTCCATTTTAATGAGCCAGCGAGGCGCGTGCGAGGATGAGCCAGCCGTCAACAAAGTCGGGGGCCGTGTGTTTGCCTATGCAGCCAGTCTGGCTCTCGAGAGTGCATGCAGCAATTATTGCACCCAGGCACACACGCCACGCTCGTTATTAACAACGGTCTGACTGACAGTTACATACACCAAGCGCATAATAAAACCAGTGCACACCAATGAATACGAGATTCTCAAACAATTTGTTTTTCGCTTTAATAAATACTCCTTGTTTTCGTTTTAACTTTCACATAGGAAAATCTCTCTTATTTTGTCGTGACTTTATTTTCACGCAAAATAACGAGTCTAAATTTAGATTCACAGATAGTAACCTAATATTTATGACTTTCAGGGCATAGAACTTTGTTTGTTTTCGAAGCAATTAAATTTGATATTAATAAACCTCAGCAAGTTGCAAACATTGAAAATATTGACTTTTATATTTCAGGAGCCCCACCGCCTCAAGAGAGAGGTCGTGGCTGGGGTCACAGAGGCGGCGGCGGCGGCGGCTACAGAGGTGGCTATCAGCAGCGGGGTGGAGGTGGATACCAACAGAGAAGCACCTACGAAGGACAAACTCAGGGATACTTTACCAGCGAAGACAAAAGAGAGTAAGTAGTTTTAAATTCGGTTTCCGTAATAATGAATCAGAAAATCAGCTAAATATGAATCTCAGCCTCAACTCTACAATGTGAATTTCATTTTTATGATTTGTGATTTCAGCCGTAGCGGGCCCTCGCGCGGACACCAAGGCAACAACCAGCGGTTCAACCCTTATCACCAGAGAGATGACAACCGACGCTCTCAGCAAGTAAGAATGTTTAGCTTTGATCATGATGCCTTAGGAGCATTGCATCCACATCCAATAACGAAATCTTTTTTTGTGTCGTGGAAGCTCGCTTTTGTGCTGCAAAAGTAACTTTTCATCCACTGCAGTAAAATTCCATTCCGGTTAGAGGCATTGGAATGTTTTTTTAGGATTCTGTGACATCTCTTCCGAAATTCGATAATTCGTGAACAGTGACAGCATTCGTTAACTAATTTAAACTATTTCTTGATTTTTCTTTAAATTTGTCCTTTTGTATTTCAAATATGTAACCCCTCACTACAATCTCGTGCTCGCCCTATTATGCAAACGTTTTAGAAAAAGTAAGATTTGATTGAAAAATGAACAAATTAAAAAAATTGCCATGCAGAAAACCAGTATCAATTTTAATTGCAGAATTATCAACTGTTGTATGTATTTAAATAATGCTTTGTTTAGTAACACGGTTCCTTACCGTCTTTTGTTCGCTCCAGTTATTTCCCTTAATAATGCGTCGGTTGTGTATTGATTGGCCGTGTTTGGCGTGTTTCAGGGCTACGGTCAGCACCAGCGGGGCGGCGGCCGGGGAGGAGGTCGAGGAGGCGGCAGAGGTGGCTATGAGCAGCAGCAGCAGCCTCAACACCACCGCTTCTGAGGCCGCTGACCACGACGACGAGAGGAGGGTGTGCAGTTGCCACGACGACAACGCCAGACATAAGCCACTATTCATTTTCATTGCTCCACGTTCTGGCCAAAATGCACGAGCCGCGTGTGATTCTGATTTATATTATTACTACAAATATCATGTGCACCCCTCAAACTGCGCGCAATATTTTACGTACGATAATATAAACTCCAGTGTCATTTGTTGGCAACTACAAGAGAAGATGTCCACTGTGCAGCCAACAAAGGTGTTTGGCGTTTGCGTGATTAAGGCTCTGGTGTTCAAAGAGTGGTAATTGATCTAGATATTTTTTTTACTTAAACCAAATTGACCGTGTCTTATGTTCTATATGCAGAAGTTTACAATCAATTATTGTAATTTTTTGGAAAATAAATATTAGTCTCAACCCCAATTACATTGCATTTTATTTATTGTTAGTAACATATTATAACTAAAAAAGTTGTGTTACTGGTATATCTTGGTTCAATACAAGTATAAATATGGGAAACCAATAGTTTTTGACGCTCTGGACGTTGAATTAGTCCAAGCACCAATGCCTTGCAAATGCAGAAAATTTTAGAAGGGACGAAATTCTAAAGCTCTACTTCAGACTGTAAAATGACATTTAGCATAATTATAACGTGATTTGAGTAAGAATAAACAAGTATAATATAAATTAAAAACAGTTCACTGCTGTCCTAAGGTTCAATAATTGTGTGGACCTATATGCCATGCGCCATTATGGCATATAAGTCAAATTCCAGGTAGATATTGTCAAATAAATGTTCCTCGTTTCGACAATATTTATTGGTAAATCACAGATTTCACGATCTTATGTAAAAATATAATGCATTATCAATCTTGGCATGGGTCTATGACTTATTGTTTCACTTCTTACTGAGTTTTTTTAAGCATTAATAAGTTAAATTCAATAGTTAATGTTAAAACTTACAAAACGTTAACCCTTTTTGGGATAGAAATACCTCAATATTTTTATTTTGCTTAGAGCTCACAAAGACCTTAAAATAACACAAATTTCCTGCAGATCAACGTGATAGTGAAATAGTTGCTTCATTCTTGGAGGAAAGGGTCGTGTCACTGTTGAGGTTTCAACTGAAGTTGGGAGGCGAGAGTTCAAGCGAAGAGGTGCAGGTAAATAAAGTGTGTGTGGCAAATAATTTTGTTGGGCGTCTCTCGACGGCTGGAGCCGGCTTCTGGGGGCCCATCAAGCAGTGCTCAAAAACCTACTCAATGGCACTCAGATGAACAATCTCATCGCGCTTTGCACTGAAGAGCCGGGAAAATATTTTCGTTCATGAAATTGTAATTGAAACCCTTGAGCATATATATGTTGAGAGCAGGCCAGCTCGCTCGGTGGCCATTATTTTTCCGCCACCACCGCTGCTCGAGGGCTCTCTTTCCATTTGGCCGATAAGACTGCAGAAGCACAAGATCAACAGTTGACAGTCTCTGTGACCACTATTTTTAGCAGCATTCTGCAAGTGATTTAAGCACTTACTCCCATTTAGGCGCGAGAACACCGATTCCTATTTTTCACCAAGATCAACGAAAAAGGGTTATGGTTGAACTGAAACTGAACAGCTGTTATTTCCAGTCTAATTTTGGTGTAGTACATATATAAAGATGGTATTGTTTTTTAGATTTATTTATTTCTTGCTTGCAATGAAGATGTTCGTGACAAGCATGCACCTATCCTAAAATCTTAAGCTTAATATTCATCCAATCCATTTTGTCAATTTTAACATCCATTACATCCATTATTAACAATTTTTTTCATTTTATCTCTTAATCAATGTGATATCTTGGAAACTGTTCTGAAGCACACAGTTAATTTCTGAATTTTTCATTTTTATCTCTATAGCCAGCAACTAATAGCTTCAAACATTTGAGTCCCAAGAGCCCATTTCTAACTTTACACTGGCCAAAAAGCTTATTTAAAATGCACCCTCAGCTCGAAAACAGCATTTCGCAGAATCTGTTCAACCATCTCCAGCAAGAAGAACCGAAGGAGCAGTCTTGAGGAAGCAATGCTCGAGCATGATAAACCCGATTAAGAAAGAAACGGAGAACGCGCACGGCTCTTCAGACATGAGAAAGAAAAAGAACTCCTGTCGCGCCCGCGACACAACGCGCCGCAAAAGACCGACTGACTTTTCGAGTGTTCTTATTTAATGATTATGCATCGCGGCTGGTTGGCTTTTCACGTCCGTGCGCGCGCAATTCGGCCAGACTCATCCGACGAGAGAGGTGCATGGGAATGCCGGGCCCCGTTGACGGCCCCACACAGCGCGAGCCCCGCCGGGGGTCGGCGTGACGAGGCGCGGGTGCAGTCGCGCGGACCACTGCACCCGCCCCACCTGCCCCCGTGCATGAGAATGGCCAGGCCTCCCATGAGAAAGAGCGGCCACTTGACGACGACTTTTGTTCCGACTGTGTGCAGCCACTTTAATCTCGATAAAAGCTTTTCCGCATGCAATCATCGACCACCACGCGCGCCGAAGAGCGAGAGAGACACACACAAACCACCCCGGAATCAGTGGATTTCCCTGGGAAAGTGCGCGGATTCTCGAGTACAACCATCAACCGTTGCTCCATCCCTCTTCCGCAATTTCCATTTCTGTGCGAAGTGTGAATAGCCAAATGACGGTTATAATTATTGCTCATTAATGAATCTTCAAGTGGGCTTTCTGGCATTATGCTGACGCCCGGGGTGGTGCGGTCGCGTATTCGGGGGAGGGTAATGCACACCGTGAAAATTGGATAAAAGAGTCGTAATTCCGCTCTACGTGTGAAATTAATTTCGGATGATCAGGACATTGTTTTTGCGGCGGAGGCGTCGACGCGTGCAATTATCCATTTTCATCTGTATTTGTTCATTTTGGTCATTTTCATAAAAATCATAGTGTGAAAAATATGAGCATTAAATCGGAGGTGTGAAAGCGACACCCCTGTCGTGCGCGCGTCTCCTTTTGTTTTAATTTCTCCCAGCTGTCTGATCGCAAACTCGTGAAATTGCTCGCAGCTGGAACTTGAACGAAGATACGCTTCCTTTTTCAAATAAAAATTTAACTATTTCACGATTCGAACGATGGTATGTTTCTCTGTTTTGAGCTAAAATATTATGTCTTTATTTGTTAACGGCTCAAAAGAGACAGATGCCACTTTTTTATTTCTAACATAAAATATTTAAAAATAAGTCGAAAACATCATATTTATAATTTTATATCATTCTGCACCGTGCACCGTTATTAGTGTATACTTTATTGTTAGTATATCTGAAAGAAAAAAACGAGTTTTCTTAAGAAGGATTTCAATCTCGTTAATTGACAATCTTTAAATAAAACTGTATTGGTTTGATCTTCCAAACAGCCCATAAGCTGAAAATTCTCTAATCCAGCAGAAATCGAGTAAATTCGAAACTTTATATATACAGCTGAGAAAGGACAAGGATCTCCAACTTTCGCCACAATCGCTCTTCCGGTGGCTGAAATTCCATCCGCTTGATGTTTGCCTGCGCTCTCTCCCTTTTGGCGCCAGAGCAAAATCGACTTAACAAGTCACGAAGTCGAAAAGCCCTTGAAGGCCCTCTTGTGCGTCGCCCTCTGCTCGTGCAGCGCGCGATCGCCCCGCGCGAGCCTTGTGTGTGCATGTGCAGATTCAGGGTGTGCGAAAAAGCAGCACGATGAGCAGCGAAGGGAGCGGCCGATGCCGATATTGTGCGGACGCAGCCCTTTATTATGTGCGTTTGCATTGTGCGTGTGCGCGCGGGGGCTGCCGGGGGACAGTCGGGGGCGGATGATGCAGGCATTTCTCGAGTGGGCATATCGATGCGTATTGATCGGCGGCCGCGACAACGGCGGATTGGCCGTCGGCGGCGCGCACGCTCGCCGCCGCGGTGCGCGCGCCGCCCCCACCGCCCCCGCTGCCCCCGGCCAGTGCCCGACCAGCCACCGGCCGGCCCCTGACAATGGCCGCGGCGAATTCGTGTGCAACCAATTTGAGGCTATTGTGCTCGCTACAAGACAAATAATATATACGCCGTATATACATCGTGTATAATAATGCGCCTCTGTCGCCAGCGGAAAATTGGCTGCGGTGTTTAAAGGGTTCAACACATATGGGCTTTCTAAAATATATGTGGAAGGTTCATTAAACATCCAGTTGAACTTTTTGTAGCTAAATTATGAAATGGGCTCCTTGGGTACAACCAGTTTACAATAAGTTAAAGATATTTTACTCACATTTGGCACAAAAATTAAGACCATTATTAAGTCCTGTCTTACATTTTTTTACATCATTGAACCAAATTTTATTTCTCAATAGACCAGACAATTTTTACAAACAATATATATAACAAGAAAAGCTGTGCTGCCCATTTTTTCCTTATGTGTTTAATCGGAACAACAATATTGTTACAAAAATCGGTTGCTCTGTTGTCACAGTGAAATGATACAAGAATATTTTTATTTTGTCGAAGGAACTTTATCAGTTAAAAAACTGTCTACGCTTCTCTTAGCATATACATAGTGCTTCTACAGTCTTAGTCTTCAAGGTGGACTTAAGGTCATTGAACCATTAGAATAATATACATAGTTAAAGAAAATTTAAACTTGCGTAGTCATTGATTTTATAGAACCACGGAGCAAAAAATGAGTTAAGAAAATATCAAAATATTAGTTTTCAACCAATCTTCATTTCGGTTCTTTTACTTACATCTTATTGCAAACTCTAATCTCACACAATTATTATCAGTGATGCTGAAAATTTTTTTTATCATAATTGTTAAATGTCACAGCAGGATTGTTTTCAAGTTGTGCTACCGCTTGTGGAATAATATGCAGCCAAATATGTGTTTAAATGATAGCATCAGTGCATTTCAAGAGAAAATCAAATAACAATACTTCAAGATGTGTTAAACACTTTGTCTCAAATTCTTTTGCTTTCATATTTGTGTTAATTTTTTCATTTCGTCTTGAGGTAACAATGATTGGGGCAGAGTTCTGAACCACAATAAAGTTCATTTTGAAACTAACTATTTTATATATATATATATATATATATATATATATATATATATATATATATATATATATATATATAATGTTAATAGCCTAATGTTCTGTTCATTTCCACTGCAGGTTAATTTCTTCCATGATAAATAATAAGAAAAATCCAGCTGTTATTGAAATTTAGCAAAAATCAATCACTAAGTTACCTATAAACCTCCAAAATCAAAATCATTTTAAGTAAATCTAAAAATTATGAATTAAAGTGATACGCTACTTCAGCTATGTTGACTCTCATCCGCTGATGGACGTGTATTAAATTTAAATCGCGGAGAGAAGTGTACTATCCGTGTGTGTTTCAGGCCGCTCGTATTCATCGGGTCCGGCTCGACTGCAGCGAAGTGGCGGGCAGCGGCCGTTTGCCGGAGCGTTTATCCGCGGCGATGCAGCCGGCAAAAGCATCCAGCCACTCACATGGTCCACCAAAGAGCCCTTGGACTCGATGAGACGTCTTAAGAGAAGAGCACCTACATGCAGCACCCTTGTGGACCACATGGAGGATCATCCGCCTTTTACTTTCGCCTCTCTACCACCCACCCGACACACCCCGTTACTTTTAAACCACGTCTTCTCCTGCTAATCTGAAAAGCTTTTTTCGAGCCATCGGAATGAAATTAAACATTTGTCAACGCAGAAATATTAAAAATAAATTATGATTAATTTTCGCAGCTCCAAAAACAGCGTTTGTTGATTTATGTCACAAATTTTTTAACTCAATTAAAACACTTGATGTAAACACTAAAACGGATAAATTTTATTTTCATGGGGCCGACTTGTTGAAGAAGTAAATACTTTTTAGCATTATCAAACGAAACGCAATGTACGTTAGTGGCACTCCACCTAAGGAAATTCATTGATATACTCAACTAACGTATAGAAAATATGTATAATGTATAAACATCAATATTTTTGGTTATTTTAAAACAAAATTGTTTTTTTTCTAGTATATTTTATCAAAGCAGCATTTTCCATTGATATAAAAATGATGTGTTTTTAATAGTAAACCCTGGATTATAGTAAATATTTTCGAATGACTCCATTCTAAACTCGATCAGGGTTTTGAAATCAATATTTCATTCAGTGGTAGTTTTAGAGTAAATAGTTGAAATGAAATAATTACATCACAAAATTGTTTAATATTTTCCGGTAAACAACATTTGCATAAATTTACGAGCCGGCCTGTTCAGTAAGAGGCACGAAAGCAAAAAAAATGTTTTTGATATAGCTAAAGGTCATCAGAGCGCAAAGTTAAGCGCCCAGCACTCGTCTCGGCCGGGAGCAGTCGCGATAATGTCATTATGCGCGACGAAAATTACACATATGTGTGCGACAATCTGCGCGAACGCGTTTCCGCAGCGGTGCCTGCCCCAAGTCCTGCATTATGAATGTACTTTTTAAGGGTTTCCCATAGTGCGTGTATATTTGCGAAAGGCTCTTTCCTCGGCGGTGGCGCGAGAGTTGTCGCACCTGAAAAAATATTGTGCTCCGAGCATGCCACAAGTGCAGAGCACGAGTGTTTGTACTGCACACACGAATGTGTAATTTTCTTGTACGCGTCTGCCCACTGTACGAGCCACATGATTATATTTTAACGTACTTTCTGTTGCTGGTGCACTCACTCAATTATTTCGCCGCCGGGGACAAACCTATATAGCAACCCTGCAAGAGTGTCGCTCGCTCCGCCGGAATTGGTCTTATTTTGTTTCTCGCAATTAAATTTACGGCCCGCTAACCTTTCCAGCACTTCTCGGGCAGCGTGTGTCTTGTTTGAGCACATAAATTAAAAAGATTTTTGCGTTCTGATATTTAGGGAGCATTTACTTTTTTTTAAATGGAGTCTGTTGATGAGAAAAATCTAGCAAACATGGGCAATTCTTACATTGCGAAGAAAAAAATAATGAATTGTTCGTTATGAGCTTTCAGCAATAAAACAAATTCTTGAGCAAAAACCCGCAGACGAAATTTCCTAATTTGTTAACGTTATAACCACATTATTATTCTCTGAGAAAAAATCAAGGTTATGACACATTAAAACAGTACACACACACACATATATATGTGATGTGTGTATTTATTACATACACACACACACCTAACCTATTCTAAAGACAAAAATGCAGCAAGTTTGCCGGATATATACAAGTTCATGGAATTTTGCAATCTATTTTCTAAAGCTATCGCTCGATTCATCTAATTGAAGAGAGTATCCTTATAAAAGATAATTATCATGGTTGATCTTCAACTGGTTTTTAAAATATTCTAAATTAAAGTAAATGTGTAATTATTCTATAGATGCAAAAAATATCTCATTCCTTTTGACTTCAAGCTAAAAATCAGAGACATATTGACTCAATCCCTTATGTTGCAAAACACATCGGAGACAACTGTCAAATATAAATAATATGAACTAGGAGCGATCAAGTTTGAGTGCAAAGATAGTGGCGCCGAAAAATGGTGCGCGCGGGCGCGGCTCTCTCGGCGCACAAGTGCAGCAGGAGAGCGGCCGACGGTGTGAAACGGTTATGGGGCTCATAATACGCGGAGCCGCCGCGCTGCTTTATTCAAGAGTTTTCAACTTAATACAATGATCATCGAAAATGCTTGTTGATGTGATGACGGCGTTAAGTCCTTTGCAGCCGGCCGCCGAGAGAGCTCCTCACGTTCACTCTCCGCACGGAGTGGTCAAAAGAGCCGCGCGGCAGCTTGTGAGTGCTGGAGAAGAGCGAGAGGGCTGCAGCATCCCTGCACGGGCTCAACGCGGACCACGCGGACGGCAACGAGAATAACACTCATGCCAAGAAGGTTGAAAAACAATCCCTCAGCATTGTAGCATCATGTGCTACTTGTTTGCATATATCAAATAATACATTGCTAGTTATGCCGGGTTTAATAGCACAGACGGAAATTTCAATAGCATCAACATGAATTTATTGTTGAAAAACTTGAAATAAAACAGGACGCTGTTGCATTCAAAAAGGCTTTGGTATTGTACAGTTTGCCTTTCCAGCAAATGTCTTTTTCAATCAAAGACCTCGGTGCGGGAAGGCGATAAGATATGGCCAATACATTGGGCCCAAGCTCCTCGGTGGCCACTCGGGGCCCCATGTTATCCGCTTAGCGGTGTTACTGAGACGGTGATCTCATATCCCACGGCATGTGCTCAGCAGTTTCTAAAAAATAAATGCTGATAAATGTGTGCATGAAAAAAATTTACTCTAAAGCTGCGCAGGGAGAAAGAACTTCAGCGCTTCATTTCAATCTCTATTTTGGCTCCTGTAGTTAATAAACCCGTTACAAAAATCCTTTCGTAAGTTGTTTACCAAACTACACAATCTGTTAAAAAAACCGGGATTTTTTGGTAAGACTAACTTGCCAGTCTTTGTCCTTTTGCAATGCAGATCAAAGCAATGACCAAAAATCAATTTCCAATTTTTCCCCTGTGCCAGATTTTTGACCTCGATAAATAGAGAAAAGTCGATTTTTAATTTAAATATAGCAAATTGTCAATTTTTGTATTAATTATTTAGGTTCAAAATATTAATACTAATATTTTCAATACACAAATTTAATTGTAAAATTTAAATTTTTATTGGTTTGTGCGTTTGGATGAATGTTGATAGGTGATACATTTCTTACACGTGATAAAATTCTCTTCGTTATGTAGGTTATGTAAAGAATGAGCGAGGTGCAGATAAATAGGCTGCAAGTTTTGCAAAATATTCTCATAAGGTATGTATTTGATGTGAAACGCGGGAAAAGTCTTAAAAAGTGTCAATTTTTTTAATGTGACTGATAGGAAAAAATTTCTTGTTTTAGTTCAAACTCAAAAAAATATGCATAAAAACTTTCCTGATCTTTTGAGACGTTTTTCTACAGCAATATGCATGGTGTCGATTTGCTGAGCTGATCGCAGGTGCACCGAATGCGACTCCTGGCCCCTAGATCTTTTTCCCCGGTGAATGTAGCAATCTTTTTTCCGCATTTCTACAGATCTGAATATTCTTATCTATACAGAAGAGTCAAATGATGGACATCTACACCAAGGAAGCTGCATTAAAAATGGTTTTATTAAATTATACGCGGTATAGCAAGAGTGAACTACTAACTAAAATATGAAAACCATCAAAATATAGATTACGTTCAGATTCAGAAGCACGCACTTGCCAAACACCAGACGTAGTAAATATCGAGTCTGAATAAAAATTATTGCCGCACCAGAGAAGCAGAAGGCAGCAAAGGAAAGGTCCAGCAGCCACCCCATGCCCTCCAACGAGCACATAATATATCTCTGCGGCGAGAGTGCGAATATAAATAGGGCGTCGAAGCAGCAGCACAAAGAAGGCGAGAAAGCTGTCAAATCAATCTGGCCTTTGTTGCGGCGAGCGGGCGGGCGGGCGCGCGGACGAGCGAGCGGCCACTCGAGGCCGTCGCACACATCCCTGCAGCAGCATCCGCCGCCACCGCGCGGTTTTGCATCTCGTTCTCTGCTCTTCTCTCTCACTCTGCCTGCGTCCGCTCCGCATGGTGATCGATGTTTTTGCAGGGCGTGTCCAGTGCACGCCGCGCGCGACTAACTAGCTGCCGGCCCTCGGTGCGCCTACTGGCCGCGCGCGATCAATAAAACGACGGACGGACCGACGCTGGCTGCATGCGGAAAAATAACTAGCTGGCTACTTAGCCACTCTCACGCCTGCTAATTGGGCCCTCAGTGCCCTCTCTGCATTTCAATGCGCCGCCAGCTCTCTTTTTCTCTTCTCTCGGCCAGCTCGACTCACCTGCCAGCAGTCAGCCTGTGCGTCCAGCCTCTTTCACCTGCACACACGCTTTTCGCAATCACACTCTTCTCTCTATAGATTTAAATCATATTTTTGCTCTTTGATGCTTCGTCAGAACTATCTGATGGAATAATTGAAGACGAGCTAAAATAAAATCAGGCAATGGAAGGGTTCTCACCGTCTTATCTCCTGTGTCATCATGTGCATATACTATATTGCAGCTAAACAAATAATTGGATTAAATTATTATTATATATTTGTGAACCAAAAAGCTGCGCGAAATACCCAGTTCATATACCTCACTCAGAAAGAGATAACAAGAGGGATAAGAGTTTCAAATTGTTGAATGTGCAGACATTGTGTTTAAAATGCCTTCTACAAGAGCTTTGAAGTGTTTAATTTATATTTACCCATAAGTGTCCGAAATTATCCGAGTGTGTCCGGTGTAGGAGGTGAGATGTACGACGGCTGCAGCTGAACGTTAGCTCCATCCCCTTGCTGTCTCGCCGAGAGACACCCAGCCGCGCTTGAAACGCCGCTAACTGGGGAAAATCACCACGACCCTTTTTTACTGTTCTTTGCTAGACTTTGACTAACATAGCAAAATCTGTAAACCTTCCAAAAAGTTTTCTTCCTTTGCATAAGTTCCAAAATGAAATTGTCCCGTTTATGAAGAACACATAATGTAGTCTCGGGGTCACTGCGAACTTACAAAATATAATTACATATATTATATATTTATTGCTTATGAACTGGATCCAAAAATTATAATTAATTTATTGCATTTTAAAACAACATGATGTAGCAGTTCCCCACACACTTAGCGTTAACTCAGTTTGTAACCTTTAGATGTCACTTCTTGTAACTATATGATAAGCGCCTTACTATATATATCATCCACCTTCACTGACCGCTCACCCTCGCACGCATACCGTCATGTCACATTTTACCTCTCCGGACCGGGGTAAGCATTGTATAACTGATAATAATTGTTGTTCTCGACTCGCATTATAATGCGTATATTAATTGTTTATGTAATGAATTTCCTTTTATAATTTATATTTCCAATTTGTGATTTTTTATTATGTAATCTTTACAGTCTTAAATATGGATGTCTTAATTTTGGATTAAATTCTGCGAGTACTACAAAGGAACCAGATGCATTTCCATTTTCCCTTGGCTCGAACCCTGAACCCCACAATGAAATCCATATTGAATATATATAAATGCCGGGTATTTTCTCGAAGCTAACGTCATTATAACTCTCTACTGTTTTGGCTTCAACCCGAGGCCCTATATTTTGCGAACAGAAAATTGATCAGAGCAATAATATTCTCATAATTATTCTAATTTTAAAATAAAAATAATACAGTATAGGAAAAACAACAAAAATGCTCCTCGTTAGAATACTTCAGTATAATGAAACCATCGATCAAGAGGATTAATTCAAAAAATTCTATGGGGTAAAGTTACCTGCTGATCCGAAATAAAAAAAGGAATTTAATCTAAATCACGGCAAAATATCGTTGTTTTAGGCCTTGCCGTTCAGCAGAGCGCAAATTTACTAACTCTCATCTATGTTCATTCATTTCTCTTCGCACAAAAGAGGGCAAAGTAGAGGATATGTCAACCAATTTTGACGTAAACTCTCGCACACTATGGATCCACAATCGCGGTCACCACGTCATGTTTATTTTATATTAAGCCCCTAAATTCATGACAGGAGGTGCTGAAATCACAAAATTCTTTCATGATTGTACGTTTGAGGGTGAACTACCCAAATTCCACCCGAGGCTTTTTTGTAACGCGCGTATTTACCTTTGCTCACTTTACGCTGCTTTGCTGCGTTGAGTAATTTTCACCATTGAAAAGATCAGACGAGATTGAATGAAAATATTTTTCGAGCGGCAGCAATTTCGTTTTGTGAAATGATGACACGACAATAACCATCAGCGCCGTGTTTACTCTGCAGGCGGGGGAGGAGTGCACACACCGCGCGAGCAAATATCTTCTTCTGGGCTCTTCCAATCCATTCTCTTTCTTGCTTCAGCTGCACCCATATGAACAGGAGGGCCCGACATTGCGGAATTGGCAATGGATAAATGCGAAAACTTGCTCTCAATAGGTTGTATCTTTGTTAAGCCATGCGCTTAGTTTTCTAGGGGGTGTCCCTTAAATTATTAGCATTAATTGCATTTTACTTTCAAGTCGATGTTATTAGCCTTTAATTTTCATCAAATACAAGATGATTAACGTAGAGTGATTTATTGAAAAGTTACATACATAATTACTTAAAGTGATTTGTGAGCAACAAAATCAAGTATAAAAGATGACAACTCAAAAGGAAACGATAAGGGTTTTTGCCAATTAGTGTTTTGAAAATTAAAGTTTCGCGCAAGTGTGTTTCATTTAAGTGACTGCAATTCACAAAGCTCATTTTTTTCAGTACCAAACAACTTCAAGAAAAATGTGTCGAGTGTTATGAACCCAATGGAACACTTCGATTTCTATTATCTACTATGCTCTATAGTCGCTGGCTAATAAAAAAGCCTCTTTGGGCTTTTAAATTATGTCACATTTTACTCTCGAATCCTCTACTACTTTCATGCAGTAAGAATTTGTTTTATATTTAGGTAATCAATTTCATTTTTACAATGCGTTTTAAGGTAAAAATGTAGATGTTCTTAAATATTAACGATAGAGAGTTACCGCAGCAACTGCATATTTTAATTTGCTGCCGTATATCAGGCCTACCTGTATAATATATGCCATTTGGGGCCGCGCGATCCGAGTGACAGACAGGTATTTAAATGCGTTCGTCATCGTGAGGGGGCCGATGGCAAACAAAAAGTGCGCGTCCTGCATCTCATTTTCGACGCCGCGAGGAACAAATAATACGCCTCCGCACGCGGACACACGTTATTTTATTGCAAGAATGTGTAGGTACACGATGTACACTCACGAATGCATCATTTAATAAACTGTCAATTCATTATTTCTCGAACGTCATCGTCGCGGATTGAGGCTTCTTATTTTCCTTCTTCTTTCGACACTGCAACAGCAGTTCTTGACTTTTCGAAAAGGATGTAAATAAACCTTTTGTGTCATTGGGTGATGTATAAATAAATATAGCAAAGGATTAAAGGTTGTGATTCTCTGAAAATAAGGGCTTTCGTGCGCTCCGCTTCAGCAGGTGAAGGTGTTTTGACAAACATATTTTTTTAAATCATACCAGATTCAATAAGTTGCTTTGCCATTAATTCATCACCTTGGTGTTCTTAAAAATTTTCATTTGATAATAGATGATTGTTCTTGAGATTCAAATCATGAATCATCGCAATTATAATACTGTCATTGGTGTGTATAATTGCAGCAAATTTGCATTTTCCCACGTGGATTTGCTGAGACTTTTCTACATGAGAAAACTTTAAGGGAAAATTGCATGAGCCCCGTGCAGCGATAATCGGTAAAAAGCGCTGAGCGCATTGGCTCGTTTTATTAACAGGACAAATTGAAATTAATCCGACGAGCCGCACGCCGCCGATAAATAAAAGCTGCTGCTGGGAGAGCAGACGAGCGAGGAGTAATATACAAATTTATCCACGGCTGCTCTCTTGAGGTGTGTTTTATTACATTCCGGCCTTTGTTGATTGCTTTGATGACATTAGCTCTTTGATAAGCCGCACCTGACACTGCACACAAACAGCCAGCCGGCGGAATTTCATTAGGTCGGATCAACGACGCCGACGCGACGGCATATCCAGTTTAATAAGGGGTGCGCTGGCTGAATTTACCTGCGTGCGCTATGTGCACGCCCTCTCGCTAATATTACACCCCGGCCCGCCGTCGTTTAATAAATAAATTGCTGTTGGAAATCGTGTGCCGAGTTCGGTAATCTGATAATCGGCACGTTATATATGCGAACAAAGAGAGTGAGAGCTGCCTGCGCAAAACTGCTTTTGATCTGCGATCCTGATGCCACACACGTCCCGCCGAAAGTTTCCAAGGGAAAGTAAGCTTTCTTTGTTATTGGTATACATCGATATTATTATGAACAACGATTGCTATTTTACTTTCATGTTTAGCCTCAGAAAAGATTTACGTCTTGGTCTTGGCATATATAAATTTAAAAAGCGATGCTTTGATGTATACTCAATTTTAAATCAGTTGATCACGCATTGATGGCAAATTATAAAATAGTTTTCCGCGAATTTAAAGAATCATTAAAACATATTGTTTTGACGAAAAATTGCTTTAGAAGACATTAGATGCTTTGGTTTGAGAAGGGAAAGAAAAGGAGAGAGAAATTTTCTGCAGTGATGATTTTAGTACATTTTATGAGCTTCTTTCACAGTAGGGCGAAAATTCGAGATTTTCAGGGCAGTTGAAAACCTAACTATCTAGCTGAAATTTTGAACTTGTGGGATCGAGGAGCCGTGACAGAAATGCTTCTTTAGTAGTAACGTCTTTTATTTGTCTCGTGGTTGGAAGTAGTAAAGTTAAGACCAAGACTGTGAAATTACACAAATAATTAAATATCACCAAAAATACATAAATAAAAACCATAACAATGAAAATATCACATTCGAACATAAACAATTATTACAGCTTACCCCGTATGTAGTGCGGATCTGATATGAAATAGCTTTAATAGAATTTTCTCACACCAAATCTCATCCTAGCTGGAGAGAACCTTTTGGTGTGACTCCTTCGGTGCGAGTCTGATTATGCAGTGGGGGTGTAGGTGCAGTAAAAGGGAGCACTGCTTATCGCACACCTTTATACTGCCACCTGGCGATACAGGTTAAAAAATGCAAATTAGTTACTAGAACAGTAGTGACGAGAAGGCGCCACAAACTGTTTCTACTTACTAATATTGGCTTATTTTTTAATAAATGTCTAGCGGCAGTTCACAATAATTATAGGGCAGACGAATGAGACGGCTTAAATTAAACGATTTAGTGTTACTTATACTTTACCGTTCTTTGGCTAAATTTCATCCATTACCACCTCCTCAACGTATATTTCCTTTAAAACAATTTAAACAACCTCACTTAAAATACGCCATGCTTAAATTCACTTGGTAAAATTACCGTTTTGACCCGCTGTAATCTCCACGGCCATTTGAATTATTTAAATACACGTATATTGTATTGTTTGTATGGAAACATTTGCAATGAAACCAGTCTGCCACGTATCCTGCTTTTTCAGAGCGTCACCGCAGTCATAGTCAGGTTATGAAAACGAAACGTGAATAAAACGCATCCGGAGCTCGATTTAATGCGGTTAAAAGCCAACCGCTTTTGTGCGCGGTGAAAGGAAAAGAAACATTGACAACATGTCTATGCGACGCACACTTGAGGCTGAACAAACGCGGGTACCTCTCTGTGCTCGAGCTCATTATTTTCATTACTATTTAGAGGCAGACACAGGTGAATGGATCGAGATTTGTCCTTGCACAGTCAAAATAAACAGTGAATGAATTAAGTACACTGATGCGGGGGGCGTCTCGTTTCGACTATTATTGAACGACGAGATGCACGTGTGGGCGTTAGAAACGAAAACAATGACGCTGGCGAAAAGTACACGTGGTTTCTTTTTCATCCCAGCTCTGTATATATGCACGTGAGTGTGTATGTAATATTTTCCGCTGCTTGGCGGCGCCGCGTCATCGATTCTCGGTCCGCTATTCTTTTTCTCTTTCCTGTGCCGAGCCACTTAGTTTGCTCATTGTTGCGAGCGGAGCAAAAACAGCATCTCAGCATCCTTTCGCTCGAGTGTCGCCGCACGCGCTATTATTGCAGTCACGTACTTTGGTTATTTAATCCTAATCGCTTTGTTCGCGCCACAATGACGCACGGGATGCGCGCGTACGCGGCGCCGACCTCTAGCGATTCCGCTCTGCACAGTTTCCGCTCACACAAGCACTAACCTTACAAGCTAAAAATGTCGCAATTTTCAGGTTAACAATGAGGAAGAAAGTACTAAAATAAACCGAGGTCACAGAAAACAAGTAGTGTCAATTTTGAATTTTTCCTGATCAAATTTGGCCAATGAAATTTACTGAGCTAAATTACGAAAATGTATCGTATTAAATCATGAACAAAGAGCGCTTTTGGTAAAATCTATACTTGGAGTTTCCTGAACGACTAAAAGGTATTTGATGTACAAATCTGCAGAAAATGTTTCAAAAAAGACAGTGAAATATTCTTTGAAACCAATAGTCAATGAATGCAGACGAAAATTTTCAACTAGAAAAAGTATTTTTTTCAAGGAGTATAAACTGTAATTGAAGCACGAGGTGCAATTATTTTTTAAACTGACTTATCATCAGAGGAATGCTTATTGGGTCTTATTGGGAACGCACACGAAGGTCAAAATGAGCACCAATTTATTGTTCGCAATAGTGCGGAGTTATTTGAGCTCAAGAGTGATAATAGAATACAGCGAGACAGTCGTAATAGTTTTCTTTCCTTTTTTTCCTCTGTATAGTGAGAAGCTCACGAGTCAATTCGGAAAGTACGCAGAAATCCGTGTTGGTTGTTTTTCAACTTTCTTGCGGTGTAAGTGTGGTAGCAGTGGAGAAAGATAAAAAAAGCCATCCGGTTTATTTTTCCTGATTGTTTAAATATCCTTTTTGCCCTCACTAACTAAGTTGTAGTTGCAATAAAGCCATTGCAATGGAAGGGGCATCAACAGAAACCACTGGGTGAGTTCAGTTTTGCTTAGCTCGTAAAATTTTAAAAAAGTAGATTAATAAATATATAAAAATATTTTCTTTGTTGAAGGGAAACACAAAATGAAGAGACAGATTCGCCTTGGCAAGGAGTCATAGACAGTTTGAAAACTGTGAGACCTCACTACTTAATTGGGGTCTCGGAGTCAGTTGCCATCATACTGTTGATGCTCTCCATCGTCTTTCTGACGATGAACATATGTCGGATTTGGAAGTCTCCCAATAAACGTGGATCTATGTTTGGAAAAGTTATCATAGGTCTCTCCACCGTGTTGCTGACTGGATACGTCTGCAAATTGATTTTTGTTGTCATTCTCTTTTCCCAAGCTGACGATGACATCAAGAGAGTCAGTGATGCTGTTGATAATTTACTGAACATTTTCAATTTTTTCTTTGGTAAAGAAATTTGTCGACAAAAAAATGTAAAAATCTTAAACCATTTTTAACCCTTGCAGCCGCATTTTATATGAGCTCATTCATCTGGATTAACGTTTTCTGCTTTGAAGTGTACTACTCCTTTAGGTAAATGCAAATGAAAATACTGACGCAAATATAATGCACACTCAAATTTATCAGGTGCATCCAAAAATCGCTGAATCACACAAACGAAAGTCACGCTAGCAGATTCATCAAATTTTCCGTTTACGCTGCCAGTGTTCCTGTACTTTGCACGATATTTGCTGGATCTTGTTCCTTCAGAGCCCTAGAAAGTAAAACATTGATCACACTTCTCGCCAATAAGATATTTGTTTAACCATACTGATTATAGCGCTTATCATCATGAGCGTTTTTGGACTCGTATTCACGTGTGTGATAACTACAATTGCCAACATAGTTTTACTCATTATGACAACAATTGTGAAGAGAGATGTGCGATTCCCACACTCGCATCAGGAGAATACCTTCGATTTCCATTGGTGAGATTAAAATAAATACAAACATTTTAGAAATGTGTTTTTGTTATTTTTTCAGGCGAATGGTTAGAATATTCTTTTTGATTTTTGGCGTCGCAGGGTTATTGCAAGTTTGCTTCATAATCAGTTTGCTCGCAGGCTACCAATCAGGAATCATCTCTTCTTTGGCTTCATTACTCGTACTCCTAAAAGGTTTCCTTGTCTCCGTGATTTACATGCGTGGTGACAGGATTCAAAACGTATAGCTTGATCTAACTGACATTTAACGAATAATTTTGTCTAACCTTAATTCATAATTTTCATACTTTACAAAAATTAGTTGTGATGATTGTACTTTTGGATGTGTATTATTTGTGTAAAAATGCTCTTAATCAGGTTAAAATCCAAAGAAGGTTCGGCTTATGCCACTGCACATTTGAAAAACGAGTTAGCAATGTTATAAAAATGCTAAAAATGTAAATAAAATACAGCGTTTCAATAAAAGACCCCGTTGGTCCTTTTTCTGGACTATGGGCTTCCTATCCAATGATGCTCTGTTATTCATTTGCGTAGTCATTGGGACACACAAGTTTTCGCGCGTTTTTCGCTATTGGGGTGTGACTATACGAATCGTTTATTTGAATTAATCACCGATCTTGAAAGAGATGAACCGATCATGAAATATTTATGTTATGGAAAATAAAGTGTCATCTGCCAGCGTCGTAAGCAGAATTGGCAAGTCGCACACTATCATCACTATTTTTAAAATCTGTGAAAATGTATCGTATTGAATCATGAGTAAAGAGCGCTTTTGGTAAAATCTATATACTTTGAGTTTCCTAAACGACCAAAAGGTATTTGATGTACAAATCTGCAAAAAATGTTACAAAAAAATAAAGTGAAATATTCTTTGAAACCAATAATTAATGAATGCAGACGAAAATATAATATTTTCTACCAGAAAATGCATACAGAATAACGATATTTGCGTGTTTCTCTCATTTTTCCAAGGTGTATAAACTGTAAACGAAGCACGAGGTGCAATTATTTTTAAAACGACTTAGCATCAGAGGAATGCTGATTGGGTCTTATTGGGAACGCACACGAAGGTCAAAATTAGCACCAATTGTTCGCTAGTGCAAAGTTATTTGAGCTCAAGGGTGATTATAGAATACAGCGAGACAGTCGTAATAGTTTTCTTTCCTTTTTTTATCCTCTGTGTAGCGAGAAGCTCACGAGTCACTTCGGACTTAATTTTCACCGAGCGCCACTTTACGTTTGCCAGACGTCACTCACTTTTCAAGACACCTTTCTATTGTTTGCCCACACATGCCAAAACTTTATACCTGTCGCATTGAGACACGAGAGCTTTTTGTTAGTTTACCCAGGGAAAGGGAAATTGTGCTTAATTTTCAGCAGTTTTCGAGATTCATGGAATAATAAAAACGGCACCAACTCACAATTTTTTAAGGGCGTTTTAATTCGTTTACTGCGTCAGACGAACATGAAGAAATATAGTCAGTAGGAAAAATTAAATAATAATTTACAGTCGCTTCTCTAAAATTTGTTAATTATTCTGTCTAGAAAATGTAATTAAAATATTTATAACTATTCTCAATTCTTATTTTTGTTAAAGATAAGGTAAATTGAAGAGAGAGTAACACCGCGAAGAGAGGTCAAAACCGCGGTGTAAAAAATAACTTTTGGGGGCAGATTCAGAATGAATCCAATGATCAACGCCGCTTCAAAAATCCAAGTCACACCAAGCATTGACAACAGCATTTTCAGAGACAGCCTATTTAAAATAAAATAATTTAGATAGACACAGCAAAAATTTTATTAGAAAATAGTCTTTACTTACCACACAGAGCTGATTGTTTTCGCCTCGCTAGTCTTACTTTCATTGCTGTGTAAAATTTTCGTGTCTTTTTTCATTATCAGTACATTTCGTAGGGTAATGGTAAAGAAAGTAATATTAGCCACAGTAAGAAGCAGAACCGGGAAGCCGTAGACTATCATCAGAATTGAAGAAACTGAAAAAAGTATCGCATAAAATATAAAATGTTACCATTAGTTTATAGATTACAATCTATTCCAACGATGATGATGCACAGCGCTGCGACTAGCGTAAGGAAAACTGGTGTTAGTATTGCGTAGGAACAGTATACGGGGAATCGGAAGTTGTCACTGTTGCCGTCTTTGTTCACAACCAAGCTGGTCAAACTCCTATCAACATTCAACCAATCCATAAATTTTAATATTATATAATATGTAATTGTCATTAATGAATATCCTTTTTATCGAATACTCAGTGAATAGATTTCATATTTTCAAATATAGATGGTTTGTTTCAGGTTGATATTTTATCAAATGAATTACAGTATACATAAAAGCGAGCCAATTTTATCTTGCTTTTATTGTTTTGCATCGTTGAGGTGTTGATTATAAAATATTGTTCTCCAGTGTTAAATGATTCCAATATAATTTCATATTTCTGAATTTAACGATAAAAAAGGTATCGTATATTGCAAACCATACAAACTTGCCACGGTGCTTGTTCATAAATTTACCTGAATCTGAAGAAAACTTCAAAACACAGCACATTGAGCCAGAAATGCGAGCTTAGATAGAAGACGCCTGTAGACAGAGGCCGAACGTAACACAATAAAATCGCATTTTAGAATTAGATTACCCATGAGGATAAATATGGCGTGTATGCTGAATACGAGAATGATGAAGCCGGTGAGTGGGTCGTAAAGGAAGATGAGGAGGATGGTGCACAAGGTGGTCGAGAAGAAATATCCAAGGAGCAGCGTGCCTGACTGCCACGCAATCAGCTTGCCCGGCGTCGATCTACGCTTTTCGGGACTCTTGATAATCGAGATTAACGTGATCAGCAGCATGATCATGGACGCAACCAATATCACCATTGGCACGACCACAATAGTAGCTGCTGTGTTTTGAATATCTTTGATCAGATCATCCCATGCGTCAGCAACAGTTGAATTTGACTCTGCCATATTTCACCCGTGAATATATCCCTGTGCAAAAAAGTATCATGCACTAATTATTACGTTAAATTTTTAAAAACAAATTCACTTGAAATTAAAGAAATTGGCAGAATTGCAAATGTATTAACAGTAAGCATTTCTTAATAGGATCATTGTGTCACTAAAACAAAGAAAGCTATTAGCAAAATATCTTGAACTCAAAAAACAACATATTTTCCGGACAGTAAAAACGATCTGCTGGAAAAGGTAAAATAAAAAATTCCCTGTTTGTTTCCCGTGAGAGAATATATAGAAAATCTAAAAAAAAGACAAAAGAAATTAAATTTTTGTACATAATTACCTGTTTCAACTTAATGTACTATATATGATTAGGGACTAGAGAATGTGATGATGAAATTCAGCCGACTTTTGTGAGTCAACGAATGTAGACTTCTGTGTTGTTTTTGCTGAAAAACAGCACTATAGTTTTATCAAAACCAAACAGTATCGCGGTTGCAGTAGAAGGCTGCCTTTTTAAATGAAATTTAAACAGGATGTTTCGATACAGTTATAATTCAAATATTTGATTCACTCTTCAACCAAATAATTACATATATATAATTATTGTTGTTTCAGCATTCGTGCTAGTGCAGCGCGCGCCCTTCCCGGTCCTCGGACAGGGATAAAAAGAGCAAAAAAAAGACTTAAACGCTGAAAACATTTCAACTTTTCGGTTCGGTTTGATGAGCGTTGGTTGCTTCGATTTTACACTATTTATGTTTCTTTATGTTGAACATATTTGAAACACTTTTGGACCATAAAATTGGAAAAAAAAATTTCAACCATACCGCAGGTCGTTGGTTCCTATTGTTGAACGCAAACTATGCGTGTGTTTTGCTTTGTGAGAATCCGAGCATTGTTTGGGGGTGGAGTGCGCGGGCTATGCGTATACATTGTATGTACTCTCTTTGCATTGCAATGACGAGAAGAATTGCTTTCAGCAGTCTGACTCGTTACTTGCTGGTCTGCACCTTTCCAGCATGCGTAAATTAATTAAACGAAAAAATGTCTAGTGTTTCAATATGAGACCTCAGTGCGAGTTCAAGAACATGAGCTGAGTCCTTTTCTATGGGCAGGACTTCCTACGATGACGCCCGTACGCGCATGTTATTGGGACGCGAAGGTTGCGCGAGTTTGCTAATATCAGGGGGTTGCCCATCTCAAAAGATATGAACCTTCAAAACCCAAAACTAGTTTTAGGAGCTAATATTTTTATTATTTTATTAACATCAAATAAAGATTTAAGTTAAAAATGTGAGATTTTACTTCTTAATGGCTTGACGTCAAAGATGCAGTGCATTTAACATTTTGTCTTGTATTTGCGTCAGATAATTTCTCAAGGGTTAAAATGACCTAATCCATTTGACGTCAATCATCATTAAAGGAAAAATTCCGAGTTTCGTTTTTTGTGCTCATCATAATTTTTAGCAACGTAAACTTACCTCGATACAAGCATTTTGATTGCTAGATTCTTTCAAATTTTTTTTCGACAAGAAACACGCATAGAAACACTGCACCTGGTAAATCAGGTGAGCAAATCAATTGCCTGTCGGCGGGCAGGAGAGAGAGAGAGAGAGAGGAGTGAGGGTTGCAGAGCCCTCGGAATTATGATACAGGAGCAATCGAGCGCACATAATCGGCGCAAAGCCTGTGCTGTAAAAAAAGTGAGCGCGCAGTCCGATCGCAGAGCACAATACGAATGGAAGAAAGAAAGACCCTCCGCTCGCTCGCCGCTTTATTTTCATTCTCTCCGCTCTCACAACGCAAATTGGCTCACGTAATTGTGCAGCAATATGCTCTACCTTAGCCCCAGTGCTGTGCACAATAATGAAAAAGAGACACGTACGTCCTGCCCTGCATCCATATGCCTGCTCAGCGAGAGCAGCGAACAGAGATTGTGCACATACACAAGCTGAATGAAACAAAAGACGCCTGCTACAACGTTACCAGGAAAGAAGCAAAGGGTTTGTTCGGGACATTTCTTTCACATACTATAGAGTATGGATCAAATCAATAGTAAAATTAATTGCTGAGCCATTGTACAGCACTGCAAACTTGATTTTAATTACACCTTTTTAAATGCGATTTTAAGAAAGTGGTTTTTCTTAGTATTAAGTAAAAATTGGGAAGGAGATTTTAAGTGCAATTTCTGGTTTAAATATAGCAAGTTTAGTTCTTGGCTCTTGCCATATAGAACTCTATTTATGTATGTCTGTGTGTGTGCATATATATTAAGAAACGTAAAGAAATACAGACGCAGCTAATTTCTTGTTAAATTTAAATTGACTGAATGGCTTTTCATTATGCCGAAATTAATTCAAGATGGTCAGCTGAATTGTGAAAATTCGGAGAGGAGAAAATTGAATTACACGTTCTAGTAATGTACAGCAGCTGTTACAACCCAACAGACCTCATCAGTAGCTTGTGAATATTTTTAGGGAAGGTTAAATCACAGGGAGGGCGAGTGGCAGGGTTTATAAGATTTCGTCACTTAAATCCTCTTTTCGATTTTAATCAGCAATGAGCTTGGCCGAACGTTTTCGACGACTCGTATATCTCTACAGCTAATACTATGGTTATGAATTTTGTCTTGCAAGTTCTGCTGATGAGGCCGGTGGGGCCAAAACCTCATCTGTAAACAGTAGGTGAGAACGAGTCATATAATTTTTTCCTCTCAGAATTTTCACTGTTCGCTAACCATCCTGAATTACGCGCAAGGTAGAGCCATTTAAGTCGATGTAAATCCACACATATTATTTTTGATAGATACCGTTGTATAGGCAGAAGAAAATATGAGAGTAGGTTGTTATATTTTTTCAGTTGAAATTTAATGCAGCTTCCATGGTACATAGCAAGTTGTTTATTTTTCCATTATTTACTTTTACTGAATTGTCCTGATCAAATAATTTCATGAGCTTAATGTCCCGTGGATGGGCTTATATATATTAAAGGATAACTTGAGGAAGTTGCATATAATATCAACCGAAAAATTATTTATCTTTGTTCCTCAGCTTCGTGCGTGTGGAAGCAAGTCGAATCGTATATCTGATTGCTGTTGACAAGTTTGAAAGTTGATAATTAAAATTTGAAGCGAGAGAGCAGTGCAAACACAAACATTCATAACAATAACTGCAGACACGCGCGCGCCCAGAGTTAGTAAGAGGGTGCGCAGTCCCGGGGAAAGAAAATTCGCTCGCTCTTCCTCGAGTCCGAAACGCAATTTGGAACGTGTCGTTCGCAGGCGACGGGAGCAGTGTGTGTGAATGTGTGTAATAAGCGGCCGAAGATAATCCGGCAAACAAAGGCAATAACTGTGCCGCGCTCGCTGCATTTTGTCACCCGCTCGCGCGCCGCGTGTGAATAATCATCAAACGCACTCTCTCGCCCGCTCTTTCACTCGCGAGGGGTGATTATTTCCATACTGCACGCTCCGATTGTTAGCGGCATTGTTGGTGCCTCGTTGTTGTCACTCACGCCCCGCCGGTGCATATTTATTTTGTGTGCCGTGCGAGAAGAAACGCGCTCGAATTCGGAAAATGGGGGAGGGTCAGCGGCGGGCGTGTTGCAGAGTTATATATAATTTATTCGATTACGTGCGAATGATATCCGCTGCGGCTACTCTCTCGCCTCTATTTACATATTCGCGCCTGTCACTTGCACCCGCCCGCCGTGTAAATCAAACCCAGTGCCACTGTATACTGACACTGGTGAGTGTGCAAAGTTCGCATAATATACGTTCTTTGGACAAGATCCAGAAAAATTAACCCTCGATGCTAAAATATCAGCTTATAGTTTTAATCCTCCCAACTAGGATAGTGCGTTTGTTATTCAAGGTCATTAGTTCATTAGTTTGAATGGTTCCAAATTTATTTGTGCAGAAATATAAAAGTACCTTATATAATCTTATTTTTTGTTAATGGATAAATATAACATTTAGCGCTAAAAACTGTTGGTTTCAAAGTAAGAAATCTTCCTAATTCTGATCCCTGACAGCTTCCACTACTGTTTGGACCGAGCATGCCATCTGGTATTGTAATAATACTAAAAGCCCACAGGCATTTTATTAGTTATAAATTATTTTTAATATATTCTTCACCTTCCGAAAGAGAAGTTAATCGAAACAAATCTTTGATGCTATAGGGTGATTGCGAATCAGGTGGGAGGTAAAGCACGCTCTTATTCGTACATACGGGTTTCTTATTACAAAATCAGGATTATCTCGTTTTGCCTGAAGAATGCTAAGAATTGATTGAATTGGTCAAGCTGGATGCAATGACTAATAATTGTGTATATATCGTATACATAGCTTTAATATATACCATTTTATTATTATTATCTATTGTTTGAATATTATTGTATATATGTTCATTCTAACTCACTTATTACAGTCATACTAAATTCGCTAAGAAATGAGAAGAGTAAGAATAGGGCCGCATTTCCAGCTAACAATGTGATAAAACTCTACCCCAGAGAGCAAAAGCCAAAATGGGCATAAAATAATATCACACAAACACAACTTAAAAGCGTGAGATCACAAGCGCCTTGCACAGCGAAGAAATAAAAAATTGTATGATTAATTTTGGGCATGATTCAAAATATTCGACGCAGACAGCATTATTTTTTATGACAATAAAAGAGTTGTGCCGGTGGCGGCGTTTTGTTCATAATAATTGGAAGAAAGAGAGATTTGTGCAAGCTCGGCGCGCGCGAGTACGTTTTTAATCCTGCCGACGGCAGCCAGCAGTCAGTCAGCGTGCCGCGCGGACAATGGCAATCAAAAGTATTGATCCTCTCGTTAGTTCATTACGCGTTGGCAATGGAATTATTATTTCCCGATTTGCGCCGCGTGTGCTTTTGAAAGGGTTGAATCAAATCGCACCCTTCCTGTACACGACCTCGTTCTCATTCTTTCGTAATCAATCTGCAGGGGGTGCAATGAGCGAGCTAGACGATCGGTATGCCTTTATTATTTTTTATTAAATCCAAAACTTGAAACAAATAATTGAAGCACCTTATTATATTCTATTTTTGCACACATCGATTTTTATAAAAATATTTTAGTATAGGTAATTGATTTTGAGCTTCAAAGCGATTTCTTTGAAATTAATTTTTTTTTTCAATCTTAACATAAGCATGAATTTTAATTTTACAAGAAAAATTAATGGAATGCCACCAGAAAAAAGTACTAATGTGTTTTTCAGAACCAGGTTTGATAATGATGATGTTTGGGATAAGGGATAAGCTCTTTTACAAAATTTTTAATCTTTCAATATTGACTGCACAGTAAAAAAACATTTACCAATTAAATTCGGCAATTTTTTCATTTGTTTTAACGTCATTGTAATAACACCTGTTAAATATTTTTAGCTCCTAAAAATATTTGTGGTCTGCACGTTGGTAGGTACGAGACGAAGTTGCTCTGCTGGCCCATAATAACAAAGAAGTTAAACCTAAAAACAAAACACAATTGAAAAAAAAATTCTTTTGAATAACTATTGGGAACAAAAAATGGGTTAAAAACCTTGTGCTAGCCTACTTTTCTAGTTTTTCAAGTTAGAAAGTTTCCACCAAGTATATGTTGCACTTTCATTTTATCTTATATTCTAAGAAAATTATAACACTTCAAAACTTCATGTTTTACGTGTGTATGGAGACCTCTCACTTTTTGACCATATTTTTTTATTCTCGCCAGCATAGGTCGCTTGATCAATGTGATTTTTATGTAGAAAATGATAATATGTGAGTTTGTTGAAAGTGTGAGCTCACTTTATATTATAACGAGGAGTGCTAAAGGCGGAAAGAGAAAAGAGTGTTATACTCAAAAGGGGTCTTTATCAATTCTAGTCTTGGTTTTGGGCTTTAGTTTGCTAAAAATCCCAGCCATCCCAAACTTTCCCGTGTTCACCCTGTTGAGGAACAAAAACGAAAGCATAATTTTCGCAGTTTCCCCCTTGATCTACGGTTTGTGCGAACGAGGGATGCGATTCGGGTGTGCACATTATAGGATGCTGTTCCACACACACACAGCAGCAGCAGCACACACACAGAGTTTTAATGGCGGGCGGGCTGGCGAGAGAAAGAGAGAGAGAGAGAGAGAGAGAGAGAGAGAGAGAGAGAGAGAGAGAGAGAAGCGGGTGGCGCGGGGTGTTTGCATGAAGCGTGCTCTAATGACGTTTGAATGTTAATGACGCCTCGAGAGGCCGGTAATGACTTGCCTTACAAGAGAGAGCGAGCGAGAGCAGCGCGGGAGAAGAAGAAAAAAATAATATCCACCCTTGTGTGCGCCTCACGACTCCCCTTTAAATATTAAAAACCACCCCTTTCCGCCGGAGTTTCGCATTTCTCGCCCTCTCGAGCCATGAATATGTACATTAGGCCCAGCAAGGTATGACACGACGGACGGACACGCTCTTGTGTGTGCGTACACATTCTCTGTCAGTGTCTGTCTCTGCTGTCTGTGTGTGCGTGCCTTTGCTTGTGTCGAGCGCTTTATTATGCACCCCGGACGGGCACTAATGTTAATTACTCTTTCGAGATGCAGCGAACGCTCTTTCACAATTAAAATTGCAAACTGAGACACAGGCTTGGGGTGCCTCAACGGCGAGCGTGCCACTTCAAACCCGATTCTCACTTCTCTCTTTTTCGCTGCCGTTTTGAACAAAAAAGAATAGAATTTTGTGTTGTATTATTTTTAAAAAGGAAGAACACTAGCATAAGTATTTTCACTGTCTTTTCTCAACAGCCATTTGAAATTTATGCGTGGAGAATTTTCTCCAGGTGACAATTGAAATAAAATGTCTGAATATAAATTAAAAACAGGGTAGTATAGGTGAGAATCATGGTATAATTATATCCTATATGCAATCTTCAATATCCACATAGATTTGGGAAAATCCAATACCCTTTATATTTCTACTTTTGCGGTACATTATTGCTAAAACAAAAAAAAAACACACGTAGGAAGTTTAAGCAAACCATTCCTTATTTGTTGCAAAATCTATCTTTCAAGTAAATTATGAATTTGATTTAGTCTTAAGATAAAAACCTTAGCACTAAAAAGTTAAATCTGAATGTTCAATTCGCAGTCAAAGATATGCACGATGACTCTGGAGATTCTCCTCCCTCAGTGCGGGAGGTCCAATTTGGTGATGCATCAAATTCAAGCAGACTGAAAATCCTCTGGCGAGCTGCACCAGAGATTTGAGGCAATTTGGTGAGAAACTCGCATTGAACAGGCAACGAGCTCGCTCCCTTACCTGTCGTTTGTGGAGATGGCATGCAGCAGATATCATTATTCCGACTTGACGAGCAGCACAATGCGTTTTCCGCGTGTGCGACGGACGGGCTATGCTTCTCGCCGAGTCACGGCGCCCGACCAAAATGGAGCCACTTTGCCCAAAGAGACGGAGAGCAAGCAGCGTTTCCTCTGGACACGGGGCGACATGTGTGGGCCGATGGCTATCTCCAAAGTGGCCCTGATTTGGGAAAATGTGTGAGATCACTTCCTTGATGGTTTTGACGCGGCGATAATAAAATCCGTCTCTCTTATTTTTTCTGACAAACAGGATGAGATGAACTTTATTGCTAGTATGTACAAAGGCTCAACAGTGAATGGAGTCACAATAATAAATATTTGATACAGATTATAGAGATTCTCGGTTCTTCTTCTTTTTTCTTCCATTGTGTTTTATGAATTCGTTTGTCTGTGTTTGTGTTAATTATAATAATAATGGACTTGGACAAAAATCGAGTTTTCTCTTAGCGACACAATTAGGTTTGTTTTATTTTGTATAATTAATATGGCTACACAATATGCGACTGCCTTTGCATTTTTCGTCTTATTAAACCTAATTACGTATGACAAATTACGGTGAGAAAATGCACACGAGCGCCATGCTTTGCTGCTCTAAACACGTTCAGGTGGCAATTTCTGCTTTACATGATAGCGGGAATTGCGTGAGTTTGTGCGCAACAATTCCGTATTAAAATTGTGCACGACAGTTCTTCGTTTAAAATACAAGTTGGAAAGGACGTGCCGGGTTGAAAATGACGCATTTTCACTTTGGAAACAAATCCATTTAGAGTACATAATCTATACACAACATATACACCAAAGAGTGGCTCGCATAAAATGGGCCGGATCCCTCTTTGAACATCAATTTAAGTTCGAAAATTATACACTCAACACTGGGATGGGCACTTTTGCTTTGGATGAAAATCAACACCAGGGGTTTGAAGAAAATCGAACGGTGAATGTTCTTTTAAATCAACTCAAATAAGGAGATCTAATCACTAAGCTGCATTGTTGAGCTTGAGAACGACAATATAAAAGCAGATATTTTAAACCATCACTAACTTTTTTCTATAAAGGGATTTAAAAACTTTTTTTAAAAGCGAAATATTTTTCTATTATTAGGCTATACCAGGCCATACATATTCTTCGACTAGAATTCAGCAAACAAATTAATTATATGCCATCATTAAGAAATGACTTGAATAAATAATCTTGTCTTGAAAAATTCTGTTGTGTATAATCACATTTTTTCGTACAAAAATCAAATTTGTTTTTTTACGTTTTTGTTGAATTTTGTCTTTATTTCGATGCCACAAGTATCCAAAGAGAGTATGTGGATAAAATAATTTTATTTGACTTGCAAAAAAATCAACAGATGACGTAGTAGTGCTCTGATAATTTGTTCAAGATTTCTTTTAGAAAAGATGTTGCTTTATATTCACCTTCGATTTTTTTTTAATTTACAAGCATGCTTTGTTAGCTTACATTACTATTCAATCTAAAAAAAAAATTGCAAGCTCGGAACGATTGGATCATTCCTCAAAAATACGGGTCAAATGAGAAAAATCGCTGTCAGGAAATCCTCGGAAAACTCACATAATATAATTACACTTTGTAGACTGCTAAGGTGCTCTTCAATCGCTTGTTTTCCGCGGTTCTGCCCATCCCTCGACTAAAACGCACGAAAGCCGCCTCAAAATTTCGGGCACGTCCTTATCAATGCCCAGATTAAAATTCGTATACGATTGGGGGTGCGTGCGCAAAGCTTTGTCCATCAACCGACACAACACACTGCTCGTCACTTTTGGTGCGCGGATTCGATATAATTATTTACACACTATAAAATGTCCTGCTGCTCTGTCAATCATGGTCGGATTGCGGCGGTTACCAGGCGCGGCCCTGCAGAGGCAGGTACGATGAGCACATGTTGGCCTGCTGCTGGTGCTGGTTCATCAGGTTGTGCTGCCGCTGGTAGGCCATGTTTGTGAGCAGGCTGGCGGTGCTGCTGCACGGCTGCTGCTGCTGTTGCTGCTGCAGCAGGGCTGCTGAACCGGCCGGCGAGTGCGAGCACGCGCTCGGCGGCGACTGCCCGCTAACGGGGCTGGCGCCGATGGCGCCGCGCCCGGCCGACGGGTCGTTGTTGCCCGAACATGGCTTGCCGTCCTTCACCAATACGGGAACTGCAACACGACGTGGAGAACTTTGAGCCTGTGAACACAGCAGTGGAGCACCGCTATCAAAATCCATGCACGCCCACTACCAAGACACACAAACTCCAAAGTTCGGGTTAGCCGCGGGAGGGTCTGGGCGGCCATGATTTGCATGCAATTTTCTCAAGTGTGCATATTATTTGTGAACGCTAAAAATGGCTAGTTTTTCCTAATCACATTCAATGGTAATGTGCAATGTATAGACAATGCTAAAATATATATTTTTCTACGGTCACACAGTGTGCGCATAAATATTGCAATTTGCTGTTTGCTGGAAAACTATGATTGTTTTCATTTGTGAACGCAGTTTAACCTTAAATCGTACTTAAGTAATCTATAATTTTTGAAAAGAAAAAGTCTTATAGTAAAAAATAACTATTTTTCTTTGGTCATAATTGAGGTTTTGTCTTTGTATTTTGACTGATTTTTAATAGGTGAAGTTATTTTACAAAAAGGGCGGGTTTTCCTAAAATGTTATCACTTACAATATTGAGCTTGTCATGGGTGTCACTAATATTCTGTGTAAATCAGATATTTTCATTATGAACCAAAGAATGAAAGTAAATTTTGTGGCAAGTGGTGGGTAAATTACCAAATGTATAACAGTGTGCGCGAAAAAGGACACCGCGTGAGAAGGTGCAAAATTTCACAAAACTTCAACGTGTGTACTATTTAGTGGTAAACGCATTATAGATTTTTCAAAATATCCTGATGCATTTTTCGGATATCTTTCATAAATTCTTAAAAATATAAAATTTATTTGTTTTTTTTTATTGTTTTTAACTATAGGGCAAGACTGTTGAATTTTCAGATTTACGAGACCATTATTAAATTTGTTATTTTCTCTCCTTCCTAAACTAAATACGGAAGAGAAACACCCAAACGGTTCCATTTAAGGTGATCGATTCCTTTTTAATGCCTTCTCATTGATTTTTCACTGCCAATATTTTGTGACACGTTTTGAGCCCACAGCAGTGCCTCTTAAGAAAATCCTAATATCTCGCTTTCAACGAAAATATCTTCAGCACGAGAACAAAAGCAAAGTGTGTGTGCTGTGTCTATAAGTTGCAGACGACTTTAGTTAAGCGCTCTCTCATCATCCACACACACACGGACCGGACGGATTGCCATAAGCCCTCTACGAAAACACACTCGAACCACAAAGCCTGCAGACTCGTCGCTATAATCAAATTCATCGCGTGTTGATTTTTGCTGCGTTCGAGGGAGTCAAAGTTTCTCTTGTGACAAGGCGGTTTCCGGCCGGTGTAATTCGATTTGCACCGCCGCCAGCATAAACATTAAAAGCAGGCAGAGGGGCGCTTTGTGCACGCGCGGCGCGGGGAAGAATATACATGCCAGCGAGATTCAACACACTGTGCGCTGATCTCTCGCCGCTGATGCAATTACACTACTACAATAGCCCCGGGGCGCACCATCCCGCGCCGCTTTCATTCGGCACACCACATCGCGCGCGTACTCGCGTACACTGCGCTCGGAAACGCAAAAGCGAGCGTGTTTTATTGTCATTCCGAACCATTTCCCTCCGCTTTCTTCGCAAAATCGATCAGGATGAGAGAGAGAGAGAGAGAGACCCAATCTCTCCTTTCAGCAGCCTCTCCCTACAGCTTCAAGTGATTAAAGCGGTACTGCGACTCTCTGCCCACGCGGAAATTCGCTTTGAGATGTCTGTTAAAGCATCTGCAGAAACAATTATCTGTATATATAATGTCTGCAGACTCAAATTCCATTTTAAATTTGTTATTTGAAGGTTTTTAGTTTTACATGTTGCATATGGTTTCAATATTTCTATAGTTCCAAGCTGTCGGGCACCATTAACAATTAAAATTAGAATTAGATTATGAATGGCTAAAATTTTTAAGTATATAGAAATCATTATCTATAAAATGATTTATTGGTGAAGCCATAGTTATTCGATTTATGTTTACCATTTGATTCAATTTATAACGTTTCTAGTTCTCTATAAGATGGAATGTTTCTCAGAAAAATATCTAAAGATATTGCTGCCATTATTAAACATAAACTTTACCACTAAGGATTTCTTTGATTCCAAATAAATTCAAGTAAAAGGTACTATTTTTATAATATTTAAAAAGTTGCTCCTAAAAATCACGTGCTTTTGGAGTGAGCACCGTATTATTCCTTCTTAAAATCAGATTTTATTTCATTAACAATGAGGTTTTGACCATATGGCTAAGCATAAAAAAATTGATTGTTGGACTGATTGTGAGTCAATTCAATTAAAAAATCATTTTTAGATGACCATAAGCATTCATTTGATAGAGCTTTTATTCCCATCACGGGTGAAATGGTCGGGGAAATCCATAGGAGCCCTTGCAATGGTATTATAGAATCTTTTTGCTCAGATTTCATGTTTCATCAATAAATGCATGCGGGCATTTGATCGATTTTTTATGTCTAATTACTAATCTGTGAATTAAGTCCAGAAGGAGTTGCCTACTTCGTAAGATTGATGATCTCAAATTTCAATACAAAATTATTCACATTTTAAAGTCATGAGATTATCAAAAGAGTCTGGTCAGTTTAGGGAATAATTTAAAATCTGTCTGGGAATTCCCTAGACAATCTACCATCGCTCAAAGACTGTCCCGTGGCAAAGTTTCCTCAACTTTAATGCTAAGACGTACGTGCGAGAGTTTTGCGTGATAGTTTGCATTGCAGAGTATATATTATATAGCCTTGAGATCATTATATGACCTTGCACGTTGCTTGTTGCGGAGAATACTTTTTTGATAAGCCTTATTAAAATATGATACACATTGCATTACATTATTTTGATCATCCTAATGCACGTAAAATGCATCGATTTCATTTCCAAATCCATGAGTTTTTCTTACAATTAATAAGGTAACAGCTGCGTGTTTTTCGTTCAAAACTATAAAAGAGACGGGAACGCTAGATAGCAACTTTCAAACGAAAGCGAGTGAGACTGGTTTGAAGAGAGCTTCAATTACTCTTCATCATCACGCTCGAGCGACAAGGTGCGCATTGTTCGTCCCGTCGGCGGGCCCAGAATCGCTCATGTGCGCGCCGGGTGTGCGAGTTCGCGATATCAAACGCGAAAATTTCTCATTCCGGCCGCGCGTAATTGGTGCTTTTCTAATTAGACGGCAACAATCAGCGGGGTGAATGGCAATCGAGACGCCAAAAGAGCATGAAAATCATTTTCCACCTTGCTGGCGCGGCGCGGCAGTGGCGGCAAAGATGGCCGACGAGGGCGCACGTTCGTTTTATTTATATTATATTTGATCAAGCAGCAGTGTTTACCAGCTACGTGCTGAGAGAAATACGCGCGCTGCTTTACTCTTCCACCTTATTGAACTTTTTGTGCACACACAAGGGTTGCTTGGCAACCGGTGAAACAAGCCCGAAATTCGGCGGTGCACAAGTACGAGCCGCGCTCTGCGCGTAATAAACGTAATTAATTCGGGCGCCAAGACCGCGTGTGCACGCTCACGAGGCACCTAAAGCATAAAACGGTGCGGCACAATGGCATACAGGGTGCGGTGGTGCAGCACCGAGAGCGGCGCGAGGCAGCGAGTTTCGGCTAAAATGGCTACGGCTCGGAGGAGGAGGGGCCAGCCGCCAGCTATTGATGTGGCACAAGCGCTCTTGAACCTGCGGGGGCCATTGCGAAGAGCGACAGACACTCTCTTCCTCACCGGCTCGCTCATCTGGGTTTTCCGCGCCTCCGCGCACCTTCTTGCTTATTTGCACGTCTCCGCCATCTGAATGCAGCATCTTACTGTGCACTTTGCTCCTTCCGAGAATAGCACGCAATGAGCGCGCGCCAGCATCTTTTCTTCTATTTCTGTACACTCTCGAGACGGAAATTTTCTTTTCAAGAGCCATGGTCTGCACGTTAATTGAATTGAATTAGAGATTCAAATTAAGCTAAAAGGTTTTAAAGAATTTCTCAAAAGCTTGTACAACAAGTACTCGTGCTTTTTCAAGAGTTTTCGTTGAGATGCCTGACCCGCCTGCATGCGCCAGTAAATTAAGCTGATAAAAATCAGCAATCCAAAATAGAATTTATTTATACTCATGAACTTTTAAAAAAGACATCATTTCACCATATGGTGGGCTGAAACCAAGACAGCCTTTTTTGCATGGAGCAGAGTGGTATTTTCACGAATCAATTACACCCACGCCAAACACACACGTATACACGTCGGCGAATTTCTCTCTTTCACTGGCTCGAGCACTTCGACTTGAAGAAGTCGCTGAGCACTTCTTGTTTCAAAAAAGCTTTAATTTTCAGAGCGGCGTTTTCTTGTAGCTCTCTCGCACCGCCCGTCGAGAGACGCTTGCGCTCGTGCGGCTGTCTTTTTGCCCGAGTTTTTTGCATTATTCGCGCCTAATGGTACTTCACGCGATATTGAAAGTGCAGCCGAGCCGGTGAGCCCCGCCGCTTTGAACCGCGCGCGCGTCGAAAGGCAGCGAAAGCCATTCGTTGTGCACTTAGAGCCGAGTTTTCCATCTAACTCCCTTTTGTTGCTCGCGATTGCAGCTTTCAAAAGATGTTAAATCTGGTTCTGATTAATGATCGGCTCACATGATAAATGCTTATATGACGCATCATGCGTTTTGAAATAGCACCAGTTATTTGATATGAGCGAGAGAAAGCAAGAAAGATAGATGCAATTACGATAGAAATTGAAAAGTTAGATGAGTTAATGTTATATAAGTCAATAAATGTTTTGCTGGAGGGAGGGGAATGTTAATAACAAAATATCTTATTTTCAGACAAGAACATAAATTTTAAAAAACTTAAAGCTCCCGCTTAAATTAATTTATAGCTTTTGAACCTGAAAAGTACTCAAAGTTTATTTCAATCTTTTACTATTTTATTTTGATGAGATTAACTTTTAGGATCCAATCTTTAATTTTCTTGGATATTATTTATAATTTTAATTCTAATTATTCAAAAGCGAGGAAAATTTTGGCATGCCCCATCTGTTCGAACTCTCTCAGAGGCAAAGAAACTCATTATTTGGCATCAGCAGCAACGGCAAAAGTCATTTACATTATTTGAACAAGTGATGGGCCAACAAAGCATTTTAGTTAGTCAAATCGGCGCGGCCGGCTAAAACACTTTTGATGTACCGCGCGCGCTCAATATTTGCTCGGCCGAGTCCAATATTAATCAGCAGCGTCGGCACTGCGCCTTCGACAGCGAAGTTCACCTCCGAAAAAGCGGTGATCAGTCCTTTCTATCAATTTAGAACGGACGAGACAATATTTGTTGTGAATATATCACTTGAGTGCCGAGGACTTAAATTAATTAATCTAGGCTTAATTCATATCTCTCCCCCATTTTGACGCCCGGGGGTCGTTTCCCCTGGTGACCAAGCCGCACCCTTCTTGCAAATGTGTGTTTAATGCTATTCAAGTACGCAGCTTATAAATTTATAGCTGGTAAAATGAAGCAGCAGTAAAAATTAGTGCTTCGCTTAACTATTTCAACAGGGAGAAGAGCGAAAGACCGTAAAAAATATTAAAATTTATCAGACAAATTTTCAAATAGTGGACTTAATATCTTGTTATTGCTAAGATTCTTTTAAAAATTACTGACGAAATCTTTTAGTTACGTCGAACCTAGTGTCGTGTGGGATGCAAACGAAAATCGTGAGACACCCCGCACATTAAAAACGCGTAAAAGGTCTGGCCGGGTCCTATAACACAGAAGTGAAGACAAATATTGGAGGATTGAGAGTGCCTCACGGAGCCTCCCTGCTCGCGCATTTTCTATTTACCCAGCAGCGAGCAGCACACATTATTATTATTATTAAATATCTTCAAACAAGCGGACAAAATTCCAAATTCCTTTCGCCTCTAAAAAACATAATCCGGTTTGTGAATGCGCGCATCGCTCACACGTGCTCCTCAAAAAACTGCCGTGAAAGCGTTCAAATATATAATATGGCACTTGAGATGGGGCGTGTGTGATTATGCACACGTAAATATTGGAATGGGATGCATGTACACACTATATATAGCGTTGCTTGGGAGTGCGAAGGAAGCAAAAAAATTATATTTAATATTATGGTAAGTAAACTAGCGGCTGTCAAGCGCTAAAAAAGGGAGCTATTGGTGTCTGGAACTGAAGCACTCACCTGGTTTTGAGCGTTCTGCTCGGCCATGGCTTTTTCCTTCGCTTGTCTTTTGCACTTATATCTGTGGTTCTGGAACCAGATTTTGACCTGAAACAAATAAAAATGGAGTTTATTTTATTTTCGTTTGCAGACTCGATGCTTTTCCCTTGATAATATCCATATTTAATATTAAACAGAGGATTTATTTATTTGTTATAATGTGCCATGTTTGCAAATGTTCTGACGATACGGGAGATATGACAACAGTTGTACCAAGTATATACGCAAATAAAATACAATTCTAATTACAATCATTATGGAACTTTTTGGTTGTAGGGTTTGCCACATGTTTTTGTGGCTCAAAATTTATGAAATTTATAAATTACTCTGATGTCTTTGCAGAATTTGCTGGTTGTAGTAGCTATATACTTTGATTTGGCCACTTAAGTGTAAATGAAACAACTTATACAAATGTTATGCAGCCTGATAAGTAGCCATGTAAGGCGCGTTGCATACTATTTGACAAAAACGTCAAGCCAGCAAGCTTTGTAAAGCTCACCGAATTTTGTTCAGTAGCAAGAAATAGTCGTATATTTAATTTAATAAAATCTTCATTCGGAAATTGGTTCCTATTAATATTACGTTATTCCATTCGGCGCAAAGTATCAAAAATGCTTTCTAACCAAATACACTTTGTAAAATGGTAAATTTCATGTTGTTGTACACCGTAGGTGTCTAATAAACGTTCTATATTATTATAAATTAGTCCCCTCATCGATCATTTCATCACAGTAGCAAATTTTTAGAATGCATGGATCAAAGCAGTAACACAATCTGACTGAAATACAAACACAAACCTATAAAATTCAAGCGTTTGAAAAAACATCTTGCACAGAAGTATTATGACAAAAATTTAGGTAGGATATAAACCAAAAAAAGTGTTGTTTATTAAAAAATAAAATTTAATCAAGAATAAAAAGCGGAGGCTTAAAATTGTGATTTAACTCTAATGCAAATAAAAATTTCGGCAATGTTAAATCCAGACAAGAATGAGTTGCACTTGAAACGCGGACGAACAATGCAAACTTTTGACAAGCTTGATTACTCTCGCACCAATCATCTAATCTGCGTGATTGTGGCTGGCGTAATTTAACTGGGTAATTGCTCGTCTGCCGAGCGAATTCCGCCGCTAATCCGCCACGGCTTTGTTCCCACGTGTGTTTGCGTGCATTTGGCTGGGTGCACCCCGCGGCCACCCCGACCGGCACCCCTGTTCACCCCAGCCAGCATCTCTCACTCTGTCGCCGCCGCCGGCAAATTCCTCCACGTTTCGTCTAATCGCCGGCGAAGCCGCCAAATTTGCTTTTCCGCGCCACCGCGCGTGGATTATACGCGATCATTTTTATTCGATTGCATTACGTGGGAATGAACCCCCGAGACGGCGGAGGGAAAACAGTTTCATTGTGTGCTGGCCGCCAGCAACTGTAAATAAAATCGCTTTACACCCTTTGTTGTGCGCGCCATTCAGCATCGCTAATTCGCAATCCTTTGATTTGAAAAGCAGATTGTGAGATATGCAGTGTAGGTTAAATGGTCCAAACCGTTCGTATTGCGCAGTCATTCTCAATGTGTGGCTAGTATTATTCTATTTTAAAAATTTAAAAATAACTTTTTGGCTTGGGTAATAATAATAATAATAATAATTTTTGCTACTATTTTAAAATTTGATGCCAGCCTCAAAAGGCACCAGAGTTTCAAAGAAAGAAATATCGTAGCAATATAATAGTCTCTCAATTAATCAAAAGTTAAGATAAAAGGTCAATTTCATTGATCAATTCCGCTAAAAAAACATTTTAGACGTTTTCAATAACAACAAAAAAGTTTCCGAAAAAAATACAATAAAATTTTAATTCAACCAAAAAAACATCTATTTGACTACCCACGGGGAGTGATTTGTAGCAGGAATTTACTCTTATTTTCCTAGAATAGCATATATATTGCATCGATTGGGTCGTAAATTTAATTGGCATGTTTTCTAGCATGTCAAACCCTGGAGTTGGAATAGGCGAGTCGTCGGCTAGATAATGTCGTTTGCTCAGCGCCAACGGCAGCGTTACTGGCGCTGTTTGTGCACATGAATAATGACGAAGAATGAGAAGGAACGAGAGATTTTCGGTGTAGATATAACGGGACACGCGAGGATTGCGCCTCCGACGACGCTGGGGAACTCGCAGAGTGAATTTTTCATGAGTGGCCATCTCTCTATATAAGTAAATATTGGCCAGCATTTGTGCGCACACGAAAATAAACAACGGCTCTATATGACTCAGTCAGAACTGAGAGAGTGCTGCGTTGGATATGTGTGTAGGTTTATAATAGTACGCGCGCGTTCCCCCTCGGCGGCGCAGGCAAATTGAGATCTTATCTGAATCAATCTCATATTCAGTGATGCTTCTTCTTCAAGGTTACTATATCGTTTAGTGCACCAACGGCCTCTGTTTACTTGGTTTGTCACACAACAACGCCCACATGCATAAAAGCTTCAATTTTTATGATTCTGGCTGAAGAAAATTTTTTGTGTTTCACCACTCTAAAAATATCATAGAATTTGCTTTTAACTTGCTGTGTAAAGTGATCTAGCAGTCTGTTATGTACATTCACATATAAAATTTGCGTTGCATGGGAATAAAGAGGTCATGTGCTGCTGTGAAAAGTTCAGATTTTTATGGAGTGGCGTGTCATTTCAATAATTATTTGACTCATTTTGTCACGCAAGTTGAGATGGTAGAGATATATTATTAATTTGAAAATATTTTCTGTCATATACGTAGGGTGTTCAGCAAAAAGTAAACGTTAAATTGAATATTCTCCATTTAAAAAAATTTTTACTTTCAAAATGTTAATAAAATTTTGTCTATGGGCACCAGTATTTTCGTTTTTTTTATAATTACGATACGATATAGAATTAAATTGTATTGAGGTCAGCACTATATGTCTTGTAATCTAATAAAATTATGTGATTAAATAATGTTAATACTCAACCGTTACTGAATTTTTATTTATTATTCAACTGTGGGAAAATCAGTTGCAAAACACTAGTAGCACTTGCCATTTAAAATTTTCAGATGACTAGAAACAGTAGAAGAATTTCCTTAGCGCTCTCATAATTGTTAGACAGGCCTTTTGAATAATATTTTTTCAATCAGGTAACATGAGGGCTCCTGAGAGAGGAATTTCTCTCGATCTGGAGCAATATTCCCATGGCATACACACGCTCGCAGCTCTCTTGAAGTCTCGGAGCAAACACAATGTAAAAGCATACAATGCATGCATAACAGGGGCATACTAATATAATACATTCCTTATTAGCGCAGCCAGCACACGTGATTATCTTTTAATAAGCTGCGGGTCTCTATTCCAATGTGAAGGAGTTAGCTGTCGGTCTGTGAAAAGAAGTGAATGTATGTATATTTTTATTATTATATTATTTGCTCCGCCGAGAGAATAACACATGTGCGTGCGTTATTCGAGTGGCTTTCTTTCTCTCTCGCTTTGTTTCATTCGGTAATTGTCGCGCGCGTTGCAGATTTTTGTTACAAAAAGAGACACTCGAGACGCAGCTGCCGCGAACCATATTCACACACACCCAGCACCACACTGTGCGCTTGTCCCGTGTTTTAGTGCCACACACACGGCACTGAATGCAAAAATCCAACAGCAGCAGCGGCCATTCATGCATTATGTCGACGCGCGAGTTGAATAAATAAACGCGATGCAGCGAGCCCATTAATTATGGAGCAGCCAGTCTCGACAGATGGCAAATCGTATATGGTGTATTGCGCCCCGCGCGTATATTTTGTTGGGCATTGTTCTCGGCGGCCATTGTTACTGCTGCAAAATGTCTGCTGAGCAAATTTAATCCAACTTGATAAGCGGAGATCAAACGAATTTTAAAAAAAATAATTTTTTAATTCGACAGAGCAGCAAATCTGCCAAATTAACAATAAATGAAATTTACAAAATATCGGGCAGGCTTTTTAGTCCGCAGCGGTTCAAACAGCCGACCTTCCTAGTCGAAATCTTTCGGTTAATTTTTGTTCAGTATAAGGTCTGAAAACTTATTAAAAAAATAAATTTAAATTCAACGGAAATTTGATTGTTAACTTTTTATTTTTATTTGTTGATGTATGTCTGGATGCTACAATCAATGTAAGTATAATGGGACAAAATAATCCAACCACAATCAAGTTTATTTTTAAATTAAATTGTTGAGTCAAACATATCAAAACTACTGTAACAGTTCCCAATCATTTTGGTTCTGGCTCAGTTCCAGTATACAGAACAATGAGTGAGCAGACTGTATCGCACTCTTACAATATTACAATATTCGAGATAATAAATTCAGTTTTGTGTGGAATTTTCATGCATATATTTTTGGATATATATTAAACCCTTATTTTAATTTCTCGCTTGTGCAAAGACTCGGAGATACTCGCCTTTTATGTGATTCATTTTGTCTCTTAGATGCAGTTACTGTGTATCCCCCTGAAAATGCGGAAGTGTCCAATCAGCTGAGTTTTAGAGACGTCGTCTTGCGAGTCGAGGACGTCCAATTTCGGATGATTGACGACCAGCGCGTAGTCATGAGTTTGACCGCGATTAAAAATGGACCTTCCTTTAGTTTTTACATCGTGCGTTTAGCGAGTTAATCCATCTTGGGTGCGACGCCGAGGTCCTGAATGAAAAAGAACTGCCGAGAAAGAGGGAGAAGAAAAGAAAATCCCTCTGGATTCCCCCCGCTCGCGATCGATAGAGTAGAAAAGTAAAGAGAATTTAGAAAAATCCGCGCGAGCACTTTTCTTGTGCACATTCTCTCTTTCAGCAGCTCATCCAAAGTCAATATTTGCTCGGGGATTTTAATGATTTTCCATCGACAAACCGAGGGCTGAATGGAAATAAATTGCGAGTTTTTCATCCGCGTGCATCTCTCTCCAAACAAAAATATGCTTGCGAATTCATTCTCCTGCTCCCTGTGGTTTCTTGCACGAATAATGAAAACATACACTTGGCCTTTCAGACAAAGGCACACACGAGCGCATTTTAATGATTTGTCTTCATTTGTATATGCACTTGTCTCTTATTCGTTCGTCAATTATCGAGAGCGTGACTGTGTTCTAATACGGTTGTACGTACCCAGCATTGTGTGCGCGACGGATTGCGAAACGTGTATCAATCAACTCTGTGTGCGGTGGTTGGAGGTGATTAAAAATTTATTGCTCTCGCGTGGGCGACGGGAAAACTCATTAAAACAGCAAGCATCCAATCGCACTGTGCAAATCGTTAAAATGTATTGCTTGAATGTATATCATTATTAATTTTTTGCCACATATGTCCAATATTTTGAATTCTTTACTTTTCGATACTAATATTATAACTTTTCGTCTCTTCCATTAAAATATTTGACCCTATCAAAAGGTTTCATTCAGAATAAAAGAGTTTTGAGTTGCCATATAGCCTTCAATTTCAATGGAATAAATTTATTATTGTAATCGAAACAGTAAGTATAACTCTCTCAGTATTAATAATAAATGAGCTGCAATTCGAAATCTAAAAATTCACGTATACGCGCCAAATTCACAGTTTCCATCAAGCAATCTTAAAATTCCCATGTGTGAACTTTTTTAATTTTCTGTTTTTGAGTATATACTGTTAAACAAATAAATGAACTAAAAAATCTTATTTTCCAGAAAAGTTGTAAGTTTCTGCGTGAGTCTTTGAAGCATGCATTTTTGAGAAATATTTCACATATAATTACCAAATCATAAGTTAATCTTAAATAATGATTTTGAAATTATTTGTTTGATCTTCTATAGAGTTACATGCAACATATTTTTCCATCCACCTGCATCTTAAAATTGGAAGAATTACAATTATATATATGTATATCAGATCTCGAGAAGGGCATTTTTAAGCAAAGAAACAACGACAACGCTTAATTTTATCTCGATTCAGTTTTCCAAAAAAGGTATTAAGTTGATATAGAAATATGGAAATCTACTATGCATAAATAAGATGCTTAAATTGATTACTGTCATTGCTCAATGCGTGAAACTGATCTAAATATTATTATGTTAGTTTATTTGTTTTTCAACATTTGCTTGATGATCAAAGTAAAAAAGAGAGTTGCACCGCCTTCTAATAGTGTGTCAGCATTGCGAAAAGTGCATTCGTGAGGCACGCACGCAGTATGCGATTAATTTAACTACTCATTTACCATGAGGTCGTTGCGTTGTATTAAAATGAACACGATATGCAAGGCCAATAAATGACGAGAGAGCGGACCTGTTGAGTGGCGCGACTTGCAGGTCTTCAAGTCACCAGATGGGCGCTTGAGAGCTGTTGTTTCATTAGCATAAACGGCTGAGGAAGCGTGTAATCCCACCCGAGATGTTGAGTGTATAGTGCATGCGACGAGAGCGAATAAGTAATGCTCAGATTATCGCGCCCCTTACTCTCCTACCCGAACATGGAGGCCCCAAAGCTACTTTATATGTTTCAGCCGACGAGATTTTCAGCAAATTGATTATAAACCGATCTTGAGGATCAAAACACCAATCGAGGCTTACCTGTGTTGGGGTGAGGTGAATGAGGCTGGCGAGGTGCTCTCTTTCAGGCGCCGACAGATATTTCTGCTGCTTAAACCGCCTCTCAAGTTCGTAAACCTATGAACATTATAGGATCACTCGTCAGGAAGATGGCTAAAATCAGTAGACCTTTAAAAAGAAACCAAATATTGTGATTAGTTCGTAATTTCTCACAATTTTGTTTGTAAAATACCTGTCTTATTCACTTAAATTTTTTCAATTTTTTAAACGGATTTCAAAAGTTCATACTTGAAGAGAAAATTAAATTTTGACCTTTCGCACTGGGCACTGTGCAATAAAAAAGACATGTGACCGATCTCATCTGCAAAATTTAAAATATTCACGGAATAAAAGACATTTGAACGAATCAAAAAACATTCCATTCGATATTTTTCTATTTTTACAGCTTATAAAAGCTGATTCTCTGTATAAATAGTATAAACTTATTATTTTTTAATTTCAGTAAACAAAACTTCAATTTTCTAAAGCATTTATTAAATTATATCCAAAAACATGAATCTGAGACTTTTCGCGGTGATAAATAAATAAAAGTATGAGCATATTTGTGCATAATGCAAGACTTGGTTAGAAGCTCGAATTTTTTTTTTTTGTAAAAACCAGCTCGGGGTGCTGAAATGCGTTCACTGCGTGCGAAACGAGGAAAAATCACGTCCGGGACTCTTTTATGGTCTGCGTACATGCACCCCATCAGCTGCTTAGGGGGTGCGATAGGGCACGCGCCCCCGGCCGCGATGCAATCATCGTGCGTGAGATATCACCAGCATCTCGCCGCGTATAACAATTGTGTTCCGCGGGAAATGAATTATGCTCTGCGGCGTGTGAGCATGTGTTTTACGGCGGCTAATAATGGCATGTTTTGAATTATAGAGTTCTTCATTGAATTCAATCACGGCATCGCGTACAGAAAAACTTTTGTACATCTCAACTTCAAAATCTTTTGTTTTACTAAATAATATTTATATTTGATTCGAATCACTCTATACATGAATGAAAGAAAAAAAGCAACAGATGTTAGAAATGAAGCTTTATAATTTAAACACGAGTCCTGCCGAGGAAATATAATTTATTAATCATCAGGTAAATTAGGGGAAAGTTGCAAAAGAGCATGATTGAAATTGATTGTGCTTTCTTCAATTATCATAACTGAAAGATTCCGGGGTGAAAAAGCGTAAAAATTTTAATTCAGGGAAACTAGAACTGGCTGGTAATAGAGAGCAGAATAAAAATTAATGGGAAAATATTAGTATGTTAAGAACAAAGGGGCAAACCTAACCTGAGCCTGGGTAAAGAGTACTCTCCGCTTCCTGCGTTGCGTCAAGGGGAATTGCATCGGTTTCGTGTCCGCCGAGACGCTGCACGTCGATAGACTGGGCATATTGGGCATGTTCATGTTCATTGAGGCTGCTGCGCTCGCCGATGATCCCATCAACCGTGAAACTGAAACACCACAGAAGAAGCTTTTGAGCACGCATCCGTACAACATTGCAGAATGTTTAAATTAGACACAGCATGCAACTGCAAAATGTGTTGTGGATCTCAAATAATTTAATCCCTTTTCATGACATCATTTAAATTCTTAATTGGCGTAGTTTTTTTGCTCCATTATTTGACTATGCTTTGATTGCCAAGTTAAGCTAGTCCTATATCATAGGTCATTGTTATGTCAATGATTTAGTTGTTGTGAACTCTCTAAGCCTCTCCTTTTAAACGTTCGTGTGTGAGAGAAATGAATGCTTTTTACCGTGCGTCTGCTGCTCGTGATACGCTGGTTTGATAAAGTAAAAGGAAATTGCTTTGTTAAGGCTAATTTAAGCCACATGGGGGAGTGAAATATATATATCGAGCCAGTGAAAATGGAGAGGATAATAAAGAGCAGTGCAGCAGCAGCAGCGAACACATATGCATAGAGAGCAGAGACTGTTGATTGTGAGAGACAGCGCACAGAACCCTAATGGCAGCACAAATAAATGTTTATAAACACAGCTCAAGGCTGTCAAACTCAGGGGCCAATAGCTTTTGAACATTAGATAAATTTTGGCTTTGAAAAAATTAAAATCCATGTTTATTTAATTATTAATTGATTTTACAACGTCTCCCATAGGCAAATTGATAAGAATGCTGTACATATAACCAGAGTGTGATGCTATTTTCTTTTTCTTATTATTATTTTCCTACGGGAGTAGCCATTGTAAAACCAATAAATATGTTTGTACTATTTTTCAACGCATGTCATTTTACTGTAGTTTTTTAAGGCAATGCGCTCACCACGAAGGTATAACTTCCAAAATCCTATTGTCTCATTCATCTTGACTGTGCAATCCATATAAGGGTACGAGTGATAGAGAGACAAACTGCGCCTCATTCTCAGTGAGAGCAAACACGCAAAGTTGTGCACTCATCACCAAATCTCGAGAGGGCTAATACTTTGAAAGCTTTCCCAATGAATGGATGAACCTGCCGCTCAAAATGAAATGGACAAAGACTGGTGAAAAAGAAAGGTGAAGCATATGGACCATAAACATTGATAAATCGAACAGTTTCTGAACGTGTACCATGTGGTTCCGGTAATCATATATTAACATCTCCTTTGGATTTTCCTGTTTTAATTTATTTTTATTTGATATATTTGGAAATTTAAAAACAAATTGATATTTCAAGGCTCTTCATTACCTTAAACGAGCAAATATTATACTGTTTGATGCATAGTGTTTTTCTGTCAGTTTCCAATTTAAAGCACGATTTTCTGATAGTAAAATACGTAAAATATAAATTATTTTGTTCAACTCTCCTCATTTCTCATTTTTCTTCTATAGAAATTATGTAAGGTGATGGAGCCGACCATTAAACTAATTATATTCTGCCGTGCACTATTTTTTCTACTATCTTGTCTGTCCGAAAATTTGAGCAGGAAACACTCACCGCCGTTTCCGATTTGTTAGGGAACAGTGGAGGCTAGTCGAATGTGGCAACATGCGTGTAAAAGAGCGACCAACAATGGGCACCCTTTCCCGTTTTGAATCGCACGCAGAGTGAAAAAAATCGAATTTAATATACTGCGTCCAAGCAGCAAGAATGGCGGCCGTGCTGAGCTTGCATTGGGGAGTAGTGCTTTTATACTCGCTGCTGCTGCGTCGATGCGGACCAGTTTGAGTACTTGATTATTTTTATTATTATTATACTGCTGCAGCCATCACTCTACCACTTTATGCATTATTTAGGCGCTCTCGCTAGACTGACAGCTGCCATTTATTCTGCACGTAATGCCGCGGCGATGCAGCCAGAGACGCGCTCTCATTTTTATTCCACCGTGGCATCATGGTACACGTGCTTGTGTATAGTTTACCCGCTACATGACACATCTCAAAGCAGAGAAAATCCAGTCCTAACGCTGGAGTTAAGCAGAAAAAGTATTAATCAAAGATATACATATTTAAAATTAATGCATATAAGGTAATGCAAAATTACCATTTCGATTAATTTGAACATGATTCATACTGCTATACGTGCCCAAAGTGTGCTATTTTTTAAATTGCATTAAAAAGACAACAGGAGGTGATTTAATTTTTCAATAAATCCGAATCTGAATGATGAGCGCATATTAGAGCTGGCTAAAACCTTGGAAACCGTTTCACAAGCGCTGTTCAAAATTTAAAGGACGTTTTGTTTTAAACCTTGTAATAATTTCAATCAATTGAACTCATTTTTATTTGTGTGGATTGTTATATGTATAAGAATACATTGATTGATTCCAGCAGGATCAGAAAAATTTTCAGAATGAATTAGAGAGCTCTGTTCATTTTATGCGAATTATTTTCCGCGTTACAGCTTAAGCATGTTTACTCTGTTTTTCTTGAACCCAATGCTCAGTGCTTGTTGTTGGGCTCTATGGGCTAACATAGTTGCAATAACACCGCCCAAGCGGACAGTCTGGTGACCGCAGAGGAGCCTGGGCCAAACTTTTTCGATTCCCAGCATCGAGGTCATTTTTTTAAAACGCCAGACATTTGTCTTTAAAACCTCTGGACAAGTGCATAAACTAGCCCTTCGAGATATTTGAGCATTTCGAGTCACCATATCTGACATAAATGCACAGCCAAAAATATAAGATCACCAAAATGGTCAAATAACTATATATAATACATTGCCTTGACACTGCTATATATTATAGGAATGCCTTTTTAACAGTGCGAGCCAACAGGCTCGTGGTCTTTGAGCTTAAAACAGTGCTTCCAAGTGCAGTGCTATCGTCATTGGAATAGTCTTTCACCAAATTTGTGTATGAACGAGAATTCAAGTGCGTTTAAGAAGAAAATTGAAGAAGCAATATTCTCAAGCTACCATTAATCATTACTTCCTTCCAAATGTTGTTCCTACATAAATGTATCATTACTTTATGGATGTGTGCTGATTTGGGGCAGAGTTGCCCTGTCAGCCCATAATAAACTTAAATTTTGAAACTAAAATTTTTAAAGAGAAAATTACCAAAAATTAAAAACTAACCATATATATATGGTTAGGAAATTTAACATTCCGTTTCTTCGATTATGACCGCAAAATTTTCGGGCCGTATGTTCTTCATCCAGCAAATATGCCAAGCATTAAGGTCAAGCACTATGTGTTTATGTGCACTTGTGAAATCTGTGCACCAAGTCTGCAAATTGACGTCGTAATCGTTGTTGGCCTAAGTTAATACATATATGTGGTACGTATCTCTCAATACGCGAGAGCGACAAGTGCTGGGTGTCAGCAGCGCAGCTAGGCAAGCAAGATTGCTCATGTGACTCGAGTGGTGTGTATTTATATTGAGTGATTGTCACCTCTGCTGGCTCGCAGCAGCCCTGCGGACATAATAATTACCACTGCTTGAGAGCGACCGTCATTAAGCAGTTGACCATATATTTTAAAACAGTTTAAGAGAGAGACTTCTGAAGATAATATAGCGAGAGGAGGAAGTCTTTCAATTTGAAATAAGTAATATTTTATATTAAGCAGAAATTAACACCTAAATATCATTAGATTCAAAATCAAATAAACTGTACAGTTAATCATGCACTAATTAAAGATTGCGACTTTTCTTTATGTTGAATTAGCATTATTAGAGGTGAAAAATTAAAAGTATTTCTATATAACATAGGTGCATTTTTGTAGCTTTCTAATTCATGAAGTTAAAAGTAGAAACAATATTGTCAGAACCCAAAATTCGTACTCTCGTAATAAGAAGCGTAGAGTGACCCGCAAGCACCAGGGAACCTAAGTGACAAGTTGCAAAGAGGTGTGTATATCGCTAACAACGATCATTTTCGGCTATAGTGCTTCACGTGCAGCGAGCGGTCTCACTTTGATTTCCCTGCTCCAACAGATCTATAATTTCGCAAACAAAGCCAGCTCAGCAGCAATATACTTCTCAAATTTCCAGCAAGTGGTATCAACTTGAAATGAGAGGCGGCGCGAGCGAGTTTGATTGCACTACTTGGGAGAGCCATATAGGTGTTTGCTTTGCAAACTAATACACATTCGCCCCACAAATGCACATTAGCCGGCTTCGATTTCATCCTCGGTCGAAGGGTGGATCGAACTGAATCCACCACGAGGGCTCTTAGGTTTTGACACTATTTTGAAACAGAGGGACTATATTTGCAAAAACTAAATTACACGCACTTCAGTAAATTTAATGCAGAAATTTCGTTGTTTTTCAACTATGTATGTGTTCATGGTAATGTAACCAATTTTTAAAAAGATTTAACCATTGCGATTATCTATTTGTATTTTGGCAAAGATTGTTAGGTAGAGTCTTAAAGATAAATTAACATAACATTAAATGAGATTATTTTCACACATTTCAACATTCACTTTTGCAGAGCGTTGGTTTGTTATTAATATTGAATGAAGAACGCTTTTGTCATTGCGCTTCTGAGGCAAAAGATTGCGAGAAAATCAGAATATTGACTCTGCTTTTTAGCAAATAAAAGAAATGCTGCTGCATTAAAACTGCTCTTTATGTGTTTTGAGTGATCCTCACGTCCATCTATATCTTTGGAGCTGCCAACGCCGCACTCTAAATCTCTTTTCATGCAGCAGCATTTTTCGAGACACAGCAGCAGAGAGCGCAGTTCGTGTGTTTGCTTAGTGGAATAAACTGCCCACTCGAGCCGAAGGAAAGTTCTTTTTGTCCGGCCAGCTCTCCTTTTTAAAACACGATTTTCTATTTCTCGGCGCCCACGCCACCGAAAAATAAAAGTCCACAACGGCATAAAAATCGACACACCCCTGTTCACAACTGTGCTGCTGTTGACACAGCATTCAAAAAAATAAAAAGCCCGTGTGAGAATTGCAGTCCGGTGGCCAGCTGTCTATTCAGGCAGAAAATCTCTCTGGCGACTCTTTTGTCAGTGCTCAAATACCGTACAAATCTGGTAGTAAAGTGACCAACGCAGCTCAAATATTCTTCCAAATAATAAGTGCATATGAGAATATTTAAATCATTATGTTGATTTTTCAAAGAAATAACTTAGTTTACCAAAGTAGTTTTCACTTTCGGTTCAAAATTTTAGTAATTTTAAGATCAGCAATAAGGAAAAGAAAAGCGGTTAATTGTCTGCTAGAACTAACAAATTTCCTTTTTGTTTGCATATTTTTATTCAATTTTGACGGAGTATAAGTTTGAAACTATCTTGCACTATTTATACCTGTGTAGCAATCACACTAACTTTTATTATAATTTTTACTGTTGGTGAACGCGACTCTAAATTCGCACGTTACCAATTTCCTATGAGACACAACATAGACCTAATGAAATTTGTCTTCCGCTATCCACTCTTTGCTTACTTAATGAGTTGCATGTTTGTATTTTCCAGATTGGTTTCAGATGCATATGGTTCTCATTCCCAGCAAGTATATCTGTGATTAAAATTCTCTTGATAGAATTCATTCTGAGCAGAATATATGTCTGTATATTATATTATTATCCCATGACGGGCAATGCCATTTTTTTGCACTGCAACTAATATCATTGGACTCGGATTAATTACTCATATCAGCTTATTTCATATCTGGTGGAGGCTGATAATGTTATCCGCTCTATATTATTAGAAAATAAGTGATCATATATATGCAAATGGTTTTAGAGCGAGATCTATAATGCAACTGGTTTGTCTTGGAGCAATCCTCTGATATTTTACAACCAAAATCGGAGAAACATGAAAAAATTTGTCAGTTAGAAATTGCAATATTGATTATATGTTGGTTGTCCAATACACAAATTCAGCAGTTTGAAAACTAAAATTCATAGCCGATATATTCATTTATTTTCCACCCTGCGGTGCATTATTGGAAGTAAGAATATCTGTGAGGAAAATATCGGGTTACAGCACGCAGGGCGGCTTGCCAAGAATTCGCGGGAACACACACAGTGCAGCTCACCATTTCAACATTTGTTTGCCCTTTGCACACCGCAGGAACAAAAAGGCATCAAGGCAAACACCGACCGTGGAAAATTTCGACGCCTTTTGTGTGAAATTTGTACCCCTAGAGGGTCGGGGGATGCTGCGCGTGGTATTTACCGCACCGCCCCGGATGCTCGCTCGCAATTTGGACGCGGCGGCGGCGCGGCGTAATTTGATATGCAAAAGCCATTTTTCAGGCGCGGCAGCGATTTTTGATGCGAGAGCGCGGTTTGTTTGGAAAAAGGGAGTGGAGCGTAATGATGGGAGATGACAAAATGAATTATGAATAAGCCTGCAATTTCTCTCCCAAAGAAAAATCTCAGACAGTTTGTAAATGTAAGAGGTGAAAGTTTTTCGCCAGAATTTTTTCATTCAAGGGTGGGTTGGAGCAGTAAAAACAGAGCTGTGTAAAGAATTTTCAGTTGATTTATTTGGCAATTCCTTAATGATACGTAGTATCTTTTTCGTAATTTTAGGTGCATTTTTTAGTATCATTTTAAATTGATATTCAAACAATTTAAAATTTTCAATTTGTCAGCATCATTGATATTATTCATGAGGCTGCAGTCCGGCGAGTGATCTGGATGACAGTGATTTTTTCACTGTTTCAGGTTTCAGCGGCTATTTCGCTTGTGCTATACAAGCCTTTTCCTCCATAAAATGTAATTTTTTGTGCATTTTTTACTTATATTTGGAAAAATTAATTTATTGAAGCTGTCGATCACTGTTGTTTCATTTGAATTTTCTTCACCTAAAAGCTTTTTTAACATTTAACAGTTAAATAACATTTTGTTGTGATGTCACTGAATTACTGAATAAAAGATTGGAAAATTTAATTTCAAATTGGCCATGCTACTGAGCGTTTTTTACTAATTTCCAATCCATCACAACATTAAAAGATTAAATGCCGTTTAGTTTAACAAAAGAAAAATCTTGAACTCCAAAATTTAAAGGATTTGCGGCCACAAAAACCCTATGTATTCAATTTCATATATTTATATATATATTAGAAATTATTCAACAAAGAAACGAGAAAATTATTTGCTGACTTTGACAAATGAAGATGTCACCAAAATATGATCAAAATATTTGAGACCGTTTAAAAATTATCCAGTTTTGTGTGATAATTAATTCGAAACGAGAAAGCGAATGAAAAATGTGCGTACTCATGTACTCACTGGCGAAGCGCGGATCGTTGGCCGTGGCGCCGTACCAGCCGGCGGCCGCGGCCGCCGAGTTCCTCATGTCGCCGTAGGCGGCAATATCCGTGCCGTTGCAATACTGCGCGGGGAAGGCGGCGGCCGTGGCCGCGGCACCGTGGTGGCCGGCGAGCTGCGGCACGTGCATGTACGAGCTCATGGCCGCCTGCTGCTGGGACTGGGGGGCGGCCGCGGGGCCGCTGGCCGTGCTGCTGGCGCTGCTGCGGTAGGGCGAGGGCGGGGTGGCAAGGTCGAGGCCGCCCTTTCGGTACGACTCCTCGATCGGGCTAAGAATGTCCGTCACCGAGAAGGGGGTCGAGTGTGCTGGCGGCTGCTGGTGGTGCTGCTTGGGGCTCAGGGACATCGCCAGGTCACCATTGAGCTCAGGCAGTAGCTGCAGCTCGGCAGCCCTGCTCAGGTCGTGTTGCTCGAACGGCGTCGAGGAAGCCAGCGCGGCGACCGCCAGTGGTCCTGCCTTGCCTGCACACGGACTTTCCTCCTGTCTCCTCTATTTCTCTCTTCCTCTGCGGTTTCGGGACAGCGCTACACTCGTCTGCCGTACACCACAGCCGACATGCTACGACTTCGCCGACGGGAAGGGCCCCGACATGCCGCGGTACTCCGCGGGGCGGCACCGCATCCCCTCCTCACTGCTTTGGCTGAGCCCGCCACTCCTCCGAGGGCGGCTCCGCAGATCCGCGGATGCGCGGTCCGCGAGTCGTCAGCGCGCGAGAGCGACTCACTGTGTAATAGCGCTCCGTCCCATGCTTCCGGGGTGTCCTGTGTGTCAACCGTTTTTCAGCACCCTTTTTCGCTTCTCTCATCTGACCAAACGGCTCTGAAATCGGAGCTGTGAGCCAAAATCTCAGTCAACGCATATTCAAAAAATCTATAGCAGCCTAGCTTCCTCACGTTCTAGTGTTTGAGAAAGAATTGTATTTTTGAATTTGTGAGATTTTTGTAAGCCAGCAAAGGCTTTATGCTCAGCTCGGCATAAAGGAGAGTGTAGCTGGCCGAGTGCAGCACGACTCGTCCGCCAAGGGTGGCTTGGCCACGATGGGCCAAGACCGCGAGAACGGTTTCGCATTAAATTGCGGATATAAACCATTATTTCAAGTTGATTGTTCAATCTACCAAAATTTTTGAAACCTGACCAACTGGCTGTAGTGCGCCCATGTGACGACTACAAAACTGATATAGGATAATTTGGTGATGACGGCGGAAGATCGGAGTTTAGAGGACCTTGTACCTATGGATCTGCAACGGCAAGATTCTGAGTGAAGTCCAACGTTCATGCCAAACGCCTTTTTTTGTATTGATAAGTATGAATGTGTTATTGTATTGACTAACCCCTGAAGTTATTATTTGGTCGAAACGTCTTTATAATTAAATCGACGTCTTTTAAAGAATTTTATAGAAATTCTGATGATTGATTGCTAATGTCTTTCCACAATTTGTGTGAATATGTTGAGAATCTCCAAATACTTGAGCTACCCTAAAGAATCATACTCTCCTGTACTGGCATCCCACCTTTAACTGTTACAATATAAAAGCTATACTCAATTTGAAACATAAAGATTTCCAATGACATGCATATAGTGCATAATTTTAAAAAATATTTATACAGTAAAATTGCTGTTGACGTGGAATATAGGATTATATATCAATTAATTATCACTAACCACGCACTCAAAAACACTTAAAAAAGAACCACTTTGCAAATCGTTTATTCAATTACATCCCGTTTAATTATTCATGTTCCATCTCGTATCAATCACGAGTACACAAGCCAAAGGGCACTCGAGCCCGCCTTCAAGAGGTGCATTCACTTGCTCTCCGGCGGGACCCATTCATCGGCGGGAACGCAGTCAGCGCAGTTATAGCGTTCGGTTGTGATTCGCATGTCGAAAAACCACCGAGATTTGTTTTGATTTCAGCGGCTGATTTGCGGAGCTGCTCTCAAATTACAAATAAATCCTTCAGAGGCATTAAATGAGAGAGAGAGAGAGAGAGAGAGAGAGAGAGAGAGAACGAGTTGTTATTTGACTGGAGGAGCACTTATTGAAGAGTAGCGAGAGCGAGTCGAGGGCGCTTCAGGGTAATTGCAAACGCCGCCGCAGCGCCACGCGCAGGAAACAGCCTTTTTTAGGGTGTTCTCAGGCATTGCCGCACAAGATGCACTCGAGAGCTAAGTTGTCATCAATATTTGAGAGGTCATGACCTGCGCCAATATTATCATAAGTAAAAGTGGTGTGCGTGTGTGCTCGCTGTGCTGGAGATGCGGCAGCAAGTTGTTCTTGTCAGTGTCGAGAGCGCTCTCAAAAACAACTCGCTCGTCTCAATGGCTTTTGCTCGCTGCTGCGGCTGCTGCTGCTGCTCGCTGCTTGGCGCATAAACCCCCTTTTCTCGTTGCGCCAAAGCCACTCAGCCAACGCACGCATCGAGTGCACACACGAATGCTGCGTGTGTACGCACACCTTAATACGCGCGCGGTGTGCACCATGTTTGTGCTCATTTGCCTGGATTGATGGCACGTTTTGCACGTTGATGCTCCTCAAGACGCCGTTCATGCGCGCACCTCAAAGTGCTTTTCTCTCGAGTATTATTATTCGTAGCTCGTGTTTTGCTGCTGTTGAGGTACCATAATAAAAGACACTGATGCACCGGTGTATTTATGTACGTGCGGTTGATTCTGTTAAGACTGTTAACCTGGTGATCTATATAATATATTCAATGGTTCGTCAGGGATGCTGCAATGCGGGTTTAAATGAAGATTCAAGAGAAGTATAATGGTACATACAAGTGGAATTAATTAATGAATCATCGAATTACGCGGAGAGAGAATATTTGTTTCAACTGCTGTCATGCGAGGTTGAAGATGCAGTGGGGGTGAAGGTGCAGTAAGGGTGCACTGCTTATCAAACACCTTTACACTGCAACCTGGCGACGTGTGTTTTATTTAAACTATTAGGACAGTATAGTGGCGAGAAGGCGCCACACACTATTAAATCTTCGGAGCTCCATAACTCACAAACTCCGTTGAATAAAAAATTTCCCCCCTTTCGATATCTCTTTTCTCGTAAATGTCGAATCTGAAGAGTTTCCTTGTGAGTTGGCGAAGGGAGGAATAAAAAATATGTTCCGGAATATGCGCCTATGAAGGCAAAAAAGAACCAAACTAGGATCTCATAATTTTTCAATTGAAATTAAATTCCGCTCAGTGCATAACGAGTTGTTTTATATTCAAATTATATAGTAAGTCAATATAGGTTCTACAGAAGCAGCAAATTTCTGAAGGAATACGCAAAAATAACCAGCTTGCTATACACTGCTACAGGTTCAAGTAGCTTGAACGATCCTGCAGGAAAATATTTGAAATGAAGTTATTAACAAAGAAAAGTGTGACTCAGACCCTTGCGCACGCTATAGCACATTCCTTATAATATTTCCAAAAGAAAAAATGCTCCATATAACCACCTGAAATAACCACAAGTAGCAAATAATATTTTTTCTTCTGCACAACTCCAATTCACCCATCTGCATAAAGAATGGGGCATTTGGATTGAGGGAAAATCACGCTTACTTGCGGGAGACACCCTGGCACAAACTCAGAACTGTTTTCGCAGGTGGAGGATCATCTGCTATACACAGAGGGCGTGAAGACCTTTTCGCTCATTTTCGTTGCCGCTTTGTGTAGATGGATCAATAAATGTTTTGATGTGTCAATCAGACATTGTAAAATCGGCGGTCGTTATGTATGGTCCATTTCAGCTATTCATAGTGCTGCACAAAGCGAAGGTAAGTTTAAACGCACTTTTTGTTAAAGGTTCATTGATTGATCATAACATATCAAACAAACGCAAAATTTACACAGGATGGCATTAAAGGTTCTGAACCAAATGACTCTTAAATCCGATTAGGAATTTAAGCTGAAACTAAATAGGGACAGTTAAAAAACAATTGTAAACTTTCTGATCAGAGATGGCAATAAAGCTGTGAAATTTCATCACCAAATTAGAACAGTTAATTTCACTTTTAATTTTCCATTCTTATACCGTATCATCATCATGTAGCTACAAATTACCTATAAAATATGCACAAAGTTCGTGAATATTTGAGGCTTGTTTCAAGACCGCAGCTTGGAGAAAGATATATATGATTTAATTTAACTTGTAATTTAATAATTTTAAGATATTATAGCGCATACAAATATTTATACATCATTTCAAACTACACAGTAAATGGTCAGAATTCTCAATCAATGTGCTTGTTAAATTGGACGTCGTTTTCACATATTCTCTATATATGTAGTATATTTCATATAGTTTCAAACTCTTATATTTGGTGATCTCTTTTAGTTCTTCTGGTATGAGTAGAATCGTTTTATATTCTAGCATATCTATAGCAGTAAAGAGATTTCTCTCCAAATTTACTCTTTGTATGGCTAAAATAAAAATTGCTTCCAGTCCGAGTGCTGGTGGGTAAAGGCAAAGCGAGTTGTGCCATAAAATATGCTATTTACTTGTTCTAAAAAGTCCTAAAAAAAAGCCCATGTTATCCGTCCGCGGTGATATATTGGGACCCGGGTTGATTTCAGCATTCGTGCGCTATATAAGTATACGGTGTGCATGCCCTTCCCGGTTCCCGGAGAGGGATAAAAAAATAGGGCTGCAGTTGACAGCCGAAAATAATTGGCATAAATAAAACGACGAATTTAATGTAAAGAGGAGTGTCCGAATTTTTCTCCTATATATTTAATAGCAATCACAAATTAATTCCAGTTGGTTACGGTCTATCTACAATTTTTCCCTGGTCTACACTTTTCCAACAACTAACCATGTGAAATAATTTTTACAACTTTTATTTGTCGCTCCCCTTGGAAAGTGTTTTTATCCGTGCACCACAAAACGGAATTTTGATTGGCCCCTTTCAACAACTCAGGTGCAATATAAATGTCTGTAGTATTGCTTGCGATGAATGAAATGAAAGAATTCCATTCTATAAACCCTCACCGTTTACAAAACTGCCGTGCAATTTTTTATTGCCTCACAGCATATAGGGAAAGGAATTCAATTATGTCGAATCTGACCAAAATTTATCCAACGAGAAAAATGCCCTTCTTTATGCGTTATTCTCCGTCTCAATGCCGGCTCACAAGCAGGGAGAGCGCGACGAGTGCGCAGCGCGATCACCATCGATTTCCTCCCGCGCGCCTTCAAGCACCCACGATAGCTTTATTGTTAACGCTGCATTTTTCCATTGTGCACGACACTCTATCAAAAAATACCTTTTCGATGAGCCTAGCCAGGAGATGCTTGCAAGGTGCATTTTCTCACAATCAAAATCGAACTCACAGCACGGCCTTTTGCATAGTACAGTAAGCATTACGCTGCTGAATGAACCCTCTGGATGGGGGAACATTTCTATTGCGCTCGAAATGAGTGCTTCTTGGAAAACGACAAGACGAATTTCGCCTTTGTGTACAAGGTTTGTTCTTTATTTTCATCCCTGTGTCTAGCATCATCATCTGCAGCCATAGTTCGGCAGCTTCTTTGATTCTTCTAGCCAATTCTCGAGCAATAATTTAAAAAGAGAAAAAAGTAATGAGCATTATGACTATATTTCCTATATATAAACAAATTGTTTTACCCTGAAAGCGGTTAGTTTAATTACCTGAGTAAAAAAGCATACAAAAATATTATTTTGCAAACAAAAACAACATAGTTATTAATCTTAGATTAACTATCATCAAATACACACAAAATTAAGATAAGGGTGAAATAACATGGAGCTACTATCTTAAGCACTCTCATATGTCCTTTAAATCAATCCTTTTTTAAACTGCAATGTATTTCTCCTACTTGTCTTTGACTAGGACTGTGTTTGAGCGCACAACTTAATTTATATGTATTTATGTTATTATGAACCTCTACAGTGTATCATCATTCCAGAATCAGATTCCAGTAATTTTTGCGAAAAGTTTTTGTTTGAAATTTGAAGAGATCTTTTATTTAGAAAAAAATTTATTTCCGGAGGCAAGTGGCCCTAGAGTGGGCTGGTTCCCTGTGCGGCCTGGTGCGCGCCCATGTTATCCGCTCGCGGTGTTATTGGAACCCGGGTTTCAGCATTCGTGCTAGTGCAGTGCGCGTCCTTCCCGGTCCTCGGACAGGGATAAAAAGAGCAAAAAATATACAGCATTTTATTATCTAAGAGTCAACAGAATATTTCATTGAATCTTTAATTGTAAAATCCTTTTGTTTGACAATGAAGAATAATGTGTGATTTGCGTCCTATATCTGCTGAGAACATCTTGCAAGCTCAGCGATTTCCTGCTTAAATGACTGCACGTTCTGAAAAGAAATTGCTCGCTGAGTGCGCGTTCTGCAAATTTAAAGCGTACTTGTCATGTCTGCATTTTGACCAGCCAGTCAGTCAGAGTTTTAATTGCTGAGATAAAAGCGCGGCTCGGAAAATCGCGACTACGTTTGCATGCATAAAGCGTTCCCCGAGTGCGAGCGGAGCAAAATAAAAAGATAAAAGTAATAGCACTTGGCGAGAGAGCACTCTCCACCCACGTGCACACAAATCCACAGCGGAAATTCACAGAAATGTGAGTTTTAATTCATACGTTGAAATATGCATATATGTATACACATGTACACTCTGCATACGACTGCGAAATTCCGGCAGCATAAACAGAAATAAAGTCGTTGGCAGAAGCAGATCTGATACAATATTTGATGGAGTTTTTCCAAATAATATATAGCAACTATTTTTTCGAATTATAAGTAATTTATTAAAGAATGAAAAATTACTATTAGTTCTTGATTACGGATCTACCTGAGATGTTTTCAAAGTACTCCAAATTTTTCTTAAGCTTAAGGCAATTCAAAATAAATTCAAATCTTTTATAGCATACTTGTTTATTCTTGCAAAAAGTATAGCGAATCGGAAAACGTTCTCAGTCCTCCCAAATCCGAATGAAGCTGTGCTGGCTCATGAGAAAAGCGTTCTTCGCCTTCAAAAGGTCACTCAGCTGATCGCACACGATCCTTTCTAGCACCTTGTCAACGAGCGACGTGATGCTGATTGGTCGATAATTTCTCACTTTTTCTTTCGGCTCGTCTATGTGTATCGGCTGCTGCTGTTTTCCAGTCCGCACCGTGGTCTCTTAAAAATTATGAATTTTATATTTGGAGTAGTTTCGTCAAGAAGGTTTATGTCGTAAGTTGTTTTCTCTCAATTTGGACAAGGTTTCCGTCTTAAAACAAAATTTTTATGCAGAGTAAATTAAAAATTAACATATTTATTTATAAGCGCATTTCCTTAAGTCAGTGATTCTGCAACTTCTTATCGCATCCGGAACACCAAAAGGGCGAAACTGCTAATGGCTGCTTTTAGCGTTGAAGCACCTGATCGAGCGTATCTATCCATAATTAAAACGCATTCGGATGTTATCTCGCCTTAAATTAATTTAAACAATTGAGCAGATGATGTAGTTTTCCTGACAAAAGTTAAATAAATATTAAATTTGATAGTTGCTCGAAATTTAACTTTGTGCAGAGCTAATAATCCACCGTGAGATGTTCGTGTGAAACATCGAATGTATAATCCGCTTGCTGCGGAACATTCTGTCGGGCGAGAAGGAGAGAAAAGCTAGCTATTTCTATGCGAGAGAGCGCGCAGAGCGAACCGCAAATTCAAGTCAAACCCCTCGTTTTGAGGGTTGACGTGGCATAAAGGGTCGATGAGTGGTGCTCGGACCATCAAGAGTGCGAGGAGAGCTCGCTCGGCGGCTGCAGAGAGTGTGTTTGCACCAGCAGACTTATTCCTCGACTTTGCCTGCTTGCGCTTGTGTGCGTGCACGACACGGCTTTGCATGCATGTATTCATACACATGCAGCGTAGACTTATTCCGTCCTCTGAGTACACATTCAAATTAAGAAGAGCGCACAAGAGAAGACTCTGACTCACCGCGAGTGAAACCGAATGAATGAGTCGAGCAGGGAGTGAAAAGGAAACGAGAGAGCGAGCGATGAAAAGCAATCAAACCGCAATTTGCGTGCGCCTTTTTAATTCCTTTCTTCGTGAAGACAATTAACGACAGTTAAAGTTACTTCACCAAAGTGTTTCGTACTCAACTGCACTTGTGATTACTCTTATAGAAACAGTATTAGATTCATTAAGGATATTAAAAGGCTTCTTAAATGACATATTTTGAAGTAATACATAGGTGTGAGAAAGAGAATATTTTTAACTCTATCAAGATCATTAAAAAAATCAGTTTCAACAAACTAACTAATTAATTTTTATTTCATTCTTTTGTTTACACACACAGCTTTATATAGAATCTTGTTTTAACTGTATACATACACTGCAAATCAGGGGTGAGAAAATCTCACCCCGCCGCATGTCACTGCTGCGCTGTGCGAAAGACTCACCTTTGACACCCCAGGTATAGTGACATACGGCGGGGTGAGATTTTCTCACTGCAGCGCAGTGACATTTTCTCACCCCTGACTTGCTGTGTATATATAGATAACACACGCCACTAAGATCATTTAAATTTTTGCTTAAAAAGCACAATTTCATCAGCATACTTTATACATTTAACACCTTGGGAAATGCACTGACTGAGGACAATATTGAAATCGGAATATAAGGATACAAAATCGATTTTCAATTGATTTTACTAATACTCAACTGCGGTTCCATTTAATAAAATATTATTTTAATCTCTCCTTGTGAATCAGGAAACTCGCCCAGGTATCGAACACTGCGCAAAGCTAAAAATGCGAAAAGAAATGACCGTCACAGTTCATCAACGCAATTAGTGGGGCACTATTTTTTCTCCCTCTACTTTCGGGTCTATAATTGCAGCACTCTTCATCGTGCGTTCATAGAATTCAGATTACTCTCCGGCACACTCCTACTCAAAATTCGGGATGAGGGGGCGAAAAGCGGGCTGCGTATTGCCAGCCTCCCTCGACGAGCGAACGAACGCTTGAATAAATACGCAAATAATGCGCGTCGACAGAGAGTCATGATTCGAAAATTAATCCGAGCGCGCACGCTTTACTCCGCACAAAGGTGCAGGAAATAAAATAACAATAAAGCAGTCAGCTCGGCGCAGAGCAAGAGAGAACACGGGAACAAAAGTCGAATTTAATTGCTTGTTTGCTCCCCTGTCTTTTGTTCGCGTGCGTTTTAATTGCTTTAAAAATGCCTAAGCGCCCGAGGCACGCACTTTTAATTTGAAAAAGGAGGGAAATAAAACTACACATATTTTAGCTGTAATCCAAATGGATGATTTGCTAGACATCCCTAAAACACATTTTATTTTACATTGAGATAAATTGCGGAACTTATAAATTATTCGTTCGTTATAATTGTGTCAATTAATAAGCCAGGAGAATATCAAAATAAATAAAATGTTTTGCTTGTTTTATTTAATTTTGCATTATTTTTATTATCGCTGTAAAATAATTGGTTTTAAGTCATCTTCTATAACGGTGCGGGAGCTTCAAAATTGACTACATTATGAAACCACGAATTTTGGAATCTGTTTCGTTTGGATTTGTAGCGGTACAACAGTGAACTGATTCAAAAATAGAAATCTGATCTAAACTCCAGATTGACTTTACAGCTTGGCAACTTCAGCGTCTCGTCAAATAGTTTCACTCGAGGAAACTTGGATTAATACAAGAGCTTAATTCGGTCCTCGGCGCAGAGGCTATTGTTCAACGGTTATACCCCTTTCCATTTGGCATTTCATAGGCGCAGATAGAGACTTGAAGAGGAGATAGAGAGAGAGAGAAACCTCTCGAGTGCCAGCAGCACTCTAAATGGAAGTCTGTTTGGCAATGAACGTGAGGAATAATTATTTAGTCCGCTCGTCTGCGTGCGTATACGGTTGGTGGTCCTGCTCAGTCAATATTGACTTTGGTGACTTGCAGCTCGCCTATAAATGCGCCGTGTTAGACTTGTGTATTCCATTGTGTAGTCAGACTCTCCTATCGGTTCTGCCCATAATAAATACACACAACACACACACACACACACACTATTAAAATCCCTCCTTGGCAGCACCCACTCGCCCTGGCAATAGACTGCTGTTGCGATGAGATCAGCAGCCGATTATTTCACCATTCGCGTTAGTTTGTTTGCTCAGTCGATGCCGCTCGCTAGCAAATTGCTTTCCAATTTTAACTGACAACACTCACGTATGTACGCCATCCTACAAATAAATGGTGCAGATAAATTATGTTAGGTTAAAAAATTACACAATAATGTTATAGCAGAACATTGATTTCTCAATATTCGAAAATATTGAAAAACAATATTGAATATGGGTTTAAATTTTATCCATTTAATTTATTAAATTTTAATTCACAAAATTCAAATTGATATATTTTATGATAAAATACATATTTCCTTAAACCTAAATATTAATGTTGCGAAAATTTTGCTAATAATATGGTTTTTTGTAGCCAAGGAGTTTTCATTGGCGCAATAAACAATCATGATTAAACATTAAACCCTGTAAACTTTTCAGTCAGAGCGCATTTCTGACGTGCCATAAATATATACCCTCCCTAAAGACTACGCTTCCATAGTACGAAATCTTGGACAGTTAAAAACTTTGTGTAAGGGGTTGTTGAGTAATAGCGAGTATGGGGAAATTTGAAACAGCTCTTATGCTGCTCTCTGCTCTTTCCCAAACGAACTATTCACTGCTGAGAAGAGAACAAGCAATGCCACCTGCCCTAACCTGCCCGACATAGCGCCTATAGGTACGCGCAAGCTTAAAAAATAACTTTTTTTTTGTGGGTGACTTTATTGACTTGGAATCTTGAAATCCATAAATCGGCAATATATGTTTCGTTCACTCCCCTTAACAAGACTTTATTTTTTCTTAAGCTTAAGTTCGTATTGATTACTCTGTTTTTAGCTAGGGTGTATATTCCATGGCAGGTAATTATTAAAAAAATCACTTATCTGTTTTCATATAATTGTTTAATATAGACATAAAACATAATTTTAAAGATTAAACAAGTTTTCAAAAAGTGAAATAGTTTTCAAAGAGCTGTGTAATTAAGTCCATCCAAACGAGTCTCAGCATGACAAGAAAGAAAATTTTCTAGAGCAATCACACAATTCACATCAGCATTGTTACCACTATAAGTTAAACGATATGGAAGTTGCTTGAGTGGATGCAATTTTTTTGGTTGCAGTGAAGGCGTTGTACTCTTCTTATTAAAGTTGCATGTAAAAGAAATTTCCAACAATTGATTTGCGTCTATTTGCAAAGGTTTAATAAATTTGATGTTGGCTTCACACTCTGATGACTTTAAAATAACAAAGTTCCATCCTTTGACCCACGTTGTTTGTGACGTTGTAGCAAAGGAGTTTTGATTAGCGCAGTAAACTTTCTGCGTGATTTGCACTATTTGCCGAACTTGGTTCTGGATCAAACTGAAATCAAATAAGGTTAAAGTATATTATTAAAATAATAATATGTATTTGTAATATTTAAGACAAAATCAATCTAAATAAAACCAAAACTAAGGAGTGAAAAAATAAATTACCAGTCAGATTTGTGCTTTTTGCGGATTTCACAATCGCACGAAAAATTGCTCTCCAGAGCAAACTGCAAACCAGTGATTTTAATGGCAGCGATGGAACTGAAAAGATACTCGACGGTGTCATTGGGAAGGGTGGAACAAGGTCTTCGCGAATTTTTCCACTCAAAGCTGATTATCCCGGATTTCGGAACTCTCTTTTCTTGGATAGGGCAATATTTAGGCAGTTTGAAAATGTCTTTCCATGGTCCATCGGTGCTGTTGTTGGTAACTTTCCATTCAAGCGCCTCTCGCGCTTGTGTGCTAATTGTTTTGCCAAATGAAATCAAGTATTTCAAATGGTCTTTATTCTCTAGGGACAGCAGCCGCAGGTGGGGCAAAGAAGCCGAAAGCCAAGTCCTGAGGAGAAAACAACTATTATAATAAAGCCAAACTTTGAATACCTATGTATATATAAATTTAATGATATATATTCACAGAGAGATATTTTCATTGATATTTTTGAGCCCTGAAATAAATCTCCATGCCGAAATAAAAATTAAAGTAAAAGTTTTTGATTATTATTGATTATTATTATTATGGAACATTTCTTAAAGCCAGACACCTTTTCTGCAAAGGATTAACTTTACTTCTCTTTAACTCTGCTCGCGGATTTGATTGAGTATGGTCGCCATGGACGGCTGAAAGTAAATTTTAATTTGAAGAGAAAAAATACTGGTAGCTCGTTTTTTACTGCAAAGCAAATAAATAACCACGGCATTAATTTTGTTCAGAAGGTTAAACAACTGCAGAGAGCAGGCCTGCAGCGGACCCAAACAGCCGTTAGTTGTCGGTTGGAGAGCATTTATTTTTCCGCTCAAAATGTTAAAAAGCTGTTAATTCTGAGCAAATCCGCGCAAATCTGACAACGAGTAATTTAATTTATAAAAGTTCTTATTTAAAAAAACAGGACTCCTTGGAAGAATTTCAAAAAGAATTACGCAGTCTTTTAAAAATGAATTCTCACTTGTCAAAGTAGTTGTGTCTGCTTAGATTCAAGGTAGCCTTGATTAGATCTACTTCTTCTGTAACTGTCATATGTGAAAGCTGCAAAAAATATAGCCAACTCTCCATGGAGATTTTTTTGCGTTTGGTCTCCTGAATGCACTGATGTGTTCTCTCAATTAAAGTCTGCCAGATAAAAAAGGATTATTTCAAATTTCCATTATTCATCATAATTTTTAGTATACTAACCTTATTACAGACATCGACTATTGTAGGGTAAACGTTGAGTTCGTTTAGCACTGACCAAACATTGCCAGCTCGTATTCTGATTCGGAGCAAGTTTTTAACCTTCTTAAGGAGGTTATCCATTATGAAGTAATCAGCAGCCACGGCCATGTCAATCAATTGATCAATGGATACCTTTCTTGCCACAAATTTGTCTGGGTCGTTTGAGTATCTGTAATAAAGCATCATGCTAAGCTAATTTTTTGGTAGCAATAAAACGTTAAAATGCATTTTTTTGTCTTTTAATAAATCTTAGGGTAACGTTTTTGGAATAAAAAAATGCTAGGCTACGGCTGTTGAAAATGTTCTTCATGGCTTACCTGCACAATGCATCGAATATTTCTGGATCAACATGGGTTATTCTGATGTCTCCAGTTCTTTGCAAAGCGAGGCAGCCTTTGAAAAAATCACCCTCGAGCTGCAATTTCATGGTGTCCACATTCTTAAACTGTAAATAAACACTTCATTCAGCATTAAAATAAACAAATGAAATATTCCTCTCACCAAGTGTGTTGCACCAATAGGGCCAACAGTGAAATTACGCCTGGTCGCATTCATTTTTATGCTCAGCAATTCAAACCTTAAAAATGAAATTAAAATTAAATTTGATGTTTGTTTATACTGCCGCAAAAATAATTAAAAACATATTTTCCGCTCTAATTAAACAAGCTAAGCTCTTTGAGTATTTTACGTTTTAAAAATCCTCTAAATTAGCAAAGACATGACAACTGGCTATGTCCCAAAATGCATCAATTTATTTATCAAGAATATTGGTGATGCAAGAAAACATAGTCCGCGTGGGCAAAGTAGCAATCGCACACGCACCGCATCTGCGGGCCGAGCACGTCGGTTTCGGAACAGCCGCGCTAGACATTTGTCAGCGACGCGGGGCAGGGGCCGCCGAATGGGTGAAATCGGCTCTGCCGGCGCGCCTTCTCTCTATCACGAGGTCGGAGCCTGTTCTTCTAGCCATGGTAGACTTTAAAGGGTGCAGGGTGGACAAGAATGAAGGGAAAATGCCCGGTTACTATATCATACCAGTTATTGTTGATAGCGGCGACAGTACAGCGTGGCTACCTAGAGGGACGAGCGGGGGAGCGAGAAAGTTACCCTCTTGCTCGCTTGCCGTCAGGAGAGCGAATGTGTGAGTGCGAGCAGGTTGTGCTCGCGAGAGGGTGGCTCTTGCGTTGCCTTTATTGATACCTGAGTTTCTCCCTCCGCTCATCTCCCCTGTGTGCGCCCCGAAAGTTCACGTCAATACATATCGGTGCGCAGCAATTATTAATGCGATCGTAATATCGTCAGGTAAAACCTGACATCTCACCGGGGTTTAGTTTTTTTCTTTTTTCTTTTTTAACTTTAATTCTAACATTTGATTTATTTCCCGTTTTTACATTTTTCCGGACATAGTTGTGTAGTCATGTGTTAGTGTTGTTTGTGTGTCCCAATTACTTAAGTTCAATCGAATTATTCTTTCAAGTTCTAATTAAGTATGTGTAAGTGTGTGTGCGGTATGAGTATACATAATATTTATGTGTCTTCTAAAAGGTGTCTTATGTGTCTAACTTTCACTTTCGGAGATTCATAGTAAAAAGTTAATTGTAATGTAATTAAATGGTACAAAACCTTCTTGTGTGGGGGTTGACCTTGTATTGCTGTTGCACCTCTACGTGTTGCATATAAAAGGTTTTATAAAAAAGAAATATGTGAGGGCATTGCCGAAAAGACTCTTTTAAGAAAAAGGAAGAGTAGGAGCGTGATAGATTTTCTTGGTAAAACATACCCCGAATAGAGCGTATTCAAGAACAGATTTTCCCATCTTGTCTTTCCAGTTCCGATTAAAAGTTATTCCGGTTGTTTCCGGTTCTTGTTTCACCTACTAGGAGAAGATCTTGTCCGGTCCGGTTCCGGTTGAAATAATTCCGGTTCCGTTTGAAAAACCGGAAAAGTACCGGATTCCAGTTTTCGTTTTCGGTCTTCGGATCGGAGTTCGTTCAAACCCGCATATTTTCCTCAATTTTGCGTATGTTACGCATATTTTCAGGAATACGTATATTTTGTATGGATAATTTTAGTTTGTGAATGAAGGTTCATCTTTTTTTCTCGTTTAGTTTATAAAGGAGAATTAGATAACTAAGCAATTACGCATCAACAGATATAGAATTCCAATAAGTTTTAAAACAAGAGTAAAAGTTTGAAATAACAAAAATATAAAAATTAAGCTATTTTTTATATACAGTATGATTTGGAAAATTAGAAAAGGTATTCAAAAGAGGTCCCATTACAAGTCTGAACTTTGCAGAAAATTTCATAGAGACTGGTTTATATTTCAATGATTCCACTTCAACTGAAAAAAAAGAAATTTTCCCTAAGTCGCTATTTTTACAACTCGAAAACTCGAGTTCTGACTATCAGAATTGTAAAAACTACTCACCGCTGGACTCTTTTAGACCCACCCTAACCATCAGCTGATGGGTTTAGAGGCACTTACCCATCACCCCTTAGTTGCTAGGCTTCATCCCCCTCGAAAAGAGTAAAACATTTTAAAAATCTTGAATTTTGAATTGATTTGCATTTAATTTTAAAATATTTTTCTTTTTTTAGTTTGAAAGAAGGGATGGGGGGTTATTTAGATTGAATTTTGGATAGTTTAAATTATTTTTAATCCCGCAGAGGTTACATGGTAAAATTTTTAATATCAAAATTGGAGCAATAATGGGGTTGAAAGAGGATGTGAATAAGCACACCCCCTTAACACTTGGCCATTTAGTGGAGGCCAAGACGAGTCTAATGGTGGGTAGTTGTTGCAATTCTGATGGTTCGAACAAAAAAAAATTTCATGTGTTTTTTAAAAATTTAAAGTGGAATTTCACGAAAATTAAAAGTAACACCACTCTGATAATAAAGAAATTTTTAGCCTTCTTTTTTGCTTCGACCCAAAATTATTTTTATTATTAAAAACTGAAAAACCGGAATTTGTTTTGATAAATAGAAATCTTGTCCGGTCCTGTTCCGGATAAAATATTTCCGGTTCCGTGTGAAAAATCGGAACAGAACAAGTTTCCAGTTTCCGGTTTCGGTTTCTTGTCTTGGTATACGCTCTATTTGATAGGCATTGTGGGTGGAATCCTTTTTCCCAATAGCTATGAAAAATATAATGTCCACTTTAAACATTCTTCTCCTGTTAGCAGAAGAGAACTGCGACCTTAACTAATCAATCACTGTCATTTTGAGTAGCGTACAAAATCTTTCCCGCTAGCAAAATCCCTGTGTGAAAGGAGGAGCGTGATTCCCCATCCATCATTCAAGCATTCAATTGTGTTATTTGGCTATTATGTCGGTGCAACCAGCAAAACTTATATTTGGCTGGTGACAAATAAATTTATTTAGCACATTCACAATAATTTAAAGTTAAAAATTAATATCTGCATTTTTCGAACATATAGAACATAACAACGTGCCTTTATTTATTGCTCAATATTACTCTCTATTAAAATATCTACAAGTGGCTATAGCGCCCCTTGGCGCTGCGCGCGCCGATGGGCCGATTCGCTGCCCGCCGTACGGGTCTCCGGCCCTTCCGGCTCTGCTCGGGCGTAGGACCGTCGGTCCTTGCGCCCGCCTCGCGCCCTGCGGGCGACTGACCACGATCGCGCATCACGCGTCGTCCCCAGAGGTCAGGTGGCGTGACCTAGCGAGGGTTAATGAACTTTAACACTTTCAAATTTGTTCCGAGCACCGTTGGAAGTATTGTCGGAATTGCCGAAAAATCGTTGGCCGTCAAATCGTGCGCCGCCGCCCCGCACGCCACCAAAAATATCCTGTGTAGGATGTGCTAAACAATTACATTACAAAACAATCGCGGAAAAAACTAAAAAAGTCACCCGCCGTCGGGTTCAAAGTCGACTGCATTCGTTTATGGTTAAATAAAAAGCAAAATAGTCAAACTTACTTTTTAAGTAATAATTTAGTAGATGTCCTTTATAATTCCTCTGCCTCTGGTAACTCACGTAACTCTCATCTTTCCTTTCAGTGCAGCACGCTTGTGATACGTGTGTCGTTCCGAACTTGAAATGAAGTAAAGGCTGATATTGCACACATATTTATACCCTCGCATATGTACAGTATGTATTCAAGGAAGCATACATAGTTGTTGTTCCCTATTTCGAAATTCTCTTGCTTAACACATATTGTATTGTGTAATATTAGCGTATTTATGTAATCTCTTCATGTCCCACGTACGTGGGGGGTCCAAAATACAGATGTGATCTTCTCTATTGTTGAACAACTTTGGGGAAAAATATTCTTGTGAAAACAGACAATCATTGCATTTATCTGTAAATAAATATTACTACATAGCTCTTTCCCCTCTGAACAAAAAAAAATACTGGAATATTTTCGTTTTGTATTGAGCAAAAATCCTTTGCATTGGAGATATTGATGCTCTCTTGTTGTATTAGGTCGCACATTTTTCTTTAAATTCCGTGCTAGAACTCCTGCAACGATTTATACTATTTGAGAATTTGTTAGAATTGAACGCCACGCGTTTTTGTCTGATGCAAGCTGCCGGCTTAAAAATAACCTGGTTGAGTGTTGGTATTGGAGATTGACTCGCTGCACCCAAGGCTAGCTGACGAGGGTTTAATACCCGAAACGGCTGTCCTAGTCATGGGTGTTTGGCGACAATTAATGTTCTTCGATTTCTTTGAAGCATTTTGGCACTCGCTTAAAGTATTTTTGAAGATTCGCTAAACTTTTGTTTTTTATGATTTCTCGAATGATCCGCGTTGCATTATTGAGTAGCTTCCCTTGCAATTAGTATGTATAGTGCGGGTATCTTATAATTGAGATAAACTGACAAGGGAGTGAAAATTATTATGAGATATTATCGATTTTATTGTTGATTTTAGCCTAAATAATACTACTTTGAAAAATGCTATTCAACAAACCAGCCATAACAAAATATTATGCTATATGTAGTTAAAATTATGTGACTTCATCTAATTTGAGCTAATACATATATGTATGTACACACGACCCTTTACACCACCGTCACCACCATCAATATTCAATTCCTCACACACAAAAGGCATAGTATTTTACGTATTTTATTTTAAAATAGTAAATCTTGCCATAAATATGTATTACTCAAATTAGATTACTTTAGATGGATTTTAGTCATTTTTATGAAAATACGGTTTTTTAACAGTTTTAGGGTCCAAATATTCAGCTTTAAATTGCATGATTCGTGCTCATTTGATAACCGCATGAAGATTTGAAGCTCAAAAACTTATCGGGCGTCTAAAATTAACAGCTCTAAATATTTCCATTTTTAGTTTTTCTTTCATAATATCATATATATTTATATTTCATGATCCGACTGAAAAGTGAGTCCTGGAACAGCGAAAAAATTGTGCGAAACCAATCTATTCAACAAAAAATAAAACTTTTTTTATTGAGCGAAGCGTAATTTTTCCGCCACTACGACGGACTTTTAACTAGTATTGCCACCCGCCGCGCGCTGCGCTCAACACTGTCTTGAAGCCATTCCATTCATCATGAGCTCTGTTCTGTAGTATGATGTCTAACAGGTCAGATAGTCAGCTCGTCAGCTGTCTCTCGGATGGTAGACAAGACTGCGGTAGGCAGGGACTGGAGTTCCAAGAAACATTAAGTCAAGAAGTAGTGCTATGCTAGCACTGCTACTGCCAGCAAAAAGCAAAAGAATAAGGAGCAATTAACTTACGGTGAGTGTGTGAGTCTGTGAGTAGACAATTATAAATAAACATAAGTGAGACGAGAATTGAGAAGCGTTATGTTATGATTGTGTGCAGGAGCAGAACAGATGATAATGTGACTGACCGATCTACTATTAATATTGCATGAGATTTAAAGGTTCCGTTTGAGGCTCAACCAATATACTTATATGTACATAATAATAAGTAATATGTAGTATCTACGCATAATTCCCAGTAATGCATGTATGATATTATGTACACTCATAAGAAGTTAAATTTTTGCAACGTGCCCAGACACAATTGGATAGATATTTGGGTGCGGTAATCTGGTGACCCTCGCCTGACCACTCCCGCAGTGGCCGCCAAAGATACATACATAATGTATTCGTGTAGATATACATACTCTGTCACTTTCACTGTCATGTATACACAATTGCTCTTTTCATTTGAATTATCTACATATTAATATTAAGTAACACTATACATAGACACTAAAAATGACTGTATTGAATTATTAATTGTGTTTATCTTTTCGGTATGTATGTACGTACATAATTACACCTCATGAGAAAAATAGTAAAGATTAATCACGAGTGGGAAATTTGGACGGATTCCGACCCAATCTATAGTATTGTTTATTCGCCCACATGTACTGCATCTTGATCATACATATTTATTTAAAAGAAAAAATAGTATATTGCGTTCAGTGATCTATACGTTTGTTACGGGTATGGCAAATTATACAAAAAACTTCATCTTTTTTAGGCACTTGTTAAAAAAAACGAAATTATTTAACATTTTGACTAAAAAAGTAAAAGAGACAAAGAAAATTAATTAAATTTTGCACATTTTAAATGTATAATTTAATTTTCATTCAATGAGTTGCTCTTTCTTAACAGCGGAATGATGGAAGTCAACAGTGAGGTATCAGCTGTAGAAAAGCGACTTATTGTTAGCATTGTCGAGCTTGAGACCAAGCTGCGAGAGAATGTTAATTACCAATCTTGCATTGATGAGTTGCTGGAAACCTTTGGAAGAATGCACGTGGCTGCCAGAGAGTCCAAAGTTTGAGTTAATATATTTTTCTTATGTTTTGTTATTTAAAATCTGTTAATAGAATTCCAGCAAGAAGATGGCAGTTGCTCTTAAATTCAAGTTTGACGCTGCCGCCGCAGAGCAGCTTGAGATCCGAGATCCCTCAAATAATGCTGTTTACAAGTCAGTCAAACAGTTTGGAGCGCCGTATTTCAAGGACAGTCAAGGATTTGCTCCATGCAAGAATGAGGATGAGGCAAAAATGGAAAAACTAGGCTTCCTAGACATAGCTTGTCTCAATCAACCTGTAAAATGTACTATTGTACTATGTTTGCCAAATTATTTTTCATGGACTAAAAAGTATGAACAACTTATAAAAAATATCATGAGCTATACATAAAAGAGCTATATTGGCACAAGAACTCTCAAGTTGCTGTTTCTACCACTTATGTGTACAAGGAATTAAATTAAATCAAATCTGATGCAGATTTTAAAGCATTGGTGCTTATAACGTAACAAATTTTGGCCATGTAAAACCTTAAATCATGCAAATGTCATTATGAGCTAGCAGATGGGGTGATTTTTATTAGATGCTAATTATTTAATTTTTGTCTTGTTTAGGGCAACATTGGGAAATGAAACTGCTGGATGAAACCGTCCGAAAAGTGGCTTTGGGCGTGCTCCGCAGACCTTTGGTGGCAAAGAGGGCCACATTATTAGATCAGCAAAAAACACAGAAGAACGCAAACATGTCGACAGCCCTGGTTGACCTGCTCATCTCCGAGCTTAACAAAAAGATTTTTGAGCTGAGTGGCGAAGCGCTCTTTGAGACTTTGAACAGCCCAGGCACTGAACACGACTGGAGCCGTATATCAGTCACCGAGTTTGAAAGTCAGCGTTCACCATTAGAATTACAGGCCATGTGGAAGCAGTGTCTTGTGCCGACCCTGCTGAGAAAGCCATGGAGCAAGGAGGAAACTGATCTCCTAAGGGTAAATTACAAATTTGAAAAGAACTCAAAATTTACCATGATCATGACCAAATGTTTGGCTGCGCTTAGTCCTTTACAGCTAAGAGATAACAGACATGTAGAAACGTGGTAATCTTTAATACGGTCTTTTTCTCTGTTAAAACGTTGTATTGATTAATTGGCATTAAAAGCAATACAAAGGACTGAAAGAACATAGTAGGAATGTAAGTGTAAAATTCCTTATTCTGCATAATATTGAAGCAGGTTGCCGGTTAAGACCGCTGACATGGAAACCCCCACGCACCGACAAATAAATAATGTAATTTTGCATGAGCTGTGAACTTGAATGAAATTAGGAGAAAATGACTAGTAAAAATTATATTTATAGCTTTAAAAGAATTGTTTTGGCAGTTTTTTGTTAAAATTTACCTCCAGATTATTTTACTGGTACAAGCCTTCACAAAACAGCACTCCTATTCTTTGGTTAAAAAATAAAATGTATTTCTCATGCTGCTAAGTTAATTGATACGATAATAGTTAATCCCTTTTTCCCCAGGAAGTAGCAAGCAGGAACAATTTTGAGAACTGGACTGTCATTAGTGCTGAATTGGGTGGAAGGCGCTCCATGTACCAATGTTTTCTTCACTATCAAAGCGTCCTAAACCGGTTCAGAGATGGCTGGACTGATGCTGACGACAAAAAGCTAAAAGCCTCCGTCAAAGCTCTCAAGCACGACAAATTCGTTCCGTGGGAAAAGGTGCGTTCAAATTGTCACGTACAACTTTTACAAGTGAACTTCCCAACTCGCTAACTCAGGTTGCTGAGCAACTTCCTGGAAAAAGTGTCACACAGATTGTAAAGAGATGGACCCAGCACCTTGATCCCCGAATCAAATCTGGTGGCTTCACTGAGAGAGATGACATGATTTTGACAGCGGCAAGAAGCCAGAAGATGACTTTTAGACAGATCACAGCTTTACTTCCTGGCAGAACAGAGAGTCAACTCCGAATCCGTTACACCAGACTGGAGTGCTTCAAGCCCAGTGTGCCTTGGATTCCGTAAGTATAAATTACATAAGATTTTTTAGAAAGAGTAAGTGCATTCAGGCAGCTGAAATAAACAAGCGCTTGTCAATTGACAAATTTTTTCCATGGAATCAAGTGTTGCTCATTTGAAAAGCATATATGATGTTTGTGTTAGCATTTTGGCTGTTCAAATTTGTTCCATTGCCTGGTGTAAGAGTACACCAATTTTTGCCGTCAATATCTAATTATCGTTGAAACATATAATCTTAATATTTTTCTCATGCTATCCGAGTTTTTGGATATGATGACTGAATTGTTTTCTTCAGTGAGGATGACCAGAAACTTCTAGCTTTGGTTAAGCAATTCAAAGGCAGCAAAGATCTCTGGGCTATCATCTGCGAATATTTTCCCGAAAGAGACAGACAGCAGTTGAAAGGCCGTTACAAACGCCTTCAAAATGATTGTGCAGGGGTATAGCAAAGCAAAAAACTAAATTACTTCATTTATGCTTTATGTCAATTCGCAGGTCAAAAACACGCTACCGCGGAAAGGGAAGAAGTCTATCTGGACTCTAAACAAGAGACGGACTACTCCAGTAAACACTTAAAACGTTTATTCAGTATTATGTATGTCTAATTTCCATTAAGTAGATTTTCAATGCGAGGAATGTGATTAAATTTGCCTCGAACGCTCAGAATGCTGGCAAAGTTGGCCGCAAGGGAAGAAAGAAAGATGCTTTGGATTTGGAGTTTGATCAAGTCTTCCGCAGTCACTATGCTCAACCTAAAGGCCGCAAGAGAAGTTACTGAGACGTTTTTCACTTAATTCCACTAACTAAAACACACTTCCTATAACGTTTTGCCCTACAGAGTACCACCCTAATTCAGCAGATCCTGAGAGTGTGGTGGAAGGCCGTCGACTGGCTGAAATGTTTGGCGTTCACCTGAACTGGGGGCGAGAGCACAATTTGGTTAAAGCCGCATCAAGCGACCCCGACTTCCATGGCGTGTTGAACGTGTATAGGCAGCTGAAAATGATGCATCGCGAGGAAGGCTGGAACCCGGCCAGCAACCAAGTTGCCCAGCTCACTCCTCCAAACATTTGCACACTGATTGGTCTGCGAACACTGCTGCTTGAGGAACGCAACATCCTGGCCATGACCCTCCAAGGCCAAACTGAGGTACCAACGTATCTGAAGGGCATCGTGGAGAGAGCCGACTTGAACTGGGAGGATGTGGGGAACAGTAAGAGCTTTGTTCTTATATAATTCCTAATTAAATCTAAACCACTAACAATAATAAAGAGTAAATATTAAAATAATATATGTAAGGTCGCGTAGCTGGAAAATTGTCGTCGAAGTCTTACATGTGTGCATTTTCTATTGATTTGTAGATGATGGAGGAGTGCATTTGAACAACAATGACACATTGCCTCCGTCATCAGACCAACATATTTCGCCAGCGTTGGCCATTTCTCTCTTCAAGCAACGATTCTTCTCGCTGTTTATTTGGCCGAGTTTGATGTCTCAGCTAGCGTAAGAATTATGATCATTTTGACTTGAGGAGAGATTGTGACAAAATGTACATTAATACCAAGGCCTTCGTTGGACTACAAGAAAGATCTATTTGAGGGCGAAAGAATGGCTTGTGCCAGCTCAGATGAGGAAGGTGAAGCTGTTGAAAATCTCTTTCTTGACTTTGATACGGACGAAGAAGCCAAGAAGCTTGAGGAGTGAGTTTTGAATTCCTTAACTTACTGTTAATATCCATTCCATTCCAAATTTTTCAGGTCTAGTGAGGAGGATCAAAAGAAGCAACTCATGGAAAGGTGGCTGGAGTATCGGGAGCAGAAGATCAATCAGCCTGATGAAGAGAGCAATGAATTGCCTTCAGTGTTACAGAAGAAAAGGCGGTTGCCTAAGAAGAGGGGAAGGAAGAAGTTGGATGTAGATGATTGGCTTCAGTCCCACATCAGGAACAATCTTGATTCCTGGTAAAATGTACACACTTCCACTGTTAATACTAGTAAATCATTGCTTTGTTATATCATATCCCATAATTAATTTGTATGTTTAAAGTGGTACTTCAAACTTAAAATATGTTCCGATTTTTTCTTAAAGAAATTAACAAAGACATCTACACACCAAAGTATTTTGATTTTGTGGATAACGCAGTGGATAGTTAATTTTTTGTTTTAAATTTAAAATACAATTAATTCCATCATCGTCTCAAAGTTTGCCAACTGTTTACAACACAGATAATTTGTACCATCTGAATTTTTAAACCTCCAATTTCATAATTGTTTGTTAGATTGCTGCGCTAATGAAAATATTTGTTCTGGCGCAATGGTTTTAGGTGAAAAATAAATTTCTGTCGCAATAATATATTTCTTCAGCGTTTCCCTTGCTTCTTGTCAACACAAGTCTTGGTAGAAGTTTGACCAGTTAATGTATCCTACAGATTTATATAAGAGGCTCTTGTGGCTAGCTGATTTGAATCTTAATTATCTTATACTCAATGCCCCCACAGAAACAATATTTTGTCATTTTGGGTCTTAAAATGGACTAGAGATGATGAGTTGCAATTAAGAAAGCCGAATCAATTATATTAACTTGATGAGTAGCAATTATGCAGCTCCTGATCTGGAGGTGTGGGTAATAAATAACGCCCCACAGGTTTAATGGCAAGTCATGAAAGTTGCCCTCAATATATTTATGGACATACCAAAATGACACGTTTTTCCTGATATGCGACAGTTGATCAAGGTTAAATGTTAAATATTTCCAGAAATTTTTTAACATAAAACATTGGGTTGCTAAACTAATTGCACCCAGTTAACTTCTGATTGGAAATTAACTGCAAAACAGTGCGGGATTGAGTTTCATTTTTCAGACTAGCATTCTGGTTAGTTCATTAATGGGTAAAATCAGGGGGAGTAAATATAATGCAAAGATAAGGAGGAAAAACAAAAACTAGGTTCATTATTCATTCTTTGGAATTCACATCTTTCCTGAAAATATAATAAATGTGTGCGCCAAACTTTAGGCATACAAAAATATATTTCATGTTGGGATAATTACATCAGATTTAACAAATTTCTATAACTGGTGATGTCCACTTTAACATATTGGACATCGCAGTAATAAAATGACTCACCATAAACACTTTTCTAATTCCTCATAATTATATGCGGTTTCTAAAATTTCTTTTACAGGCCCAGTGCAAAATGTTAGCTCTGATGAAGAATCTAATTCATAGGAGCCCAGCATTTCCTCTAGCTCGTCATTCCTCCAAAATTGAGCGGTTTGAATTTGATCACCTGCAACCTCGTTGAGCTGAATTGTGAGAAGCCTCTCAAGCTCTTTCCTGTAATCTTCAGTTTCTTCAAATATGTAGCCAAACTCAGGCATAACTCGCAGTGCGTTGATACGTGAATTTCTGTAATAAACAAATATTTTAAATCCTCAAACAGTATAAGGTTTTTATCATTTGAATTGTTAAAAAGAATTTTACAAATTCTATATTATAATCATATCAGAACACAAAACATTTTTAAAAATTTGTGAAGAAAATCAGATTAAAATTATAAGCACAAAATATTGAAACCACAATACCAAACTTACATGTCCATTGCTGACCCTATTGATGGTGAACATGGTGGGTAATACTGGGGTAGACGAGGCGGGGTATAGTACTGATTAGTAGCACTGTAGTGGTAATTCATATAAAAGTTCTGCGGCATTTTCAGTTGCGATGTGTCAATTCTTTGTCCTTGATAAATATCGTGCCTGTGCATGTATTGCATTCCATTGTATCTTAGGGAAGCATAGCCATTCTCGTACTGATTCATGAACCCTGGTTGGTTCATTCGAATTTGAGGCCTTGAATTTGTCCTAACTCTTCTGCAGCTAATTGGGGTAGAGGCTTCCACCTTAGGTTTCTGCAACAAAAATTTTATTAAAAATTATTGAAATCAATATATCTTGGCAGTATTACCCTTTTATTGTATTTTCTTGGTCTTTTTGGCTCCTCTAAAGGTGGTTTTGTTCGTCCTGCGTCGGTTTTCTTAGGGGTGTTGAACAGAAGATCTTTTGACACAAATCTAATATTTCCCGTGCTGTTATTCATCTCTTCCTGCAAAAATAGCACATTTGCCCATTAGATGATTGGGAGGAAAATATTTTGTAAATAGAGGATTAGACTTTAGCTGAAATAAATGAATAAAAACGACACACAATTAAGCACGCTTTTGATAGCAAAAATTGAAATAATACACCTGATATCATTTTTACATAAGTACATGAAAATTTAATAGCGCAATACATAAAAATATGTAATAGTTTTCGCAAAAACTTGGGCTAAGGATAGTAGAGATTAGGAGCCGACAATTATAGGTTAGAAATCGCCTGACATCCCGCCTTATGAATAGCATTGGGGTATAACAGCATTTTCAAATCCTCTCTACTATCACTCTCGTGCAAATTATAAGCTTTTATTCGCCATCGCATTATTTTAATTCTTTTATCGCTGCATTGACCGTGACTTCTTTTTAAATGGAACGCAAATTTTAGTGTTGCAAATATATCTCAAGAATTTATTTAAATTCAACACTTTGTCGGAGGTTACAGGCATGCAATCGCCGCTGCTACAGTGATAATGGGAATTCGAAACGAAGTGTGTGGTGGCAGGATCTGTAAAGAGGTAATCGAGATAATATGTTTTTCCTCGCTTGAATTAAGAGCGCTACTTTCATTGAAAGGATAATTATATTTGAGACTGAGAAATTGAGGAGTCTTCGTCTATTATTATTCAACTTTTCTGCACTATCTGTATGCATATGAAATCAAATCAATATAGAATCGTAGCGAAAATAGAAGTTCAAGAGTTCTAAAACATCAAATTAATGTTACAAACGTTACAAATAATATGATATAAAATTGGAAAACTTCTGTCCGCGAGCCCAGGCAAAAATCTGATTCTTTCGCTATGATACGGTAATGCAATAATGAATTTTCGTCATAAAAACTAATAACATGAAGCATGGGGGGTATTAAATGCGCTTACTGAGACAGATGACGAAAGACGACCCAAATCTGATTTATATTTGGGTAGCAGTAAAAAAGTGGTAAGCCTCTGCCAGGCGTGCTTAGGGTTGCGAGTTGAATGAATTCACGTGTGCACTTGTCAAAACTTCAAGCAAGCTTCGACTCGTCTATCACTTGAGGAATTTTCCCCGAATTTCCTGCCGCCGCGCTCTCTCCTTAAGCGCTCTCGTCTGATTGACATAAAACAAAAACAACATGACAGAGCTGCAGTTTGCTTCTGCCACTGCTTTTCCTGTTGAGTAAGGTCTTGAGTTACAATACCGCAGTACTTGTAAAAACGGTAGTGGGTGGTGTTTGATTCTAAAATGTCCGTAAAAAACGGAATAAATGACAGAGAATCTTAATTCTTTATTACACCATCCTATACTAATGTTGTTGCACACGTAATTCAGTGCGACACGCGCGTGGTGCAATTCAGCTTTTTCGCCTCCTTTATTACTACTGTGGCAATCATAAAAATTATCTTGAAGGAGTATGTAGCCTGTTGTGATCATGCTGCTCGTGTTAAAACTGTAAAAGCATTCAAATTCAGCTGTAGAGCTGTCGAAATTCCAACAAATAGGGGATCCACTATCTGTATCCACCGCAATCGCGGTGTTAAAAGTCGAACCCAAACAAATGACTCACAAGCTACAAACAAAAAATTTAACCCAGCATCTGAACGGGATAAAAATGATCATGCATTTGTGGCATTGTAGTGTTTCACTATATTTTTCATTAAAATACTGACCTGTTAAAACTGAATGGAATCAACACTAAATTTGTCGTAAAATAATTTAATTTTTCCACTTGATGGTGCATTTTTCTTTTGACCTTTTGACCTTGTAAATAACACTTTGATGACACAGAATTGGTTTGCTGTTTAAAAATTCTAAGGAGGTCCAAAGGCTGTGAGTTATAATGTAATATTTAATATTTTTCGAAATGATACATATATTTATTTGATCTCTAAATAATTTGGAACCGGTTTAAATGAAGGCCATAATATACTAAATGAATCAAATAAATCGTGAGTTGCGCACTGGCCACCGGTTTCACTAATCATATTATTTTAAATTGTGTACACATTTTTTGCGGTAGTATTAAACACAGTTTTTAATTGAATTGAATAATATCTTCTTTGCATCTGCTATTCGGTCAAAAATTATTACAATGAATTTAATACTGAAAATTTAATTTGAATTATGCTCATTATAACAAACAAATAACTCTTATGTATTCCCGCATAAAAAAATATAACCCAGGAATATCCGGAATAATCTTAGATTAATCAAAATTTACCCGAAAAAATTAATCCAAAAAAATGATCCAGGATGAATACTGTATTAATCGAGATTAATCTATGAAGGTTTAAGATCAATCTAGAGATTAATCTAAAAATATATCCTCAGATTATTCTTTGGATCATTCTGAGATTAATCCAAAAAAATAATTTTTGGAATTTTCTTAGAATGAATCTAGATTAACCTTAAAATGTTTTAAAGTTAATCTAGAGATTAAATTACAAGAATATCCCTAGAATAATCCCAAAGGGGAAATTTGAATATAGTTAATAGAATATCCCCAGATTATTCTATGGATCATTCTGAGATGAATTCTCAATATTTTTTTAATGTTCCTAGAATATTCTTTAAAAAACCCCTAAAAGAGAAGAACTTAGATATTTTTCTTACAATTAAAAACATAAAAATAAGTATGAAACATAATTTAATCAAGAAAATGAACTGCCATATGTACTGTTAAATATTTTGAAATCGTTATCACAAAAATTATTTTTTCTCGCAAATATTTTTTAATTAATGCGATGGATTCAATTTTTATATTAAAACCTAACAAATTTTTCATTATCTTAACACAAAATTATGATGCCTTTATTTTTCAAAGTATCTGCCCAGATTAAAAAGGGTAAACATCATAAATGCGATTGAATAAATTAATTTCTTAACACAAGGAGTCTTAATTAATGCTACCGACAAACGGGCCAATTTGAATAAAAAATCAGAAGGACAAAAAAGGGTTAAAAGGGCGATTTTAGTGTGCGCGTGGTAGCGGCGGCTGCACATGCATGCACGCACTTGCATGGAATGCCTGCTGCCTGCCTCTGTTGTGGAGCGGGGGAGGGGCGACGGGCGGTGGCAGCAGCAAGAGACTTACAAAATCCGGTGAGCTTCGGGTTATCCGGTAGTGATGTGCAAATTGAAATGGCAACGTCGCAGAGGGAGGGGCTTAGGCCAGCTGGGCAATGGATGTTAGATGAGGAGTTGCCACGCTCGGTACTTTACTTTAGACACGGGATCATCTAGTGCTGCAACCCCACGGCTAGTACGAAGGTGGACCTGACAGATTCAGGCGCTCAGGATGTTTCAGGTCGTCAACATTAAGTTATTGTATTATGATAAATAAAGGAATAAAATTCAAATTGAATAAGAAACATTATTTTGCTATTTGAAACTAACAAAATATAGTACTGAATTGAAATAAATTGTTACGCCGTCAGGTACTCGGGGCACAAGGTTAAATAAAACATTTCTTTTTAAAACAAGTTCATTCGCAGAAAATACCAAACAAATAAATTCACGGTGTTTAGTCACTAAGTAAAATTCCATTCTGACACTGGAATCTATTTAATTTGCCAATTTCCGGTACTCAGGGTCACAGTTTGAATACACGGAAAAAAGGTTGCACGATTTTTGAGTCGCGATTGTGCCATAAAATAATTAATTGGACCAACTGAAGAAAGAAAATCGATTTCCGACGCGGGAATTTAAATAATTCGCTTTTTCAGGTACTCAGGGTCGCAATTAAAAATCACGGGAACCAGTTTACACGGCTTTCTCGACGGGAACGTGTCGCAGATAATTAATTGGACCAACTGAAGAAAGAAAATCGATTTCCGATGCGGGAATTTAAATAATTCGCTTTTTCAGGTACTCAGGGTCGCAATTAAAAATCACGGGAACCAGTTTACACGGCTTTCTCGACGGGAACGTGTCGCAGATAATTAATTGGACCAACTGAAGAAAGAAAATCGATTTCCGACGCGGGAATTTAAATAATTCGCTTTTTCAGGTACTCAGGGTCGCAATTAAAAATCACGGGAACCAGTTTACACGGCTTTCTCGACGGGAACGTGTCGCAGATAATTAATTGGACCAACTGAAGAAAGAAAATCGATTTCCGACGCGGGAATTTAAATAATTCGCTTTTTCAGGTACTCAGGGTCGCAATTAAAAATCACGGGAACCAGTTTACACGGCTTTCTCGACGGGAACGTGTCGCAGATAATTAATTGGACCAACTGAAGAAAGAAAATCGATTTCCGATGCGGGAATTTAAATAATTCGCTTTTTCAGGTACTCAGGGTCGCAATTAAAAATCACGGGAACCAGTTTACACGGCTTTCTCGACGGGAACGTGTCGCAGATAATTAATTGGACCAACTGAAGAAAGAAAATCGATTTCCGATGCGGGAATTTAAATAATTCGCTTTTTCAGGTACTCAGGGTCGCAATTAAAAATCACGGGAACCAGTTTACACTGCTTTCTCGACGGGAACGTGTCGCAGATAATTAATTGGACCAACTGAAGAAAGAAAATCGATTTCCGACGCGGGAATTTAAATAATTCGCTTTTTCAGGTACTCAGGGTCGCAATTAAAAATCACGGGAACCAGTTTACACGACTTTCTCGACGGGAACGTGTCGCAGATAATTAATTGGACCAACTGAAGAAAGAAAATCGATTTCCGACGCGGGAATTTAAATAATTCGCTTTTTCAGGTACTCAGGGTCGCAATTAAAAATCACGGGAACCAGTTTACACGACTTTCTCGACGGGAACGTGTCGCAGATAATTAATTGGACCAACTGAAGAAAGAAAATCGATTTCCGACGCGGGAATTTAAATAATTCGCTTTTTCAGGTACTCAGGGTCGCAATTAAAAATCACGGGAACCAGTTTACACGGCTTTCTCGACGGGAACGTGTCGCAGATAATTAATTGGACCAACTGAAGAAAGAAAATCGATTTCCGATGCGGGAATTTAAATAATTCGCTTTTTCAGGTACTCAGGGTCGCAATTAAAAATCACGGGAACCAGTTTACACTGCTTTCTCGACGGGAACGTGTCGCAGATAATTAATTGGACCAACTGAAGAAAGAAAATCGATTTCCGACGCGGGAATTTAAATAATTCGCTTTTTCAGGTACTCAGGGTCGCAATTAAAAATCACGGGAACCAGTTTACACGACTTTCTCGACGGGAACGTGTCGCAGATAATTAATTGGACCAACTGAAGAAAGAAAATCGATTTCCGACGCGGGAATTTAAATAATTCGCTTTTTCAGGTACTCAGGGTCGCAATTAAAAATCACGGGAACCAGTTTACACGACTTTCTCGACGGGAACGTGTCGCAGATAATTAATTGGACCAACTGAAGAAAGAAAATCGATTTCCGATGCGGGAATTTAAATAATTCGCTTTTTCAGGTACTCAGGGTCGCAATTAAAAATCACGGGAACCAGTTTACACGACTTTCTCGACGGGAACGTGTCGCAGATAATTAATTGGACCAACTGAAGAAAGAAAATCGATTTCCGACGCGGGAATTTAAATAATTCGCTTTTTCAGGTACTCAGGGTCGCAATTAAAAATCACGGGAACCAGTTTACACGGCTTTCTCGACGGGAACGTGTCGCAGATAATTAATTGGACCAACTGAAGAAAGAAAATCGATTTCCGATGCGGGAATTTAAATAATTCGCTTTTTCAGGTACTCAGGGTCGCAATTAAAAATCACGGGAACCAGTTTACACGACTTTCTCGACGGGAACGTGTCGCAGATAATTAATTGGACCAACTGAAGAAAGAAAATCGATTTCCGACGCGGGAATTTAAATAATTCGCTTTTTCAGTGATGAGTACGAAATAATGTTTTTATAGCGCAAAATTACACACCACGATTGTTAAACCCCTACTAACCTCTTCCTTTTTTTATACATGCCAAGACAAAAGATGACACATCACAATACAATATTTAGTCTTTTGTAATAAACTGGCAGCAGTATTTTTTTCATTTCCTTGAATTGTCGCTATAGTCTCATTTTCTTTATTTCACCCGGAGAATTGATTTTCGTGTTAATTAGATTTACGAATCGGATGGTCGCAGCGAAACCTTGAACTTTATTTGTTTAAAATCCTGGATAAGAATTCAGTTGCGTACCTTTTGCTTATTTAAGGTTAGAATTTAAATAAATAAGCTGGCATTCCTTACTTTTCAACCAAAATTTTGATCAATGGCATTTGGCCATTAGAATGTGATCCTATAATTAATGATTAATGATCAAATATTCAGATTGCTTTATCGTTCCTCTAATTATTTTGCTGGTCAAGTGACAAACAGCGGAGAATTGAAGTTGTTTGAATTATTATTCAGAGTGACTCTAACAGAGAAAAAATGCCTTTCGGTCGTAAAATTGGCCATAGTTACGTTACTGAAGTTAAGATAATGCGGTCGAGACTTTGAAAATAAAATAAAAATTCTTACTGTGACTTGCAAGTTAAAAGAGGGGCAACACGTAGATAGATGTGGAAGAGAGATGATGCTCGGCAGAGGTCAGGAAACCGTCTGCGGTCTGAGCTGGCGAAAGCAGCCTCGAAGTTCAGAGGGGGGAGGGGTGGATGTGACACCACTTGGGGTGTCACGGTCTAGTCTGTGATGGATAAAATAAAGTTTGGGCACTAAAGTTACTTTAAGTTAAACAGTGCTCGCTTGTCGTTGGAGGAAAAATAAAGAGAGTCCAATTTTATTTTCGTCAGTTGGTCCAATTAATTATCTGCGACACGTTCCCGTCGAGAAAGTCGTGTAAACTGGTTCCCGTGATTTTTAATTGCGACCCTGAGTACCTGAAAAAGCGAATTATTTAAATTCCCGCGTCGGAAATCGATTTTCTTTCTTCAGTTGGTCCAATTAATTATCTGCGACACGTTCCCGTCGAGAAAGTCGTGTAAACTGGTTCCCGTGATTTTTAATTGCGACCCTGAGTACCTGAAAAAGCGAATTATTTAAATTCCCGCGTCGGAAATCGATTTTCTTTCTTCAGTTGGTCCAATTAATTATCTGCGACACGTTCCCGTCGAGAAAGTCGTGTAAACTGGTTCCCGTGATTTTTAATTGCGACCCTGAGTACCTGAAAAGGCGAATTATTTAAATTCCCGCATCGGAAATCGATTTTCTTTCTTCAGTTGGTCCAATTAATTATCTGCGACACGTTCCCGTCGAGAAAGCAGTGTAAACTGGTTCCCGTGATTTTTAATTGCGACCCTGAGTACCTGAAAAAGCGAATTATTTAAATTCCCGCATCGGAAATCGATTTTCTTTCTTCAGTTGGTCCAATTAATTATCTGCGACACGTTCCCGTCGAGAAAGCAGTGTAAACTGGTTCCCGTGATTTTTAATTGCGACCCTGAGTACCTGAAAAAGCGAATTATCAAATATCTGGCGTTCCAATTAAAACACTTTGGTGTGGGGGGACGAAAAGATTGCAACACTGGGCTCAAGATTATTTGCGGCCACTCGGGCCACTCAGGCACAATGTAATCCGCTTGGCGGTGTTATTGGGGCCTGGGACCCAGTGAGCTCATAGCTCACGGGAAGTGCTGTGCAGATGTTCTAAACAAATATGTTTATATTTCAAACTGAGAAAGATTATTATGAACCTTACATGTGTTTTATTCATCCCATGTTGATTGAAAATTGCGATTCAATTTCAGCTGTGGTCCAGGTCAACCACTTTCCCCTTGCAGTGATAATGCAGAGAAATTTGGCTTCTATCTCAAGTGCTTGCAGGGCCCTCTGCACTGTGGGAAAAAAATTTCACCCACATTGAACACGTGGTTTGCTAACTCGCGGCTGACCGTTCATCAGGTATGTTCATTTATTTTCGTTTTATTGTAATACGTGTAGCCATAAAATTTTTGTTCTTCGTGTTGGGTAAGTTTAAAATTAGAAAACATTTTTGAAAGGCATAATCATAATCAACAATATGCACCATAAACTAAAAGTTATAACTCTCGACATTATCAAATTAAAGCAGATAAAGTATGGGAACAACAATTATTTAATTTAATTTAGCATTAGACAGAAAATATTTTTTAGCGTTTTTTGTAAGTTTTAAATATTATTTTAGAACTTGGGACTACTTCTGTTCTTCTGCATGGAGATTGAAGTGAAGGAGGCCGCGCACAACTTTGGTGTTACCACTGAGACTGTTTGCGCCTACTACTCAAAGTGTAGGGAAGTTTGCTGCAAGCGATGGCTACATGACTTGGCAGCCCATAAGCTTGGTGGTCCTGGACAAACTGTTGAGGTCGACGAATCAATGATTGTAAAAAGAAAGTATAACAGAGGCAGAGTACTGAAGCGACAAAATATGTGGGTAGTCGGTGGTGTAGACCGGTCAACGAGGAGGTCATTTTTGTGCCTTATCAAGAAAAGAGACCAGCATACCTTGTTTGCTGTAATTCAGCATTTTGTTATGGATGGTAATAATAATGAGGCAAAATTCTCGCTCAATCATTGCCTGACTTTTACAACTGTGAAACTTTTTTAGGCACCACGATCGTCTCCGACATGTGGGCTGGATACAACGGGATTGGAAACATGCTGAACGGTGCACACGTAACTGTCAACCACAGCAGATACTTCGTGCATCCGAGACATCCCAATATCCACACAAACACAATCGAGCGATTGTGGAAGAGTATCAAGCAGGCAACGAAAAGCTTCCAAGAGAGCGTGGTGGAGAGCCACGTGCTTACTGCAGGCTTCAAGCTTCAGCATTTCCATGAACACTTTGACCCGCTTAATCCAAAGAGACGAAGGAAAGTTCTCTCACCTGGCCAAAAGCTGGAAATTATGCTTGAGACCATCGTTATGGCCTTTCCTGGGTTAAACTCAAATGGCATCAATTTCCCCCCAAAGGTGCTTGTCAGCAAAGCAGCTCATCCTTTCGATAACATGGTATTATTTCACACTTACAACTGTAATTTTTTTGCCCATTATTTCTACCAAAATTTTCATTTTTAGAGTTCAATGATTGTTTGCTATGATGGTCAACTTGGATCACAGCATGTACCTGCTTTAGCCAATACCCTTGCTAGTTCCCCTGGTCAAGAAGCTGCCGCTCTTACCACGAACCAGCAGATGACTACGGCCAACAATGCTATCAACTTAGCTACTTCCCAGACAGTTCAAAACATTACAAGTGAACCTTGGGCTACCCTGGAGCTTGCTGCTGAGAAAATTCTGGAAATTTTGTGCAACACACAAGGTGCCTACGACACCAAACAAAATCTCACTGTAAATTAAGCGAAATTGAAATAACGTTTCCTGAAATTGTAAAACTATACATTGGATGGTATTTTTAGGCTGCCCTAAGACCATTTGATATTTTTATAAGAACAACGACTATGATGCTGAGGAATGCTGGGACACACATTTTCAATACAAGATGTCACGGAGGAGGTATTGACATCGCTGTTGAATCAACTCTTGCGGCAGGATTTTTGCAAGGTGTTAGAGTATTGAGCACTCTTGGTAAGTTCCCCCTTGATAGAAATCTATTTTTCAAACATGATTCTATTGTGATTTCAGGCGGTGGCGACTGCTTCTTCAGCTCAGTCTCGTGGAACACAATTGGCTCAAGGGATTGTGCCGCTATCATCCGACTTACAGCATTAACAATAATACTGAAGTATTTTGATGATTTTGACACCGCCTGCATGAGGTGAGGCCACCAATCACGTTGCTAATATTATAGTTTTAATCGAAGAGCAAATATATAGTAATTTTCTTCAATTTATCAAATTAACAGTTTTTATCATAGGGTCGAGATCGCAATACATCATGGTCCTGATGGTGCAATGAGCTTGATAAGGGCTGCAGGTGGACTTGCTAAACGGACTTTGCACACTGTCATTGGAAATCAATATCCAAGTCTTGTAGCCAACTTCAACTACAGCAGTTGCGCAACTATTCTTGCCTGCTCCATTGCTCTGAAGTCGAAGATGGCAATCTACGAAGATGTGGCACAAGCAAATACTGGGCCAATGATGACTTTGGCTCAGTTGGACCTGGACTTCAGGATGGAATCGTCAAGGCCAGTCTCATTGAGAAAGTAAGAGGATATAAATTGCATTCTAAAACCTGGTTAAATTTATTCCGTATCATTACAACAGGTACCGAAACTGTTTACTCATCATAGGATCCCAAGGATACGCAAAACATTTAAGGGTTCACCTCAAACACTCTCATTTCACTGCCTTTATTCCGTGTTCCCGTCTGACACCAGCTATGCTTCTACCCCAGAGAATGGTGACATTGCAGTTCAATTTGGACGCAACTGATTTGTAATCTAGGCCTGTGCTTTTATACGTGTATATAAATAATTTGTAAAACCTTAAATTAAATCACAAATTAAACAGAATCGTGTATAACGAACATTTTCGTTTGTTTAAATTAATAGAATTTCCAGACTCAGCTACTTGTGTAAAACTAGTCAGATTATTATCACAGAGCTTAGAAAGTAGAAAAATCTTCAAGTTTTTAATACAACACAGATTGCAAACGCATGTTAGCTTAGCCTCACAATGGTACCATATGGTTTTACATAATACAAAGCCATGACAGGTATGTCTCGTGATTCCGTGCTCTGTTTGTATAACAAGATTCCTTCCAGGTCTGGGTGACCATTTTGTGCGCGTGTCGTTAAATTCCGACTCTACCTGGGAGAACTTTAACATTTGATTTGATTTAATTTACTAGGAATTAGATTGCAGCATCCAAAATCGATTTCATATTGAACGTTTGCAAAGAAAATAATTTAGAACACATTGAAATAAACAAATCCGTGTTAACCATTTTCTTTGAATTTTTATTAAAACCCTGAGATTCCTGAAATCGTTAAAAAAATCAAATTAATTAGATTGCAGCATCCAAAATCGATTTCATATTGATGGTTTGCAAAGAAAATAATTTAGAACACATTGAAATAAAGAAATCCGTGTTAACCATTTTCGTTGAATTTTTATTAAAACCCTGAGATTCCTGAAATCGTTAAAAAAATCAAATTAATTAGATTGCAGCATCCCAAATCGATTTCATATTGATGGTTTGCAAAGAAAATAGTTTTGAACACATAGAAGTTAAGAAATCCGTGTTAACCGGTTTCGTTCAATTTTTATTAAAACCCTGAGATTCCTGAAATCGTTAAAAAAATCAAATTAATTAGATTGCAGCATCCCAAATCGATTTCATATTGAACGTTTGCAAAGAAAATAGTTTTGAACACATAGAAGTTAAGAAATCCGTGTTAACCGGTTTCGTTCAATTTTTATTAAAACCCTGAAATAACCTGAAATCGTTAAAAAAATCCAATTAATTAGATTGCAGCATCCAAAATCGATTTCATATTGATGGTTTGCAAAGAAAATAGTTTTGAACACATAGAAGTTAAGAAATCCGTGTTAACCGGTTTCGTTCAATTTTTATTAAAACCCTGAGATTCCTGAAATCGTTAAAAAAATCAAATTAATTAGATTGCAGCATCCCAAATCGATTTCATATTGAACGTTTGCAAAGAAAATAGTTTTGAACACATAGAAGTTAAGAAATCCGTGTTAACCGGTTTCGTTCAATTTTTATTAAAACCCTGAAATAACCTGAAATCGTTAAAAAAATCCAATTAATTAGATTGCAGCATCCAAAATCGATTTCATATGGATGGTTTGCAAAGAAAATAGTTTTGAACACATAGAAGTTAAGAAATCCGTGTTAACCAGTTTCGTTCAATTTTTATTAAAACACTGAAATAACCTGAAATCGTTAAAAAAATCAAATTAATTAGATTGCAGCATCCAAAATCGATTTTATATTGATGGTTTGCAAAGAAAATAATTTAGAACACATTGAAATAAAGAAATCCGTGTTAACCGGTTTCGTTCAATTTTTATTAAAACCCTGAAATAACCTGAAATCGTTAAAAAAATCAAATTAATTAGATTGCAGCATCCAAAATCGATTTCATATTTATGGTTTGCAAAGAAAATAGTTTTGAACACATAGAAGTTAAGAAATCCGTGTTAACCAGTTTCGTTCAATTTTTATTAAAACCCTGAGATTCCTGAAATCGTTAAAAAAATCAAATTAATTAGATTGCAGCATCCCAAATCGATTTCATATTGAACGTTTGCAAAGAAAATAGTTTTGAACACATAGAAGTTAAGAAATCCGTGTTAACCGGTTTCGTTCAATTTTTATTAAAACCCTGAAATAACCTGAAATCGTTAAAAAAATCCAATTAATTAGATTGCAGCATCCAAAATCGATTTCATATTGATGGTTTGCAAAGAAAATAGTTTTGAACACATAGAAGTTAAGAAATCCGTGTTAACCGGTTTCGTTCAATTTTTATTAAAACCCTGAGATTCCTGAAATCGTTAAAAAAATCAAATTAATTAGATTGCAGCATCCCAAATCGATTTCATATTGAACGTTTGCAAAGAAAATAGTTTTGAACACATAGAAGTTAAGAAATCCGTGTTAACCAGTTTCGTTCAATTTTTATTAAAACACTGAAATAACCTGAAATCGTTAAAAAAATCAAATTAATTAGATTGCAGCATCCAAAATCGATTTCATATTGATGGTTTGCAAAGAAAATAGTTTTGAACACATAGAAGTTAAGAAATCCGTGTTAACCGGTTTCGTTCAATTTTTATTAAAACCCTGAGATTCCTGAAATCGTTAAAAAAATCAAATTAATTAGATTGCAGCATCCCAAATCGATTTCATATTGAACGTTTGCAAAGAAAATAGTTTTGAACACATAGAAGTTAAGAAATCCGTGTTAACCGGTTTCGTTCAATTTTTATTAAAACCCTGAGATTCCTGAAATCGTTAAAAAAATCAAATTAATTAGATTGCAGCATCCCAAATCGATTTCATATTGAACGTTTGCAAAGAAAATAGTTTTGAACACATAGAAGTTAAGAAATCCGTGTTAACCGGTTTCGTTCAATTTTTATTAAAACCCTGAAATAACCTGAAATCGTTAAAAAAATCCAATTAATTAGATTGCAGCATCCAAAATCGATTTCATATGGATGGTTTGCAAAGAAAATAGTTTTGAACACATAGAAGTTAAGAAATCCGTGTTAACCAGTTTCGTTCAATTTTTATTAAAACACTGAAATAACCTGAAATCGTTAAAAAAATCAAATTAATTAGATTGCAGCATCCAAAATCGATTTTATATTGATGGTTTGCAAAGAAAATAATTTAGAACACATTGAAATAAAGAAATCCGTGTTAACCGGTTTCGTTCAATTTTTATTAAAACCCTGAAATAACCTGAAATCGTTAAAAAAATCAAATTAATTAGATTGCAGCATCCAAAATCGATTTCATATTTATGGTTTGCAAAGAAAATAGTTTTGAACACATAGAAGTTAAGAAATCCGTGTTAACCAGTTTCGTTCAATTTTTATTAAAACCCTGAGATTCCTGAAATCGTTAAAAAAATCAAATTAATTAGATTGCAGCATCCCAAATCGATTTCATATTGAACGTTTGCAAAGAAAATAGTTTTGAACACATAGAAGTTAAGAAATCCGTGTTAACCGGTTTCGTTCAATTTTTATTAAAACCCCGAAATAACCTGAAATCGTTAAAAAAATCCAATTAATTAGATTGCAGCATCCAAAATCGATTTCATATGGATGGTTTGCAAAGAAAATAGTTTTGAACACATAGAAGTTAAGAAATCCGTGTTAACCAGTTTCGTTCAATTTTTATTAAAACACTGAAATAACCTGAAATCGTTAAAAAAATCAAATTAATTAGATTGCAGCATCCAAAATCGATTTTATATTGATGGTTTGCAAAGAAAATAATTTAGAACACATTGAAATAAAGAAATCCGTGTTAACCGGTTTCGTTCAATTTTTATTAAAACCCTGAAATAACCTGAAATCGTTAAAAAAATCAAATTAATTAGATTGCAGCATCCAAAATCGATTTCATATTTATGGTTTGCAAAGAAAATAGTTTTGAACACATAGAAGTTAAGAAATCCGTGTTAACCAGTTTCGTTCAATTTTTATTAAAACCCTGAGATTCCTGAAATCGTTAAAAAAATCAAATTAATTAGATTGCAGCATCCCAAATCGATTTCATATTGAACGTTTGCAAAGAAAATAGTTTTGAACACATAGAAGTTAAGAAATCCGTGTTAACCGGTTTCGTTCAATTTTTATTAAAACCCTGAAATAACCTGAAATCGTTAAAAAAATCCAATTAATTAGATTGCAGCATCCAAAATCGATTTCATATTGATGGTTTGCAAAGAAAATAGTTTTGAACACATAGAAGTTAAGAAATCCGTGTTAACCGGTTTCGTTCAATTTTTATTAAAACCCTGAGATTCCTGAAATCGTTAAAAAAATCAAATTAATTAGATTGCAGCATCCCAAATCGATTTCATATTGAACGTTTGCAAAGAAAATAGTTTTGAACACATAGAAGTTAAGAAATCCGTGTTAACCAGTTTCGTTCAATTTTTATTAAAACACTGAAATAACCTGAAATCGTTAAAAAAATCAAATTAATTAGATTGCAGCATCCAAAATCGATTTCATATTGATGGTTTGCAAAGAAAATAGTTTTGAACACATAGAAGTTAAGAAATCCGTGTTAACCGGTTTCGTTCAATTTTTATTAAAACCCTGAGATTCCTGAAATCGTTAAAAAAATCAAATTAATTAGATTGCAGCATCCCAAATCGATTTCATATTGAACGTTTGCAAAGAAAATAGTTTTGAACACATAGAAGTTAAGAAATCCGTGTTAACCGGTTTCGTTCAATTTTTATTAAAACCCTGAGATTCCTGAAATCGTTAAAAAAATCAAATTAATTAGATTGCAGCATCCCAAATCGATTTCATATTGAACGTTTGCAAAGAAAATAGTTTTGAACACATAGAAGTTAAGAAATCCGTGTTAACCGGTTTCGTTCAATTTTTATTAAAACCCTGAAATAACCTGAAATCGTTAAAAAAATCCAATTAATTAGATTGCAGCATCCAAAATCGATTTCATATGGATGGTTTGCAAAGAAAATAGTTTTGAACACATAGAAGTTAAGAAATCCGTGTTAACCAGTTTCGTTCAATTTTTATTAAAACACTGAAATAACCTGAAATCGTTAAAAAAATCAAATTAATTAGATTGCAGCATCCAAAATCGATTTTATATTGATGGTTTGCAAAGAAAATAATTTAGAACACATTGAAATAAAGAAATCCGTGTTAACCGGTTTCGTTCAATTTTTATTAAAACCCTGAAATAACCTGAAATCGTTAAAAAAATCAAATTAATTAGATTGCAGCATCCAAAATCGATTTCATATTTATGGTTTGCAAAGAAAATAGTTTTGAACACATAGAAGTTAAGAAATCCGTGTTAACCAGTTTCGTTCAATTTTTATTAAAACCCTGAGATTCCTGAAATCGTTAAAAAAATCAAATTAATTAGATTGCAGCATCCCAAATCGATTTCATATTGAACGTTTGCAAAGAAAATAGTTTTGAACACATAGAAGTTAAGAAATCCGTGTTAACCGGTTTCGTTCAATTTTTATTAAAACCCTGAAATAACCTGAAATCGTTAAAAAAATCCAATTAATTAGATTGCAGCATCCAAAATCGATTTCATATTGATGGTTTGCAAAGAAAATAGTTTTGAACACATAGAAGTTAAGAAATCCGTGTTAACCATTTTCGTTCAATTTTTATTAAAACCCTGAAATAACCTGAAATCGTTAAAAAATTAGAATGCAGCATCGGAGAGATATTTTTTTGTCAGTTGGTCCAATTAATTATTTTATGGCACAATCGCGACTCAAAAATCGTGCAACCTTTTTTCCGTGTATTCAAACTGTGACCCTGAGTACCGGAAATTGGCAAATTAAATAGATTCCAGTGTCAGAATGGAATTTTACTTAGTGACTAAACACCGTGAATTTATTTGTTTGGCATTTTCTGCGGATGAACTTGTTTTAAAAAGAAATGTTTTATTTAACCTTGTGCCCCGAGTACCTGACGGCGTAACAATTTATTTCAATTCAGTACTATATTTTGTTAGTTTCAAATAGCAAAATAATGTTTCTTATTCAATTTGAATTTTATTCCTTTATTTATCATAATACAATAACTTAATGTTGACGACCTGAAACATCCTGAGCGCCTGAATCTGTCAGGTCCACCTTCGTACTAGCCGTGGGGTTGCAGCACTAGATGATCCCGTGTCTAAAGTAAAGTACCGAGCGTGGCAACTCCTCATCTAACATCCATTGCCCAGCTAGCCTAAGCCCCTCCCTCTGCGACGTTGCCATTTCAATTTGCACTTCACTACCGGATAACCCGATGCTCACCCAAAATCCTGCTTCGCTCTCTTTGTCTAACGCGTCAACGGTCAACCGCCGTTCAAATCGAAGTTATTAACGGACGCAGGACGCCGGACGCCGCCAATAAGGGACATCACGGACGTCCCGCGGACTCGGACGGATGGCCTGGGATCTTACGGTTAACAGGGTAAGTCTCATTTTATAGATTAGCGTCCAAAGAAATAAGAACAGATCGCGCAACTTTCAAATCCAACGGATTTATGGTAAAATTCGTAAAATTACACTTTTCGCCGCTACTTGTACGGTTTTCGCCACCAATATTTTGATATGGGATCCTCTCCAGTCCCAAATGTTCTTAATTAGAACCCTATAAATAAGTTTGGGTGGCGGAAACTGTAAATCGGTGATGAAAAATATAATTTTTCCATGTAAATCGCGGTCGCTTTTTTTGTACGCTTACGAGAATTTGTATTACACATTCTGATTCAATTGGCTTCGCATGGAAAATGGAAAAATATTTTGCATGAACTTTACATACTTCTACCTTCCATTTTCCAAGCAAAGCTGATTGAAAAAAGCTTTTATTTTTTTTTCTACGAGTCGCTCCCTTTTTTTAGCTTCAAGCCGTCCGCAGATGTTTTGCACGACGGGAAAAGATACAATCGTTTAAGTTCTGCAGTTTGGGCTTCAAGATTGGCGGTGCTGGCATCGAATGAGAGAAAATTTTGTACCTGATATGATGAAAAACCAATAAATTTTAAAAATTTAACTAAATAAGTTTGTAATTATTTAAGTAATTCCCAATTAAATCGCAGTTATAACATATTTTGAAATATTCTAGGAACAATCTGAAGTAATTTTAAAAATAACTTAGGGATAATATTTGTCACACTTAATATTGACCTTAAAATAATATTAGATTAACCAAAGAATGTTCCAGGATGATCAAAAAAGAATAATCCTATGTAAAGATTTGATACGCTAAATATGAATCCCAGATCAATCCAAAGATTAATCCATAAGTATATTCTGAGAATGTTCTAGGATCATTCTTTAGAGCTTTTTGAAACAAACCCCGGCAGAATAATCCTGGAACATTCTAAGGATATTCTCTTAAATTAATCTACAGATTAATCCAGTATCACGAAAAACCGTATCATAAGTTCATATATAATTAATTTTTTAGATTAATCCTGGGCGAAATCGGTATATTCTTAGAACATTCTCAGGTGATATTTTTTTATGCGGGTTACGTATATCGTGGTTGCCATTCCAATGTTTGCTCTTCCAAATAATGTTGCCTCTTTTACTGACTTCGACAACAAAGCGAAAAAATAGTAACTCTTCATAACATTTCAATTTCAAACAATTCCTTTTCTAACAGAAAAAATGGAAGAATTTGTAGAATATTCACTTTCAAACGATCACAAAATATAATATTATAACACATGTGATCTAATTTTGAGAAATTTCCTTCGTCGGTTATGAAAGCGTGATATAACATCGCGTGATATGTTTGTTTCCTGGTTATGAAGGGTTAAAATCAGGAGAATTTGATGTGAGTCTCAAAATTATATTATGGGCATCTTTTTTTCGGTGGTGCCAGTGGTATCCTGTCAAATTTGTGCAAATTAAGTGTTCCTCAACTTTTATAATTTAAAAAGATTAATAGAATCATTAAATCAAATGAAACAACGAACATTTGCTACGTGGAACTAAAAAATTTTATTCTAGGAGGGCATAACAGAAGTGCAAATGAAACAGGAAGAAAATTGTTGTAGGTCTCACGTATTATATCAGTAATCCAGATTTACTAAATGCAGTGGAAAGCCGCCAAACTAGTTACAATTATTTATTTCCTTCGTGGACCTCCATAATTTCTTAACGCATTTGTGTTGATGTTACTGCCATGCAAGTTGAAGTTAGTCTTTTCGCATTCGTTGCAGTTGTTTATTTTTCACTGGTTATGTTAGAAATAGCCAACATAAAAGTGTACAAGAATGCCAAAAAAGAGATAATAAAATCTATCTGATTAAGTGCTTTTAAAAATTTAAAAGTTGCTAAGATTGACTGTGCTAACAATAAAATTGTTGCGTCTAAACTCGTATTGCTACTATGTACAAAATAATACAATTTTCTACTGGTTGTGAGGCAGTGCCAAAGCCAAGCCAAAGATTTCACCCGTCTTGTTGCTGCCAATGAAGTGGATATTTGTCACTGAGCTCCTCCATGCCTTTTTCCTATTTCTGATACTCGCCCTCAATGTCACGTTACTGTTTCCTTCGTCCAGCATGTTGCTCACAACTAGCTTGTAGGGCACCTCAGCTTTAAGAAGAATCGGATTGCTGAGCTCAATGCAGTACTGCTGATTTATATTGGTGTAATTCTTCGTGTGATCCATTGGGAATCCTTGGAAAATGGTAGTGCTGAGAATTTGTTCACCAGACATCAGCGTCACCTAAAATATCACCAAAAGTAAAATAAAGAAAGATTTATTCAACACAAAACGTCTAAATAACAGACAAGAAAAAATTGTAGATCAACGCTCAGGCTTGAGACAAGGTTGTATTAATTTTCTTATCAAAGTCATTATCAAATTAAATTGTTACTAAATTGTTGGTTTATCTCAATATTTTGCATTCACATCGGTGCTCACTCGCGAAGGAGTGATAGATCATTTTTTTACAAATTAAGTAATAAATCATGAAAAAATATGTGTCCATGATAACTCCAAAATTATGTTTGCTGTAACTCACAGTCATTGACTTTTTAATTTTAAGAATATTAAGTAACAGTACGAGCTGAGATGAGAATATTTTAACGGCATCCTTTGAAATAGATGAGTCGAACGCGTACCCTCTATTTACAAAAACAGCGTAACATTTCAAAATGAAAAACAATACACGACACAAATTTTTTCTGAAGAAAAGAAACGATTTTATTTTAATGTGAATATCCCTGCATAAATAATACCTCGTAGTTACAAGAGATTTCCCTCTTGCATTTTAAGCTGTCAAGATAGATTCCAAGCAGGTAGACATCATCCTCCACCCAAAATTTTAATGAAGTCTCAATGTTTGGTGTTATTTTCTCAATTGGTTTATGTTTCCAACAAACATCATGTCTCTCTTTCATTGCCTTTCTAGATTCAGTTATGTGGGAGAAACCTATATGTGCATACATTTTATCTCATGAACATCATGTGTTGCAATAAAAAAGTACAACTCACCTGTAGGTAGCAGAGGTTTTTTTTGCACGATGCTCATTGCTATGCTTTGAGCTTCTGGAATTGTTAAAATGTCTGGCGACAAAAGAGGGTATTTTCGTATAAAATTTATAAAATCCTTGCAGCCGACGGTGTAAAATCTGATTAGGCGGATAATTTTGCCTATAATGGCTTTATCTTGAACCTGCAGCTCTACCACAGCTTCTGCGAATTGCATCTCAGAGTGGATACTGATATTGCAATCACTGTCGCTTAAAACATCGATTAGGATTTCGCAGCTTTTGTCAGGGTGGGTTTTCCACATTGGAGATCCCACTACTCTCTCGAAGTTAAGGCATATTTTCTAAACCATAAAAAAGCTAAGTAAATTATTTCAATCTACACCGAAATTTAAGCTTGCAATAAATTAAATATTTGTATAAAAGAATGTTACCTCCTTGATGCGCTGCATAATCATAACATTTCCAACTTGCTTGCTTATTATATAAAGTTTGCCCAATTCTTCAGGTTGAGATTGCTCTAAATTGTGTTCTGCGATTTTCTCCAAACATGCTACATTCCATACGTGTGCGAAAAAATGAGCTTCAATTGCTATCTTCTGCGATGGAAACTCAACTGTCCTTTCATACAGGTACCTGCATAATTATTTTTTTTTTTAAAATCAGCGTTTACTTTGCAGTATAAAATATGACCGACTGAAATCGACATGGATATATAAATCAATGAAGGAGCTGTTGCAAGCAAATATTTCAAATAAATAGTTATGTTACAAACAGCATCATGAAATCATTTCATAAGAGTGTATCTTCAATAATTTAATAAGTAGCGCAGATATAAGTAGTGTATTAGTACTCAAGAAAGAATGCAAAGGCTTCTTCCGAAGTGTCGCCGAGGTTGATTATTTCATCTGGATTTTTATATGCATCTTTGAATGTTGTTGATTGTAACATTGCTTTAAAGGGTGGGCTCGCCCAGCTGAAAATCTGTTTGTGGCATCTGAAAACCTGAAATTTCACTGGTTCTGTGAGCGTGTAAAAAGGTCCAACTATAAATAATTCACCTTCGTGCCAACTTTGAATGAGCAGTCATAATCTTTCCCAGAACGAAACAAATCGCTCATGAAGTGAAGATGCTGGAAGCAACTTTTCTTTCCCCGAATCATGTTTTTAATGCCTAAAACAAATAAAGCAATGTCAGAATTTTTTTAAATAAAATCGAGCCAAATGCTGTAAATTCTACACCCACGTTGATTATGATAATTTTATATTTTCTTTCTCGTAAGCCTTAAATGCTACAAAATAACTATTTTAAAAAATATTTCCTATCTCTAGTCACAAAATGAGAGCAAGAATACCTGCATGCGTTTTTAAATTTAAGAAATATCAGAAATATAATACCGTTTTTTCTTATGGTGGTGAGCAGTTTTCAATTTATGCCAGTCAACATATGTCTGACAGATAAAAATATTAATTGCTAGAAGCAAACCAGAAGCATCTTCTATATTCCATGAATTTGTAGTATTTCAACAATTCATGGAAACCATATTGTGAATACTTTCTGTATTCTCTTCAAATAAATGGTCTAGGCCTAGGCACTGCTTTTTTCAAATATTTATTTACTTATAATACTTTATAATAAAGATTGAAAAGAATGCCAAGCTCTCTAGGATGGCCTGATAGCTCCTTTGTGGCCTGTTTGTATAGCAACAGGGGGAACGGAGCCAAAAATATATTAAGTATGCTAAAATAAACAGCATTTATAATTCCGAAATATTTCCCAGTTAACCTTTTTACCCATTTTTTAATATAATTTTATCCAAATACTGTCATAAATTTCATCTTGCGGGTCCTAAGCCCTTGCTTGAGGTGTAAGGAATTACGTGTGAACTTCTCTTAGGAGAGCATTTTCCCCCCACATCTTTCAAGCGCCAGGATAGAACAGTGCGTAAAATATGGAGCATTGGTATTGAGAAGATATAGGGGCCAAATGCCACCTAACGTTGATTTTACTAACTTTGTCCCTGCTAGTGCTAACTGACACGCCCCCTCTATTTTCTTCTAAAACGTGTTTTGCGTGTTTTGTGTTGTGATTTAACCATCCCTAATGTGCAACTAGATTCCATAAATTTTGATTTAAGATTGTGCAGTTTCCGATGGCGCTGCCGTTACTGAGGCTTCTCTCAAATGTGCCTATTACAATAAATGCGCTAAAAGGTAAAATTAATTTCCTCCTCACATATCATAGTTTGCCAATGTTCCTAATGTTTAACTTTTAAGTTTGTGAATTATTGTCGGTGTTAGCTTGAGCCGGCTCCCTGTGCCCCTCAGTTTTACCAAAATCCTCTCTTAAAGGTTTTTCCTTTGCAGCTTTGAGTCCTGGAGCAGGTGCCCTCCTTGTTAAGAGTCCAGCAATTCGAGCTGCTCTAATTTTGGAACCTCAATGCAGACACACCAGTTTTTTCAACAAGCGTAATGATTTAAGAGAAATTGCTCCTCAGTAATTAACAAGCCACGAATTGGTTTAAAAAAATTTAGTCCCAGCCCAGGATCTGTGGAAGGGAGTGACGAGCGTGAGCAACGCTGGCAGGAAACGTGGCCGAGGCAAGGGCACTGGAAAGAAAACGGCAAAAAATCTGAATAGAGGCCAAATAATTGGAGTTGGTGAGGTTCATCACTTTTCCTGCGAATCATTTTCATTTAAATTATTTTGAACCTATCCAGGCAAGTCCAATATCATGTGGCCTGGCTTGTCTGCGCCGATCATGAAGGGCAAGGACTTGGTGAAGCAGCAGCAGCTTCCTGAGGATTCCGAAAGAATGTCCAAGCTGATTAAGATGCGCGACGAAATGAGCACCTTCAGATACCTCAGGCTTTTGCCAATCGAACGAGGTTGGAGTGGCACAAAACTGCCTGGCAGGTCAATTGGGCCTCCAGATCCAATTGGGGATGGTGAGGACTTGATAATAAGTTTTATTTTAGTATACAATTTTAACCGCATAATTTTATTGTTAATTTCAGACACCTTTGAGGGTTTTGATACCAAAGTGTTGGAGGTTTGTTCAATTTGATTTTTTTTCAACATTGCGTGTCATGTTGTGGTCCTCTTTCCAGTTCAAATCAGTTTTCCACATGAAGGGAAATTTCGGCAGGAGACGTCGAATGAGTTGTTTGGCTGTGACTGGAAACGGGAAGGGTCTAGCTGGTTTCGCTCTTGCTAAATCTGTTGACGGCCGTTCAGCTTTGAAAAGGGCAAAGAACAGAGCCGGGCAGAAGCTCATGTACTTTGAACTCTACAACAATCATACAGGTAATTGGTCATTTTCTATTTTTTGTTGTGACTTACGAAGTTTAATGTTCCGTTGACTTTGGCTTTTCCAGTCATGCACGATTTCTTTGCTCAATTTGGTCGCACAAAGATCTTCGCCAGCCAGAAGCCTGAGGGGTTTGGCCTGGTGTGCCATAGGGCGATCAAGACTATTTGCGAAGTGATCGGCATCACGGACCTGTACGCCAAAGTTGAGGGCTCCACAAACTTGCAAAATATTGTGAAAGCCTTCTTCATTGGTCTCTTGAAACAGGTTTGCGTGTTATTGAGGGTTCAAAGTACCCTAGTAAATGTTTATATTGCAGAAAAACCACCAACAAATGGCAGACGAGAAAGGCCTTCACTTGGTTGAGTTTAGGAGAGAGTGTGGCAATTACCCCAAAGTCGTTGCTTCTCCAGCCAAATGCAGGACAAAGGAAGAAATCAAGCCTAATGAAGTGCTGGACTTTTCTCAGGTGAAGATAGACGTTACTTTGGATTTAAATCATATGTGTATATATATGATAATCATTATTATTTGACCTCGTCACTGGTCATTTTGAGCTCTCATAAATATTGTGTTCCATTTCAAATGTCAATTCCATTTTTTGAGTGAGTTAATTCCACTTACTGTACTATCTGTCACTATCATATAAAGTTGGCCCTTCACAAATTGTAGCATTTTCATGCATTATCATAGATCTAGTGTAAATTGTATAAATGAAGAGGAAAACTAATGTTTTTCATATAAAGCAAGAGTGTGTTTGAATTGACACTGCCTAAGAAGTGTCCTCAAATAATATTTTTCAGGCTAAAGGTTGCTGTAAACCTAAAATAAATTCTTTTCCCCTTGTATTCTTTCAGTACGTGATGGACGGACGTGTGGTTTTAAAGAAAAAGACGTTCCCCAAGTTCTACACTAAACTGCCAGGATGGGAAAGACATCTGAAAAAGACGCTCTGGTGCCGAAATCATGATGATGTGAGTTGACGCTTTGCAGTTGTCTCCAACAATGTAATGGCATTTTACCTCAGGTCAAAATGAGAATGCTTGTGGAGCATGGTGAGATTCGTAGCTTTTTGACCGACAAGTACCCTGAAGCGAAACCAAAAACTTGGAAGAAGATTCGAGAGGAACCCCAACCTGAGGAATGAACTGGTGAAGCTAGGTTGTATTAGAAACTAAAAATAAATCAGTGATAATTATGCAATTTGTTTTACAATTCATACTTCCATGAGTGTTTACAGGATAGAAATTTAATTTCTAGGATGTGCCTTTCAATCGATTTTCAAGAAAATATGAACTTGACAAGCTCTATGTGGAAACTTCAGCTGGAAGTTTTAGTTTAAGATCATTATTTGGCGTGATTTTGTTTGTAAATTTCGCATTTTCTGAAGTATAATATATCATTTGTTTAAGCAATGATACTACTCATAGACTTAATGATTTATCTGAGCAAATTGCTGAAGACTTTCGAGATAAGAATATAAGATTTAATCTGCTCCCTCCAGTAGTTATATTGCTTAGGGATAGGGAACCAGAAATAATATAGCATAGCTTAAGGATTTGACAAACCAATGTCTTAATTTTTTATTCATACAGCTCATTATCATCAACTGTTCTTTTTAATTCAGATTTTTTTATTTGCATTCTTAGATCTTAAATCCTTTGTACTGACTTTGTCACTCCCATTAATTGGCTGTAACATGATATACGACCCTTTCAATATCAAACGCCAACTCCTAATTAACAGTTTAAAATCATGTTCTCATTGCCAGATAGTCCTTGAAAATTTAACACACTTTCCACGGCCATGGCCTTGCAATAGTGATTAATTTCTCAGGTTCTCTACAAAATCGGATAATTACACAAAAATTTCGGGTCAAACATGCACCAATAGGGGTTAATACAGCGTGTTGAAGCAAATAGCATTCTTTTGGCTTGTGCGCTTTGTAGCTGTGATCAAAACTGGCGATGTGTAATTAGGGCGCAATCACCATGTTCTATCCGAGAGTCACCGAGCCGGCAAAGTAAAAAGCAAGCGCACTCTGTAAATAGAGGCGAGAGAGTATATAATGAACGCTGTGTGCAGGCCGATAGAATAGAACATAGTGTATATTATGTATCGTATAGTATAGATAGATAGCATGTGTGCATAGCTGGCGGCGGCGGGCATGCGTCGATCGCGAGGCCAAGGGTTGCTTTTGCTGCCGCAGTGGCCCACAATAGCAGACACGCACAGTCGGTGCTCCTTCTCTCGTTATTTATTGCGGCCAGTCTGATAGCGCTCCCCGTGTGCCGCCACACACCAATTCGGCCCTCAACATGCAGTAAGGTAATTAAAATCCAGCCGGCCGTGCTCACGGGGGCGGGGGTTACCAGCCCCCAGGGGAGCTCAGCCCACGATTGACGTGACTTTTCACATTAGTCGCCTCACAGCCCTTGTTGATTTTCATTGTCGAAACCAAGTAAGCGAGCGTTTATTCTTATTATTGCTGTTTGAAAATTATTTATAATTTTGGTGGAGTCAGATATTTATTGATTTTACAATTTTTCCCTCATCTTCTCAGGCGAGGTTAACTGTTATTTTATTATGAACAAGCATGGTCTTCCAAATATTGCAATAATTTGGGACATTTTTTAAAATAAAATTGTTTTATTTGGTTAGAGTATGCTGTTTGTTAACTAACACCCTGTTTAAATTTTCTTTTTTATGGAGCAATTTGGCTTAGCCAGGCTTAGCGTAGTTTAGTTGTGTTGGCTATTTTCCACTTTCTATAAAATAGATATCGTATACCTTGACGCCCAACCCTTTTTATGAACACTTACTTACAATGTGTGATATTACTCTCCGCTTCCAAAGAACAACTGCTTGTAGACAAAAATCAATTTAATATTCTTGATCCAAACTCACGAAAGCGAGAGTTAAAATCAAATTCGGCAGAATCAATGCGCTGGTCAATGTGCCAAGCTGCAAAAAGTAATCAGCGTTGCCCACCACCCCATGCAGAAAGTTACTCAGTATTTTGTGCAAAATGTGACACGCCGAATGTTGTTTGTGCTGTGTTGAGTAAACTAGATTGGTTTGGCGTTATTATTAGTTTTAGGTTGGCCCACCGTAAATAAAAACGCAAGCACGCATACATTTGCGAGGCTTTTGTTTGTCGACGCTGCTACTGGGCGTACGCCGCCGTTGCGACACCCAAATTTATTTGCCACTAGCTGCGAGTTTGCACGACATTCACCTCGCCCCATATATATCTTTTAAAAACACGGCGAAAGCGAAAAGCCTGAAAAAATCGGGCAAACTTGTTACTCTCGCGGCTGTGAAAGATTTATTTTCAGAGGATTTCGTTTCGGACGAGGTCACCGCGCGTTGTCGTCGGTTCCCTCTAATTGTAGAAGGGCTGTTGCGTGCTCAAACTTTGGGCTGGGTAACTTTTGCCGTAACTCTTTCTTAGAAGGCAGAGCTCGCTTGCTTTCATGCATGCAAACCATGAAAAACAGGCTGCTCTTTATCCTGAGATTGCATTTACGAACGAATATAGTGGTAAAAAGTAAAAAGGAGCACAACACGCGGAGTTCATTTAAATTTAAACATTTTTGCATTGCATGATTTAATCAGCCTAATATTTCTATGAATTATAAGAAATTTATTTGACATTAATTGAGACATTGTATAAAGGCTGATTGTGAAACAATAAAATCGCAAAATTAAACACAACTACAGATATTGCAGACAAGCAAGTATTAAGCTCGTATGGTATCGTTGTCAGACAAAGTAATCCATAAAAAGAAGATGGAAATTTTAGAAATAGACCATTCGTATAAATTTTCTAGTCAAAGCAGACCCTAATTTTTAGCATTTCCCTATTACCTTGTTTTTTACTACGCGATTTGTCCAAGAGTATTTTCGTACATTTTTGCATCTAAAATCAACTAATACATGGTAATTTATTTGAAATTAACCATCAAAAGCCCTCCAGATTTTTTTTCGATCATTTTTATTAGTTCTTTGCCAATTTGCAATAATATGAACGAACGAGTTTGATTCGGCAGATCTACTCCCATTAATAATTGTTTTCGAATATTGTTATAATATGGTCGAGGAGTTGTTGGGCAGTATTTATATGTGCATGTTAAAAGCATCGTAATTTTCATCCAGTCCAATTTCAATTAATATCTCTCACTACTGAAAAGTTGCTCTTTTTACTTAAAATTAAATTCAAATCACTAGAAAGTTTTTCTCAAATCTGGCGTTAATTCATATTTGATGCGGTTGATAATTCTCTCTTTCTCTGGTTATGACCAGTTATGACTGACTTAATGTGACTTAAATTTTTGCGCTTTTTTACGCACGCATCTGGCCTTAAGCCAATAAAAGACGCGTTTAATATAGCGACAAAAGAGCAATGCGGATGCCCAGAAAATGAGTGGTAGGCCATTCTTCACACCGCAAGTGGGTCCAAGACAGTCTTACCGTTCTGCATTACCATAATATGGTATGGTGTGTCGTCTTTTCAAATTAAATGTCAAGCAAAACACCCGTATTTTCGAAATTCCAAAAACAAACTGATTCAAATATTTTACACTGGAACTTTTTTCTCCTGTCCCATCGGGCGTAAATTTTAACCGCTCGCTAAATAATGCGGTAGTAAAGTGCTTTTTAATGGTACACTTTCTTTTTCCTGCGGGAAAATCTTTTTCTTTTTAGGCGGCGGCAGATGTCTTTTTGTTATGAGTCTCACGGGAGCGGCTGAAAGGTCGCCACTAATAATTCACGTAGCACGCTTAAAAAGTGAACTGCTCGCGCGGGTTTGATAAAATGATCACGCTTGTCAGCAGCGTGGCCAATATTACGAATGGAAAGCTAATAGCAATGTAAGTAAGAGGCGCGTGTACGCATTTGGCATTAGCCCTGAGCCGAGAGCTGAGCCGGTCGCTTGTACGGCAGCCCGCATGACGCCACCGGGCTCCGGTTGCATAGCTTTTGCGTTGCCTGCCGGGGATAAAATGAACATTCAGTAGATGCGTGGCAAACACGTATACATGCACGAGTTAAAAGAGAATCCGAACAGACCATGTAGGTATATGTTTTACATAGAGTAAAAATACAAATAATTTATTTGCTTTGTATGTGCTTTGTCGCAATTTCTCTGCCTGATGGAATAGCGGGCACGGAGACACACTCTCAAGGTTTCGTAATTGGCTTTTCATAATTTCTCAGATATTATGAATATTTGTTTATGCTAGCTTTAACAAAGTAGGCTACACCGGGCTACACGACACGGTGTCAATTCAAATTTTAGCTTATAGAATACTTTATTAAATCCATTAAAAAAAACATTTGTAGATTTGTTGAACAAATTAAATTCATCTCAAATTTATTCAAGGACTGTGAAGGGAAATTTAGAAGATGCACCGATTAAATAAATAATTGCGAGCGAGGTGTATATATTTGCTTCGCTGGCTTATCCCTTCGCTACAAGGACTCACAAGGACAAAAAATACACTGATTGCCTCATATAGAAAAAATCAATTGAGTTAAATAAGAAGGGTGCGTAAAGCCAACAGCTAACTTTTAAAAATTGTTATTTTAACGTTTCTTGGAAGGCGCTTAAGATCTCAGCTAAACAAAAATACGATTGAAATATCTGAGCCTACAATTCAACGTCTTCCACCAAGTGAATGGGATTTAAAAACAATGGAGTTGTTTCAGTCAGCAAAAATTTAACAACACAAGCTAAAAAGACATATAAATATTAAAAACTAATTACCTGTCATTTTTTCACAAATGAATGAATGCTCGACAGCATGCTTTTACCCCTCTGCACAAAAAGAACAAAGATCTAATTATGATCCTTTTTAGGCCATAATTCCAAGACTAACTGTCTTTATGAAGCGCAAGAGACACTGCTAAAACTTTATTTGCCATTTCATTTTTAATATCTTTCCCTGGTATTGTAAATTACAAACTTCTACCCTGATTTTCTTCATGGAATGGTGTATTCCAAATTTTATACTGGGAATGCAGCTTTTATTTTTGATCTTACCCAAAATGGTTTTTTATCATATATATCATGTGAAGTGAAAATACCTTTAAGATATCCTTCATATGACCTTTTCAGCTTGTTTAGCAATCATTTTAGATGTTTCCATTGAATCGCAATCAAGTTTTGTGTCGTGTTTATGAAGCTTTTACCTTCGAAGTTTCCAAAGTAATATTCCTTCTCTGAACAAGTTATTATAGTTTGAACCATGTAATTTGAGGTACGATCTCATTTTTGTACTTAATTTTATGCGCGTTGTGACGGAACTATATCATAAGTCTGGACCAGATATTAAATTCGCAAAATGCATTGGCTTAATAAACGGTTGCGTAATCGGTGTAATTCAGCTAGTTTGGCATGCCGGCCAGGCCTCGTTTGTTAATAAGTGCTGTGGGAGCCTTTAATGTACAGCAAAGCGTATGGTATGATCAGCAACGAGAGTGGCAACGACAAAAACCAGTGGCGTTTTACGCGCTACAATGTGCGTTTTCTAATTCCCTACATGCTCCTCGATCACTGAGAAACTAATTAATGTCGTGTCACGAGCGTTTTCAGCTGAATGATATGGCGAACGCGTATATTAACAAGTTCCTTTGGCGTATTATATGAATCTTTTGGTGCGCTGTGATGTGAAGTCAGCAGGCTGGCGTCTTCCAGTTAAACACCCACGCAGCACGCACAGCAGAACGTCTCCCGGCCGCCGACTGACTGCTCACCAAAGCCAAATTAATGCGCAATCGAGTGTACACTAATTGGCCTGGTGCACTTTTTGTGCTTCTGGCAGACACAGATTTCCACTGCAAATTCACTTCGGAATTAAGAAATGAAGATATTATGAGTATTTTTCCTTTTTAAGAGGATTATTATAATTTTTTCGACATCTTGAAGACTCTTTTGAAAATGGAAAAATGTGCATTAAGACAAATTATGTTTAATTGCTATATATTTCTAGTCTAATAAGGGAAGGGTGGTCTTCTGCTATAAGTAGACGCAGGTTGACCATTGCAGCTTTTATAGATTTAAGTCGAATCAGACAACCTGCTAGATCATTCGAGATTTTCAACACTTTGTAAGCAAATGAGTATATGTATAATTGGAAAACGAAGAAAATAAATTCGATAAATTCATTGCAGAATGACTTTACTCGCTTTACTCATTTATTTATGCATTTCTTAAATTAAATTGGTATTCAACTCTTTTGGTTTCTTAATTTAAAAAAATAATATTGCTTTTTGAATTCAAAATATACTTCTGTTTTAATATTAATTCCCGTATAAAAGAAGCTCCATTTTTATACTATTCCGACCATATTTTATACTTTTATTATAATATGGCGCATAAAACAGCTAAAAAAAATAACAATACAAAAAAAGGCCGGACAAAGCGTTAGCTTTGAAGAGAAAAAATATTGCCGTTGATAATTTGTCTATATGTTTTAACTCGCTTGAAAGATGTCAGGCCAAATGATAAGAAAATTTAATTGGGTTATTTTGACGGAATATATGGTGGTAGCTCAATTACCATCCACCCCCGTACCAAAATTTCGTTCATACAAAGACAAACAACTTTTGTTAAGAGACCACTAATTGAATCACAAAAAGGAAGTGGACGCTTATCGAGACATGACCAGAGTTCCTGCCAATAAATTTTTTTCCCGCAAGTTGCGAAAGTCACGGAATAAATGGGTGGGCAGCAGTGTAAACAAACAAATTTGGCGCTCATCCCGCGAATAACGAGGCGCAATTCGCGCCGCAAGGGCTGTTTTCCAGCAGGCCAGGGTGGCGGGTATACACGTAATTTTTAGCGCAATGAGTGTGATCGTCGCGGGTTTCGCTGCTCAGTCGGCGCGTGTGACGTCACCATGGTGCTCGCCTCCCCCCGCTGCCCCCACCCGTTGTTATTGATCGCAGCTGACGAGAGAAAGGGAGCTCGGAAAAGCTGAAACCAGCAGCGGCCTAGCCAATTTGTTTGTTATTATTCTGACCGCCGGCCGTGTGGTTTGCACTTTTCTCTCACCCACACCGACTCTCCGCACGGCGCCGAAATGCACGACGGTGAGTATGTGACCTGGCGAGCCGCTGTCGGCCTTCGCGACCTTGACCCCTCCGGCCTCGAGGCACACACCAGCACCTTACACTCGCACAGTCTAACACTCTCGCGGTCGGCTCTGCTCGTCACCCTCGCGTGAGAGCTTTTTGCCAAAAACTGGCGGAGAGCCTAGCGTGCTGATCGGGTTGCAATATTGACATTGTACTCTCATAAATCCAGGTCACTCATCTCTGGGCAGCTAAGGAAATCCGCGTAAAATATATAATGGGCACTCACGTCAGTGTGCAGGCCCTTAGACTCCTTAGCAACACTACATTGACAGAAAAATGACTTTGAGCTTCCTTATCAATCGATTAAAAATTAAAATACAGACGTGGAAGTGTTATCAACCATTATTTAGCGTAGAATTACCTTTTTAATTTTTGTGCAGGGCAAATGAGCGGCGATGGTTGTCTCCGTCCCACGGGATGATGAGGAGGCGAGCGACGAGAATGCCGCGCTTGTGACCGGCAACCGGCGCACCACCACCTACACCATGATGGACAGCGTAGAGCCCCACGAGGAGCCCACTGCTGCCATACAGCAGGGCAACCCGCCCAGCACGGACAGCCTCGAGTACGGCATCGCGGCTGACGACGCCTCGCTGCTCTCTCAGTTCCACGAAGACGCGATCAAACAGGTCCGAAGCCACCCCCTGAATCAGACAGGGATAAAATGAGAAAATAATAATAATAATGCAAAAATCTCTCGTCTGCTCTGGGTGAAGATAATTAATATGTAATTTAAATCATTTCTTTGGACAGGCTGGCCTCGGATCTTTCCAAATCCTGCTTCTAATAGTGGCAGGACTAGGCCTGGCCGCTGACTCGGTCGAGGTGTTTGTCGTGTTTTACATTCTGCCAAGTGCTGAGGTGGAAATGTGCATCACACAGACAGAAAAAGACTGGATGGGTAGGTGATTTTTTGTCCTGCTTTAAAACATGCTTGAGTAGTGTAAAATATACCATTTTTACTTATCTCATAAGATTAACCTTTTAAAAAATTACGAAAATATTGTAAACTCTCCCAATCACGAAGAAATATTCATTTTTAGAATTTTGGAGCGCCAAGTATGTTGATTGGTGACCTTTTTTTCTGTCATAGGTGCAATCACTTTTGTCGGCATGATGGTGGGCGCCACTTTGTGGGGCAACCTGGCCGACAGAATGGGCCGTCGACGGACGCTGCTGTCGGCTCTGGGCGTCAACGCTGGATTCAGCGTGATCGCAGCCTTTATGCCCACCTATGGCACCTTCATGACTGCCAGATTCTGCAGCGCAGTCGGGTGAGTGTGGTTCTCCCCTGCTGAGCGAGAGTTCAAATTTGAGTGCGACGGTTCTTCGTTTGCTCTCTAGTGTTGGTGGCTCGCTGCCCGTCGCTTACGCTTACTACTCGGAGTTCCTGCCGCGCAATGAGAGAGGCAGGTACCTCAGTGGACTGGTGATAATGTGGGCCCTAGGAGGAGTCTACGTCGCCCTGCTGGCTTGGATAATCCTCCCTCGCACAGGTGTGCAGACATTACGAAAAACATTTAAATTTTGGTCACACACATCTCGTTTGTTCCTTAAAATTACGTTTTACATTTGGGAAAAACGTTCATGTCACGGTTGATCAGATGATCGAAACTAATACCATCTCAAACCTTAAAAAACACTGCATCTACCTGTACCAAAAATTCTATTTATATGGTTTAAATGGTCAGACTGAGAAGTGTGAGGACCATAAAATTTTTATTTTGACGTTCATCCTGCAGGTAGCGGCTAAGAAAATAATTCCTGATCCTTCTAATGGTCACTAATTACCTCAATTTCTCAATGACCTGCTTTTATTTCCACTGAAGACATCTGCCGCGAAGCAATAATAGTAAATAAAAAAAGGTGACCGAGAAGTGTGATATTTTCATACATTTTTTCTTATAGACAAGGAACTTTGAACGTTAAAATTTGCGTTAACTCTTCTAAATAGTATTGCTAAAATGTCAGGATTAGTTTTCTGAATTTGCAATGAATTGACTCCTACATTTGTATGTTCCCATTGAACTAAAGTATTTATTTCATCGCCTGTTTATAATCTAGGTCTCCAAGTGGCTGAGGACAGCTCTGAGCACTTTTCCGCGTGGCATCAGTTCCTGCTGCTCTGCACCCTGCCCTGCTTCGCAGCTATTGTTGGCCTCATCTTTTCGCCAGAATCTCCGCGCCACTTACTAGAAGCTGGGCAAGACGTGGAGGCCATGCTTGCATACCAGCGCATTTTTAAGGTATCAATTTTGTCACTCAAGCTATTTTAAACCACTAGCTTTCAGCAATAACGGAAAGCTAGAAGTATCTTATTTTAATCATTAGCTAAAAAGTGTTCACCTATAATTCCTCTCATAGATAAATGAATTAAATGAAGAAAATAAACGACTTATGTTTTGTTTTATTGCAGTCCAACAGCAAAAAAGAGAATGCAGGCCAGGGTGCTGGACAGTATCAATTGTCAGAGCTTGAATTGCCAACCAAAAGGATCAACGGCCTAGGAGGCCCCTACTCATCGGCCTCCCCTGGAAAATCTGTCTTGGCAGACATGATCTATAGTTTAGAATTGGTATTTTCACGTTCTGTACAAGCCTAATTAGATCCTAGCTAACTTATGTTTCGCAGTTTTGGAATTCTTTTGTGCAGCTATTTTGCTCACCAAACTTTAGATTAACAATCACTCTACTAGTAATCTGGATATCCGCTGCATTTGGGTAAGTTTCCGCTCTTAAGAGTATATAAATTTTGGGCTCCAATTGGGCGTGTTCAGGTTCTATGGATTGACCCTGTGGTTTCCTGAGTACATCAGCACCCTGCGGGATGTTTTGTACTCGTCCAAAGCACAACGCGTTTCAGACAAGGTGTATGTCAACATCACGTTCAATCAGTCGCTGGAGAACATCAATTATTCCGGCTCGAGCTTTGTTGGGTGTCGCTTCGAGCACCTCACCCTGAGTCATGTCACGTTCGAAAACTGCACAGTGGAAAGTTGCACTTTTGCGAACGTGCGCTCCAGTCGGACACTCTTCCGCGACACTGAAATCATCAGCTCGCACTTCGTCGACACAGACCTCTGGTGGGGAAACTTGCCATACAAGGTTAGTTAGCTCCGTTTTGCACAGTTCCACTAATGGACCAGTGAAGTTTTGAAACATTCTATTAGTACATAGTTAAGTCAGCATTTGTTCAATTTGTTAATGAATTAATGAGCATTAGACTGAAATGAAAAACTTTTACAAGGGAGTGGACTGGGTTTCAGTGGTTGGAACAATGAAGATTTACAGGCATTGAAATTTTGCTAGGATGATGAAGATGGGGAAGGTTGGATTGGCGGAATCACCAGTGGCCGTTTTGAGCGCTGCCTTTTGGTAAACAACTCGATCTTGAGTCTCGCTCAAGGCTGTCACCTGGACTTCGATTACAACATCCACCTTCAGGACATTTTCACCGAGAACTTGGTGGGTCAGCTGGCGCTGCTACCTGGCGCGTTCGTGTGCGCTTTCCTTGTTGACAGAGTTGGTCGTATCAAAATCATTGGTGAGCCACTGACGCCAATTCCCAGTCGATCGCTCATGAGGATTAAATTTCTGATTTGACGCAGGCGCCACGTTCTTGCTCGCAGCTGTCATATCCCCTTTCATATGGTTGCTGAGCTCTGGGCGTGCTATCATCGCTTTTGAGTCGGTGCTCAACTTGTTTTTCGTCGCTGGCTGGAGCTCTCTGGCTGTGGCAACTCTTGAGTCATACCCCACCCACCTTAGGTATGAAACAATTTTTAAAATTAAAATGGATCACAATGGTTCTTAAATTTAGGTAACTGTCTAACTAAATTGAGCTTTAAATAATTTATCACAAGTTAATGCGAGGCTCATAAAAATATATTGGAAACCATTTTTAATATTTGAAAAGCCATAATTCTCTTTAATTGTAAAAAACGTCATTTTGAAGCCATCAATCATTTTTCTTTAACTGGAAGGTTGTTACCAGCTAACGCATTTTTCTTTCAAATGGTGAATACTTTTAAACAATAGATAAGTTGAATTTGTTAAAAATTTTCTTTCTATAAATAATGTGAACATTATTTGTTTCGGAAAGTGATATTTATATTTCTTCACGAATAGTTTAGGCTTAGATTAGGAATCGAATAACTGATCGTTGGAGTCAATTTTTGAATATTCTTTTGTTTGGAATAATTATTAATGCAATTTGAAAATCCAACAAGCAACATATCAATCAAAGTAACAGTCTGTAACTTTTGTCGAATCCTAATCTCCTACATAAATATATCTCTATATTATACTATCATTATTTTTTATTGAAGCCCTATTATTAAAATCCTTGTCGGAAAGAAAATTTACTCTTGACCACAAGAACAAACCGATCAATGTCTTTCAACATAATTTTTGTGTACTTTGATGTAGTATGTTATGGGATATGCTATTAACCTAAATTTCATGATTTTATTCTTAAATGTGTACAGATCGACAGGATTTGGTTTTTTGGCTGCCATATCAAGACTGGGCGCCGTGCTGGGCTTCACCACCTTTTCGCACCTGCTTCACTCAAGCAGAGGAGTGCCGGCCATGCTGGCGGCTGCCTCCTTTGCCGTGGCTGGTCTGACAGCCACCCAACTTCCTGAGGCTCGCACGGCCCTTCTCTAGTTATACAAAATTGTAAATCTTAAACACTCATACACACGGACTCTGAATACTAATCGCATTGCTCACATTGGTTGAAAATATCTCTTTTGATAGTTTTGATTTGTTTGGCTTGTTTCTTTGTGGAAGGAACAAGGCCAACTCAGCAGAGCTTTTCTTAACCTAAATCCTGCTCTGCTCTTACTAAAAGTAACGTGATAGACAGTTGTCTGTTTGTATCTCAAGAGGGACTGAAATCACGATTTTTGTTGTAGGATTTTTTAAACATAAATACTCAATGTATTCTCTTGATGCTGATCATGTTGCTCTTCGAAATGCTGGACATTGGAAAAGGTCTATATTTTTTATTCCGATAATATCCACTTAATTCAAATTTCCCTGCTGACAATGAACTGCTAATAATTCATTTTTTTCTACGTTTCAAACTATGGTTTAAATAATTAATGTATTCATCACTTATATTCCAAAGGGTACCTGCGACAAGTAATGGTTAAGCTTGCAAATTTTTATATCACGCAATCAAACTTTTTGAAAAATTCATTCGTCCTTTGCAAAGTTGATTTCTGCATAATATTATTATTAATTAAATTTGTCGAAGGGTTTCTACTCTGTCATGTACCTATAAGATGTGTAAAAAATTTATGTTCTGATGATGTAAGGTGTTGAAATGTACTCATCTTAATATACCTGAAAACTTAAATTATAGGCTGGTAAAATAAAGTAACGATCTGCAAATCATTTTATATTTTTTGTTTCAATATAATCCGTTTTTATATATGTGTATCAATAATTTACTCAAATCTATTTTGATTATTTTAATGTGTATGAATGACATGCCCCGACTCTTAGAGAATAAATATTTTCAATTTGCTCTTTACGTGAGCAAAGACTTCCAACAATATCGCACATATAATAATATTGATTACCTAGTGTCTGATAAGCACTGCTGAAAATTAATAAATAATCACATATTAGAAAGATAATAGGGTTTGAATTTGCCATACTTGACGCGGAATTTTAGCACTAAAATGATTTCTGATTGTTAGATATCAAAGACAGCCAGTGTTTTTCTAAAATGTGAAATAATATGAGAAAACGTGATGTTTTTTTTATCAATATCAGCTGTCATAATTTACATGATTGTAATTTCTACGATAGGAAGATAGTTAAGCAAGTTTCTGGTAAAGAAAACCAGTACTTCAGTTTTAATTATTTAGCTTTTCAGTTAACATCAAGCAACGCTCTCGACATCAAGTTTAGTGAGGAATCGGCAATTCATCTCTACTTTAGGAAATTATTTGTGCAGGATGGATGAGAACTCATTCATGAAACGCCAGTGGCAAACGCACAAACCCTGAGGAATTATCACAAGTCATCAGAGAAATGTATTTGGCTGTATGTGCAATCGTTGGACAAAAAAAAAATAGGAAACACAAAGCGGGAAACCCAAGAGCACACTAGATCACAAATTTCAACTTCGCACCACCACTTTAATTAATGTTTGCGTCTGTAATTGCGGTTGCTGTGTGTTTCATCTTGGCAGCAGTCGTTCAATTTTCACTATTAGCTAGCTGGGCGCAATTGGCAACGTCCCCGACTCGCCGCCGGCCTTCATGTACATGTAGATGCTGAACATGACGGACGCGGTGGCAAACACCATTTGCACATATGTGCTCGGCCTTGGCCAACCGAAATATGAATACGGCGATGGTTTCTTTCTCACCACCGGTTTTGCTCTCACCGGGGGATTGTTCCTCATCTGGTACCTGAAATTTAGAAAATGAGAATTTTCATTCATCAATATTTGGGAGTTACTTTTATTTGAACTTAAAACACAGCCAAACATCATATGCCTTTTTTCTATATCTATCAAGTCTCTTTCAACGAGTCTTACAAATTTAATACTAATAAGTTGGAACTTTGTGACAAAAATCGCAAGGCAGTCTTCATTCCTCGATCGAAAATCTAATCGAGTCACCAGATAACAACATAGCCTAACGACTCCACGTACTCTCGCAATGTTCTTTCATGGACCTCTTGTTCAATACTCTCTGGTGGGAAATCGATGTACAGTCTCTCTGCTTGCCTCAAAATCTCCTCAAATGGCAGTGTGTCCGGAAGCTAAAATTCTCAAAATAAATATTCCCACGGTCTTGGTTAGAATTTTCTTTTACTTGAGACAATAGGCCATGCATGTAGTCCATCTGACACTGCGTTTCGAACACCTCATCTGTCCGATGAAGGACAATCGTTGCTGCGACGTAGAGAGGCATGTGCGGCGCTGAGCAGATGAAGAAATCGTACATTCGTACCACTGCATTGTACTTGCTGAGGGAGTGACCAAACCAGGTGAGGAACCATGGCAGCGCAAACAAGGTGCCCGCTTCAGACCTAAATGAGTTGCACAAAGAGGTGTAAAATGTTGGTTTCATTCTGCTTGTGGATGAAATATTTTTATTTTAATGAGTAAAATATTTCATTAATTATTTCTTCATATAAGAACTCATCAAATGTGCTGGTATTCTTTGCCCACGCCTTGCTTTAATAATCTTTATCTTGTTATTCATATATTGATTAAGCAAGAATAACAAAGAATTATAATAATTTAAGATTCAAAACTTCAGAGCTTGCTTATTATAATGGAGGCAGAAAGCTGAAACTGTGAAAAAGGGAGACTACTCAAACATACCCACAAGAATTTGATGCGCTGATCAATCAAATTCATGAGGTATGATTAAAGCAAATTCACACAAGTTTAGACTTGATTTGGAATTCAAAGTAAAAATAAAGTAAAATGACCTTTCAAGATAGTCGTGCAACTGTGGGTTTTTACGATTGATTAATGGGTATATTGTATTGAGCAGCCGCGACGTAGTGTCCATTGTGGGTTCCATGCAGACCCTCAGGTGCTCTGTGGATAACTTCTCTAATATGTAGAAAGCCTTTTCTTCTCCGACAACTAGTAGGAATGTCACAGCAACGTCATGGTAGCCCTGAACAAAACAAATATCTTAAAGGTATTTATGCTACCAAAAATAATTGTGAGAGTAAACAGCCATAATAATAGTTGGTAATAATACCTGGTAATAGCACAAATTGGGGTATTTAATGATCACTCGAAGTATTAGCCTTGTAAGCTGATCCTGCAGGGCAACTCTTTGATCATAAGGAATACCTGGAACAATAGTTAATATAAATCAATATGAAGAGGCAATAATGATGGAAATTTTCTCACCAGGAGGAAACCTTTTCAGAGATCTGTTGACATCCATCACGACCTGCTTGTACTCGGGATGCGCTTCTATCTCCTCCTGAGTTGGCAGCTCCTCAGTCTGCTCATCACTTATATTTAAAATCAATGGCCAAGCTTTTTTTCTTATTTCATCTAAAAAATTTGAAAATAACAAATAATCGTTTCGCAATTTTTATGTTAATGTATTTTTCACCCATTAAAAAAAACTTTGAAATATTTACCATTAACAAGTCCTCCTTCAGAACGGGCCATTTGGATCAGCCGTGCTTTGTCCACGTTTTCAGCAGCCAGGATTGCGTAAAGATCGTCCCTTTTCCGCCTTAGAACAGGAGGCAATGCGGGCTCTGGAAATTTTAAATTTTAAAAACATGAAGAATCTCATCCAGCGATATTTCTGTCACCCTCGGAAAAGCTTAGCTCTGACGGGGCAGGACAAATTATTTCATCACCCTTGCCCTCATCCCATTTGTCAACATCGAGTTCCTCAAAATCTGGCTCGCTGTCCGCGTCGAGGTCGAGTTGTCCCATGCCTTCCGTCAACAAGTCTGAGGCCTCAAGCGTATGATCTGTTTTCTTCATCTCGTCTCCCTCCATGCTTATGCTCTCAGTGAAATCTGGATATAATCCAATCGAATCTCATCGGATCGCTTTTGATTACTCACTCAGGTCCGGACTGGAATCTCTGAGTTTAGAAGTTAAGACAGACTTGAATGAAGCGTATTTTCTCTGCCAGCTGACAATTGGCCGATCGTGTTTTGAGTTTATGGAAAAGTGGGCGTGGTAGCCTCAGCCCCCTTTACACCAGGTGGCTCTGTAGTGGGCAGTGTGTGTGTGTGTGTTCTGTATACATCTGTGTTGAATAGCTAAGAGGTGATTTTTGTTTGTTTTTCGACTCATACGTCGAGTTAATGCGGCGAAATTCATCCTCGCTTAATTTCCATTAATCTTTGGGTTTTAAGCTTACAATTCAACGTCAAGTTTGACGGATTTAGTTCTGTGTAACGCATCTACATCCTAATTTTGCCCCTGTTTTTGTGAGCTTCGCCCGCTTCGGTTGGTTTTAATTTTTTTTTAAACTCGAGTTAACACTATTTTAGTTTATCATATATATCATGTGTAACATTTATGGAATGGTTAGATTATATATTTGTCATTATTAACGTACAAAATATCCAAAACAGACATTAAAAATATCATTATTGTGAGTTGCTGATTACCCTATAATGTAGATAATATGTTAGATAATATAATAATACATAGATACATACCTTGAAAACGTGAATGGTATAAAAAACTAAATACAATTTTTATAAAAGTCAACTCTTTTGGTTATTAATGAATATTTTAGACACGCCATTAATTTGTATTGGTGATCCTAGACATGTCAGATGAAGCTGGAGACTCGACAGACATGTCAGGCAAAAGTGACGTGCCTGCTAAAGGGGATAAAATGAATGTGGACCAAGGAGACGCAAATAATGATGAAGAGGAAAAGAAGAAACTTGAAGACGAACAGAGGGTTAAAGAAGAAAATCGAGTAAAAGATAATTAATTCGAAAATATGGCTTGAAACACTTGTCTTTTCTTTCCCCCAGAATTATTTATTGGATTATATACGGGACACAGAGAACCGGTATCAGGAATGGGAAGTAATCAGGAAGAAGAACCTGAATGTCACGAGACCAGAGGAGTCGTACTTTAGCAAACTGGATTCAAACTTAAAGAAAAACACGGCATGTGTTCGAAAGATTGTAGGGACTCTCTAAAACTAAATTCAAGCCAAAACTTACTTCCACTTTTTCATAGAAAAATTTCACGGCAACTCAGGAAGAGGCTATCCTAAAGGACTTAAAAAGCTTGAACCTGACCAAGTACATTAGTGAAATTGCCGCCGCTTTGGTTGAAGCTAAATTGAAAATGACTGATGTGCAGGCAGCTGTCAGCATATGCTCATACCTGCACCAACACTATGCAGAGTTTACTACGCACCTGTTAGAAAACTGGCAGAAAGCGTTGACCTTCAAGAGGGATGAAAAGGTTTGATGTTAATGAACAGTAGAGAAAATATGTTTAACTTTTGTTTTGCAGGTTCCCAACATCAGCAAGTTGCGAGTGGACCTTCGTTTTTATGCTGAAATCATTCACGCTGGAATTTTCACCAACAAAGAAGGGCTGCCGTTATTGGGCACCGCCCTGACAAACTTGACCAGTTATGACAAAGAGGAGCACAACAATATCAACGTTCTCCTGAGTTTTTGCAAGCATTGTGGAGAAGACTATGCAGGTAATATGCAACATTGTTTGATGTACACAATTGCAAAAATTGTGTTGTGCTACCTTTGATATTCTCAGAAAACTGGTTGATTCACATTTTGATGGGACATCATTTTGCTTTTGCAAGAAGTGCAGTGCCTCTTTTAACGTTACACACTGGCATTTTTGTTCTATTAGCGAAAAAATTGATTTGTCTTTGTTAAATAATTGGGGTTTGGCATGGTTAAAGATAATTTTTGATTTGTATTGTTTTAATTGCTCAAATCTACACTTATGAGTCAGAAGATTAAAATGAATTCAAATATCCCTGCAGGGCTAATGCCAAGAAAAATCAGAATTCTCTCTGAAGAATTTAACATGGCAGTTCCTGTTAGCCGACTGCTCCTGCCTGAAAAGCAGAAAAATGTAAAGCAGCTATTCAAAGACTACTGTTCCAGCCTATGCAAACATTTGGTTGAGGTGAGTATCTGGGATTAATAAAATCAGGACTATGAAAAAATCTTCTAAATGGCTGCATTTAATATAAAATTTTTAGGTTCACAAAGAGCTGCGGCAGTTTGAATATCAAAATAAGAAAATTCTGCAAACTAAAGGTGAGCTCTCACCAAGCAGGAAAGCCAAGGCTGATGATCTGCATGCTGCATACAAGAAACTGTTTGAAGGAACACAATCGTTCTGCGAAATCCTTGACGAGGACATGCCTGAGCTTCAAGTTGAAGGTTTTTTATTTAATTCAACTTCACCATTCAAAAAAATTAAAGACCAACTTTTAGACATTGCTAGAAATGAAGAGCAGGAACTTAAAGTGTCGGGAGTTGACATTGAGGAATACACTAAAGAATCCCTCTTGTGGGAAAATGAGGACACAAGAAACTTTTATGAAGACCTCCCTGACCTTAAGGCCTTTGTGCCTAGCATTCTGTATAAGGACAGTGCGCAGCCTACTATCCAGCCTGAATCTGATGAGGCCATTGAGTCTAAGCTGGATGAGGAGTTGGAGGAGATTGAGGATGGAAAGGAAGAGGCGAAGAAAGAGGACACTCCCCCTGTTGAAGTCGAAGGTAAGCATCCCTTAATATAATTTTGATATCATTAAGCAAACCTTAATAAATGAAGATGACGAATTTTATCAACGAATGGTAGTTCTAAATTCAGTGTAATGAATTACATGCAATTGTCATATTTGGCCATTTTAACTCCTCATTAAACTACCCATTAAAATACCCTTAAAAATGTTGCTTTTTCTTGAGTTTTTGGCCCACGCAGTAGTCAACATTTTTTTTGTCAAGCAGTCCTAAAGTTAAAAGTAAAAGCAAAAAATCAGCAAACATGATAAGATTGAAATTTGAGGCTCTCCTCAAAAGGTAATCACAAATAGCGGAGCTATAAAGGAATGAAGATTTGTGATTGACTCAGACATATAAATACTATCTGTATGTAGTAAAAACATGTCGGCTATTGAACTGATATCCTCAAATGTGAGCTGTTTGAAACTCAATTCAATTCTTTAGAGTTGAAAGAAATCATCAACCAAGAAAGTTATTTTAGTGCTTGTAAACATTTGCACTAATTGTGTGACCAGTAGATTAGCCACGCTCAATCAAGTTACTGCTTCTGATTGAACTGACCAACAAATGTTTTAACTTGAGCCTCAAATTTTGTATCATTTTGTGTTGATAAACAAATATATTTTGGAAGAAAAAAACTCCCTTTCCTCTTGAAGCTCATCCCTTAACAACATGAATCTAGAGAGGGGTCCCAAAAAACAGTGAAAATATGAAATCTTTGCTAAAACAGGAGAAAATAGAAATCTAACCAAGGATGGCTAAGTCGGCTATTTGTACTTAGCACTGCTATCATTAAATTATAAATTTATTTCGATCTAATGCTGTACAAATCTGACTTCTAAAATAATATCTATATACTTTGGTTTTTCAAAGTTTGCTTAGAGTAGTTCTTACAATAAAGTAGGTTTTAAGGTCAGCCTATATAATCCATGTTCCCTTGTACTCGTTACGGGGAAATCAATGAAAGTTGCTAAGTTCAAAAATCCACTTTAGAACCCGAGGAGCCCGAGACAGTTTCAAACGCAAGTAACAAGATCGTGATGGATGCATTTGTGAACCACTTGATGAACTGCGTCAATCGGAACCTGGTTGACAACGCCGCCTCTGAGTTTGTTCTCAGTCTAAACACGCGGGTGAACCGAAAAAAGCTGGTGAGGTGTCTATTTGGCGTGCAGCGCACCAGGACCGACCTGCTGCCCTTCTTCGCCCGACTGGTTGCCACCCTGCACCCCTGCATGCCCGACGTGGCCACCGACTTGGCCCTCCGGCTAAAGCAGGATTTTAAGTATCACTTCAGGAAAAAGGTTTATAAATTTACCTGATGGCTCTGATTGCTTCTAAAGCTTTATTTTTAGGACCAAATCAACATTGAGTCGAAGATCAAAGTGGTCAGATTCATCGGGGAAATGGTCAAGTTCAAAATGTATTCCAAAGTGGAGGCTCTGTACTGCTTGAAACTGCTTCTCCATGACTTTACGCACCACCACATTGAAATGGCGTGCAACCTGCTCGAGGTTTGCGGAAGATATCTGCTTCGATCCTTGGACACTCATCAACGGACCAAAGTCTACTTGGTAATCTTATAATCATACCAGATCGGTTCATTAACTTTATTTGCTATTAGATAAATCAATTAATGAGTCAAGTTCACTTTCAATGAGTTAATTTTTAATAATTTTAATATATGGAATTTGTAGGGATGATTATGATAGTGTTTTTGAACCAAACCTTCAATTTGAAATAGTATTTTTTATTTCATCCCCCAATAAAATGGGAAATAAACTGGATTCTTATTGCAATTAATGTCACTCCAGGAGCAAATGATGAGGAAGAAATCTGTGATGGCACTCGATTCGCGATATGTGACCATGATCGAGAACGCTTACTACCAAGTGGACCCTCCTGAAGTTAGCCCAAGTCAAATGCGCGAAGAACTGCCACCGATGCATGAGTACATCCGCAAATTGCTATACCTGAACCTGAACAAACAGCCCGTCGATAAAACCCTGCGGCAAATGAGAAAGCTTAACTGGAATGACGCGGATGTTGCAGCATATGCGGTCAAATGCATGACTCACGTTTGGAACGTCAAATACCTAAACATTGGCTTCTTGGCCAGTCTCTTGGCAGGGCTGGCTGCATATCAGGTCAGCATGAATTCTGAAATTAAATTATGCTTGAAGGCGTGTAAGATAGGTGTGTGTGTTCGGGAGTCTTTTAAGGGTAATTGTCAATTTTACCGACTTTATTTCTCCATCCTGAATTTTACATATGTTGTTAGGGGTGTTTCATAGTGTGTAACCTGAAATTTTGAGCAAAAAATTCGGGGGCTTTTGTTGGGAAATCGCGATTTTCGAAAACGGAAAATTTCAGATAGTAAATCCGAAATATCAAGGTATCTTCGGTCCAGATTGGAATTTCGATGTAGTTTTTTCACCTCCACACGTAACTTTTTCAGTAAAACAAATTTGCCATTGGTAAAAAATTTGTAGGTCAAAGGTCAAGGTCACAAATTCGCGTGCCAAATGTTTGGTTAAAAATATCGCAAAATACGCCCCCTCGGATTTTTTTCATGAAAACGTAAAAAATGTAGCCCTGAATTTGTAGAATCGAATGGTGAAGAGAAATCGATGGAGACTCTAATAGATCGCGAGATATTTTGAATTTAAGGAATCGTGTCGGGCGTCCGGCACGATGACAATATCATCCGGCGATTTTACTTTCGTAATTTACGTCGGAATTTGATATGTAACCCACATGTTATGCATATGATTACCTAGAAAAATAAACGAGCTTTCTAGTGGTGTGCTTAAATTTTGTTTTGGTTTCAAACTTCTCAAGAAATAGCGGCGCGCGAAAATAAAATATAAATATTTCAAATTTTGATATTTTTGTAAATCTCAAATCTCGGGTTCTAACCATAAGAATTGCAAAAACTACCCACCGTTGGACTCGTCTCGACCTTCCCTAACCAGCTGAAAGGTTTAGGGGTGTTTACCCTCCACCCCTAAATTGCTAAACTTCAACCCCCTAGAAAAAAACAAAAAAATGTAGCGTCTTACAGTTAGGGGTGGAGGGTAAACACCCCTAAACCTTTCAGCTGGTTAGGGAAGGTCGAGACGAGTCCAACGGTGGGTAGTTTTTGCAATTCTGATGGTTAGAACCCGAGATTTGAGATTTACAAAAATATCAAAATTTGAAATATTTATATTTTATTTTCGCGCGCCGCTATTTCTTGAGAAGTTTGAAACCAAAACAAAATTTAAGCACACCACTAGAAAGCTCGTTTATTTTTCTAGGTAATCATATGCATAACATGTGGGTTACATATCAAATACCGACGTAAATTACGAAAGTAAAATCGCCGGATGATATTGTCGTCGTGCCGGACGCCCGACACGGATCCTTAAATTCAAAATATCTCGCGATCTATTAGAGCCTCCATCGATTTCTCTTCACCATTCGATTCTACAAATTCAGGGCTATATTTTTTACGTTTTCATGAAAAAAATCCGAGGGGGCGTATTTTGCGATATTTTTAACCAAACATTTGGCATGCGAATTTGTGACCTTGACCTTTGACCTACAAATTTTTGACCAATGGCAAATTTGTTTTACTGAAAAAGTTACGTGTGGAGGTGAAAAAACTACATCGAAATTCCAATCTGGACCGAAGATACCTTGATATTTCGGATTTACTATCTGAAATTTTCCGTTTTCGAAAATCGCGATTTCCCAACAAAAGCCCCCGAATTTTTTGCTCAAAATTTCAGGTTACACACTATGAAACACCCCTAACAACATATGTAAAATTCAGGATGGAGAAATAAAGTCGGTAAAATTGACAATTACCCTTAAAAGACTCCCGAACACACACAGGTTTGAAGTCAATTCTATGACATTTAAAAAGGCCAGATAAGAAACAGTCTGAATATTAAGAAGTATTCCTAAAAAATTGCCACCATCTGAAACAACATTATTTTAGTTTCCCTTTATTTAAAAAAATCACTTCTTGTTTAAACGTTTCATCATTATCGATGCAGTGTTATAGATAGTTTCGCTTAATTAGTGATTGAGAACTAAACTTTGCTGTCAAATGTGAATCATGAAATTTCAAATAATGAAACTTTTTTTCTTTCAATCGAAATTGGCAGTATGAAACTCTTTTGGTGCGCCTTAAAATATGTGTCTTTGAATCTAAAATATTTTCTATTATTGGAGCAGAGGTCACTGAAAATTTGTGTTTCACTCTTTCAGGACGCCGCTGCAACGCAAGTGGCTGATGGCATTTTTGAAGAGGTTCGGCTTGGAATGGAAATGAACCATCCCAAATTCAACCAGAGGCGCATTGCAGTTATAAAATTCCTTGGTGAACTCTACAACTACAGACTGGTGGAAGGCGGTGATATATTTAAGGTTTGTTTTGTATTGGAAAGTGCGGGGTCAGCTATTTTTTTTCTTTAAACTTTCAGGTGTTGTACTCACTTATCACGTTTGGCGTGAGTGAGGACCAAGAGAATCCTTCGGTGCTGGACCCACCTGAAAACCTGTTCAGACTCAGGCTGGTCTGTGTTCTCCTGGACACCTGCGGACAATATTTCAACAGCGGCAACAGCAAAAAGCGGCTTGACTACTTCTTCGTATACTTCCAAGTAAGTTCAACTGCAGGAAAAATGTGAATATTCAAATCCCTAAAAATACATTTAATCTTTATTTTGGTTAAAATACAGATACTAGTTACAAATAACTCTAGGAAATCAAATTTGTAAGATAATTCAACTAATAGCTGTGCACATCGTATAAACTTCAATAATATGTTACTGTTTTGTAGAGTTGACAAAATTTTAAAAATAAAAATACATTGTTGCAAACGCCAGAAATTTCATATTGGGCCTGATAAATAATTTCTTAATCATTACACCCGTTTACCGCCAACAGAACTACTACTGGATGAAGCGTTCTCATCCAATGTGGACCGAAGACAATCCATTCCCGCTCGGGGTGGAGTACATGTATCGGGACACGTTAGGCACGCTGCGGCCGAAGATGCGGCTACACAAGGACGTAGAGGCGGCCAAAGAGGACGTGAAGAAGCTGCAGGAGAAGCTGATGGCTATGCTGCCTAAGGAGCAGCCCAAAGAGGTGGCTGCTGGATCCGGTGGGGGCGGCCTGGCTCCCATCGCAGAGACTGCGCAGGAGGAGGAGGAAGAAGAGGAGTGGACGGAGGAGCAGCGGCGGACGCCTGACCTGCGGCCCAAAGCCAGGGGCCAGAGGCTCAGTCTGCACACCATTCCAGAAAACGAGGAGGACCTTGACGGGCAGATCATTGAGGACACTTCAGACAATGAAAATTCAGAGCAGCAGGAGGTGGCCCAAGAGCACACTGAGAGCTACTCGCAGTCTCAGGCAAGCATCATCATTAAAACACATCATTATAGCTATTACTTTCCATTTTTCTTCTTTGACAAGTTGCATCAAATCAAAACTTTTGAAATAAAGATTTGAAAAATATTTCATAAACTCTTTCAGCATTTTTGTGTATATAAATTGAACTATTCTATTTTAACTATTTTTTTACTGGTTGCTAAGGATTTAAATTGTTAACTATCATGTACAGGGAGATGACATGGCACTGACAGGAGATGACGTTGAGTTCCCTGCAGACTCAGAACCAGACATAGTAAGCGATCCGTTGGTGGACAACTATCCACAGCGTATCGAGTGCCCTGAAGATAATGACTTTATGGCTGCGTTTGACAAGATGATCTCCGAGAACATCCAAGAAAGAATGAAAGAAACAGTGAAGCCGCCTCGGGTTGATATCTCGGTCCCAATGAATCTGAAGAGCAGTTCAAGCAAAAAGGGATATGGTTGGTGTTGTTGTCCTTTTTTTAATTCTCTAAACATTTTACTCGTTTTTCAGACCAGCTGCTAATGGAGCCAAAAGAGTCGACCGAGGAGAAGACCATGAACTTTGTGCTGATGGTGAGGAAAGGTAACAAGCAACAATTCAAGAATTTGGAGGTGCCCATCGACTCAGAGTTGGCTCTGAATTTGAAAAATCGAGAGGAGGTATGCAGAAATGACTCTTTGTGTCCTTGTTTCTTAACTGTTATTGCGTAGGCTGAGCGAGCTGAGAAGAAGAGAGTGAAGAAGTTAACGCTGGATATAAACGAAAGACTGGAAGAGGAGGACTACCAAGAGATGTTGGCACAGTTGCAAAGACCTGCGACTGTTGTGACAAGCAGGGAACGTAGGCCAAAATACCAGCACCAAAAGGGTGCTCCTGACGCAGATCTCATATTCGGTTCTAAAAAGGTAGAGACCCAACATTTAATTTCCTAAAACAACTGATGGTAATTAATATTTTTCAGTGAGTTTAGTTTCCTACTAGCCGACAGGCTTTGCAACAAAGTAAAATGTAAAACTGTCAAGAAGATTCACAATAAATAATATCGTTTATTTTGAATGAAAGGCGGTTTAATTCAAAAAGTTAGAATATAACCTAGTTTAAATCCTCTTCAAAAATTGGGCCTCTTTTCCTCTTTAAATTCAGTTTATCGTTTTGAGCATAGAACAGCTACTTTCTTATTAAATGTGAAGTGCATCATACAGTATATTTATTTGATGATAGATTTGTCAATCTTAGGAAAAATTAAAATATTCCTTCACCAAAACTTACTTTAGTCTACATCAATAGTTGCAGGACATTTTTAAGTTCAATTTATTGCTTAGATTCAGGTGATAATCAGAAAGAAAATACAACATTAATACTGTAAGAGTATTTTATTTAAACACATACGCACCTTTGGTGGTAATATTGACACCAAATTACAACTGAAGCATTTTCCACTGTTTAAAGTATCCTCATCATCGCCCTTTGTACAAAACATTTCTGATAAATATCCATGAAACCGAATAATATGAAGAGAAGTATGTAAAATGTGTCTGCTCGCGCGTGTATGCAACTATTTGTGTCCGAGTGTTTGTGTGTGTCTATTGATTAAATTCCATTCACAAAGAAGTAACAACTGATTGGATAAAAATTCAGTGAAGAGAGACACATGGTCTACCAGTCAATAAACATTTAAGAATGAGTGGTTGCTGAGAACGTCAACAGATAATAAATTAAATTAATTACTCGCGCTGCTGCTGCTACCCAATAAATGCAAAGTAAAAAGTAACAAAAAATCGCATTCCTCGATTTGCGGTCACTTCTGTACATCAGATGAGAAACCAAATTTGTCTATTGCCCTAGTAAGAGTGTGTGTTTGTGAAAGTGTGAATCGACTTGACTGTAAAATCTACAAGGCCTCTTACGTCCTTCTCTCGTTCAGCCGCCAAGAGGTGCGAGCGCTGCGGGATGCGGGTGGCAATTTGGGGGATGCTCCCTCACCCCGGGGCGCTCAGTCTCTCAGGTCCAATTTAGCGAGTTTCTGCTTGTCGACATGAATCAAAACACCAAAAACGTGATGGAAACGAATCCAGTCTTGGACCAAGTTGTTTATTTGTGATGATACTGCATGTATGTGTATGTGTGTGTGTGTGTGAGAGAGAGTGTGGGCAATTTCTTTTTTCAAACACCATCACTTTCTCGTCAAATTCAAATTTCACTCTTTTGACAGTCGTACAAACAAATTGTTGGTTTCCGTTAACAAATGGGAATCTCTGTCGCTCGCTCGAAAATTTACAACTCCTTTGAATCAATGATGCAGGTTTCCTTGTAGCTACAGTAAAAATAAATAGTTGTCCGTCGTGATCACTCTCGAACAAAACAAAACATTCATTCGCCTCGAGGGGTGGTCGAAAGGCATAGTTTTTACTTTCGGGAATCAGCACGTTGCACAAGAGAGGTTCGTGGGCCACTTTCCTGCTGCGCGTTCGCACTGTTCACAAGTCTGATCTCTCGACCTAGCGCCTCGTCTTCTTCTTTTTTACACCAAACCCGAAAAAGTACGTGTGTGCATTAATACATTCACCAGCCAACAGCGTTTTCTCTACAATCATTGGGTCAGTTTCTTTCTGTTTTGAGTCCGGTTTTTAAGCGTAGGGCATGGAAAAAAGAAGATAAGAGAGGTAGGCGGCAACAAAATTTATATCACAGATGGCAAAAAACACAGGAAAAGTCAGGGGGTGGGGGAGTAATCGTCTCTCGCTCGTCTGCTCGCATTAAAAAAGCTGCTAAATTCGAAAGAAAGTTATTTACAAGTTCGATCCGCACAGCGAAGTAAAAGATGTGCTGAGCTACGCCTCCTCCTCGGGCGCCTTTTCTTCCTCGCCTGCCTGCTTCTCGTCAGGGGGTTGGTCGGTCTCGGTCTCAGCGGCCGCGGCAGCTACGGCCGCCGCCTCCTTCTCCTCAGAGCCCTCCCTGGAAACCTTGTTTCGTAGGCCTTTACGCTCGGCCAGCTTGCTCACCGTCTCCTCGAGCTTTGTCAGCGAGCCTAAGCCTTGGCTACGCGACTTGCTTTTGTGGCGTCCGGAGGATTTGGGTTCGTCCTCGGCCGCCTTGGCCGCCGCCTTCTCCAGTTGGGCGCGGGCCAGCTCGTTGGCCGCGTCCAGCTGCTGCTGCAGGAGTAATCGCTGGATCTGCTGCTGTTGTTTCTCGAGGGCAGACGAGGCCCGCTTGTGGTTGGACGACGACGACTGGCTGCTGGAGCGATGGCCCTTGCTGCTGCTGGTAATGGTGGTCGCGGAAGAGGTGCCCATGCCGTTGAGCAACTGGCTCTGCTGAACCAAGTTGTCGTAGGCAGAGCCCAGTGACGACGGGGACGAACCGAACGGGTTGAGTCCACCCAGGCCGAGCGGCGTGTACAGCAACGACGGGTTCGGGAAGAAGAGATTTAGGGAAGACGTTGGGATGGACGCCGAGGCGGATGACACAGCCGCCGCCTGCGACACCGACAGCGAGCTCTTGGACTCTTTGGGCGCCGAGCTGCGAGACTTACTCTTGGATGAGCCTGCGGAGGTGGACGCCCCCTGCCCTTCGGAGCCATCAAGTCCAAAGCCCAGGCTGGCCAGGTTGGCAAACAGGTTACTGCTCAGCCCACCGAAACCTGAGAGGCCGGCAAGGCTGCTCATGCTAGGCATCGAGCCGGCCGCCGCTGCAAACGCTGGCAGCAGCAGCGGGTTCTTCGGGTCAAATGGGCCCAGCGGGTTCTTCGGGTCAAACCCGAGCGACTTAGGGTCGAAGCCCAGGGATTTGGGGTCAAACCCAAGTGACTTGGGGTCGAAGCCTAGAGACTTGGGGTCAAACCCGAGTGATTTAGGGTCAAACCCAAGCGACTTTGGGTCAAAGCCGAGGGACTTTGGGTCAAAGCCTAGGGACTTTGGGTCGAAACTGGCCAGCGGGTTTTTCGGATCGAATCCACCTAGTCCCAGGCTGGACAGTAGACTGGGGTTTAGCCCAGACAAAGCCGCTAACGATGGGTTGAACGGCAGCCCCATGGCCGCTGCGGCCAAGCTGTTAGCATCAGACGCAGAAGCCTGCTGCACTGATCGACTCGAGCTGCTCTTCTTGCTGCTGCCCTGGCCACTACTTGAGCCAGCCGCGGCCGACGCGCTGCTTTGCTGGCCAGAGCCACCACCGCGTTTTGAAGAAGCGCTTGTAGGGAAGTTACCCATCTCTTTGAGCATTTCATTCCACTTGGGGTCAATTTCGAACATGGGATTCTCCAGAAGCCACTGACCCAGTTGTTTCAAAGATGGAGCTTTACTGCCGGTTAACTGTGAACACGAATATTTGATTAATTTACACCAATACTATTATAGATTATTTTTTTAAACTGAGTTTTAGCGCTATTTCCTGGTTTTAAGTTTGATTAATATGTACCTTTTTGCCAGTTGATCGGTTGATGACCGGAATGTTCTCTTCTCCAGTGATCTTTTTCCAATCCAAGATGGGAGGCGTTTGTTCTTGCCTTGGCTTGCGTCTACGTGCCAGGAAGTCGGCGGTGAGGTCATTGTTGACAAGGCCGCTTTGCTCAGACAACCACTTTTTGACCTGCGACATCAGCTTTTTTACAGCTCCACGAAATCAACACCAATAACAAGGTCCGGAAAGTGTTTTCAAATACCAAGATAGAGAAAAATGCCAATTTCACAGTCCGAGCCTTGTTAGAAAACAGCAGGAAGTAGACTTACCTTGGCTTCTTGCGAGTATGAACTGACCTTGGCCGAGAGGTCGGCCATTTTGTTCATGTCGGCCAGCACAGCCTCATAAGCCGCGGCCGCGGCTGCTGTCGATGACATCTTGCTATGTGCTGATGGTAGCGACATACCCAGTGAAGAGCCCTTCTTACCGCCCGACGCGCCGGTTAGCAAGGCGAGTGACGCCGCCAGGTCTGGTTGCGGCAGCAATGAAAACGTGTCCTTCAACGAAAATAATGTTTGTTTAACAACAAGTAATGATCAAATTTGCATAAATCGTAGAGATGATTCAGATTATGAAGATAATATTGCGGGCTTAGCAAGAGTAAGTAATTTGTCATTTATTTGAATTATCAACTGATCAAATCAGGCTCACGAAATTGTAGCACAAAATGGTGAATCACAAAAATGTCGTAATTTTTAGTTTTAACTATTTTGAAAAGGCTAGAATAGAAATCACCAATAATTCGAGCAGCTTTAATGCAGCGACTCTGATAGAGCAAAAGTGCGACATGACTTATGTGTTGATTTTGCATCATTATCTTTTCAATACCACACATTCAGGATGCAGTTTAAGACAATCACCTTGCAGGCGGCACTGGAAATGGGTGGCATGGGCGGCGGCGGCGCCCTGGAGGAAGATGAGGCCGCCGAAGAAGGCACTGACGTCACCGTGATGGTGAATGGCGGCTTAGAGGCGGACGAGATGGGTGGGTGGTTGGACGGCGTGGGCGCGCCCTTGTGCACATGTGGCCGCAGCAGAGGGTGGAGAGTGGCGCCACCCGGGGGTGGCGGCAGGTGCGACGGTGGCTGCTGGTGGGCCGGCGACGTGTTAGTGCCGCCGACCACGCTGATGGTCGCTGCTGTCTTTTTGATCAGCTCAGCAACGCCAGCATGCGCCGCCTGCTGTTGCTCAGCCTTCGCAGAGCTAAGACCCATCACGATCTCGTCCAACTTGCGCCGCTTCTTCTCCTTGCCGCCCGCGGAAGCGGCCGGCTCCTCTTGTTTACGCTTCATCAGCTTGTCCAGCATGTCGTCCAGGCGGCTCTTCTTGTTCTTGCTAGGCAGGCTGAAGTCCTGCGGCGCCTCGCCGCCACCGTCGTCGCCACCGCGTGCCCGTGACACATCCAGCGCACTCGACGTAGGACACTCCATCTTTGGGAGGCTGTGGTAGAAGCTGCAATAATATGAACAACGCGAAATAAACACAAATCCCGCAGCTTCCTTCTGAATCATAATTATGTGATAACAAGACGTACTGGTCCCGGTAAAATTGCGCAACGTTCAACAAACACCCAAATTTTCATTTTAGTTGACCTTTTCTTGCAACAAGGAAATTCGCGTTTGGTCGTTGAAAGTTGCGCAATTTTATCGGGACCAGGACGAAGAGGAAAATTTCTTAAAATGTACAAAATTTAAAACGTAACAGAGGAATAAAACATTCTTAGCAGGTGCAAATGAAGGAACAATTACGCGAGGTTGTCATAATTGTCAGAAGAAATTAAATGCAGTTTCCTTGGTGTGTAGCGGGCCATTTATTTTTCCATATTTCTACAGAGAGGTCCTATTCTATTAAGTTTCAGCTGTTAGTTGTAGCCCTAATTCATGAGCTCCCTGTCCCGTCTAGGTTAACCACAGCCCCCGACGGGACAGGAAGTTCATAATTAATTAGGGCTGAAACTAGTAGAGCACGAACTTTTCAGTAGAAATATAGAAAAGAAACAGCTCGCTACACACCGAGGAAGCTGCATTTAATTTCTGTTTAAAAGGAACAAAGCATCTATAAAAATAGATGAAATTTGTTCTGGTAGCTGCAATATAGATTAAGTGCTGGTGCCGGATTACAGAATAGGATATTTTACAACTTATTAATGATCGTTTTAATCAAAGATGTTGAATCCCGTTTAGCTATTTCTCACAACATCAATAAGATATAAATTGACTTACTCTGTTACCGAAGCTACAGCGACATTAGGAACGATTTCTACACATTTAGATTTAGACGTAGTTCAAACATTAAAATGACCTGATACTCGCAGAACTCTAACTTTTGTTATAGAAGAGAAGTTAATTTAAGACTGCAGAAAATGTATCTCGCGCAACGGCGTGCAACTGAGATAAAAAGAAACAAACTAATATGAGCGGACTCTGTCGGCAGGTGCTGCATTTACCCTTCAGCGCGCCCAAAAGTGGCATAAAACGGAACTTCTTGCCTTAGAATTTAACCTTATCACACGCCACATAACTCTGTGCAAGGTAGGGGAGGGTGTAATTTTAAATATTATTTCCATCATTATATTATAGCTTTTCCGTTGCAAATAAATTAAAAATCGATCCAACTGAGAATTTTAAATGTATATCCCGCCTCACGTCATCATTCGATGGGAATTTCAAGAAACAGAATAGCAACGAACAAAACGAGCTAGACGAAGCCGCCAAAAGTTATCAAATTCAACAACTTCAGTTTGCACTCACCCTGAGGACAGATCTATAGGTGTGAGAGTTGATGAAGTCCCTGGGATCAGAGTTGGGCCCATAAGACCACCTTTGGCAGCAGCTGCCGCTACGGCAGATGATGAAGCGCCTGTGTGGAATTTAAGTTCGAAGGGACTCAGTGGCATATTCAGCACCCTTGACGATGTGTTTTGGTGCGCTGGTGGCGGCTGTCCAAGAGCAGATTGGTTTGGAGTTGAACGTCTAAAAAAAAGGAGATGGTTGCAATTTGAGTTGTGACTAAATGAAAAGCATTTAGCTTATATTAACTCAATTAAGGTTGTGATATTTAAATTAAAAATCGGATAGAAGAAACAGATTCCATATTGCGACATTAAATGCTAGATGTATTTAATGCTCTTTGATGAGCTTTGACATATTTCCTAGGAAAAATTAACTGCACACTAATTTAAAAAAAGCGGCATTAACATAGCCGGAACATTTGAATTATGTTTGCGTAAATGAAAACTCAAAAGTTAAATTTATTGTTCGAGATTGTACGAAGATTAATAATAAAAATATCTAGGTAAGGTATCGTCATAGCCTGTGCCATCTTATGGTATTGATATAATATGAGAGCGCGGATTACTTGATGAAATTTAATCGCTGAAAGTTAGAGTTCAAATAGGAACAACTATTCCATATGCCCTTCCAAAATGCTTGAAATAATAAAATAATATACTGGAAAATTCAGTATGCTGTGAGCTAAATTTATGAGATATTATCTTAGCATACATAGTACATCTAAAAAATAAAATAGGGAATCCTGTGAACTCACCGAGATTCCTCTGAGAGAGATTCATCGTCCCAAAGTTTGCTAGCCTGCAAGTGACTGTTCTGAAGGAGTGCGTGCAGTTTGGCACGCTCAGTCTCAACGTCAATGGCGATGTGCTGGCGTTTGCGCTTCTTGGACGCTAGCGCTGCTGCCGCCATGGCAGATGCTCTCGATATTGAAAGACCCTGCTGGTGCGCGTGCTGCAGCATAACACCGTGCAGATCGGCCAGCTGCTGCTCTTCAAGTGACAAAGTAGGCGTGTCTCGGCGTGGAGTTCCGCCGGGTGGTGTGTTGGCAAAGATTTCCAGATCACTTGGAAATGGTGGAATTGGTCTTGGCGGTGGCCACTCATTTGAATCCACGGCTATCACCACCTGCTCAAGGCGCGACTGCAAAACATTATCCTGAAATACAAGCAAAGCAAAGGTAAGATAAACAATTCTTGAAATGAAACACGACCCTTAAATAATCAGTTGGCAAAAGAGAAAATATATGGTTTGAAAAAAGTCAACACTCTGACCTTTGACTTACGAAGTTAGTCCTAAAGTGCAACTTGTTTGACATAAAAATGACAGAGAACATTTTTAACAGCAATTTATATCTACACCAATCGAGGTATAAAAAAATCGAGTATGAAAAACGCAAAATCCTCTGTAAAACAGCAATTTTATGTAACAGTGAAACTATAATTTAAGGTTTGATATAGGTAAAATAGGGTGGCCCTTCCAGCTTATATCTTATAATACTGAGGACCCATGCCAGCAGAGTGTCGCCTGTGTTTATTTCAAATCTAGCGAGATTTATGGATTTACTTGGCAAGTGTTGTTTTTTAGACTAACAAGAAAAATCACCTTTGGCCAGCTGAATTTACTTGTGTGGAAGCTACTTTGCGCAGCCAGCATGTGAGCGAGACTCAGGTCACTGCTGGAGAAGTCACGCTTATCCCTGAATACAAATGTGTCCAATTCAGCTAGCTTGCTGAGTGGCTGGATGACTTCAAGATCAGGGAAAAGAGCTTTGAGATCAGGTGGAGGTAACGGAACATCAGCGGAAGCAGTCTGTTCCTTCTCTTTAACGGCGATAGGCTTCTCCTTTTCATTGATCTTTTCTTCAAGTTTTTCTGGTTCCTCTTCCTCTTTTTCAGACTCTTTTTCCTTCTCCATGGTAGGCTCGTCCTGCTTTTCATCTTTTTCAGCCCCCTCAGGTACTTCAACCTTCTCTTCTTCCTTCTTTTCCTCCTTATTTTCCTCATCAACGTCAATCTTTTCGGGCTCCTTTTCTTTTTCAGGACTAGCAGCCTGTTCCTCGATTTTCTCCTCTTCTTTGATTTCTTCAGGAGTTTTTGGTTTGGAGTCAATTGACTTAGCTCTCGCCTCAGCCGCTGCTGCAGCCGCTGCGGCTTGGCTCTTTCGCCTTGTGCACCTTGGCTCAGGCTTTTCCGGTTCCTCAGTAGCTGCGGCAGCTTTCTCTGCAGCGCGCTCTTTCTTAGACTTCTTTTCCTTTTTGGTGGTCTCAGGCTTTGACTTTTCCACGTCCGCAGTTGGTTTCTCTGACTCAGTGTCCTCCACCTTGTCATCTGGTTTTATCTCCTCATCAACTTCCATTTTCTCTTCTTCCTCCAACTTTTCCTCTTTATTCTCCTTCTCATCTTCTTTGGCCTCTTTAATTTCAGATTCTTCTTCAGGCTGCTGCTCAGTTTCCTCTTTCTTTTCGGCTTCTTCCTTGGGTTTCTCAATCTCAGCAGGGCTCTTGGGCTTCTCAGTCACCTCCTTTGCCGCAGATTCCTCAGCAAGCTCTTCGACTGGTTTCTCAGTACATTCACCCTCAACATGTTTCTCTTCCTCGCCAGGTTTAGGTGCGACAATAGTGAGTTCAACTTCATCCTTGTCTTCTTTAACCGATGCAGGGGCTGTAGTTGGGGCCAAGTCTTTCTTCATGCCTATTTTTTCGATCTTTAGAGTTCCCTCGCCCTTCTCCAGCTTTACGATAATCTCATCCTTGTCAATGCGCAGAATGTCTTCTGGCCTTTCAAGTTTGATCGCACCTATTGCGGCTTCCTCTTCTTCCTTGGACTTTTTCACTTCCGACTCTTCAGCCTTGCGAGCAGCACTACGCACGTGAGCGGGAACTTGGCCACAAGCGTATTGTCTCATCACGTCTCTAAATGAGAAATCTGCGTCGTTCAAGATGTATGTTTCGGTTCTTCCCAGACCATGCCTGCAGAATAAATAAATTAAATTATTTAGTGGATAGTATATTTTGCTCTAATATATTGTTAGGCTGAATGTAATGAATAACTCAGTTGCATTTAAACTTACTTAGCAGCTCCAAGAAGAAGCTCCTTGTCGTGTTTGCCTGACAGCCACCATTCAGGCAGGTCAGGTGAAGATTGGCACAGTTTCAGTCTCTCCTCTAAATTGGGGCTGAAGATAGTTTCTTCTCGTACCTTGTTCAACAAATCTAAACGCTCTAGCGTTCGCCTCGCTTTCTCCTCAGAGATCGGATCAACAACAATATCTAGAAGTTCTGCAAAACAATAATTCATATTAAATTAAGTTGAAACCTGACAAAAGAGCGAAATAACAAACCTTCATCCTCTGTGAGCTTCATACCGCACACTCGCTTCAGCATCGTACAGAATGCCCTGTAGTATTCAGTCATTGCCTCATCCTGTTTCCGTTCAAGGCGAGATATGCTTCTAAACTTGTTCCAGTCATATTGACCACGTTTTCTGGAAAATATAGTTTGTTCTTCAGTCCACTAATTCAACATTTTGGAGCCAGTCAAATTTATTGAGTAGTATATTTAATTTAATTTTCGATATATATGCCACAGAAAAATCAGAATAAATGTTAAATTATTATAGCAAAAGTGGCAAGATTTATGGTCAAAAGAAAGAACAAGGCATAACTTCAAATCTTGGCGCTCATGGATTTAGGATGGTAGCAATATGCACCACACTTTAGCGTTAATTTACAGCTAGTGCCTTGAGAGTAACATGTTACCTGTCGTACTCGACTCCAAAGGAGGAAACAGTGCGAAAGAAGTCAGCCTCCTCCTTGCGCGACCAGCGGCGCACGGATTCCAAGGCAGCGTGGTGGTGACGACCGCGCAGCAACTGCTCCATCTTTTCGCGCTTCTCATTCTTGGCTCGCTGCGCCATCTTCATCTCCTCACGCTTGAAATTACGCTGGTATGATGTGATGACGCGTCTCAGTCTTGTGTTGAGATCGGCCACCGAGGGCCAGGGTGCCTTATCGCCACCCTCGACAGGGTGCTCGCCTTCTAACTCGACGGGCTCGGCCTCAGCTTCGTCGTCGTCTGAAATCTTGCCCAGCTCTTCGTCAGTGATTCTGCAAGAAAAGAGAACTGCGATCAAGAAACAGAAGATGGCAACCATGTGGTAGGGTGGAGGGCGCGTGATAACCATGAATGTGACACATATATAAAATCAAGCATGCAGTGGGCGGGTGTGGAAATGAGTTGTTGTAAAAAAGCAAAGCTCGACACTTTCTGATGAGGCAGCTGCATTGGAAACGCTTACCTTTTCACACCGCATCACAGAATTTACAACTCTCTTTATAATACATACATTGGAAGAAATACAATGATTTTGCCTGGAGGTCTGAGCCAGCCAGAAGAATTTTTTGGTTGTAAACCAGTTTGATCAAAGCAGAATGATTCAGTTCAATAAAATGCTTTTGATAAAAAACGATAAGACAAAACTTTTTGATTTTATCAGCAAGGCTGTAAATAAATTTTAATCAGTTCTTATATTGAAGACCGAGTATTGACAAAGGATAACAAGCTAAATTTTCAGCTTAAAATTGGATGTATCCATATCATATTAAAATATTCTGAATAGAAGATATGACTTTAAATTTTACTTGTAAAATCCATCTGTGAGTTACACTAAAAATGCATCAGTAATATCAGATAGCAAGAAGAACAAATTTGTTTATTTAAATTTATTTGGAAACCAATAATTCGAAAAAGTCATGATGCTAAGTCAAAGAGGTTTGACAATCATGCTCCAAAACTGAGGATAAAAAAGTAAGGGTAAACCGTTCTAAGCTCACAAGCCGATTATTTATTTATATTCGGCCTATAGTCTACCCAGCCAAGACCTCTCAATTCAGCCGCTTTTGAGGCGTTTTAGCCGGCTACTCACTGTTTTCGCTTGGTCTGTTGCGTTCCCTGCGCCTCAAGTTCTGCTTTGGTCGGCGGGCCACACACGGCCAAAAAGCTGAGGCACGGATCTGCCCTCATGAGCGCGTAGTTTTCGTAACCGTGTTTGTAGACGCCGACCACGAGCGACTGGTCGTGGTGGGGACCCCACCACGAAGACGGGGGCAACTCTTGTGGCGTAGGCACCGCGGCTAAAGGCAGGTGGCTAAAAACAAGCAGGCCAGCCATAGGAGAAAGGGAGCAAAACAAGAGACAGGCAGGGGATGTGATCCTCGTGGTAACGCGCAAATTATAAATATTATGATATCAAAATGTGTTGATAATCCAACAGAGTAAACATGCACAGTTAAGTGCGCTCAAATGAAATTAAAAACCATGTACGAGAAACAAAACTGTGAAGCGTATAAAATCCAAAAAGAGGACACTGAGATAGACAAAACAATTATATGTGAAAAATCTGTAGAGAAATGGATCTGCGCATATGCAGCACACACTAAGTTATGAAAATCGTGACAACGGACATGAATGAAACAATTGGACACCATTCATGCAGGCAGTTAACTGCATGAACTATGATGATTTGTGTATGTGAGTTAGCCCCGTGGTCAACCCCGACCGACGGAGGCACTTACCCCAGAGCCACGCCATCAGTGATCTGCTGCGCCAGTTCACCAACAATGTCGTGCTTTACGTAGTGAAGCATTCGGATTCGTAGCAAAACCCTGTAAATATTACACCAAAAGAAATGACTTAGGTACAATTCTGGATATGTTGAATGACAGTTAGCAAAAACTTAATAATTCATAATGAACGGGATATAAGACGTTCTCTTACTTGGTTGAGTGTCTCAACAAATGTTTCTTGTAGCTTCCCTCTAGGAAAATATCGCCGTCATATTTTTCATCGCGACTCCAGTCTTGACTTGTGTCGTCGACTGGTCTCTTCTTTGATTTCCTACCTCTACCACCTTGTTGGTCTGTTTAAGAAGACATTATTATTTGGCCTAAATGTAAACCTTTCAGTAACTTACTGGCAGACTTGTCAGTCGCAAATTCAGGCGGCGTGACCAAGTCCCACGAAAACTGACGAAGTTTTTCGTCTCCTCGGAACATACGCAAGCAGTACAGGACAATGACTCTCGCCAAGTCCTCCACGTCACTTTCCCGCCAGCCTTGCCTGAACTGGCTGGTAATAAGGATTTCATTCCACCGACCCCATCTGTGAAACAAAACCATAAGTGATCCAGCGAAGCGAAATAATGTTAAATTAATTAGTGTTTCTCAATACCATCAGGGCGCGAGTTACACTCATGAGGCTTGAACGGTTTGACTGATTAAACAACTACTGCCTCTGACAGAAGTAGTTGCTAAACACGCAAACCCATCAAACCCTCAGTATTAGCATGGCAAAATCATCATATGGTATATAAATTGTTTGTCAGCGAAAGTAAAAAAACTTCTCTCTAATCACAACATACCAACATAAGCGTTGAAACATATGATTTTCGTTAACACACGTTCCCACAAATCGAAATATTAGATTTTAGATTCAGATTCAGATCAGTTTATATTTCCTTTAAGTCAATAATAACATTGGTGACTTATTAAAACATTAAATTGTTTCCCAGAATCAGAGAAGTTAGTTACTTGCACTGATTTATTTGGAATAGCGCTTACCCATAGGTAAGAAGACCTTTCTCGACCTTGAAGCACTCAGACCTGGACCAGCTACCGTACACGACGTCTCCCTCAGTGGCGTACTCCTCATACCGCCTAGCCTTAATTCTGCCAAACTTGGTCTTGTGCTTCCGGCCACTTCGTGTGCCCCGGACTCCACCATCTTCGTCACTATCAGATGACGAGTCCAATTCAGACATATCCATCACGCTCTCATCCTGACCGTAACGCTTTATTTGGGTGCGCCTCCTTGGCTCTGAGATAACTAACTCGCTGAGATCGTTTCCGTCCTTCATATCAATGTCAGCTTTCTTTGCCCACTTGACCCAGAAGTCAGGATCATCAATGTCAATGTCCGACCTGATTCCTGAGCTGGCAAAGCTAGCCTTGGAGAAAGTGGAGCCTTTTTCCGACTCCAGAGTGATCACCTGGGTGCGCCGCTCAAGAATTTGGTCAATGTCCTCCTCACAGAACTTGTCGCCTTCATCCTCATCCATGATAGCACCATAAGCGCCTTTTTTCAGCAGGTCTTCGATTTCTTTCTTGGTCAGCTGTTTAGAGTTTGGGTCCTTGCCACCCTGTGCTGTATTCATACTCTGAAGCACAGCTTTGTCAAGACCCAGCTTCAGGGAAGCCTTGTCAAACATTTCACGCTCATAAGTGTTGCGACACAACAGACGGTACACTTTGACCATCTTTTGCTGACCAATGCGATGACAACGTGCTTGCGCCTGAAAATATTGATAACAGTTAGAATTGAAATTTTTAACGCAACCGCCATGTTATCACGTGATGACAGATCATACATAATAAAGATATAATTTTCACCTGGAGATCATTTTGGGGGTTCCAATCACTGTCGTAAATAATTACAGTGTCAGCTGCGGTCAGGTTGATACCCAATCCTCCGGCTTTTGTACACAGCAAAAAGACAAATCTATCTGAATCAGGTTTCGAGAACCTATCAATCGCAGCCTGTCTAAGATTGCCTCGAATTCGGCCATCTATCCTCTCAAAAGGATATCTGCAAATTAATTATAATCGCGTGTAAGGAGATTGATAAAAGAATAATGCCAGTTAACTAACTTTCTGTACACCAAATAGTCTTCAAGAATGTCCAAGCAGCGCACCATTTGACTAAATACAAGTACCCTGTGTCCGTTAGCTTTCAATTTGGGCAGCAGCTTGTCGACCAGGACCATTTTACCAGACGACTGAATCAACGCCTTGTAATATGCGTCAGGATCTTCGCCTTGTGCTTGACGGAATTCTATGTGAATTTGATCCTCAGCACCTACATCAAATCAGATTCAATATTAACTCAGAGGATATCAACGCTTTAGGTTAAACCAAGAAAATTGTTTGCGAGTGTGGAATAATAATTTTAAATATGAAATGTATACCGCTTAGGAAGTTTTAAGTTATAGCTTACCATTAAGAAGATATGGGTGAATGCAGCACTTCCTCAACTCCATCATGGTATTCATGAGACTAGGTACATTTGCGGATGTGGTACCCTTCGACAGGAAGGAGAAGTTGCGCTCAAGAATGGCGCGGTAATACTTCTTCTGGATGTTAGTCAGCTCCACCTCAATCACAGTCTCTTCCTTGGGCGCGATTGACTTCTCAACATCCTCCTTCAGTCGGCGCAGCATCATCGGCTTTAGAAGCACTTGCAATTTCTGCACCTCTGTTTCGTCCTTCAACTGGCCAAACTCCTCTAAGAAACTCTCTGAACTAGAAAACTGCGTAGGCTCGAGGAAGTTGAGCAGCGAGAACAGCTCATTAACGTTGTTCTGCAGCGGTGTTCCTGACAGCAACACTCTGTGCTCCAGATTGAGCAATCTCAGGCCCTCAAGCAGCTTACAGTTCCGGTTTTTAAGTCGGTGCGCCTCGTCAATGACGCACAGACGCCAGTTAAACGGCCGCAGTTCCATAACGTCAGAAATGATGATCTCAAAGGTTGTGATCAGTACATTGAATTTGGTTACATCCTTAATGACGTTGCCCTTGGTGTCCTGTAAGTTAAGTTTGGAATGTTTTACAATTCTTTTAAATATAATATCAATTAAATAAGTATTACAAATTTGATGATGATAGCTATATGACCAAAACTTATTTACCTTAAAGAAGACTTCATATTCAGTGAGCATATTGCGGCTGGCAGACGAACCGTGGTAGACAACAACGTTGAGGTCGGTCCACGCCTCAAATTCGCGCTGCCAGTTGGGAATGGTGGACAGGGGTGCGACAACAAGAAACGGACCGCGGATGCCATACTGGTGCACAGCGTGAATGAAAGTGAGCGACTGGATTGTCTTGCCAAGGCCCATCTCATCGGCCAATATGCAGTTGCGGCTGTTGTACCACGAGAACAGCAGCCAGTTAAGACCCTCAAGCTGGTACTCGCGCAGCTTGTTGTCATTTTTGTACACAGGCGACTCGTTTAACTTTTTCCAGTCTTCAGGCCGTGGCCGCTTCTTTGGCTTCCACTGCTCCTTGGGTGGAACCTTCTGCCAGCGAAGGTAGTTTTGAATCATTTCAGGATCCACATCCTCCTCCAGCTCCCAGGTGGAGTCTTCGTATTGCAGGGAACGCCACTTAACCAAGTAATGCTTGGTTGGCGCACCACTGCCGTTTGGGTCTTCATGCTCAGTCACGTCCAGCACGCGGTCAACTTCGGTATAGTCTGGATTGAAGGGCTCCTCATCTAGCGTCTCAAAGATGTTGCACTGCTGAGTCTGCTTTTGTTTGAAGCGTTTGAGCTTGGCCGAGACGCGCTTGTCACCCTTGACCAACTCTTCTTCAGTGCGCCACTCGCAGTGCAGGTATGAGAAGCTGCGGTACTTGACAAAGTACTCTTCAACCTCCTCCATATCCTCCGCCGCCGTAACCTCGTCCAAGTGGAACTTGTGCTGCTGGACAGTCTTGTCATGGTCAGCCTTCTCATCCTCCTCCTCATTTTTCTTCTCATCAGTACTTTGAGATTCTTCTTCCTTTGGCTCGGGTTTGATTGCTTCAGATTCTTGGTCAGGTTCAGCCTTTTCCTCAGGTTTCTTCTCCTCCTCCTGGTCGACGGTTGCAGTGGCAGGTGGCGCCTCAGGTTTTTTAGCTGGTCGCCTGCCCATTCGAACTGCCAGCACATACTGCACCACCATGGAGTCTTCATCGCCTGTGTTAATGTACACAAAGTTGGGTTTGACGTTCGAGTCGGCCGCTGGCTGCTCCTCCTCAGCCTTGGCTTTCTTACCACCACCAGAGGTGGAGCTAGCAGTCGGGGTGCCAGGTGCAGCCGGGGTAGACGCACCCACTTGAGTCTCATCAGGAGATTGTGCCTCCGCCTTGTTTCCGCCTTTGGGAGTGCTGGCGTTGGAGTCTAAAATAAGATTGCCAGGGATCTCTTCATCAGAAATACTCAACTCAATGTCGTCAGTATATTTTTTGCGTTGTGTGTTGCGGGCCGATCGCCGCTTGTGCACGCTGTCATCCTCTGGTGGCGGCGAGGGAGGAGGTGTGCCCTCCATATCAGAGGGACCATCTGAGTCTTTGCCGATCAGCCCTCGCCGGCCCTTCTTTCCTTTATTTGCGATCATGCTTTTCAGGCTGCGGTTTCGCTTCGCGGCTACACTTTTAGGGGGGCGGATACGCTTTTTGGTTTCCTTCTTAATTGGAGTGGCCGGAGCAGATGACTCAGAGGGTTCATCACCCTCACCCTTAATATCCATCTTAGCGTCATCATCCTGTGTTGGAGTGTCACTCGGACTCTCAGACTCCTTCATTTCAGAGCTGACAGCTTCGATAGACTGATCGTCTTTGCTCTCTTCTTCAAGGACCGAGCTCTCTTGCTCACTGTCCTTCTTCTTCCGAGACTTTCGAGATTTTCCCTTGCTATCTTCGCCATCTTCTTTTTTCTTTGACTTTTTCTCTTTAGGTTCCTTTGGCACTTTAGGCTCCTTTGGCTTTTTAGGCTCTCTAGGTTTCCTGCAATCACATATAAAGAAATCCAAGTGTTAAATGCGACTCAGTTATGAATTTGGCTGCGGAAAATATAAATAAAAAGGTAAAAATTATATTTCATTTCTCTCTGATATTAACACTAGTAATAAAAGCATAAACTAAAAGTCTGATAGTGTAGCCGCAAAAAACAAATAAAATTATATAAGAAAGACAGAAATGTAGCCATTAAGATTATTAGGTCTGGTTTTAGGCAAGAAAACCCTTTAAATAACAATATCACAATTTATATCAGTGATTTTATTTTGAAATTTCAATCATTTTTCGAGTAATAGAAACAAAAAGGAACTGAATTTTGAAATATTAACGATTAAACTTGAAAAAAATAATTGTTATGTCAAATAGGAGATTAGGAGAGCGAGTAACAGTACATTTACAAAAGAAAAAAGTAGTTTAGCTGAGTTAAGAATAGAGATGTAGTTTAAAATGGTACAGATTGCATTAAGAACAAGTTATAGAGTAAATCGTTTTAATTATAATCTAAGATAATGTTTTTCAATGCGATAACATCTTTGTACAAATCAGAATCAGTTCACTAACCGGCAAAACGTTAATATGATGATTTAGACATCACCTACCTTGGCGTTTTTGGCTTTTTCTGCTTCTCATCAAACTCCTCAATGGAGTAAGGGTCCTCATCAACCGATGCCAGGGCTGGTTGTGGCGGCACCACAGGCATGGCCTGCTGCTCCTGAGGCTGGAGCAAGTCCGTTGGCATGGGTGGTGGCACTGGTGGTGCCGGCGGATTTTCAGGCTCCATTGGTGATTCCTCTGAGGTCTCCATGGGCTCTGGCAGGGGAGCATCGTCAGACTGCTCTGGAAGCGGTTCCGCTTCCTCCAACTGATGTGGCATCTCCTCCATGGGCTCGGGAGGCACCAGTGGCGGCGGCGCTGACGCCATAACTGGCGGCACCTCCTCTTCAACTGGCGGTGGCATGGGCATAGGGGGTGGCGGCGGGGGTGGATCATGGTGCTCTGGCTGCATTTGTTCTGGAGGCGGCTGGAGCGGCGGTATAGGCGTGGGTTGAGGAGGTGGAGGCGGCTGCTGTTGCTGCTGCAGGGGCGGTTGCATCACCTGCGGAAGGCCTGGGCTCGATGGCACCATGAGGGGCGGGGGCAGCGGCGAGGCGATGCTCGATGGCATGACTTGCGGGGGCGGCAGCTGTTGCATCTGGGGTGGTATGCCTTGAGGTGGTACTGGCATGGGTGGAATACCGGGTGGGGGGCCAGGGTGAATGGGCGGGCCCGGGGGCATAGATTGCTGACCAGGGTGCACACCCTGCTGCATCATGGCGTGGGCTGGTGACCCCTGCATACCCCCATGCTGCAGCTGCATCTGCATTGAGGGCGGCATGCCTGGGGGCATGTGATGCATGGGGCCCATGCCTCCCATAGGATCCATGCCATGAGGCGCCATGTTTGGCATGCCCATGTGTGGCGGTGGTGGTTGCTGTGCGTATGGTGGCAAGTGAGACATGATCTCACCGTTTGACGGCGGTATCATATCATATGGGCTTGGTATTTGTGCTTGGTGCTTGGCGCCACGCTTGCCGCCGCCTCCACGCGGTTTCCTTTGCCCACGGGAGCCCTTTCCACGACCTCTTCCAGTAGTTGGAACAGGTGGGATCTGAAGCAAACCCACAACATTATTAATGTTGAACGCGACCCCGGATTTTATGATAGGAGTTGCCATTGAGCTGTTTCACGCAAACTAAACTATAATATTTTAACAACTCGTGGTTTTTGTTCCAGTTTAATTAAGAAGAGTTACAGATCTTCAAGTTTGAGCACACAGTGCTTTGAAATACTTACAAATTCTGGTCAAAATATTATTTTTAATCGTTCCTGAACGATTGTTTAATGCATGATTTAGTTAATTAGGTGGAGTGACAAAATGTTTTCCTAGCATAAGAAACAACATTATTTAAGACGTGGATGCAAAATGATTACGTAGGCAAAGAATTTTGACAAATTCCTAAGAAGTTTATAGACATCTAGGAGAAATTAGAGGTGTACTTACATGATCTATGCCTAGAGATTGGCTGGGCAAAGGCATTGGACTTGGCAAGTTGCAGTGAGCGCCAGGTCCCATGCAAGGAGTTGTGGCGCAATGTTGCTGAAGAGTCTGCAAGCGTTCTTGCATCCAGGCAGTCTAATTAAAAATAAAAATAAATGTTTGAGGCCAAGTCAAATTAACGAGAAAATAACGCAAACATTCTAGCAGCTTTTATACAACTCTATGTCCTTAATTGTTGTGAGAGCGGACATAAAACATATTAACGATTTCCAGATATATAGAGTGGTGGATAAATTGAAGACAAACTGCAGCAGACATTAGCCTGATCTTCCGATCCCAATAGGTCCACCCACCACTATCTTATTTCCTTCTATAGACGCTCGGGCACCTGCTGACCTTTCATTCTCCCCATTACTTGGTACTAGAAACTTCCAGACATTTCCCAAAGTTCAAGAATATCTAGTTCCAGAATATTCGATTGAGATTTACTATTTCCAATTAAAATTTAAATTATTCTAATTAAGTGACAAACCACTTTTCTAATTATTTGATGTAAATTCTGACAATAAAGATTAACCAATTACACCCCGACTTATATCACACAGCAAGAAATATAATTCAAATAATATACTCTAAATTGTAACAGTAAGTTCTAAAACCAGATTTCAAGACCCCTTTTTATATTTTGAAATATAGTTAAGTAGTAGTCAAGTTAATCGTTGTGTTTCATTAAACCGACACCTGCTCCTAGAGTTTACAGCAATGCAACTCAACCTCATAAACGACTAAAGCGTGTACTGTCCACTATTTTAGAAACAACTGAAAGATCAATTCAATCTACAGAGTTTTTCTCCATTGCAACATAGCGGTCACCACCAAAATGTTACAAACAAGAAAAAGAACTTGCACCATCTGACGGTAGGAATTTTAGATATGACATGAGCGAGAATAGCTTGGCAGGCCTTTTTTGTAATACACCACTTGGGACAAATCTGGGGAGGATGTTTCTTCTCTCAACAATGCCGCAAAACAAACGATTGATTGAGATATATTCTAGTCGATTTCCAATTTTATACGCTAGAAACAAATTTGAAAGAACTTTCCAAAACGCAAAAAAACAAGATTTAAGAAGATAATTTATCTAACATAGAGGTACCAGACTGGACTTTGGTAATAACATATCAACAATGAAAGGAGTTTCCTTGAGTAGAGATAGGTACTTATGTTTAGTTATCCTCTAAAGTCATCTATTAGTTAACGCCAAACGCCTGAATAATAATTCCAAACTAAATTAAAATGGCAATCCATAGCAGAAGCGACAAAGTTTTTCCATTAGATTTGCCAACGTTTAAGCGACTGCAACACTTACACAATCCTTTTTATTCTTTATTTTAATTACCATTCTGACTCAGTGAAAAAAAATCATTTAATTAGTTAAAATTGAAAATACCTTTGACTGGATGTCTGGCGTTTGTTGAGGCATGCAGTAAAACTCCTGAAGCTGCTGTTGCAGCGCGGCCATCTCCTGCTGATGCCCCATGGGTCCTCCAGGCATGAAGCCACCATGCATGTCCATCATGTGACCAGGTGGACCCATCATGTGCATACCGCCAGGACCTTGCATAGAGGGATGCATTGAAGGCGGTATGCCGTGGGGCGGTCCACCCATCGTCATGGCCTGTGACATGCCGTGAGGTCCTAACTGCGACATGCCCATGCCCATTGCATGCGGTGGCGGTGGCCCGTTGGCCGCCATGCCGTTCGACGACTGCGGTCGCGACGATGGTCGTGCGCCTGCTGCTGAAACTGCTGGCGGCGGCGTCGCCTGATATGATTCAGAGTCAGACTTGGGCGGTTGACTGTTACTACTGTCGCCTTGGTAGGCGCCAAAGTCTGGCGTCGAGTACGCGTCTGGTGGCTTAGGCTTATCCTCCTCCTGCTTCTCCACCGCATGCTCCTTGCCCTCGACAAACTTGTCCAAGCTGAACTCGGACTGGTCCGGCGGCCGGCGAGAGTCACCCTCTGAGCTTGGGTCAGGTACTGTCTGTTGAGCGGATTGTGCATCTTGTGACCGTGGCCGGGTCATGTGAGCCTCTGTGTCCATGGAAGAAGGTGGCTGTTGGGCAAGCAGAGTACAGAAACGAAAAAATTATTGACTGCTCACTTAACCTTGGGTGCAAGAAATAAGTTCCAAATGTATCATAATTTAAATCTTGAAATGACAACTTACGACTGTCAAGTGGAGTGGCATGCCAGACTGCGAAGAGGGTATCTCCTGCATAGTGCCGCCAGACATCATGCCACCGTTCATTTGCTGTTGTGATGCCATTGGCTGCTGCTGCGGCGTGGGCGGGCCACTCATGTGGCCTGACGCCTGCTGCTGCCTTTGCTGTGGCCACGGCTGTGGAGACAGCGGGTTGCGGCCGGCCATGTTGGCCTGTTGCATGGGGCTGGGGATCATGCCCGGGCTTGGGCCTGACTGTTGCTGCTGCTGTTGCTGAGACTGTCTGCTGTAAGCGCCGGCAGAAGAGGGGTACTCTGAGCTCGACGGGGGCATTACCATTTGCTCCAGAGCCTGAAAATTTAGCAAAATATTGATTTTAGTCCTGGTTTCCATGAAAGAAGTGTATGACAGAATAAAATTTAAGCCAAAAATTATTTGAGATGATACTATGGGTTGCATAGTATTAACTTTCAAAAGAAATGGAGGAAACCTAGGACACAAACCTGTAAAGTGCTGGGTGCCTGTCCCATACCCGGGTACATATGTCCCGGCGAGGAGCCAGGCGGTTGATTGAGCTGTTGCTGCTGTTGTTTGGAGGAAGGTTGCCGACCTGGCGACATGCTTGGTTGACTAGTCAGGTGCTGGTGGTGGGGCGACAACTTGGATGAAGGCTGCGGCGGCCGCGGGGACATCTGCGGGGGCCGTGGGGACATCTGTGGAGACAGCTGCGGGTACGGCGCTCTGTATTGGGGACTGGCACCCCCCATTGAGGGAGGTGGACCAGGTTGCTGCATGCTGGGATGCTTGCTTGACTGAGGGTAGTGGCCCATTCCCGAATGCGGTTGCTGGTACTGGTGGTGGTGCGGCATCTGGTGGTTGTAGCCAGCCAGCTCGTGCTGCTGTTGTTGCTGTTGCACCTGCTGTTTCGACTTGGGCTGAGTGATACGACTCCTGTCAGCTCTTTGACTTCCAGGGGGAGGGGAAACGTCTGGTGAGAGATGGGATTGGATATTTACCTGTTGCGGATACTGCTGGTATGGGAATCGTTGATGTCCAGCAGACTGGCCGTACCCACTAGGATAGCTTCCCTGCTGGCCGCCAGGGTACATTTGGCCAGAGGAGGCAGGGGTCTCTGGGTAGTTTTGTTGCTGTTGCATCATGCGTTGCTGCTGTTGCTGCTGCTGTACCTACGGAAATAAGTTCAACATAAATTAGAACTCTGGACAAACAAAAGGTCGTGAAATTAGATGGAAACTAAGAGGCGTTTATTACCGAGTATTGCCCCTGCTGCTGCTGGCTTGGCATTAGCTGAGAGCCCATCATAGCGCTGTTTGAGCCACCATATTGGCCCATAGCCGGTTGCTTCTGCTGACCAAGGGCTTCGTAGCCCATTTGTTGGTGCCTACCATAGCCAGCCTGCATCTGGTACTGCTGTTGCTGCTGCGATTGGCTGCGATATGGCATGCCAGGCCAAGGCATATGCTCCGCTGAACCAGCCGCTGCCGCCTCCATGCCGGCACCAGGGTACATACCTATAAGATGTAGTATCAGTTTCTATAATAAATATACCTGCTGCACTTTTAATTTCCCATAGAGAGCACCAGTCACAATTTTTGACATTAAGAATTTTAACTGCTTTTGATTTCTTCGGTGGCTCTATACCAATCAAATTAATTTTGTGACATTTTAAATAAAATTAGAAAATTGGTCAACTATTGATTAGCTTTACATTAAACGCGTTTCCGCTCGACAGAAATATGATTTGTAATTACCTTCCCCATATCCAGGGTACTGTTGTTGTTGTTGTTGCTGTTGCTGCTGCTGTTGCTGCTGGGCCGAGTGGCCACGGCCCCGCCGCGACTGCGGCGGTGGTGGAGCCTGCGGCGGCATTTCATGGCTCATTGGATAGCCCCCAACCATTGGACGGCTGGGGTCATAATGGCCACCACCGTACGGGTCCATGTGGTGCTGTTGCTGCTGCTGGTGGGTGCTGTAGTCGCCAAAAGTAGCAAGTTTTTGTAAGGGAGACTCGCCAGACGTCGCACCGCCTACTGGCGGAGGACCTCCTGCTGCTCCTTGTGCTTGAGGTTGCTGCTGCTGTGTTGCTGGAGATGGTCCGCTCGGGTAGCCAGATGGAGTTCCCCCATGACTTCCATATGGTACCTGCTGCTGACTGCCACCTCCTGGATCTCGCACTGACGGACCTGCCCAACGTTCGCAATCAGTTTCTCTCCTTTGGTGCTTTATTTCATCTCAACACTATTTAGGTGCGATTGGTATTCCGAGACGAAACTGATTATCATATGAAGGTAACAACTTGCAATAATTTCTCCAAAACGGATCTGTAGTATATTTAGTTTTGGTAGCCGTGTGAAACTACATATCACTCGGTCTTCATTAATTTTTACGTGACTGGTTTATGTAAACCGTGACGCAAACAAATACTTGACACCAGCATATATTTCAACTAAATGCAGAACTATTAACTGCCTTAGATAATTAACCTTATTTGAAAACATCATCACCTTTCTCAATACAAATGATGGTATCTTAAATGAGTTAAGGGTAATTTATTTTCACAGAATTTTTAATTACCAGGTCCAGTAGCACTCGAATCACCAAAAGCTTCAGATCCTAGATCCGGAAGACCATCTAATACACTGCCACTTACGTCGTCACCGAATAGGTCGTAAGAATCCATTTCAAAGCCAATTTAAGCTTTCTGAGGCCTCGCTCGCAGAAGCGTCGCTCGGCCTCACTAACTGTTGACAGAATAAAAACAAAAATCCGATCAAAATAAAGCACTAGCAGATGTCATGATGGTAAGAAGGCTGGAAAATAATTCACAATGCTGAGCTGAAACTGTTCAGACGTTCTCAAGCCTGAAACCAAAGGGGAAAAGCTATACGCTTATGGCACTGGGAAAAGCACAAGCGATACAACCATTCCCGTTCGGGCACAGGAGCTCATCCCCCGGCGAATCCAGCAATGGTCTTGACTTCACACCTGCCAACTATACGCAAAAAATGTGTGTACAAGCTTCACGTCGATAATTATTGTGTATCTTTGAACGTAGGCAATACTTTGCAGATTTACTTGAAATTTACGAACTTGATTTAATTTTATTGGAAACACAAAGTGAATGATTGCACTCATGTTTACGTTTTAATTACAGTGTTCTTGTCTACAGTTTCAATCAAATGGACACTTGATCTATTCACAGAATTTTATAATTAAACTATCAAGTAGTCATAGCTTCTTTCGTGAAGTTTTTCCAAACATTTTTGTTTTAAATGTTTTGCACAATAACGTCGAATAATTAGATATGCAGGGAGCTCTGTAACTTTTTGTCATTTATCATTCATTTGTTCTGATGAAGGGATTTTTATTAGCTACACTCAGTAAGTAGCATTACTCCATGTCAACAGTTTAATATGAAAATTCGAAGGTTAATCATACTAATCAAGATTTATTGGAAATAGTTACAAATGCAGTCGATTACATGCGCAAATTTCATGCCAAGGAGGAACTACGAAATGTCAGAATGCTTCCATTTCATTGCAGCTCACGATTACATAAGAAAACGGGAAAAGTCGTGCGCCAGAGAGCTAAAAATCGGAGCGGGCAGATGGATTTTTGACTGCGTGGCTCACGCGTGACCAGTCGAAGTGGAGAGAAAGATAGAAACGGGAGAGACAAACAATCCATCAGAAAGATGGAGATCGAGTCAGTCAGACACAATACACACGGACAGACATTAGCTTTATTTATTGCACCTGCGCAATGAATGGTAATGGGGCCAAAGGATTAATGCCGCCGCCAACGCGAGCGGGTGAGCGACGGAGATGCTTCTCGCATCACCCGCCGCGCTGCATCCTTTGATTGGCATCGGCACACCCCAAAACGCTCCAAATCAGAACAATTCATGGAATTTTTATCTTTCCTACTCCTCAGGTTCCATTTTAGCGCACAAGTTGCTAAGAGGGTATCATGGAGTAACTTAAATACTCTTTTATAATTGATTAATAAATTCCACCGCAAAAGAAATAATACTAAAGTAGTGATTCTTAGTAAACAATATTTTTTTATTGGCTTTTTAGTTGCAGCATGGCGCCCTTACTAGTCATATATATGGTGTGTACAGTTCTCTGTGGTTTATTATGAATATAGCAATTAAATGCCCAAGATCAGTAAAAGCCAAATAATAAAAATTAACATTACCTGACTCGGAGCATAATATCGTTTTTAACGAAAATTCCTTAGTGAGGCGTGACTTTAAATTATTGATAAGGAACCAGATCTGATTTTACTGTTAATTTGGTAGATTTTAACTTTGCGCTGGCAGCAGCGGCCTGCCTGAAAGCTATTCCCATGTTGAGTTTGTACATGTGGCCGGTGTTTTGCTTTAGGCCGCGTGGCTTTCGATAAAATAATCAGTAGTTATACAGCACAATGGTTTTAGCTTTGCATTATTTGGAAAATGCAATAGTTACAATGCTCTTGAAAACAAATTAGTTTCTTGATCTTCACAATTAATTTTACCGTAGGAACACTTTGAGTGTATCCAACATAAATATACACAAATCGAATCTTACCACTAGCAAAATACTTGACATATTTTTTAAAGAGGGAGTGCACTTACCTTTAGAATATTACACCAGTTAAGTTTAATCATATCGTATACTGCAACATTTATGTGGAAACTGGTTCTTCTTGATCATGCTGCGATTCAAACTGCGAACAAATTAGACACAATCAATGTATTCTTGCTGTAATTCACAAAGACAGCAAATTTTTTTACTTCAATACTTGAAGTTAACCCAAGTTTTCAACCCGAGCCAAAAAAGCGGAACTCGCAATAGCCGATAAAAGCTTTACTGCGGTAGCAGGAAAGTTCGATACACTGTGATAAAAATGAGTATACGGTTTGACAAAAAATAGAATTTAAATAGAGAAAAAGATGGCGAAGAGGGGGGAAAATTTCTAGCTCATTAGATTTTGGTTTCAATTTACTGGGATTTTAGAGTCTCTTGCGTGAATGTTTGACAGTTTCACATCCAATGTTATAGTTCTAATGGAACAACAGTGAATACTGGCAAGTGTGTAGAATCCTAGCATGTTCATTATTTCGAAAGCTACAACCAGGATACACCGAAATAAAAACTTTAAAATAAAGGGAAAATGATTTTTGTCAGACTTTTTATATCACGTCGTGAAAGAGAGCCTTATCAAAAACATTAAAATTGTTTATTTTTGAAGAGGTTAAATAATCACAAGAGTCTCAGGCCGTCATCCAAAGTCATGTAGTTTACTGGTTTTCGTTGAGGCTCAACAGTGAGCAAGCAGCGTTTAATTTTACGATTCATTATGAACAAAAAATTGTGTTTAAATTATCAAGATGTTCAGTTTAAGAAAAAAGCTTACTCTCTGAATAGAGAAACTACAGACAACCATTCGTGGTTTTGTAAGAGAATGAACAAAATCTTATCTGTTAAACGGTGGTATATAATATAATGTTTCAAAATTTATACAGAACTAATTTATTTAAATATCAGATTGTATATAGATATTTCAACTTCTAGCTAGGAATTTTTGTTAAAACGGCGTAGAGGGTACAACATAGACCTTGATCAGTGCAGCCAAAATTTTTAAAGCGTTAATCCACGTTTTCTGGGTTTCCCTGCATGTACCCTGGCAATTCAAAATGGCAAATTGCACAAAAAAGGCCTAGGCCCACGATCGATACTGGCAGGAAGCGGCCGGCCTGTTGCGGCTGGGCGTCCCACCGGCCCCAAACGTAAACAGACGACGGACAGGTCGGACAAGCGAGCCAAGCAATGACTGCCGGCGGACGGCGGCGTCCCGCGCACGTCCGAGCTGGACGCCGGGACGCTGCGGGACGGAGCGTCCGGGGTCCGGAGACGTGTGCGAGGGCCTGTGTCACCACCGCGCTGTGTCAATCAAGCAACTCTCATTTCCCCCCTCTACTCCCGATCATATTAATCATTAAACCCTATCTCTGGCTCGCACCAAGCCGATTTTCCGGCGTCCGGCGGCCGCTCGCGGCCGAAAAGCGCGGCCGCCGGGAGTCCGCGGCCGGCGTTGACGCGCCGGGACGCTGCTAATTGCGACGCCCGGGTCGTCGGTGATGATCCGAGAACAATGAACTTTGGCGAGTGAACGCCATTCGCTGAGAAGTGTTTCGGCTTGGGTGCTTGCCTCGCCGTTCGATATCCCATCCACCCCAGTTATCACACTCATTAGCCGATAAGTCGGTAATTACGCCGGCCCGCGGTCAACTTCCCTCTCTAAATCCGAGTACATACCTTTAAATTGCGCTTTTCGTCCTGCTTTCTACATCTAAGCGCTTGTTTTATGCACAAATAACAAGAACTTTCTACCTTTCCACATAATATCGGTGCGACAGAATCGTGGAAAATACTGAAACTACGCTTCAAAGCCACGCGCTGATTCGACGTCTCGCGGCCGCTTGCTCTTGCTTGTCACGGAGCGCCGGCGAATTGCGCGCCGTGTAACATGGCGTCATCAAGAAATGTGGATGCCGTCGCAACCAATCAGAGCAAAGCATTTTCGTGCATGATAAATTCCGCCGAATTTTGGCGTCGATTTTGAGCCGGCGGCGCCGTTTTACGGCTTTCCGCGGCGCCGTCCACTGTCCGCAACAATTGCTTACCTCAGGTCGGGACGAGCTCGTGTAGTTCTCGAGTGATATGACTGCTTTTGCATCACCGGACAGCCGCCATATTATGTAATTGCTAGTCATAATAAGTCATAATTAATTTCACGTCATTCTCGCTGGTCTTGTTTTGCGATTTTCCATCTCTATACGACACTATAAATCAAAAGAAACGATTATACCATTTTTCGTACGCACTACGTACTCGCTAAACACTCACAATCGAGACCAAGTGCAATTTTTGGTAATTTTTATGACCTTCTTACTCCAGTTGTACACTAATTACCACGAGAGGGCTCTGCTGCGCCAAAACAAAAAAATCGAGTGGAGGCGTCAAAATTTTAAAATTCACCACCCCTATCGGGCAGTCGTAAGCCTTCTGAGTTGGATCATGTAAAATGGTCCGGCTTTCCACCGCCTTCGCACAATTCATCGTGCATATTTGCTACTCGTGGGGGCTGCTGACTCTATTTACTTATCCATTCCATAGAAACGTGAAGAATCAACAACACCTGCCGGTCTTTTATGCCTTCGCCATTGGCTACATTTCATCATTTGTCGGATTTTTCAGATTTGGTTAGTTTGTTTTGTAAAAGAAAGAAAATTGTCATGTAAATTGTCCTGTTTATTTTTTAGTGAATTTTTGGACACCATCGGCGTATCATGTAACTTCACGAAATTAAATTAATTTTCCTGTTTACATACCCAGTTTACCGAATCTTTTAATCTAATCAGTCACATGAAGAGAGTTCAAATTGCTAATATATGAATTTGTTAAAATAATTTAGCACACCCATGGATGGAAGTAAGACTGCAGAACGTGGACTTGAAGGTGGCGGCCCTGTCTCAGTCCCTGTTTCCTGCCCTGGTTGCCACTGAACTTGTGCTGAAGCAGTGGCCTTCAATACTGCTACCACAGGACCACTTGATAAGACTGACTTGCCTCTTCATTATTCTGATGGCTTCTTTCTGGCTCTACGAAAACCAGTCTTCCCAGAGGCACTGGCCTATTTTAATGATTGAAAAAGACACAATCACCACCAGGAAAATATTCGTAATTATTACTAAAATTATATATAATTTAAAGTTGAATAATCTATCAATTTCAGGTCGCTCTGGCACTTGCCGTCTCAATTGTGAGTCAAAGCTTTGATGGCATTGTCGGATCTGTCTTTTTGATGCTCGACTACCTCTTTGTTGGTACTGTGGGTCTCTTCTTTGAAGTGCCATCAAGAGACTTTCATTCCTACTTACAATGCTTCTGCAATTATCATATAATTCAGGCAGTCATTGAGTGATTTTCCAAGATTTGAAACGTGTATTACAATATTCCATTATTTCATAGACAAAGGTTCACAAAATGTGAAGAGATGATGCATTAAGCCATCATTTAAATGTTTATAATGAAGAATGTGATTAGTAATTTTAATTAAATGGTAAAATCTATACATATACCTCGAGACCCTTTATTTTTAATAATACCTTATAGCAAAAAATGATATATATGTAGTCATCACTTCACCGCAATCTTAAATATTAATGCTACTTTCCAAAATTACAAGTGCAACATTAATCGAAGAGTAAAATGTATGAGCAAGGGAATTTTAGCGGGCATACAAGTTCTTGGAGGAGAATATAGATGTCACGGTGCGTTGAAATCGAAGAATATTAATTTCGCTCTAGCGGCGGCATTCACAAGTAGGAAGCGACGTTCAAGTCACGCAGGTTGCATAACCCACCAGGTGTTCCAACGAAACAACTTTACTAACATACAAACCCTTAACACAATTCTTGTAAAAAAGCAGACTATTTTATCTCTGCAAAATATAATGTACTTAATGGATATTTAATAAGTTTATCTGAAGAAATAAACCCCAGTATAACTTGCAATTATTCAAATAATGAAGATTGTTTTAATTATGGTTGATAAAGTTTTTTCAGGACCTTCAAAAGCGAAGCTCCACAATTCCAGTTTTTAATGAATGTGAAGGATTTGTAAAAATTGTTTCGTTTTTGCACTACTTCATGGTATGTATTTCAAATGCACAAAAAATTAATCGTCATTGATATAAATTGAAATGGATGAACGCTAGAGAGTAGCTATAGATTACATCCCGTGGAGTTCAAGAAGAAAAGAGTTTCTGTATTTTCGTGCCAATTATTCAATACATTTATTTCAACGCACTTAACTAAAAAAAAGCAATGATCGCTTTATGAAAAACATGGGAAATCTGGTTTAGTGCTATAATAACGTCCCGTCCAGAGAGAACGCACTTTTCTCTGGACATGCAGGCTGGCAGCTATGGTCAGCATGGATTTCATGCAAATTTATCAATTAGCAGAGCTCATTAAAGCAGCGTGTTGTTTCACGAAGCGGCAGCACGAGTTCCCCTCGGAGAGCAAGAGAGAGAGAGAAAGAGTGTATTCTGGTGAGGCTTTACACACCACCACGCCCTAGCCTAGTGTAAACCCTCATAGGTTCCACGCAAACCAACCAGGAGACCGTAGGAGGAGCCTCGGCTTTATTTATTCGGCTTTTTATCAAGCTTGTTTAATCGATTTTAACTCTGATACCAAGTGCACTGGATTATTTCGCAACGAGAGCAGTCGCTGTTTCAAGTGCACAAATTATATTGTGCATGGAAATTGTCTGCAGTGCTCTCTATATTTAATGAATGGATTTTAAGTGAATTCAAAAAATCTAATTTGATATGGTGTTTTTGACATTATTTGATATACCCTTACCATGACTGATGTTGACATTGATTTGCTCGAAAAGGATAGACAAACAATCTCTTTTTAAAATCTGTTTTTGCATCATGGGATATTGATTTTGATGATGCGAGATTGTGTGATAAACCTGGGCTTGAAAATAGGAAAAATTTATTTTAATGTGACAAGATCACAAATATGTAGCAAATTAAATCACAAAACAGAAAATTGTTTGAGGAAGCATTTAAGATATTTGTTTTGAACATTTTACCTTTTCTGCAATTGAAATAAAGAAAACACCTCTTAATGTTTTTGTTTTCAGAGCTGTTAATTGATTTCCCGGTTTAAAAACTGGGAGAAAGCCATCGCGAAAGTCATCTAGTCAATATTAAACAATAGTTCGTAAACAAAAACATAATACCAAACCTGGCCTTGTAATTTACCTAAACGAATCAAAGCCATAATGGCTGAAATTGCAATAAAAACTATTAGTGCTGGAAATTCGACGTCCTGTGACCAGCAGCGTAATTGAAAGAACAATAAAGTAATAAATATGGTTTCGCGGGCCACAATACACAAGATTTCATCCTCGTTGATTAAGAGCGCTGTTATATATAATTTATTAATAAATTATGTACAATTTATTAATAAATTATATTTCAATTTCCTGCGGCCGTATAATCTTGGAAAATGTCTCATACCATCAGAGTTGTAATATTTTCCTTCCAACTTAATATATTTGTCACTATTTAAAGCACCCACATTAAATTTTATCTTTTCATTTTAAGAGATGTTTTGTGTTAATAATCAGATATGCCTTTAAACCTTTAAAACTATTATAAATTTGAATAAATTCTCTTAGTCTGCTGACATGATTAGAATTGACCAATAAAAGAGCAAAAAACGATAAATCGTCCAGTCTATAATATTTATAATCGCTTTGGACTGAAAAGACCCAACTTGATTATTTGTACGTTGTTAATTTCTTCTCTGCAGTCTGCGCGGAGCTGTTCACTTTCATTTCGGTAAACGCGGTAAACAAATTTAAATAACTCTTAATATTCGTATTTGCATGGTGTAGGTCGTCTCATACTGACTCAGCGCTCCTTAATTGTTACTTTTATACTTGATTTTAGCATAGATTTTTTAATCCTTTATTCTTTATAAAAGATTTATTAGACTAAAACAGTTATAATCATTTGAATCTTAAAATTTAAAAAAGAATTTAAATTAGACTGCATCCTTGTTGCCCAAAGTTATTTAAAAAACGAAACGCTAGTCTGGTTTTTAATTTCTCCGATCTCCGAGTGAAACCCCCATCCTCGAATAATATAATTTTTGCTCTTTAAAATGACCTTTTTAGCAGTGGAATAAAATCATTGAAATCTTCAAAAATTTGTCGCAGTCTATATTAAATGTAATTTACTCTGCAAACCAAGGAAAAGCACGATCGGTCGGTGCAGAAGTAATTTGAGTGAGCACACAAAACACCAGGCAGCAGGCAGACGGTTTGGTATGGTTTGCAGCGCGGAGAGAGAGCGAGCGAGCGAGGTTAGGCAACCGGGCGCATTTGTGTGCGGCTGCTGCATAAGCCAAGGGTGGCATAGGCGTGGTTTGCGTGTGGGCCGTCTCTGGCCGCCTGCGTTCTGGCAGGGGAAGTGGAAGGCCTGGCCGTCGCGGTTCCTCTGGTTGCTAGCCATCTCTCCTGTTAGTCGCGGTTCCACTTGTGCGGTGAGTCGGTGAGTGTGCGTATGTGTGCATCGAGCCTGCCAGCCAGCCAGCGTCCTCAAAAGCCGAACCTGCGAGTGTACCTGATTTCCACCTTCTCTGCAACCTGTGCCAGTAGTGATATAACTTGACGACGAGTTTAATTAGCAAAGAACTACTTTGACAGGGGAGCTTCAACCCACGGACTTTCTCAAAAATTCAGGTATGTATGTTGAGGCATTGAGGCAATAGTGAAAATATTATCTTATCACGGCGAATTTATTTCCTAAACCTGCGGGACGGACATTTTTTAAATCCTTGAAATTCTCTCTTATGAAAAAACAGCAAAGAATTTGCTACGAAGTTCTATAAACATAAGTAGTGTATTAAAATCCGAGCATATTTTTGCAATACCATCAAAACGTTTTTGGTTATACATTGTAACTTAAAGCATACTAAAAAGTCAAGGGATGCAATTAAAAACCAATTCTTCATTTGGATTTAAGGCTCGCATGAGGGTAGTAATTATATTTTTTTCGAAAGAAATTTAATCAAATTCGTTATCAGCCCATTGCAATGGCATTAGCTGTGAGGGCGACTGTTGACGGTTTGCGGGGAGGCGCGCTCATGGTTTTATTAAGTCTGGTTTTGTGTGCGATTGCAGGCAGAAGGTGACCGAGGCGGCCACACGGCCAGCATGTGGGGACCACGCCCATGTGACCCGGCGGCTGCGGCCGCACTTGCGGGAATGTTACCCTTTGAGACGACCATCGGCCTCTACGAACAGCCGAAACCGCGCTTCATGTTTAAAATGCCGCGTGTTGTGCCAGACCAAAAGTCCAAATTCGATTCAGATGAACTCTTCAGAAGACTCAGCAGAGAGAGCGAGGTTAGTAACTTTTTTGACTTTCTTGTCATAATAATTGTAACTTTGACAGTGTTTGTTAATTAAAAATATTTTTTGATAACATTGTTTGAGCTATGGAACAGATTTTCTCGAATAGCTGCACTTTAAATTATTACTTATAAAGGATCATTTCTGCGTGTTATTGTTGGGAGAAAATATCAAGTTTCGGGTTTCGGGTGGCACTATTCGCGTCTAAATTTAGGTGCGAAAAGGAGCTAGAGGACACAGCAACACACCCTAAATTAGGTGCGGATAGGGGCTAGAGTGTTCTATGATTCTATTCACTCCAAATTTAGGTGCAAATGTGTATAGATGTAGCTAATTTTTTTGTTTTGTAGACACATATATACATTGTACGCTTTATTCTCTGTTAAAAGCTACTCTATATGCGAGAAAGAAAGCTCAATTTAAGTGCAAAAAATGTAACTCAAATTGAAATCAGATATGGATTCATGAAAGAAATAGAATTTTTGTTCTGGAAGCATTGGACATTTCACCATGCTGCAGCACGTGTCTGTTTTTGCCTGATTATATTATTTTCCTAAAAAAAATGTGAATCAAATAGTTCTCTGCAAAGCAGGTCGACAGAATCCTTGCTATGTGACCTTTCAACTGGTGCAAATTTAACCGGTATATTTTTCAAGGAAATGACGTTTACGCTTCAACTTCCTTTAATGTTTTTCATTTCACTCTTGTTGTTTTGTTTTACAATCTCTTTCCTCTTTGCCTGTCATTGGTAACAAAGATCTTAAATAGTTTTTGTGTGTCTGCTTGGAGGATACATCCGGGCTAGATTAATTAATTAGAGGAGGAAACTTCTGTGCTTTCCGACAGACGTCTAAGAAATGAGAGATGCGTCATGCAGCGCGAGTGATTCGCTACGAACTCCAATCTGGATACAAAAACCCTGACTGATTACATTTATTTTATTATTTCAACTAATTATATAAACATCTATTTCGTTCAAATTTGAAAGCCCACACAAATAAATTTCTTTGCAGACTACATTTTATAGCGCAGTAAAAATGGAACAACCTTGCAATGTTTCACAAAATTTTGTATTGTACGGCTCTCAATATTAGAAAATTTGAGGACCATAATTTACAAAAAGCATTTAAAATTACTATGTTATTTGGTTTGATTTAAAAAAATCAATCGAATATAAAATCCTGTTCTTTAACAACTGTTATTTAATGTTGATTGCTTCCATTCGGTTGTTGAAGGTTCGCTACACAGGATTCAGAGATCGACCCTTGGAGGAACGCCAAGTGAGGTTTCAAAATGGCTGCCGGGAGGGACACACGGAAATTGTAAGTACGCCGAGGGTGTTTGTGCTGTGCAATGCCGAGGGGGTGTATCGTGATGCTGCTGCTGCTCGCACAGCAGAGAGGATCCCTGGGGCGATATTTAGTAGCTTTAGGGTAAAAAGCGCATGAGCATGAAAGAGCTCATCGATTTTTGACTCCTGAGACCCTCACTGCAACGGATGTGGATGTTCTCTCGGAATTTGCCGCACTCATTCTGCGAGCAAAATTCCATATCCTTCAAAATTGCCCGATTCCTAATTTAAAATAAAAAATCCACAGCCATAGTAATATAATAAAATTACTTCTTGTTGTTAGTGGGAATTTTACAAAACTTGAGGAGTTTAAGGACCCCTAAATTATTTGACAATTTGTTTTGAAAACAAGGGCATAAAAAATGAAAATGAAACGAGCTGTTGAAATATAAAATGCAACTATACATGTTCACAATATTACTATACGGTGTGTTATTGTTGTTTTTGCAGGCATTTGTGGCCACTGGCACAAACCTCCAACTTGTTTTCAACCCAGTCATTAATGGCTATGCAGTGCCCGACCTTGGCAGAGAGTGCGACTTCGACAAGGAAATTGGCAAGGTAATGCAATTGCAATTTTCTACCATTTCTTAGACAAGGCAATAAATAGATCTTGCACTCACGGATGTATCTCAAGTAGAGTTAAAAGTTTTTACTTATTGTTCGTCGCGCTCGTAAATGGGCGCCTTTTTAAACAACCAGCATGATATAGTTTGGAGCCATAAATAAATTACCCGGCGATAAAATCAGATTCATCAGACAACATTAAACGACTGCAGTGCAGCTTAAAAATCTATTTCACACTGCGCTGATAAGATCTTGCGTTGTAATTGAGCGTTTCGTTTCCAGCTGTTGCTTTGTACTGATCTCACGTTGGGGGTGCTATAAAATTGTTCAGAAAGATCTCCACGCTGAGATTGATTCACGAACTGAATATCATAGGCATTTCAGCTCGGAATTTTTAAGCTCAACACTTCGCAATCAGATTTTATAATTTGACATCTTGAAATTCAAATCCTTTTCTTTTTGGCACGTGCCTTTGAATTGCAGAAAGTGATTCTCTCTAATGAGTAAATATATTTGCAAAACCATTCTGCGTTTTGTTTTCCCGCATTCATTCTTTTCGCGCGCACTGAGCCAATTAAGTGAGCTTTAATGATGATTGCGCACAATAGAAAACGTTCTCTTGATAAAAAAGGGAAAACACTAGAGGCGCGGAGGAGATGCGAACCGAGGAGGGTCGCACGTGCAATTCGATTATTATTTTTATTATTGTCACGAGGAGAGTTCTCGTCGGCATTAATCACTACGCTGTGTATATGCAAATCAAATGGTGCGTGTCTGCTTCATAGATATATGCCTAGGCACACACTCCCCGCGCGCGCGGAAAGCAAATAATAGCATGAAGAGTAGATCCAAGAGGCTCTTGAAATCGCGGCGGCAAAATATTTGACAAACCCCTATCGTGCTGAGCAATTCCTCCCCCGCGCCTCTTTTTCCTGAATAATAGAGAGTTTTCTTTATGACTGGGGCGCAATTGTTCGCGTTGTTGTTTGTCCTTTTACATTCCTTTAAGGGATGTATAGAGCTTTAAGAAAAAGCACCCTGGAGTCAACTAAAGAGGCACATATGGCAACAAAAACGTTGTCAAAAAATATTTATTGGTTTTTATACCTTACCAGTGTCCACGTAGAGCTAATGAGAACACAATTCCGCATTGAGCCGCATGGCTTGAAACCAGAAAAGTTTTTGACGACCATAATTGAAAAAAAATCTCTGATTCGTTAGAAATGTACAAGCGGGTTAAACAAACATTTACGCGTCGTGTGGTGAATCCTGAACATAACATTTTATGCCTCAGGGCTAATCGTATGGCCGGTGACATAATTATATGAATTACAGCAGTGGTAATTTGAGTATAGGTGATTAACGGGTGTAATGTTGTGCCAGAGTAAAGAAGAGAAAAGGTGCGTGCAATTTCATTCATTCAATTCACCCCATATATGCGAATGAAAAATACATATTTCGGCATCACGTTTACATCCGTTTCGGATTAAAGGAGCATTGAAGCCTATTGTTGGCGATCAAAGAACGAGGCGGGCCAAAATATTGTGGCTCAATAGAATTATTTTATTTTGCCAACAACGAACTCTGAGTTGCACGCAGCTTGAAGGTCCAAATTAAACCATAGTAGCCGACGATCCTTTATTGGACTATTATTTGAACAGAATAATTTAATTTGCTGGTCCGCAACCTGGGTGGGTTTGTTCTTGACGTGCGGGAGAAGCTCTCAATATCACACTTGATTACATGTGTTCCCGTTGCCCGGCTCCTCGCATCAGATATGTCTGTCAATTGGGCACGTGCTGCCGTGAAAATTCGCGTTTTACGCAGCACACACAAGGCAGATGAAAAGAGGCCGGCCGACCGGCCTTTTCATATGAAAAATTGATGACCACCTGGATCAAGAGCCTTTTCGGCCTCCTGTCACAGCCAATCGAGCTGAGGGGCCAATCAGTCGTGAAATATGGATGCATTTATTGGCTCCAAAGGCGATCTGGTCAGTTCTCAGGCAGATGTTACACGTGGGCTCGGAATTATTAAATTCCACTGAGCGGATCATGGTGCTGTTGAATGAGAAATTACATAAAATACGGATTAAAGTGAGCTCTGGTCTGATCCTTATGTTTCTTTGGGTCTTTTTAGTATATTATCTATATTTTTACGGCGCCGAAGTTATAAATTTCTTCATCAACAGCAAGAAAAACTCAAAGCCACTATGTATTATTAGTCAAAAGCCGAGGATGCTGCCCTTTATACAGTTTTTATAATGCAGTCGATGATAGGAGTATTTTATCAATTTGGAATTCCTGTCGAAAGCAGGCGTGACACAAAAGAGCCGCCGCCGTTCCCAATGGATCTGGACCGACTCAGCACTTTTTTCTATAAACTGAGCTGCATTTCCGCGCGCCGAGCCAAACAAGGTGAAAATATTTACGGAAAATAAAGCTGGATGAAACGTGAATGTTCAAGTGCCTGTGTCATGCTCTCGCGGGCATTGTGTACTAAAGTTGGACGGAATAAAAGGTCCAGTGAAGCGAGCCCTCTTAAATGCGCTCCCCGTCGTCCGCCGCTGCTCCTTCTCTGCCCGAGCTCTGACAAGCAAATCTCGCGGCTAACAGATTACAAGTTTTAATATTTTATTGCTTGCACATACACACTTAAAATATAAGTTAAGCCATTTTGTGTTCATTTCGCTCATGTTTTTGTTTGTTTTACATGAAAGTCGATTTATTTTGCATCTTTTTTACTGTTAATAATTAAGTATTGATTTTTTGTACAAAAGCTTCATTCATTAAATAACTCTCTAAATTGATCTAAAATGAAAGTTGTTTGCAGTTGGCAAAAATAAGAGGTCCGTGTTTGATTTACATATCCAGTTGCCTTTTGATAAATAATTTAGCGAATTCCAGCAGCCACTCCAAAAGCGTGCTCCTTTCATCATCTAAATAAAAGCATGCCTCTCGCAAACGATCCGAATTCCGCAGATTGACTCACTCACTGGCATGCATATAGTGCGGAGGCGGAGATGAAATAATTCGAGTGCAAGACGGCGTGGCTAATCGAGAGAGGCGATTCGTGCTTCTCATATAACACACACACGTATATTACAAATTAAAAAGCCCGGCGTGCCGTCGTGATTAATGCTTCCGCACAAATTAATTTGGAGAAAGAGTTAGCAGCACAACAACATGGGAAACGTGCAGTTTGAATAATGATGCGCCTTTTTTAATAATCGCTTTTTTAAGCAGAACATCATAAGAGAGAGAGAGAGGGAGGGAGAAGGGAGAGAGCTGGGATATAAAGTTGAAAAAAGGGAGCAACATCTGCTAACTACGTACGCGAGGGCACTGCTGCTAAAAGGCACTATATCAAAACTGCCGACGACGAGTGAAAAAAGCTGCTGACCGACCCTCCCATTGAAAAATTCGAACGGCAACACATATACACACAGAGAAGGGCAAGGGATCAGTGTTAATTACACGCTGATACAGCAGTGTTCTGTGACCCCTCTCTAGCGAAATATTGTATTTTGTGTCAACACCCAAGCGACCAGTTTTTCCTTCATTAATATTACCGTTAAATTTGTTAATTGCTGTTGTCGCCTCGTGTGTTTAATTTGAGAACAAAGAGACAAGGTGAAAAAGTAGTGTGTGCACAAGGTGATTAACGTTGAAAAATCACCCAGGCCATGTCAGACTTTTGTGGACTTGCATCGGGGTGAATTTAAATAAGTTGGACAGAAATAAAAGACTCATTTGCATATTATAGGGCTTGATGCTGTACAATTAATTTTAAGTCGAATTCATTGGTATGAAGAAAAGGAGATATTTTTTATAGTGTTGGACATGGAAAATGTATTTTACTATACTATACATGAAGTTGGGGAACGGAGAGAAAATCCCTTTTATCCTGCTTGTGTCATAGGACATTTTTTAGCCATAATGGACACACAAATATTTCTTTGCAACGCCTTCAACTGTGACAGGGTATTTGGTAGAGTTAAATTGTAAAAAACTAAACAATAAATAACATTTTGAAATATCTGGAATGACTAAGTATCACTTGTAAGAGTTTTAACATGTAAGAAACTAAATAGAAGACTATACAGTATTTCCACATTTGTATAGCAGTCAGACCATCCAAAAAGTTATGGCATAGTTCTTTGCAACGCACACTCATCTCACAATCAGGTGCTCGCGGAAACCCTGATTTCATGAATGGGTTTCCCCTCAGGAAAAAGCACCAAACTCGCGGCACTTCATGGCACGCACATACGCACACACGGCAAAGGAGCAAAATCTTCAAGCTTTAATTCTATATATGTGAGTCTGTGTCAAAAGTCGGCAGATAAGCGTGTGTTTGTAGGGTCTCTAGAAACGATTATGACTCATTTTAGAGCAGCGCGGCATCAACCTATAAAGGCTTCCACTTCCAAGAAGCGTTGTGTTTTTTTCCTGTCCGAGAGCGAGGAAGATGATATCCCCCGCCGCCGTTTTTCTCTTCCCACATTGTCGGTCTTTTTTAATCGCAGCGGAAAAGGCAGAAAAGGAAATCGAAATCACTAGAGAAAAATTGATACCAGGAGATTATTTGTTCGCTTCGAGGCGGGCGATGTATACGAGTAGTGGTTTTTACTGCTGTTGCCGCCAATTTACGAACCATCAATACAACCAATTTGGAAGGAGATTCAACAACGAACCTGTAGGCGAAATAATATAAGGCTCAAGTATTTTACAGCAGCATAATAAGAATTTTGTTTCACGCATAGCTCTTTGATTTGTTAAGCTGTGATTTTTTTAGTTTCATAGCTCTTAAGAAATAAGCAAGTTAATATTGATTTTCCATAAACTAAAGTTCATTTTTCCTTTCCAACAATGAAGATTTTTTTTAGAAAGTTAACTTATTCGGCTATTATACATATTATGTAGCAAGATAGATTTCTCAAGAAAGGAAAAGTAGTGTTTTTTATATATTTTTCATATTTTTATTGAGACTTTGGTACAACGAGACAAAAGATTTCATAACGTTTCAAAAACGTGATTGTAATGCATTGCAAGTTCAGGATCCGTGACCCTGCCAGTCGATTTTGAAATTATATGGTATCCCTGTATCGTGTGTCATTTAGCTTGGTCGGCAGCGATTTGTGCTGTGCTGCTGCCTCCACTTTTCAGGCAGCAGATGCGCAGCAATTAGGCTAAAAGTAGCAGCCGCAGCGACCGGCCGTCCTGGGGGGACGTGTGGGCCCCCTGAGCCGTTTGTCGGGGTCACGACTCGCCCTAGGGCAAGCACGCGCGGCTTCTCCGAAAAGGCAGCTCGTCTCAATTGTTATGGAGTCACCGTTCAAGCAAAACACAGTTTTCTTTCTTTCCTCTGATATGAGCAACGAGAAGGCATATCGCGTTTCTCTGAAGAGGAAGTACGCTATAAAAACACAAGAAAAAGCAGGCGGCGCGAGAGGGGGATTTTCCTCCGCGCGTATTTCAGCAGTAACGCTCAATTAGCCAGTAATTAATGTTTCGACACTCAGAGCGATTTTCCTCTTGGAACACTCAGATTTCTCATGCAGCTTGTGCGTGAGTAAATATATCTGGGCATATACAAAATGAAAAAACGTATATAATAACAAATATTTTAAGCTAACTTTTTATGGACTGTTTGAAATATTTTACGATATGATGCAAGTGCAATAATACATCGTTTGTTTTATTCTGAAAACTAATTAATATTAAAATTTAAACTTCAAATTCCTCTCGGGTTAACTTTGTAGCATCTAATAAAATATTTATTCTGATCTCTCAAAATATGAAGAGAAAATTGCTCAAAAATAAATCACACTGAGACTGAAGATATTTAAAAAGAAATAGAAAACTACACATGTTTTTCAGACTAGGACGTTCGACTCAAAAAAACTTCATTTTGAAGATTTAAACGTTATACCCTTTTGCTATAGAAAATGTTGTGCTATTCCTACTGCATCTTAGATTTAAAACACGGTTAACGACGAAGCATAACCATAAATATCGCTAGCCATAAAGGCAAACATCTCGAACAAAACACTGAATATTCACGCGATTTAGACGAACAACAGCGATCCGTCATAACTGGAAACGTCATATTTCGCTGCTACCAAGCACAAAAAGCTGCCAAGCACTCACGTTTTTCTTTTTCACTCATATTCACTCACCCTCGGCGCGCTTGTAAACAAACAATTACGCGCCCTTCGGCGGCACAGCATCCCGCTGCAGCAGTCGTCGACGTCTGTTAGCATCACAGCGAACGAAAAGTCAGTCGCGAGATTATAATAGGCGCGCGGAAAAACGACCGAAAAATCACCCGCGGCGTGCATTTGTTGTTCGCGCGCGACAACGCGTGATGGCAACTTTGCTCTCGGTGCGCTACATGACGCACTTTTCATTTATTATCGCGCGCGTCTACAGGGAGGTCTTTTTTGCCGACGGACGTGCGCGGCCAAAGGGGTTAAGCTTTGCTTGGTTCCTTTGAACCGTGTGCAGCCGCTTTAATTGGTAATAGCCGGCTCCACGACAGGGGGTTATTTCGGATCGGACGAACGCCTTTTGCTAATTCGATTTTTTCTACCTCGCAGCTCTCGATTCAATTAAATCGCTGGCCCCGCGCTTTCACCCCTTTTGCCTCCGATTTTGAATGTGCTGGAGCGGAAGTAACTGAATTTATTTGGGGAAAACCGTGAAGGAAAGTTTTTTTGTAGTGATTTTTTGCTCCTCGTCTCTATAATTTTTACCAGGCGTGACGTTTGAAGGATTCCGTTCAGTGAGAAAACCATTCCAATTTTGGAGAAAGCTTTTACCATTCCTGGTGTGCTAACTAGGTCTAAGTGTGGTTAACGGCTGGCTGTCAATATGGGTAAAAAATGCTGCGATATGGTGTGTCTGATTTAAAGAATAAAAATACACACAATTTTGTTTTTCAATGTTAAAGTTTCATTTTTGAGAAACCCCAGGTCTGTGCCATGTCATTAGGTGTAGCCGTGAGTGGCCTTTTTCTGAAAAAAGCAATTTGATTTTATTTCATGTAACCTCTCCTCCAGTAGTTTACAAAGGAGCTTTGAAATGCTTGTTGTGTTTATGAAAGACTTGCTTTTTCTGTACACATTCCTTTTTCTTTACAACCACCATGGTTGAGATTTTACCAAGCAAAAGAGAAACCTTGCAAGGACGCGTCGCTTTTCAAACGAGTTATTTCTCCTGAAGTGTCAGTTAGAGGAAAACAGCCAAAATTTATGACTTCAATGTTACCAAATGCACTTTGAGCAATAACATTTTTTACACAATCTACACCTCCTCTCTGCTCTAGCCCCGGGCAGACGGGCAGCGCACACAAGTTTTGCTGCGAGCGTAAATGTAAAAAAGCTCGCAACTCACTCCGCTGAGCTAGCCAATTAAGCTGTTGATTTTTCAATAAAGATAGAGACTCGCGACTTTGATGTTTTAGTTTAACGTTGTTCCTCCGTTCCGACGAGATTTTATTATCTGTTTATTTGTTTTGAGAGCTGGCAGCATCGCTCAGAAACGAGAGTACACAGCCGGCCCTCGTAAAATTAGGCGTCAAATTGCGCCTGCTGCGTGTGTGTTACTGCTTCAAATAAATTCTGCCCGATAAATTATAAATAAATCTGAGGTGGCACGTTTAGAAAACACTCGCTTCCTTTCCAAAACTATCTCTACTCACAATAATCCATTTTGACTCTATTTCCGTTTTGAAGATTCAATCTTAGGAAAACGTACCAAGCACATTTGATTTCTCTGCTATTAAAAACTCAATTTTATTATCTTCATTGTATATGATGTCAGCGAATGATTCGGGAATGACTCAAATCATGCTTATCGCGCTAATAATAATATTTTATTTTAGGTGGTGATGTGTTTAGCTATTAAAGATATTCATATCGTGACAGCACCGATACATAACGCAGTTAAAAGGCGTTTTAATAGATGCCAGGACCTCATTATTCAAACGTTTAATTAATTAGAAGCAGAGACCCCAGGGAGAGGAATAAAAAAGCAGAGACGTTCACTCTCCGATGATAATTTCGACTCGAGACAAATCGCAGGCGTGAATATGATGAATATTCGGATGATGCCGCCGTGGCTTTTTCTCAGAGCACAACGCGGCGGCGTCGGCTTTTTATCCGCTCTAACAAAAGTTTCCAGCTGTGGTACAAATGAGACAATAATCTGTACACACAACTCACACTTTATATAATGCGATATGCACCTCGGCATCACAATCAAGCTGCGGAGAGCAAAAAATCGGATTCGGGAGAAACGTGTCCAGCTCTTTTCCCGCATGCCAAGCAAAAAAATATTGCTCCGACGCGACTCGCTTTTCTCAGACAATCTGGAGTGAATAACAAAGAGACCGAAATCTAATAATATGCATCTTGACTCTGCGGGTTGCGGAGAAAATAGCTGCTTGCTTGAAATAATGTGCTAAGACCGAATTAAGCTGTGCAACAAACCCTTATATTTACATCCATCCAGAATTAATTTTTAGAAAAAAAACAACATACCTGTTGTGTGGATTATTTTCTTAATAAAAAAATCGATTCCAGTATAATTCCTACCTCCGTGATTGCTGCAAAGACGCACATAAAAAGTTTGCAATATCAATGCACTGTCAAGAGGGAACGAATCCACGCTATTACTTAAATGTGTGCCATTATGCCAGCGAACATAATTTCCTTTCTTTTTTTTACTCGATTCCACAAAAAAGGAAAGCGAGACGTATAAAATAATGCGATTGCGATGAAGGCAGCTGAAAGGCAGGCAATATGTAGTGTGATATATAAAAGGGTAAATCGTGATTTCTGCGGAACTACGCTCTGGGGAGCGGCCAGATGGGCCGCAAGCGTACTAAAACTGTTCATCCACGCTCAAATTGCATGAGCATATTTTTCGCAGAGCAAATTATTGTATCAAATTTACTCTATTTACCGTATTTGTGCTTACTCTTTATTTGGTGTTGTAGTCAAATGGCAATGATCCTTTTCTTCGGTATGTCAAAATTGAGATCATTGTGAAGATGCGATCAAACCTTTTCCGTGAAAGAATAATTCGAATAATTCAATTTGACCTTCCTCATTTTTACACTTACGTTTTTAGCGGTGCTGTAAAAACGTTTAGCATTAAACTGCTTGTAGTGCAGCACAAATTGAGCAACCTTAATATATTTATGCAGTCGTAAAATCCAAAGAGTTATTACGAATGTACACGCCTCGTTTTACGACCAACAGACGGATGATTCACCTTTTACTTCCGTGGAAATGCGTGCAAAAAGTCGGAGTGGAACCAAATCGCTGAATGTCTCAATTTAATCGCGTGCGCTTTCTCACGCCTTTTTTCTACACAAATCGAAAAAAATGTGTGACTTCATTCGCTGAGCAAATATCAACCCCTAAAAACTCACCCCCTCCAAAGCATGACTTCGTTTACGTACCCGTCATCGGGATGGCGAAAAAAACAAAGCAGCAGAGCAAGAAACAAACAAGATCTGTTTCAAAAAGATCATTTGCATAATGTGAAAGGCCTGCAGACAAAATTACACGCATGCTTCTTTTTTCACAAGAGAGACCGAGGACGTGTGCAACTGACTTTTTTGCTATTATTCATAGCACACTGACGGTAGCTGCAACGTGACTTGGCAGATCATTAATTAATTACTTTAAGGGAAGGCAGTTGCTGATATTTTGAACCGTAAATATTATTCCTTCTTTATAACTGACTTTGCCGATCGAGTGGAATTTGAGGAATTATATTGGCGATTGTGTGGGTTGAATCGTGCGTGATTTGTGCCTCTTTCCCTCCGCTCACAACACGAAAATAAAATATGTGCGTGTGTACAGCAAGAAATGCACCTGAATGAAAATGTCACCACTCAAAGAGGGAGGCAAAAGTCACGCCAACGATCAAGCCGTTTTATTATCAAGAAGCGGAAAACGTTCTTTTCACCCTCAGCGTGCTCATTGAAATTATGACGTGTGTATCATTTCAAGAGCATCTGTACGTTGAAATCTGGCCAGGGGCATCGGACTTGTTGTCAAAAGATGCGTCAGGAATTCATTGGACAATAGTAGTTTTGTGTATTGTGTGTTTACCAACAATATGCGATCCCCGACTGGCTGACCCTCATTTATCATATGACATTCAATTGGCTATATATCACTTTTTACCTTTTCAATCCATGGTCCAAGTTTTTTTACAATATATGTTGTATTTTGTTTCATTTTTTGTACAGCGTGCGTGAGAAATGAATTTTCACAGGGCATTCTATAAAAAAGCCTGAATCTTTTATTCATACAGTTGGGAAATAAATATTATTATTATATTAAATTTGTTTATTTTCATCTAATTGGAAGTTGATATACATAATATAAATTCATAGATCAGGTTATCAGAAGCCAAAAATCAATAAAACAGACTGTAGTCGTCGCGATGCGCCCGTTCAAAATTTTAACTTAACACAACTTCAGATGATCACAAAAAGTTAAAAATTCACTCCACAATTGTTGCTTCAGAAGCGCGGGAAACTGCGCGGCAGTGCAGTCTTTGAGCACAGCGGCAAGTCGTTCCAGGATATTACGACCCTGAAAGAAATATGCCGAAAACGCTCCGGGTATATTGAACCGTGAAATTTCCAATTAAAAAAAGGGACACAATTTTTTCCCAACTGTTACACTGCAAATCAGGGGTTAGAAAATGTCACTGCGCTGCAGTGAGAAAATGTCAACCCACCGCATGTCACTGCTGCGCGGTGCGAAAAACTCACCTTTGACATCCCCAGGTATAGTGACATACGGCGGGGTGAGATTTTCTCACTACAGCGCAGTGACATTTTCTCACCCCTGACTTGCAGTGTATATATGCAAGGGAAGTGCAGTGACCTCTGCAGCTTTTTATTCTTCGACTTCGAAAACCTGCGTTGTTGGGAAACATCACTTTTGTTTGCTGGGACTATGCTTTCGCCACAATCCCATTGCATACACCTTTTTTTAACGTTCAATTTTTTAACTGCAAGTGAAAAAACTTTTGAAATAATTGTTGTTGGCCAACAAATTGCTCCAACAACTTTCCTTTTGATGTTGCGTCTAACTAAGTGCAATGCTCCATTGTAATATGTTTCATTTTACTTTACACAGCTGTACCAAAAATATTTGTAATTCGCGGCAATTCGATTCGTTCAAATCGTACTCCCTACAAAAAGAAGTGAGAACCTAGAGTCTGATAAAACAGCAAAATTCGTTTATTCCGCTACTGTCAAAATGGAATGTGCTATATAAATTTAAGTTTTGCTGTTTTAGCAGACTGTGTTTTCGAGAAGTGATCACTTCTCATAGCTGGGAGTAAGATTTGAACTTTTAAAATTTATCAGTTTATGAACTTTGAAAACAGGATATTAAACAGTCAATATTCAAGTAAAAACAGAACGGTATAGAAAATAGTAGTAAATTTTTTCTGAGATAATGAAAATAAAACATAACAAGTTTTGACCAGTTTTTATAGGGAGCTATCAAAATCGTCACTTTGCTCATTTATTTTATCAAATAGCAGGAAACCCCAAGCAAGAAATCTTGCTGTACGTGTGGTTTTCCTTTTCCTTTCAAAAAAGTTAATTAGCGTTTTCCTTGTCGCAGCAGCTGATAAAAATATTTATATAGCTGCGAGCATTTGTCCCAATCCGAGAGCAGCAATATTGTTTTCATTGTTGTAATATAATGATCTGCAAAATCGATCAAGTTGGTGACGGAGGCTGTTTCGCTTTGCGCAGGTTCACCTGAGAGCTCACTTCATAATGAATGGCGTCTGCGTGCGGTGGAAAGGCTGGATAGACCTTGATCGCCTCGACGGCGTTGGCTGTCTCGAGTTCGACGAGGACAAGGCCCAGGTAAGTGCAAAATTGAAACACAAACACACACGCATCCCCCAGGAATTCGATTCAAAGTGGCTTGGGACTCGGGACGCTAAAGTCGACTCGAGTTTCAGCTTCTTCCGCTCGCTATTGAGTATTGCGTCGCAGTGACGCCCTAAGCAAATGAATAGCAAGTTTTATGCATGATTCATAATTTTTGGAAAATAATGCGAACCTTAAGTGAGAGCAATTTTGATTTTTCTTTTGTCAATAAATTCTCCAAGTAGTGCTCTTAAATAAACACTATAGCTCTTTACATACTATATTTTCTACTTGTACTCAAACAAAGTTCATCAGTGATCTCTATTTGCATCACTCTTTGATAACAGAAAAATGAGCAACCGCACTTCTGAAACACTAACTTGAATTGTTTTTAAATTGAAAAATGGAACATACTTTTTTGTTGATATTAAATATTTCGCGGATTTGTTTTCATTTTTTATATTCGCATATTATTTAATATTTCATGTTGTTGCTTTTTTAATTCATAGAGGCCACCAATTTAATTCATTTAAAATCATGATCTCAGTTTAAATGAAACTAAATCCGTGTTCAATCGTTTTTAAGAACGAAGACTTGATTCTGCGAGACCAAATCGAGCGGTACAACCAGAGGTTGCGGGATTTTGAAGATAAGCAACGAGTCTTCCGCTCACACCCGCAGCTGGACCGACCAGAAAATGATATCGAGGCTTTGGTAAGTGATTTCATCAATACAAAAATTTAACCTAGCTCGATACATTCTTACTCGCATTCAAATTTTAATTACCATATTATGCAGTATAGATGCTGAGCATTAGTGATTTCATGCAACGACAAAGCGCATGAAAAGGTGAATTACTTGAGTAGATGGTTCCACAATATATAACAATACCCAAAGTTAGCTTTTTCGAGAGGATTTGTGCTCTCTGAGACGAGAGATAGCGGCATTGCTTATTATTAACAACGGATTTTGAAATCTCGTGCCAAAGGGGACATTTTTAAAAGGGCACCAAATCCGATTATAGCATCAGCGTACACATACACACACACACACACCCTCTCACTCTCAGCGGGGTGGGGGAGGATCAGCGCGCACACTGCCGCGGGCGGACCTATACATATTTCAAAGGACATGAATGCGCATTACGAAAGGGTTGTATAGTCAAATGTGCATGGGAAAGTGCTGCGAAACAAAACCCTTTCGCAAACAAACAGAGAGCAGCAGAAATATTATGGGAAAAAACGAGAGAAAGGGATGCAGAAGAATGAAGTTTTTGTATTGATAAAGGCTTTGAAAGGTATAAAAATTCTTCTTTATATTGAGTTGTTTGAGTTAACGCCAATTGATTCCAATTATTTTCAGAATTATTTATATGTGAGCAAGCTGAGCTCAAGATTGGTATTCACTCTTAATTAAATGGTTTGTGTCAATATTGGCCTATATGGAAACGAATCTCTTTCTTCATTTTTAACGTCAGCACAGCTTAACTTTTGGGCGTACAATATTTTCTTTGCATTTAAAATCAAATACTTCTTGAAGTTAAATAGTATTTTTTTTTAAATTATCAATTGCAGCTAAACTCGATAGTAAGAGAACTATGCAGTAATGTTTAACGTTTTAAATGACAAATTAAGACTATAACACAACAAAAAAGGCTAAATTAAACATTATTATCTTAATTGGTTGGCACTGACTATAGGTTTACTATCTTGCTGTTTAGTAATTTATCACCAAAACGTGCAATCCTATAGCGCTGGTTTAATCACTGCCCTAACAAATTGAATCGGGGAAGGCATAATTTTAATTACCATCGCCAAAAAAGTTCTGTGGGCTATTTTGTTTTTAAATTATCCTTACGAAGCTTTGAATTGAGCAAATAACTACATGCGTATTTCTTCTGTAATCGCAGCAAATATAATTAAACTCAATTGTGGATTGATCACAACATACACGCCTCATTTAAAGGTCACCAAAATAACTTCACAAATACAAACAATATTACCAGCAGAAAAATCTTCCAATCACCAGTACCAATGCGTTGTTTAAAATAAATGAATAATACGCTTTGAGTAATAGACGCACTAGAGTTCAACAATTAGAATAAAATTAGTTGACTCAAAATATACATTAGACTAACAGACCTCAAAAAGCAAAAAAATATCTCAATTAAATATAAATTGAACAGCAAGAGTTTGCACTGAAATCAAAGATGGTTGCCAGCGGAAATTGCGTGCAGGACGTGAGTGCTGCTGTGTCAGCTTTATTTTGAGCGTCGCACACACATTCAATATAGTGTCTTGCCGGCTCACTCGCTCGTCAGAGTAATAATTCAGTAGCGAACAAAGAGGACACACAACAACATTTGATATACGAGAGGGGTGCGGGAACTGGTTGCCCCCTTTTCCTTTTCGCAGGGGTTGCTTTTCGGCCAATAAGGGCTGCAACTTTGAAGAGGGGACACGCCCTTTTTATTAGTTACCATCGCACTGCTACTGATGCTGCCGGGCGCACTCGTCCCTTTTCAACAGGGCATTGTGCGTAATTTCAGCGTAATAATACAGCAAATGTCTAAAGCGAGAGAGGAACAGTAATGGCCTCTGCTATGCTGGCCAGTCAAAAAGAGTCTTTTGATTAACGGTTTCACTTTTTGCTCTTCAATGGAGGCAGACGGATTCAGAATGGAATATAATGTATGAAATCAATTGTATTTTATTATTTTCTCAAACTCTAACTTACCTCTTCTTTTTCTATGAGACGAAGGTTTAAAAATTTTATAACTTGTTAATAGAAAATCATCAATTTTTTTGTCCAATATGCTCCTCACAGATTTATATATTTCAATTGTACGTTTAAAATAGCTAATTCCTTCTCTGATCGCAGCTTTTCAGCAGTTTGTTTTACAAATCTAAATTTTGATTGATCTCATCCGTATTTCACGAATTTCTCCTATTCAATAGCATTTTTCCGTCACTGGATTTCTCGTTTCCACCAGACTGATTGGCAGGTTGAACAAAGAGATATGTCAATGAAAAAGTGCGCGCGTGCTCTTCGACAGGCGGCGTCTCGCTGTTGCGAGAAAGAAAGAAATAAATAGAATTCGAAAAAATTAATCAAAATTCCCTAAGCTCAGGCCGACAATACCTATACGCACAAAGCCTTTCTTCTCGCGGTGGGTTCTACGACCACCAGCTGCAGCAAATTCAGAAATTCCTTGAGCAAATATCCTAAAAATGTCTACGCACAAAGGAGGGAAAGCCAAATTTAAACCCGCGCAACTTAACAAGACAATTGGACTTTATTAATTTACTCTAAACAGTACACAAGAAAGAATACAACGCGGATCACTAGAATTCCGTTTCCGACGCCTCCGAACTGATATCACTCGCTCCCTTCTGGACCATAAACCCTACGTCGCTCCGCCACTGCCGAAACTGGCAGAAATTAGCAGCAGCCTGACCGCTCACTCGCCGACATCTGAAATTGATTCCTAAGTGGCGGCCCACAACTTACTGCCCAAAACTACCTTAAAGTCCACGGCACGGCCCTGCGACGGAAGTCCTCGGCGTTGCCCACGAGCCCTCCAAAAGTGATCTCCTACCTTGTCTAATTACGCTGTCCGACTTCGGCCTGCCCACACAAACACAAAATCAGTTACAGGAATTTACTTGGCTCCAGAGATCTTACTCGTTTAACTCGTGGACTTCGCTTCTCCTCGTTCCGTCCTTGTTCGGGTTTTTATACGGTCCTTTCTCCTCCTGCGTCTAGCTCCTCCTCGTTCTCCACGTTAACCCCTTCCTGTGCCTGTCGTCTTTTGAGAGGGTAGCTTTACTCCCCTAAGAAAGAAGAAGGTTATCCCCTTAGCACCCTCATCCCCACTTCCTTAAAGCGCCCCTGCCCTTGCATCACACCATAATCCTCCCCCAAGGGCAGGGCGCACATCTCATCTAGACTGGCATCCTTGGTGGTAGTCGATCCTGATTAGCTTATGGTGCCAGTTAAATTTGGGGTGGGCCCTTCACTTGACTTTAATAGAGTGCTGGGTTGCTTCTTTCCTACAAACATATTGTCTCAATGATTATTTTATCTGTCATTTAGAAATTTATCACAAAGCGTCTCAGTACATGTATGGTCAATTAAGTTTTTCCCGGCGACATATAGAAATTTAAACAACTTTAGAAATCAGGAAACTTCCATGTCTCGACGATCGACATATTTTTTTTTACTCCTGCCTGCCTTCATGACAAGTCTTCGTCACACACAATTTGAATTAGATTAAGATGTTTAAGTTCGGAAAGATTTCTTCCTGGTCGGCTATCGTAGTTACGAACAACAACAAGATATCAATGCGGCTACAATAATTATTATTTTATGAGCCTGAACCAACCTTACCGCCGGTTATCATTATCATTCAAAACCGGTATCAGAAGAAAACAATTTTGACACCTTTGCCATAATGATAATGCTAGTTGGATGAAATGACCGGTACTTTTGCTTAGAAACCGGTATATCAAGACTCATGCGATTGCACTAACCACAGTAATCACCGTGCCTCCTTCTAGACTTTTAGCTGTTTTCGATTCCGCTGACTCACCAGATCTCTTCTCGAAATTAAATCCTAAACTTAACATATTAAAACACTTCACGGGGACAACCAAATGACGAATAAAATCACTTTACACAACAAATTAAAATTTTTCGCATCAATTTTCGCCTCAAAATAATAAGTAGACTCTCTTTGCTGGGTACTCTTTATCTGCAGTGGGACCATTGTGGACCACCTGCGCACTGCTCCCGTGGCTCGCTGACGTTCTTTTGATGGCGAGCATAATCCCAAAAATTCCGCAGCAAGTTGAAGGTAACTCGGCCCGTCCTTTCCAGAACAATCAACAATTTTTGCCTGAGGCTTTCTATCCATTCTGCTGGGACCTGATGCAATTTGAACGATTTAAAATTTTCCTCATATTTTGGGACCTTCAACGCCGTTCTCGAAGACTTGGCCAGCCAGACTCGAATACTTTCTGTCTCATCTACTGAGCGAATTGTTGTGGGAGGTGGCGGACCATCACTCGATTTTCCATCTTGGACTTGAATTATTGCCACTGGCTGACTTCCTGTTTGGACGAGAACCCACATTTTTGAATCAGGCGGCACTTTGTTCTCTTGAAATGACCTTTGAGGCTGAATCTGCTCCGGAAATGTCTTTTCCTCATAGGAATCGAATTTATTCAAAGCTGCGATTGTGACAAAATTTACCTCACTCCTCCCCAGGTCGTTGGCATTTTCCTGGAATGCGTCTCTCTTCGTTTGTTGATTGAGGCCAAAGGGAATTTCTCCCCATGGGAATTGAAGCACCTGTCTAGAAGAAATTAGATTCACCTGGTGCTTGATCAAAAAATCACAGCCGATTAAACCTTCAAAGGTGACTCCTGAACCCTCGACGACAACAAATGCATGACTACAACCCATTTTCCCCCAATCGACAAATAACTCAACCTGGCCAACAACCTTCATTGGCGCGCCATTCGCAGATCTGACGTCTTGTAGGAAAGGCACGATGATGGCGCGCAATTTTTTAGCTAACGCGAGCGACATCAAACTAACCATTGCACCTGAACTCACCAGAAATGGGACATCTTTCTCTACGACTCGACCAACGACAGCAAAACCCGATGTAGGTGTCACTCTGTGCACTGCGGCCTGCAAAATATCTTCTGAAATTAATTCACGACTGGTTGTTTTTTCACAAAAATTAATGTCAGCTTTATTTTTTATGACAGGGGGGAGGGAATTTGTTTTTACTCCCCCCATTTCCCGTTTTTTGCGTCGCTCTCAGGGCAGTCAAAAGGGGGATGGCCTTTGTTAAAGCATTTTGAACAAACTAGCACGGGACAGTTATTCAACGAATGACCAACTTCATAGCACAAAGGGCACGCCGTCTCACTCGCGTCTCTTCTCTCAGGTAACCGCGACTGACTTTTTAACGTCGTGGGAGGTCTAGAGGACACAGCTGAAGTTAAGTCCTCGGTTTGAACGCTCGACCTTTGCTGCCTATAATTGGGCGCCTCGAATCGAAGCGCCTGCTGCTGAGTTGGCTCGGCTGCTGCTGCCTGTACCTGCTGCTGGTTTCCCCTCCACGGCGCTCTGGGCCAACTAAAGACTGAATACGGGCCTGGAAGGGGTGGATAAGGCCCGTACTCTGGAAATCCTCCCCACGCTGCATTAGGATGAAACATGGGGGGATGATACCCTGATTGAAAATGAAGTGGGGGTTGCGGCTGCTGCACGTTATCAGCCGCATCCCTCAGCTGCGGGTTTTCATCTGCTACTACTGGCATTTTAGAATGTTGATCTGCTGGCCTTTGTTAACACCTGACACCAGAATGTTGATCTGCTACGCTGGCCTTTGTTAACACCTGACACCAGAATGTTGCGAGAAAGAAAGAAATAAATAGAATTCGAAAAAATTAATCAAAATTCCCTAAGCTCAGGCCGACAATACCTATACGCACAAAGCCTTTCTTCTCGCGGTGGGTTCTACGACCACCAGCTGCAGCAAATTCAGAAATTCCTTGAGCAAATATCCTAAAAATGTCTACGCACAAAGGAGGGAAAGCCAAATTTAAACCCGCGCAACTTAACAAGACAATTGGACTTTATTAATTTACTCTAAACAGTACACAAGAAAGAATACAACGCGGATCACTAGAATTCCGTTTCCGACGCCTCCGAACTGATATCACTCGCTCCCTTCTGGACCATAAACCCTACGTCGCTCCGCCACTGCCGAAACTGGCAGAAATTAGCAGCAGCCTGACCGCTCACTCGCCGACATCTGAAATTGATTCCTAAGTGGCGGCCCACAACTTACTGCCCAAAACTACCTTAAAGTCCACGGCACGGCCCTGCGACGGAAGTCCTCGGCGTTGCCCACGAGCCCTCCAAAAGTGATCTCCTACCTTGTCTAATTACGCTGTCCGACTTCGGCCTGCCCACACAAACACAAAATCAGTTACAGGAATTTACTTGGCTCCAGAGATCTTACTCGTTTAACTCGTGGACTTCGCTTCTCCTCGTTCCGTCCTTGTTCGGGTTTTTATACGGTCCTTTCTCCTCCTGCGTCTAGCTCCTCCTCGTTCTCCACGTTAACCCCTTCCTGTGCCTGTCGTCTTTTGAGAGGGTAGCTTTACTCCCCTAAGAAAGAAGAAGGTTATCCCCTTAGCACCCTCATCCCCACTTCCTTAAAGCGCCCCTGCCCTTGCATCACACCATCGCTCGCTCGCAGTTTTATTGATCCTCGCCCTCGATTCGCTTTTGCACCCGCACCCCTGACTCGCAATCACTTTTGCCCTTCTCGCCCCCTTAAAATCGGTATTAGAAAAGCGAGGAACGCTTTATATATCCATCCGAGTAGCGAGGGATGGCGCAATTTCGCTTCAATTCCCGTCAAATGGCATGACAAAACGTATCGCAGTCAAATCGATCAATAACACGCTAAATTTAAATCCCACTTCAATTTCATTATGCATATAAAAATTTGTATTTAGTGGTCATTGATTATTCCCACTAATATTCCGCATGGATTGATTTCGGTCCAAAAATTAGTAGCAAAGATTGAAATCTAAATAATACTTAAATTAATTCATAAAGACACAGGTCAAATGCAGTTCTGCTCAGTACCCAAGATGGTTTAATTTTTTTAACCTCAGCACTTCCCGTAGGTCATTGGCTCACTGGGACCCAATAACTCTGCCAAAGGAATAACATATAGGGCCGAGTGGCCGCGGAGGAGCTTGGGCCCAATGTGGCCTTCATATCGCCTCCCCGCACCGAGGTCTTTTATTGAAATGCCAGACATTTGTCCCTAAAGGCGCTGGAAAGGTGCGTAAACCAGCAAGTGGCGAGTCGGCGCCGGTGCGCCACCCAGCCCGTAGGGCTATTAGAGCATTTCGAGTCACTCAACTAACCATCTTTTTGCAATATCTGACATAGGGCAGCCAGTATTACATCCTCGAATTGCTCAAATATCTCCCATTGCTTTGACACTCCTGATAATGCCTTAACAATGCGAGTCAACTGGCTGGAGAGTAATTTAGTAAATTCATGTTGGTGTTTGAAGATTCTCTTCATGATTTAGAACGCCTCACTAAGGCAGTTTCTTTTTTTCTGCATTCTTCTGTGACAAAATGCATTGACCTAATAAGAACAAGAAATAACGGCCAAATGAAATAGTTTCAGCTTTGATAATTTTAAAATAAATGCGCAATTCTCAACGAATTAAAGGTTCAAGTTAAGTGGAGTTTTCTTTAATAAACATCATTTCAGCTACTGCACTTAAAACTCTCTTCGTGAATCAGTTAGCAATTTCCCTCTTTTCAAATTCCTTACCAACAACTATATCAGACTAATTCCGTCTCGGTTGTTTGGAAAAATTCCGTTCTAACATTTTTAAACAAATTGTTTTCGGACAACTTCCCTCTCGTCTCTATTATGTACACCCTTCTGCTTGTGGTTTTAAAGTTAAATCTTGGAATGAAAAGCTGATGAAAAGACAGAGATAAATTAAGTAGTTCATCTTTAAATGACATCAAACCTATTCTAAAAGTAGAATGTATTTAGGTCATTTATAGCTTTAATATGTATAATTTGTAACATCATCATATTTAATATCCTCACTGCATCCGTATTTTGATAAAAAAAAAAAAATACCTAGAACAGCGCCTCATGCATAACCTGCATATTTTCAATTAATTTTTTTAGGAAAACTAAAAGCGATTTATGTTATTATATATTGCGGATGTAATTTTGAATCGTGTATTATTTCTCTATACCTCCCAATGACCACCATTTCTCTTGCGGCCGAGAATTGATGAGATAAAAAACGATAGAATATTATAATTTCATCCGCAGCTGTAGTTTCGTCTCTCCACGTGAATAATATCACACACATGGATTATTATTTTATTTTTCCATCAGCAGCAGCAAGCTATATATGTATAAAATAACACACATATGCACAGTGCGGCGGTAAGGTAGCCTGATGATGATGTGGTTGGAAAACCGATATAAAACCACAGAAAACACTGACGTCACGTCCCGATCGGTGGTTGATTACTGAAGCGAGAGAATGATATTATATTTTCATGCACATCAACCAGCCAACCGAGCTGTTCTCTTTCTCTTTCGTGTGTTCGAGTCGGTGTTGTAAAAAATACACACACGCATCATCCGCTCTTCGCGTCTCGGTAATTAGACACCTTATTTCAAGCGGAGGAGACAGATCTGCTTGAAAAGTCACCTGTGCTGGCTGCTCGCATCTGACGCTAACTATTTATTGACTCTGATTTCTACAGGCTGCTAGATAAATTTTAGAGAAGTTTCTGACTTGTCGATTTGAATTGAATTAATCGCGATTTCTTTCCATTAATTCAAGAGAGAATTGGTCGTTTACATGAATGCTCATCATTACTTTTAACTAGTTTAAATGGAGTCCTATTGGAAGGAAAATTTGGAAATTGAATTTAACATGCAGCTTCATACAAACTATAGACTGTAGAAAAATGTGTTAAATATCCAATAAAATAAAATTGTTTGCATTTCTAAAAACGTATCAAACCCCTAATCTTTATATTAGTTAATTTCCAAAGAAAATATAGGATTATTTTATATGCTACTCCCTGAATTCCGCCAGGAGAGAAACCGACGCACTGCGGTCACAATCAAGCCAAAATTGCCGCGTTTTCCAGGACGAAGCGTGGTGTAGGTCGATTTAAGGTTGACACCCTGAGGGTTGCCGGCAACAATGATGCGCGTATACGACGCGAGAGTGTCCTTCTCAGAAATGCCATGTTTCCAATTTTAGCGCAATTATAACAAATCTGTAGAAGAAACAATTTCTCTGGAAACGAGCTTGATTGGCTCAACAAAAAGGAACGAGTCTTTCCAATTAATGAAAAGCGCACACCTGGTGGAATGTGCATTCGAGTTTATTTCAAACAGTCAAAAGCTAAACAATTAGTTTTATAAATGGTGAATATTTAAAATCGATTTAAAAAAAAGTTTAAATGTAGTAAAAGCGCAGTTAATTTTTCGGATGAGGAGAAACGTTGTCATATAAGAAATTCTCTCTTTTCAACAAGGACAATTGATTTTTTTTCTTGATACAACAAAATAAATGAACTTGAATGTTTATTTTGACAGGGCAATCTGATATATTTGGAGCTGCTCATCACGCGATCGCATCCAGCGATAAAACCTATAAAAATCACCCGAATTCGGAGCTGGTCGCTTACAAAAAACTCCACACTTGTGATATACACTCTTTTTGGCCGTCGTCATATGTTGATGAAAGGAAGTTGAGGGCATGAAATAGGATTAGCGAGGATAATGTGTGCCATATTACCTGCTTCCCTGTCCTCTCGCCGAGGGCTTCACTTACGCCTTGATACAGCAACACAAACAGCTATATCATGATCGCCCGTGTAATAATATCAGATTTCGAAAGCTGCTCTGTTGCACCCCCTGCGCAAGAGAGTGTGTGTGTGTGTGTGTGTGTGTGTGTGTGTGTGTGTGTGTGTGTGTGTGTGTGTGTATACGTACTCGCCCTGTCCGTTCACTGTCACCAGACGACTGCCTCCCAGGTAGAGAATAAAGGAAACGCTCACTCTCGAAATTCTGCTACTTTAATGATAATGGTGTCATTGTTGCTGCCAACGACATCAAGCAGATGCAATCGTATTCGTATCAACGTTTATGATGACAGTAAAAAATTCGGCACAATAAAAGAGGCCGCGCGGCGTCTCCCTGTATGTGACATGTGTCGATTTGGAGACATTTTCCAGCTTTGTCCTTTTTTCTTTCCATCAGACAGCGAAAATATAAGTGGTGATTTTTGTATATATTGATTTAATCGATTTAAATAACTTTTGCGATTTAATCTGTGCTTCATTTTAGTAAATTAATTTAGACTTAATCCACCCATTCGAAGGTTTAGGGCACTCTTTATTCTTACTCTGCAAATTGTAGAGCTGTAAAATTTATTTCATTCGAAATACAATCGCAACAAAAATCAGTTCAGCCCTTTGCGATTAAAATTAAAATTTAGAAAAAGTTTGACCATTTTACTCTACATTTGACTAAAATGAATTATATGATAAAAATAAAATGGATTAAAATTGTAGACGCCAGCGGGTAAATATGAACAGTTGAAGAGAAAAATACCGTAAACGTGCGAGAAATTGTTTCGTTCTATTTTTCTCTCTAGTCGGTTATCATGCGGTTTAGATTTGATTTTATTGTGAGAAAATTTTAATTGTGATTCATTTTCTTAGTTAAATACGTGACATCAAATAAATATAAAAATTTTCATTTTTAGAATGTAAAACAGCTGGGTTGAAACCAAAATCAGAGAAACTCCTGAAACATCTGTGAGCGGCTTATGAATTATTTATTTGATTTTTAAAAATATCTATGCCTTAAATTAAATCAATGAAATTAGCAAGGGACTTGAAAATTAAACTGGAAAAAACACTCCTTTCTTTTTCGTTGGCAGATCGAATAAAAGAATGGAAAAAACAAAGTCGAAATTATTTTTGTTTTGGAATCAGGAGTAATCAGTGAAAAAGTGGAACATTTCTTCAAAATGGAACAATCTAGTAGGAAAGAAGCAAGCTCGTCAAATACTTTCTAAAACTGCTCACTGATACTAATTGTCTGTGGGACTAATTTCGAGTTGAATGTGGGAATGCGAGCAGACAGGCAGTGTTTCAATGCGCCGGTGACACAAGGGAAAGCGGGAACGTGCCCCTAACGCGACCCCTGGGATTTATACATTTCTCGCTCAGCAGCTGGGCAAATAAATCTGTACAACTTGCTCTCTCACTCGACCCGCCTGCGTCGTTTAATTGCTCAGCATCTGATTTGTTTCCACGTGTGCCAGACAAGGGCGCTGTGTGGAATGGGATTTGAATATCCACTTATCCCGTGCTGATCCTCGCGGGATCGCCCACAGCAGTGCGCAGACCTCTCAATAAGGAGATTCAGTACATGAAAGTCCTTAAATAAATTGCAGATTTATTTTATTAAGACTTGGCTAATGTTTTCACCTACTTCAAGAATTTAAAAAAATAACCACATATGGTTATAATATCCTTACTCGATGAAGCAAAAATTGTTAAATACATTATTGAATATGTTGACAAACCTGTACACACAGTAGTTGTAAATAATCAATATCGTACAATACATCATATTAACGTGGCTACATTAAAACTCAAATTGTTCGATTTTAAATGCAAAGTGGTGACAATTGTGGCTATCTTTTGGATTTGCAAATAACTCAGCAGTTTTATAATTTCGTGCAAAAAATAAAATTTCCAATTGTACTGTCTATGCGCCATGGGCACTGCTCTAAATAAACAACACAAAAGAATTTAAAATAAAAGTTACCAAATCGTCTTATAGACAGATTTGAATTATATTTCCTAATTCAAATTCAAAACTTGGCATCGCACAAAATAGCATTGTCCGCATGAAGTATTTGCATAATGTCGTCACCCCTTCGCTCGCCGCTGCTGAAAACACATGCTTTTCCAAACAGGCGGAGCAGACGCATGAAATGCAATTATAATGCATTCACAGGATCAGGCTGACGCGTTTAATCAAATTAATACGCGAGAAAGTGAGCAGCGGCGGCGGCAGTTAGCCGAGTGTCAGGTGTCGCGTTCGACAGCGCGTGAATGACGTCGGCGTGACGTCTCAATCCCAATCACAAACACCACCATTAAAGGGTTGCAGGCGCTCCCGCGCACCCTCTTAAACAAACACAGTCGCGCGCGGCCGCTCTTTACAGCTCCGATTTGAATACATTTGCTTATCGCGTCGTCGATTATCAAATGTGAATTGATAATTCCAAATTTATTCATACACTATAATGCAAACGGGTGAACAAACATAGGGGGTTTAAGACTGATTTATGCTCGGTTTATGCTAAATAATCATAAAGACTTTCTCTCAGTTAATTCAAAGTGTTTCGCTGGAAATTGCTTAGTTTTTGACGACGCATACTGAACTCCAACCATAATTATTGGAATCTGAAACTTATTTTGCTATAGTTCAATATTGTTGAGCTGCATAACTTGTTTATTCCCCTGTTAGAAATAAATTTCCCGTAAAACCCGGTACTTCTCTTAAACTGTATAAAAGTATAAAAAAATAACAAAGATTAACCCCATGAAACTTTCGATAACATTTGCACATAAAATAAATTTCAGCTCTTCTCGACAAAAATTTGTCGCAAAATAAAATAAACAATTTTTGATGATGGAACTTTTTGCTTTTTTTCAGGCGCAACAAGAGGGCTACATGCGCGCAGCTCGGCGGAACAGACATCAGCAGTGGCACGCCCCGCGTTGAGCTTCCCAAAATAATTCACCACGTCGCGGCACCTACTCGCACCGACCTTGATCATCGACTTCCTCTTCACCTCTGCACACATCTTGCTTTGTACATACACACAATTCCTATCTGCGGTGCTGTCGGCTGCTGGCGACCTCACCAAATATTTAATATTTCAAGGACCGATGCAAATCTCTGTATTTTCAGCATTATAGTGCCACTAAATAATGCATACTAGTTATCTCATCTTGATGTAAACTATGTTAAGATAAATAAGTGAGGTGAAGTTTTGCACCTTTCCAGCATGCGTGATTTGACTTCACGGGACGAATGTCTAGCGTTTAAATGCAGTCCTCGGTGCGGAGGCAAAAGTGGCCCTTCAGTGGGCTGGGTCCCTGTGCGGCCTGGTGCGCCCATGTTATCCGTTCGCGGTGTTATTGGGACCCGGGTTTCAGCATTCGTGCTAGCACATTGCGCGCCCTTGCCGGTTCTCGGACAGGGATAAAAAGTAAAAACAAAGTGACAGCGTAGAACGATGGTGATGAAAAGACCGAAAAGACGTCTTGAATGATCTGCGCCTATGAGTTTTTCTCTTATTTTAATTTCCAATGTAGATTAAATTTTAAGTTCACGAAATCTCACATCTTTTTAAACTTTTTGGGGGTAAAAAACTTTGCATAAGTTCAATAAGTGAACTTTTAAAAAAAAATTTAACAACAATAAAATATGATTTTTTCAACTCCATTGATTTGAAATCCATATTTATGTTATATAAACTGACTGCAAGTTCCTTATTTATAATTTTGGATCAAGAAAGTTCAATTGGCTTTTTTGTTTTGCAATTGGGTAAAATTGATAACTGTGTAGAAAATGTCTTAAATTTCTGCCGTGTCCGTGAAATCAAAACAATTAAAAATTTGTGTAAGTCATGTGCTGATAGAAAATAAATGTATACAATTTTAAGCAAACCTATATGGAAACGCCTTTAATTGAAATTTCAACAAGTTTTATTAATTCATATTTTATTTCAAGCTATGAAGGTAATTTTGGAATGATGCATGAAAAACGAGATGCGAAGGAATGCGAACTTTACTTAAGGTAAATTGTGTAACAAAAATTTCGGGAACAATTTTCAAATGTACAAGCGGCTGTATTAATAAAACGTATTAAGTTCTCCTCGCAGTATTTGGTACTGAAAAACTTCTCTGGCGGAATAATACGTTAATAATGAAGTTGAGCGGCGCACAGACAGACGCGCGTCAAAATTTTGACGTTAGTACGATCCTTTGTTTGCGGTGCGCAATTCATATTTTGCCCGCCATTCAACCCATCCGCCTTATTTTAATAATTCACACGTCTCTGGCATTAATTTAGGTGTGACATTTCGCACTAGCAAGCGCAAATAAGCGCATCGATTTCGCCGCTTGTGTGAACGGACGGTTTGTGTCGCCCCCGCGGAATAATGCTGGCAGCTAGTTTGTAAAAACAATAGGCACAAAGGCCTAATCAAAATAAGAGCCCTTCTTTCTCTCTTTCTATCGCCGAGAACAGCGCAGACAAGCGCGATTCACGTCACTCGAGCGCGATTAGCGCTGACATTTTCGCATTTTCCAGCTATTCCTTCTTTGTCCCCTCCGAACAATATCATTCCAGGCAAATTGAATAATGAGCCTATTATTTCATTATTCGCTTTCCGTTCGGATAACGTTTCTCTACTTTTTTTATTTTGTTTTCGCACGCAATTAATTAAGAGCGGCGAGTGCAGACTGCGAACGCAGGAAGTGTAAAAGAAGAGGTGCGGTTCAGTATAATATTTAAACATGATTACTACACAAAGTAATTTTAAGGATGCTAAAAGGTGTTTTTTAGCAATAATAACTCCCACTTGTGAATAATTTTTGAAGCAAATACTATGCAAATAATTTTATTTTGATATTTGACCATAGTAAAAAGATTTAACATTTTATATAGAAATAGTTTATACCTGATTAAGTCTAACACATATAAAATTAAAAAATGCAACGCTTGATTTATAATGTAAATTTGGAAATGTGCACGCATAAAAAGCAATTTTATTTATGAACTCAAGACCACTATTAAATTTCGACCTTATTCCAACAAAATATCGGCTAATTTATTGTCCATTTTCAAGAGCAGCACGCAGGGCAAAGAAGGAAGTGCTTCGCATTCGCAACAAAGCATAAATGTTGAATCCCGCATGAATTTCGGGAGGGTGCATCAAACCCTCTGCGAGCGCGTCTCGATCCATGACAACGAAGCAAAGCCCTCGACAGTTGCATAGTGTGTTTGTATTTAGTTTGGGAGAGCGCAAAGCGCAACACTCCACTCGGACAAGCAGCACAAATAATTGATAAAGGTGCTTGCTGACAAGCAGAGACGCGAGGAAAGAGCAAAAGGCAGCGAAGAATGAATGAATGAATGAGTTCACTCGATCATGAAGCGCGTGCAGCGAATCAATTTCGGGCCAAGAAGCGAGACATTTCAACTCGGCTCGTTTCCTAATTGTGATGGATCGGACGACGTGTGGATTGCTTTGCTGCTCCTTTTTCAATGCAATTGGCGTTGAAAATAACGTCTTTATTCACGCGAGTGTTGGATGAAACGAGCCAGCCCGGCGACTTTTTGCTACTGCCAACCTCTCTCGTTGGCCCTTTCATTCAATTAGTACAACAACAATTCTCACAGCACTACCAAATAAATCCAATCCAATAAAACGCTGTGTTGGAGCCGTGTCTCAGCTTACAAAATAACAAAAAAATTTGGATCTTCAAATTAAGAGAAAATTGTATTTTTAAAGAATTTTAAATTAACTTCACTTTAAGTGTCCCTCCTAATAATTGTATTATTCTTTACTTTCTCTCTACAACCTTTCATTAAATTGAATTTCATTTTAATGGATATCACTAATTATTTTAAGAAGAACAACATGTGAACCAATATCTTACATTTTACAGAAAAATGTGTAGCATTAAAACTGAAAAACCAAAATCGATTTTACCCTGCCGGAAATTTAGAATATTTTTATGGAATTCATTCCTGTAGCATAATTTCTAAGTTGTTAAAACAAAAGAAAAAAATTACAGGAGTTTGATAGTTTTCACAACCAGGACTGAAAGAAGTTAAAATTTGTGCAATGAGATCAGAAATAGGATTTTTAGGTTCAGCCAAAATTGCAATTAATTAAACTACATATATCGGTCTGATTTTTCGGTTTTCTGCCTTTTAACACATCTGTATTTTTTACTAATGTAAAATGATGTTGACCTAAATGAGAACAAACTACTGAATTTATAATTAAATCAACTCTGTTCTTGAGCTCTCATTGCTCAATGTTTGTAATTATTCTAGCCTTGAAGAAAATATAACATTTTTTAATTCAATAATCTGGATATTTTTCTTTTGTTTTAGCATCTTACGGAATATTTAAACACCTTTAATAATTTTAAGACTTGAAAATTGCAGATCTGAGTAAAGAGGAATATTTAGGAGATTCCAGTCAGTTCAGTGACTTTGTTAGTCCACTGCTTTGGTATGCATCTCACCTAGGCACGTAATTCTTTTCGAAGTATTTGAAATTTCTATATTCTTCACTCGAGACAAACGTTTAGTTTTTAAAAAATACCCCTAACGTGAGAATAAACCATATATGAATTGTGTAACACAAAATTCTCACTGTTAAAAAATTGCAGTATTTCACCGTTCGCAATCGCAAGGGATAATCCCGGTGGCTAAGAAAGGGTTGAAGCCAGCCGATTGACAGCTGTCTATAAGTTTGAAACGCGTGCACCTTTGAAAAGAGAAATTTTAATTTGCAATAATCCTCGTTTAATTTACCGTTGATCAAAAGCGCACGTACGAGCGAGCGGATATCTGAGCTCTCTTTTCGCTTCTTTACAGTTGACATGTGATCCCAATAAATTGATAACAATGGCACCGGGGAGGGTGTCCCTCCTCCCTGTGCGTGCAATGCACATGATGCGAGCGGCCGGGGAAAGCATGCATTTTCATGTGAAGCGGACCCGCTGCGCGCTCGCTCTCTCTCATTAAAGACCACCCAGCATTGTTGTTATTATAATGTGCGCGCGATGCAGATTGATAAGCGTGAGTGCCCCGTGACAAATGAGACCTTTGAACTGACGAGACAACTTTAATGAAAGTAATCCTGTCTGCACCCGCTTCGTTGACTTAATTAATTGCTCTTCAAGAAGTAATTTTAAGATCTCAACATTGAAATTTAAATGATTCTTTCTCTTTCTCACTGGGATCATGCTTCATGAAATATAATTAAATTACGAGTATTTAGACAAGAGGCAACTCTAGTCAACCTCTTCAAGAAATCTGTTGCTGTTTTGCTATATTAAATCTTCCAATCAATTCTTCTCTATTTGTAAGAAAAGGATTGGAACAATCCAGCGCTTCGTCATCTCCAAATTCCTTAACGCTGAGCCAACAGTTTGAGAAAATCTTTCAATTTTTTTTTCTGGGCGTACAATAATTTAAAAATTTGATCTTCAAATTATGCACTTAAGCACACGCATTCTTTATGCAGCCTAATTGAAAACATTTCGATCAACTATAAATGGAGAAGACTCTTTGCAATTTTTTGCAATTTGTCTCTAAGCGTAGAAAATATTAGAGTCAAGGAAGGTCGAGGCTTTGACTTCTTAAATTTATTTTAAAGTGTACAGATTTCAAAAACCTATTGGAGAAATTAATTATAGAGTGTAGAGGAGCCCAGAATGGAAAAGTATCTTTTCCTTAAATAGTTCGAATTCAATTGCCATCTTACGTGCATTTGCAGATTCATATTTCGTAGAAGAGTAAGACTATAAATCAATTACAAATTATATGCACAGTAAATAATTCATCGTTTGCAAGAAAACAATTCACCAAAATCAATAATAATATCACAATTTTGCTTACCCTGATTCCAGGTCTATTAATTATTAAAATTAATGCTTCTATATCTTTTCCTCGCACGGAATTTCTTATCATCGTCATGCGTCACATGAGATGGAAGGGTTAGTGCAGGTAACGCGCTTATTGCACACTTACTCTGCCGCCTACCGATTAGGGAGAATATGAACCAGTTAGGAGCACCACATAATTATGGGATTGAGATGGAATTGTGGAAAAAACCTTGAAATTAGGGCAGGCTCAAGTTAAAAATTTAAATAATTTGTATTCCTAATTTATGTCATATTTTATTCCAAATAATTTTCCGCAATTGAGACTTCTGGTCAAAATCCTCTTCATATAGGCTCAGAATTTTTTTATTTAAGCCCTGTTTGACTTTTATTTTAATCATGGCCTGAAGAAGTAATATTGGTCTAAAAAATTGAAAGTACTAGATTTGATTTTCCAAAAGAAAAATACGCACATATTTATTATAGTTGTTTACTCTCAAATGTTTGATATATATCAAATATATTTGCTGAAAAAAGATAAATAAAGAAACCGAAGCTCTCTATCTTTCAAATCTATACGCACAATTAATAGAAAAAATTATTATTAAGCAGTTAATAAGGTCAGAGTGTATTTAAAATTTGATTACCAAGCAATTTGGCCTATACTCGCGCGGGGGTGGTCTATTTTGCCGTTTTGCATGTTGTGAGAGCGACAAAAGCGGCGGCACTGCTCACTCTCGTTAAGCACAACAAAGATGCTTCAATTAGTGCGAATGATCAGGGGGGCGAGCAGACCCCCGGGTGGCCCTTATATTTTCGCATGCTCGCGCGCGCGCGTGCAATTGTGCACGGTCGCTTGCCCCTGGACCAAAACACACGATCACGAGTTGCGAGAGCAGGGAAATAATATGCGAGATTACGATTGTTATTAGTCGGCGGAGCTGCTGGGTGGCACGCGCGCCCGCTTAATGAGCGTTCTTTTATTATTCATTGCGCATATTTGGACCGCCAACATTGCACGCGAAACTGGTGAACGTACAACTCATGATATTGGCTGCTTTTCATTTCAAATAATCGTGTTGGAATCTAAAATAAAAAACATCTCTTCACTGGAATTCATTTTATTTTAAAGCATTCAACCTCGTTTCTTATCTGAATTTAAGAGACAGCTTCAAATAAAGGATGTGTAGAAGTAGGTGTCGGATGATTGAAACACCTCTCTTTTATCAATTATGTTCATATTTGCATTTATTTGTCTGGATATGGCAAATGTATGGGGCAAAATTAGCCCTGCAGAATCATAATAAAGATCATTTTGAAACTAAAGTCAACATTGGTCAATTTTATACCCTTAGAGGAAACAGAAATTTTTATAGAGTCAAATTCAACTTATTTAAAACTCCAATTTCAAGCTTAATATACGAGAAACCGTTTTTACAGCTTTTTTATTCATCAGTTTGAGGAAAATGTTAATCAAATGTGTTTTACGTACGCCACAGCAGCCATGCAGATAACTCATAAAGTTCCAACAATAATCGCACATTCGAGGAAAATAATCGCATGGGAGCCAAGTGTATATCAGGAATTTGGCAGGAAAATATTCTGCAAATATATCGAACTAAAGATTAATTTATGCGTCTGGTCGATTAGATTAAAATTTATCACAAGAGGAAATGCATATTAACTCAGTTTTTAATATCATGACATGCAAGTCTGCGTATAAAAGCTGTGAAATCTATTGACGGGAACCGATTCTTTCCTCTGCTTTATCACGAATATTCACTTTTACTGAAATTGTTGAAATTTTATTAAGTGTTCAAAGCCTTGACAGTAAATAGGTTATATTCATATTTTTCTAAGAGTAATCTTAATAATTACTGGTGGATCTATGATTTTTAATGGCTTAATTAGTCGATACCAATGCAAAAGTCTTAACATATTTTTTGCCAACATTAGAAAAACTCACTTAAACTAATCAAGGTATGATAATTGTGTTCATAATATGGCTTCTTAAATGGAAAGTTACATGTCTGCCTGGTAAAAAACATAATTTTTGAGTAAGAAATGAAAAATGCAGTTTTCTGTCCCTCCCGCACTGTCCAAATAATCTCTCCTGGCGCCTGACTAATCTCTCTGCTAATTTATCCGAATTTATTTGAAATGTTGCTGGGCGCATTTTCCCACACATCTTGGTGCAAGGAAATCATCTTGTGCAGCCTCCCTTTCAGAGTGCTAATCGCATTGTCAAGGAAAGGAGATCGCTATCATTGCATTAGATGCCGGATTGCGAGGGTGTCATCAAGAGATTATGCGACAGCTACAAAAGAAATACACAAGACCTGAACCTTTTGTTGAACTCGACCCACTGCGTTTGTTGTGAAAAATTACACGGATTTGTGACGCAAACAGATCAATAAACATCGGGGGGAAAAAGAGCAATTTTGAAGAATTAAGGACAGGACTATATAACATAGTATAATAACTGTACGCCCGCATGTATAACACAGTAACACATGTCATGTTTCCGCCGTCATTTAAAGCTATGATAATCTTCAACATGATGGACACATTATTGCTTCTTATACGATATAATGTTAAATTTCCTCAAAATACCCTACAAGCTGCCGTTAAACTATAATGTCAATAATTTTGAACATTCAATATCCATTTTGTTAGTAATTTAAACAAGAGTCACCATGTTAAAAAAAGACATTCTTAAAAATCAGCGTGGTGAATTATTGGAAGAAAAATTATATTTTACAATTTAAACCTCTTTTTGATCAAATCACCCTTATAATTTTAATATTTTTAAGCATATAAACACCAGTGATATCAGTAACATCAAAGAAATAAAGTTGTGCATTTTTTGTACCTAAAGAAGAGGTTTCCATAACACTGTGCATCTTCAATGGTTTGTCCCTTTTCACAAATTCAAAATATTTAAAAGTAAAATTCAAAAGCGCTTAGAACACACAGTAAAGCGCGTTGGCAGAAAAATTGTTTTTATGCCTTCTTGAGACAGTGCAGGATGGCTTGCCTTATTGTGGAGAGAGAAGTGTGGCCACCACATTATTTATCAATGTACCATAGACCTGGTAAATATCCCGCTATAGCGACCACGTTGTTATCGTGTTTTTATTCAACTTTCAACTATAACCATAGGAATGCATTTTCCTGACATTTCCCTCCTTTAAGAGTTATCGTATAATTTTTCAGAATTTTAAATACAGAGTGCAGAAGTTTATGTATGCGATGAAAATATGGAATATATAAAAATTCGCTCCCAAATTTAATGTCAAATACTAGGCAGACGTTTGCTGTCTATGTGACGTTGCGGAATTAATCAAATGCTTGCGTCCGTTTCCTCCCTGAGAGCGTTTGGGGTGTGTTGAGTAGAGGTGAATGCAAAGAGGGTGCGCGCATTATTGAAAAATGAGCCGACAATGCGAGAGAGCAGCGAAAGTAATAATTTGCGCCAGCGAGACCGCCTGCCGAGTGCGCAGTTCACGCCCTGTCAGCGAGCAAAGGTCTGCCTTTCATCATTACATAGTTCGGAATTACGAGCGTTTGTATTTGTATTTGCACAAACGACCGACAGCAAGCCCGTGAGCGACATTTTTGTTAATATGGTAATTAGCAGCGACGATTAAATAAATATGTGCATTTTCGACGAGCGTGGACGCACAGTCGGGATAAAGGCCAATTTGCACGCTCCATGCAAATTTTTTCATGCATGCAGAATGGCAATTATGTGTATGACTTTTAGAAGGGAATGCGCATTCATTTGAATTCATTTGCACGTCAGTATGATAATGCAACGTGCGCAGGCAGATATTCGCCAGCGATATGTTGCAAGGTAGCCGATAAATAAAATTCAAAAGCCAGAAACAAATTTGTTAATATTAGTTTCTCTGAGTTTTGTTATTGATCTCCCTATTAAAATTTTCGGGACTAATTAGGAAAATTCTACTTGATTGGCAATATGTTCCAGCTGTGCTATTTTGAGGGGAAACAAAAACAGTATAGTTTATATTTTTTGCAGTGCAGATGGTCCTTCCAAACATTTTGTAAATATATTTCATTAAATATAATCATTTAAAGAAAACTAGCACTAGTTTATAATTATCAATATTTTTTATCTACTCAAACCAAGCGTAGTCAATTTTTTTACCCTCCATAAAAGCCGACTTGGAAAGGAGTCATAACAGAAATTGCAACGGGAACAACACGACTCAAACAGCATTGATTAGTCTGCTCGTGCGGCTGTCAAAGTCTGACGAGGCGGAACATTGGCCTGCGTGGGGGTGGACCATTGAGGCAGGCAAGGGGTGCCAAGGACCAGAGAAACGCACTCGAGCGCCGGATTGATTGACCGTCAGTCAGTCAAAACACAGCCGATTAATAAAAACCGACCGGAAGTGAAATGAAAACGAGCCCTTATTATTTATCATTAAAACGCTCTCGCATTGAGCATTGAGCAACACTCCCTTTCGGCCTTTTCGGGCAGTGCATCTGTTTCGGCCGTCAGGGCCCACAATTAATAGATCGCGTGCCCGCCCGCGTTTAGTCCTGTGACGGGAGAACAATGTGCCGGCAATTAATACCTGCCTTCCTCTATATGGAAGCTGGACATCGAACAACGAGCTCCAGGCTCTTTGTTCCGAGAGCGCGCGGAAATAATTGCTAATTGCACCCTTCAGAACAACATGTGTGTATGTGCTGGTGATTTGCGTCTGGCATGCACATCCTCTATTTCTTCCTGCCCTCTGATTGAATTTCTCGTGAAATGTGCTGAATGCGGCTCAATATTTCTTCAACGAAAGCCAAGTATTTTCAAGAAATTTTTACGATTCAATTGTTGTAAATGGCGAGTTTCTAAAATAAATTACATTAGAAACTATTATCATTAATATTTGCAGTCATGATCGTTGAAATATATTTTTCTGCCGCAAGAGGAGGTCAAAATTTATTTGCATGATGAAACCGCAATTTCGAGTACTAACCGTTCCTCGAGAAATATTTAACAATAATTTAACTGGCAGTTTAAAAATAGTTACAGCGAATTTTTATGTAGAAATAAGGGTGAATCAAGATTAATTTGTTTGCTCAGAAAAAATCATTAATTAAATATATGTTAAATCACTGGCAATAGAGTGAATTACCAAGCAAATTCATTTTAGCCTTTATAAGAGCCGTTCTTTGAAACAATATACCAAAAATGTTTCGTTCTAATAAATATGTACTGAATTTATACAACTATTTAATAAAACCTGAAATTGAGTTTTGAACAGAGTTCATTGAAGTATCTTATCACCGATTATTATTTTACAGGGGCTTTGTAACTTTGAATCCAACGGTGGTAATGCAACAATGGTCACAGGAAATTAATAAAAAGGCTTTTCGGAGCACTGCAATCGCAACAAATAATGCGCGGCGACCAGGGACACCTAGCAGCAGGAGGTCCATCGCTCTCTGCTGTTCGTTCATCTGCGCCAGAGAACCATATGGTAGAGGAACTAGTCCCACAAAAAGTCAAACTATTATTGTTCGCGTGTCGAGAGAGTGACAACAACAAAATCTGAAAAAAGCAACTTTTGCAAAGCGGCGTGTGAAAAGAATAACATTTACCCAGAATTGTTATGTACCCCTTTTTTGTTCACTTGGACAAGCGAGGGTGCATTTTGATGATTCAATTAGAATCGAGAATAAAGCTAAAAAAGTACTGCGCTGTTTGCAAAAGGATTATATAGGAAAACCTGTGATTCAGCACATCATCATCCGTCTTTCCGCAGGCGGATTATTTGATTCTAATCGACGCGGGAGTGAAATTAACAACGCCACGTGATGTGATCGGACAATAGATTAGGCAAAAGTTTAAACGATGCCGTTACGTCAGCAGGTTGGTCACTTCCATGGGGGTGTTTTGTTCAACGGGTGTGTGAAATTGTTTGTTTGCATTTCGTGAGGAGTTGAAATATGATGATCTAATGGGTTTTTGTAAAGTGTATTTGGTACAGTTCACCTAAAAAATGACAATTATATTGTCATGTGAACAGAAACGTAAGATTTTTAATTTTAAATTCTCAAAATTTGACAGTAAATATGCGTTAATTATGCTGAAACGATGTCTTGAAAAACCGTCAAAATCGGCCAATCCAAAAAAAATAGTTCCCTTAAAAACCTGTCGAAAATTTACAGCCCTAATCCTATCTTAACTTCTGCGAGCGCTTGAAAAGGATATATACTTCTTTTGGTATTTTCTTGAAATGACAAACATCGGTGGGCTCAACAAAGAGACTTAAAAATGCTGGAAGATCTTTTGAAAGCAAAAAATGTTAAAAAAGCATCGCAACAACAATTACGACGAGCCTCTAAGTCGCGACGCTTTTACTTCTGCTGCCTGCATCGAACCCCCGAGTGAGCCACCCCCTTTGTTGTAGTCATTTTTTATAAATTATCCCTTGGCTCGCAGTTGCAAAGAATGAATGCAGAGGGTCGTGCATGTGCCAGCACAAAGGGGTCAGGCAGCGCAGTGAATACAAGAGAGGAGCTTTTACCTCCTCTCGCTTCATGCTTTATTGTGTTGGGCGACAAAAAATGACAAAACAGACAAGGCCTTGAGTAAGCTTGAAAAATCTTAAAATTGTCCCTTCTTTTTTCCATCAATTTAAGAAAATATGCACAGAACAAATATGACTTTATTGGATGCTCTACTTTTTATTTGTCAAAATCAGGTACACCATGGAAGAAAAAACTCTCCTCAGCAGCACCGTGGACAAAATCAAGGGTTCCCATATGCTTATCATGACGGTATAAACCAAAGCCGCTTCAAAAAATGTATGAATGATCAGCATCCAAATTAGCATGTTGATTGGCGTCAGTCTGAAATAAAAATTAATTAAACGATGCACCATGCCAATGGAAAGTTTTTACTTTTGTGGAGTGGATGATTGGGACGAGTCTTGCTGACGCACCAACTTTAAAACGCTGAAAATGGCCACAGTTGAAAACATCAAGCTGAAAATTGCGATAAACGCTGCCGGCACTCCGTAACAAGCGAGCACTCCTATGCTATTTGGTTCCACTGCAATTCAGTGTATCCTTTTAAATAAATTTAACTTTATTCACTTACAGAAAATACTCTCTGACCTTTTCCGCTATTCAGCAAAATTTCAACGCCTGATGTTAACGCTAATGATAACACAATAGTCAAAACAGCGTATGTCGCTACTCTCCGATTACTTGAATCGTATTTAATCATGCTTTTAAGACTCCTGAAATTATATTCAATTATAAAATTATACTTCTGTTTAAAACATTTATTAACCTGAAGTTGTAATACACTTCAAAACAAAACACACAGAGCCACAAGTGAGAATTGAAGTAGAAAAATCCTGAAATTTAATCTCAAGTAGAATTAATTCTTTTCTGAGCACTAAAAAATTATTTATACCTATCAACGCGTGTAAATATCCGTCTTGAACGCTCTTTCTGAAGGGAAACGTGGTGAACATGGCAGCTGTTATACCCGTGAATAAGCATCCGATCATCACGGTGATGCACTGACACGCTGTGATTTTTCCGGACATCGAAGATCTTTTTTCCGAAGAATTCAGAATGAGCCCCAAAATGACCGTGAACAAAAACGTCGGGACAAGCATTGTGGCGGCCGAAACTGCCACAGCGTTGAAATCATCAAGTTTCATTTTGAGGCGGTTAAATCATATTAATGATGAAAAATAGTTTAAATATTTCGATGAAATTTTAATATTTACCTCAATGGAAAATATAAATATTTTCACGGCAACCCAGTTTTGTTGTTTGCGCGAAATTGTCGCAAATATGGTCTTAAGATGAGACACTTCGATGGCAGAATTATTTTAATTCACGTGTGTGTAGATCTAAACAAATCCTCTGCGAGTATGTGAGTTTAAAGCAGACCAATTAAGAGAAATAGGAAGTGGGACAAACCTCAAGCGAGTGGCGCGAACATTGCTCTGGCACTGGTTTTTCTTAGCTAAGCGAGTTTCAGTTTCCGCTAGCAGTTGAATCAGCCGGGAAATATGGTTAATTTATCTGTCACACACTCTCTACTTTTAATAAAATGACATTAACATTATAAAAGGTCTCAAGATTTAATAATATTATAAAGAGTTAATGAATGTGTTGGTGTTCGCAGAAATTCACGTCTACACCAATTAATTTATTTTTATAGAAACGAACAGTTCCTTATGAGGACAACCTGCATAAAATAATACTATATTGCTTTATTATATTTCATGATTTTAAATATATTTACTCAGAAATTTTTGGCAAAAAAAAAATAAAAAATTGCAGTCACAGAACTGACAATGAGCTCACTGACTGAAAAGGGTATCCACGAAATCAAAAAGGGGAAGCGCGCACGTTGTGCCACACATCTATATTCTATAATTGCATTTGGAGCACAAGTGTTGCGTGGTCCGAGAGTGCGAAAGGGGTGCATCAACAAAATGCCACCCGGGCGGGTCGCGCCCCGGCGTCGTCGGGAGTGAATTCAGACACAGACGCAGAGCTTCATGCAGAGAGAACGAACAGAGCGAGTGCGCCGGGTGTTGACACTGAATTGATTCGCTTAGCTGCAATTATTAAATTGTTTCATCCAAGCTGCGCCCCAAATTCATGAAGAGGAGAAGCGAGGCGGGCAGTGCATTTTCCAGAGCAGCTGCCGCCGTCTGAACTCGGAATTATTTATCGCATGCGTAATGCGCTCCGATTTTAATAATTATTCCCCGTCTGAATAAAATTATGCACAGACTCATTTGAATATTTACCAATTTCATTTATCATTTTGGAACAAGTGTAAATTTTTACGCTTATTTAAATTTAATTTCGTCCGTCTGTAATTAATGATTTCATTGCTTGTCAAAGCATTTACTTTTTAAAGTCCATCCTTCTCGCTCTTTGCTTTTAAATTTCAAAGTATTCATCTCAATTCTTAATAATAAGAGCATTGTGAGTAACATAGAATACCTCTTCGGAAGATAATTTCATTTTTTCTTTTAACGATAGCTCCCTTTATACTATTAAGCATTGGTATTTATGGCCGATTGTGAGAGTAAACTTACATAATATCTCACTCCAAACTTGTTTGGCTTTTTTTACTTGCCACCTTTTTGGAATTTCCAAACTCAGCCAGCAGGTATTATATTAGTACTGGTTGAATTATCCACTGTACACGCATAGAAAATAAAGGGAGCTATATAATATATATTAATACATGAATTCTTCTTTCCACGGCGAGTTTCCATGGCAACCGCTCTTGCTCTTGCCATTGCCAGTTCTGCCGGAAGTTTTGTGGTCAACAGGCCTTCGCGAGAGGCCTGAAGACCGCAAGCAGCTCCCCGCTTATCCATTAATAAAGGCGCGTCCGTCGACTGCTGCAGGCTGGCGCTCGTAAAAGGACCTCTTTCGCTTTATTCCTGTCAGATGTTCGTCAGCTGAGAGAAACCCTAAAACCTTATCAGCAGCTCTCTGACCTAACTACTCTGAATTGTCATAACTCAATTGATTGTACCTTCTAAAATTTCAATATCCAGGAAGAATAAAAGAAAAACGCGTTGTTTAATCGTTTAGTTTTTCACAAATTTATTTTGACAGTGTGTGCACTCAAGAACTGGCTTTTTGTTCGTTTTTGCATCCTTAATTAATATTTTTGCGATTATTCTAAACGAGTTACATACTTTGCAGGACACACTAACAAACAACAGATCTCACAAAATCGTCTATTGTGATTTCCTGATTCTAAGTTTAAGGCCACAAGCTGAGCTACAATAAAACTGCAGCCACTTACTGGACGGAGATCTTTCTTTCGTGTGGATCAGAATAGGTGGAGTCAAGAAAGTAGCAAACAATCCAATTTCAAATCTTGAGTTGCAGCACACAGTTTTAGGGTTTTGCAATCGTAATTTACATTTTTTTTAATTTTTGAAAGTGATATTGAGGCGGAGGGAACCGAGACATTTCATCAAATTTAAAGACACACCAACTAAATATATTATGAAATTTAGATAAAAATCCAAGTTGGCGAAACTGAACATTACAACCTGAGAGCAATTGAATTTGTGATCGATGTTTGAATTTTTGTCTAAAATTTTCATTTTTTAAAACCCAACATCTTAGGTTTTAGCATGCCATAAATTTAATTATATAATTTTGAATAACACGCTAGCATGTCTTTGAAATTTGATTCAACTCTACTGATAAAAATGTCTTGGCTAATTCCTCCGGATTGATTCACTTGTTCAAGAATTGATTTTCTTGAGTGACTTGATTTTTTGTTTAACTTCAAACACTCAATTCAAAATGGTTGTTAGATCACAGGTCATACTTAAACAATTATTATTTGTGAGACATTTTTGTAAAACATCGTAGTTGATAAAGGGATCATTATTTTGTTGTTACAGTTAGAAAATTCGACATGAATTTAGTACGCCCTTGTAAACTAAACAAAGAATTAATGGACTCAACTACTATCACCTTAATTAACAGTAAAAATTATTATTTGGTTGCATTCTTTTAAAATAAATTAAACGCTTAAGGTTAAAACAAGAGACTACAAAATCAAAATAGAAAACAAAATCATTGCAAAAGCAAGACGAACGACGCCAAGGAGTAGACACGTTAACTCCTCAGGAGTTTTTGGTCTCCTAAAATTCACTTTCATTACAAGTCTTTATTTAGTGGCAAGTTGCAATTAGTTCATTGGTTTTAGAAAAAGCGAATACATAAAGAATACTCAAAAATTACTGCGATATTCAGAAAATTTGTGATGTTCAAAATTCCACCTTTGTGTATGCTTTGATTGGAATGTTTTTATTTCTGGAGAAAAAGAGAGCTTTGATTGGAATCTTTGGGTTCATGGAGAAAATTTTGTTTGGAGATTAAAATAGCAAAATGAATTTTAAAATGAGGCGTCATAAAGTAAACAAAGTTATAATAACAATAAAACACCAGACATAATTTTCCCCAAAAACGCATTTTCACAAAATTAGGAAACAGAATGCACTTTGGTTGGCAGAGAACGAAATAATTTCTAGGTGGTGGTGTTTGCTTGTATAAAAGTTCTACTGCAGAAGTATTTTAGGAATGCTTGACTAATCATTTACAATATAATATGAATTGGGTCGTTGCCTCAAAATTAAGCTAATAAGTCTTGGTTGGCATGGAAAAAGATTAATTTCTGCAAAAACTAGAACTCAAGAGTGGTGACCATTTGCGTTTGCAGCTCGCGGAAGGAGTTGCCTAGCGGCCCCTGCAATGTCTGTCTCTTGAGCAGCAGCGCGTGGATGGCCACCAGGTGGTCGAGGCACTTCTTGCTCTTGGCTCGCCGCTCCTCGCGCGAAATGTCCACGCCAATCGTGTTGCCACCTGACGAGTTGTTCTTGATCACAGAGCCAAAGTTGCGCAGAATCAGCCTCAAAGACGCGCATGCCGCACTCATGTAGCTAAAAATTGAAAGCATTCATATCAGAATTCAAATCCAAATAATAGATAAAATTTGGTTTAGCAAGCTAAGGCGCCTAATTTTTGCCAAAGCCTCGTCATTTATTGTTCCCGCAACATTTGAATGGAATTTTCTGGTTATTTGTTAGCCCAAGATTGCGCTGTATTTAATAACATTCAGAACATTGGTTGAATATTTAAAGCCCCACTTAATTACAAAATTTAGTCATTGTATTATAATACCTACACAACAAGCATTTTAAAATACGCTCCTTAACCGCGTAAGTCGTCTTACAATCATACAGAATTAGAATGTAGAAGCCATATGTGCGCAAGATTAACGGCTGGTAGGGTGTGTGGTTGGAAAACAAACAGCAGCCAAAAAGAAGAGGGATTACGCCTGCGAGGGTGGCTCGTATTTTACAGGTATTTGATGACCCTTGTGCATATAATTATATCATTGCTCTAAATTAGGTATACGTTAATGAAATGCAACGCGTGCGTGATGTGAGGAATTTATTGGGCCATCTCCGGTTGCTAATTGCAACCCCTGGAGTCGTCGCTTGGCAGCTGACTTGGTATCGCTTTCAAACTGGCCTCCCGCCCGCAGCTTTATTGCTCAATAACCCTTTGCTGTTTTCAATTTTGACCGTTCCACGCACAGCCACATCAACAATTAATATGTTTCTACCTCTAGGCAGTAACTTCTGTTCATTCAATAATTGTATAAAGCTATAATTTGTGACTATTTATAAGGAAAACATTGAATGCATTATGCAAAACAAAATTTAATATTTTTTGAAGAATCGAACTAAAATATGTATAGATATAATCTAAATTTCAGGTTTGAAAACCATTTTTGAAATAAATATTTTTTGAAATAAATATTTTTTGAAATTATTTGCTGCGAAATCATTAATTTATGAATAGCAAATTGATATCCTCTTTTTATCTTAAATCTAGCACAACCATCAGCCAAAGGCATGTTTTTTTAAACCGCAGATTCTCAACCGCACCTTTGGCCCTGATCATGAAAACCTTAACGCCTAGGAAAAAATGTGAGTGGTGTCGCCGACCGACAGACGGCAGATGATGTGGCTTTGAATAATCGTGACAGGTTCGAGTGTCTGCCTTTGTGGCGAAAAATTTCACGAAGCGCTGTGCGCGTTTTTGTTTTGGCTAATTTTTATTGAACACTCGGCGACAACGGCTCTCAGATTGCCAGCGCCACACGCCCTCATTTGCATTCAGCAGAAAAGAGAGGAAGAAGGGTTGCACCAAATAAAATAATATTGTGTCAATGTAACTCGAGAGCGCTTGATGGAGAGGCGAACTTGTGAGGCTGCGCTAAACGTTTTTTGTCACCCGTAGATTCTGTTTCATTTTTAAGCAAGGGGAGCACATAGATTATATTGAAGTATTTGAGTGAATCTTTTTGTTTTGAGGCTACATTAGATTAGATTTAAATTTCCAAAATATATGTGTTGAATACAATGCTTGCAACATATTATTTCTTTGTGATATCTGAAAAGGAAATAACGCGGTAAAATATTGCATGACATGAATTAGAGGAATGCCAGATTCCCTTTGAGTTGTTATCATTAGAGCATAAGATATGTTTATTTCAATAATTCGTTTGCAAGAATAAGTGAAAATAGTTAACCTTTGCACTAATTTTGTACGAACAAGCAATCAATCCAAAGGCTCAATCTTTGCAAGAAAAACACATAACTGATAAAATATTAAAATATATACCTTAAAACAATTTTTGTCGCAAAAATAACCGATCATAACATTTGGAACAAAACCAAACAAATTTTTAAATTGAAATACCGTGTCAACCCTTGTTAAAAAAAACGTTAATGCCAAATGGCCAAAAAAGGCCGCAGTGAGCTGGCAGCGAACTTTCCCTAAATGGCACATATATTACGATACTTTCATATTTATAGTACGATCTCTCAATCCACAGCTGAACGAGACAAATCAACAAAAAAACCTCGACGCCAATCGCGACGACCCGATTCGATGCGTAAAAACAGGCTGGCGGTGAGAGTTTGCGACCGCACTGCCAACCTTTGGACGGCAAATTTTGCGGCTGTGCGTTTCTAGGCGAGATCGAGAGAACGCAACGAGCGCGAAGCAGTGCATTCAGTGCCAATTTCACGGACTCGCGCCAGAGGGAGACGTCGCCGGCGCGAACAAAAGCAACCCTTTCGGAAGCTGCCGCAGCTGTGATCTATTGGCGGGCGGGCGCGCTCGTCCAATTTTCGCCGCTGACGCAGAAGATAAAGCAGCACGCGGCGCTTTATTGCTTCATGAATACCAGTGAATGGGTTAATGCGTCCTCGCTCGCTCTTTTGTGTCCGACTGATTTTAATAAACCGATGTCCTGCGATTTGGCCATTCGACACAGCCAATAAATTGCGACATAATCGGGCACGCGCGATTTTGATGGCTCTTTTCACACTTTGTAATGTGGGAATATTATAGATGACATTCGAATTTGGCCCACAACCCTTTGTTAGAGATTTTGCGCTGTTTCTCTCTAAAAGAGTAAATATGTGCCATTGCTTTACATTATAGTTTATCGCATTACATTTTGAAAAAAGCTTTAAGTTTAGTTTGTTGGTGATTTTAACTTAGATCTCATGTCATGTGTGATATTTGACAAAAACATAACATGTATATTTTTTTTAAGTGAGAATAAACAAACATAATAATAATAAAAATCATATTAACATTATTGATATCTGTGACGATAGAATTTTGTGTATTTAACAGCAATAAGTATTTGATAATCAATTTCAGGACAGCAACATCTGTAGTAATTGAGGCAAAATATCTTATTCCCTATAGATGAAAATTAATCATCCAGGTTCTGTTTGTGATTTCAATACTAATTAAATGAATACTTGAAGAATGTTTTGATGCATTAAATATTAATGATTCAACTGATTATTCAAACGTAAACATGCCTTGGCAGACCGCCACAGCAGTTACGCAAAGCGTTTGCCAGTGCCAATACCTTATCTAATTATTACATGTGGCGCCAAAAACCATTGACGTGAGGTACCATATCTACATCTACGTTTCGCGCTCATGTAACAAAAAAAAATTAGCAAATTCTGTTTGAACTGCAGTTACGTGAATTGGCAAGGTCGCCTTTAAACTGGGACACCAAGCAGTAAACATGGTTTACAACTTGCAGCTATTAAGGATGTTAAACGCAAACACTCACTTGTGGTGCGGAGAATAGGTATAAATTCTGCTTGCAATAATGAAGAGATGGGCAAAATTTAGACTGAACTCGCTATGAAACAGGGAAATCATAGGCTTAAATACTCACGTTTCATATTTGCTCTGTAGCAAAGTGCCGATAGTTGGTAAAACCAGGGCACATAAATCAAGACTCCAAAGCTGCCTGCAACACAGCGAACAAAAATTATCACAAATGAATATAAATGTTCAGGAAAAATACTTTCTTGTGAAATAGTGACTGCAAAATAATAATTTTTTACAAATTACGATTATCATGGTACATTTGAGATAGACTTACGGCCTTAAGGTGATAACACTTAGGAGATCAACCATAAGGGAAAGATCTTGAATGGCTATTGCACAATCTACAGCTGCCTGGAATACCAAAATATTCATTTAGAAAAAATGATTTGTCTTTCTAATGGGAAAACAACACCTTTATATCTTTGTTAGCTAAGGTTTGGAAGACAATCTGAAGGTTTCTAGTTCGCGACCTCAAGACAGTTGTCATTTGGTCATGTTCCCTCAACAGATTAGAAATCCCCTCAGCCTCAGACATCTCTGGATGAAGACCCCCTCCGAATCTAGGACTGAAGCTACCCGTCTGAAACACATAAAGAGAAGGACATCAATACCTGTCCTGTCGTCTCTGGCTTAACACACATTAACGGGTTGAAGGTTAAATATGTTCAAATATTTAATAGAATCAAAACTTACAGGAAGAAAGTCCCCCATGTCAAGGCCGGCCGGTTTATCAGCCAGCATTGGAACATAATCCAGGGAAGAGCTCTTCTTCTCTGTAATGCTGAGCATGCTGAAGGAGTCATCTGATGTGTCCGACACTGGGGACTGCGGCACAGTCATGGCCTTCCTCGGAATCTTGCGGCTGCTCTCGCGGGGGGAGCCGCGCGGAGGCAGCGGCGGTGGGGGTGAGCGCTCGGTTTTAATCTTGCCAAGGGGCAACAACGGCTTACGGAGGGTGGGTTCATTTCTCGAACGTCTCGGCGACAGGTCATTCGACGAGCCATAGAATTCGCCGCGAGCTTTGGGCGGTAGCTGGTTCCGGTTGTTGGACTTGTGCTGCGCAGGTGGAATCGAGGGTGGCACCTTGCTACTAGGCGACGGCTGGTGCAGGGTTGGTTCTGAAGGGCTATGCCGGATCCTGCCGCCCCCTCTGCAAAAGAACACCACGCTCATTTTGATTGGGCACAACTTGTTTTTGAAGGGACGACTGAAGAAAGGATATCCTTTGTTTTGCTGTCTTATCAGTTATTATCACGTCACTTTTGTGAAAAACAAGGAAATTTTACTTTTCTTGACTCAATTTACTCAGATTATCTGCAAGTGGTCAAAAAGGAATTGAATTTGTCATAAGTTATTTTTAGACGTTTAGAAAATGCTATAAGAAGCTATCTCTTAACGTATACCCGTCCCCAGATTTTATCTTTAAAAATGTCAGAATTAAGAATTATATAAGAATCTACAAAATAAAGCTGTAGCCCATTGAATATAAACCCTGGTCCTCGGGCAGGGATAAAAAGAGCAAAAAAAAAACTACAACTTAAACTTACTGAACTTCAAAGGCAGGATCCATGAACCTGTTGTTAAGTACAACATTTTCAGACATTTTTCTCCGCGCAGGCGAGCCAATTTGAAACTTGGGCTGCGGAAGCTTGGTGACTACAGGAGGAGAAGAATCCCCACCACTCTCGGCAGAAAAGTCTTTCCGTAGAATTTGAGGCGAAAGTGACACATCTGTAAATAGAAGATACGATTGAGCAAATCGTGTAATTCATAATTGGTAAGGATAAAACAGGCATGCGACAAAAAAATGCTCAAAGAAATACAGCGTTGGCCAGCCTTACCGTCTTCTTTTGGCTCTGGCAAAGGTTCAGGCGGGGGCGTGCGACTCACTGAAACACAAGCGGCCAAGCAAACGAAATAAATCAAAAGCAGACAAACACTCAAGCACAAGCATGAAATTTTGTGATGTTCAATTGACAACAAGTAATGCAAAAACTAAAATATTTATAATCTTTTGAGAAATAGTTTTTGTGTAGAAAAAGCATGATATGCTCAAGTTTAAATTGATCACTACGCCTCAAATTTAGTCGTGAGGTTGTTGAAAGACAAATATTATAAGTGTGGCAAGTCTCTTTTTAAATAATTTGATTGCATGCAGTGAGCCAAACTAAAACAAACAGAAGCGGCACAGGAGGCGAGGGTTACACGATTTATGGCTTCACATCAGACATAAATATTGCTGATAAAACCAAACTCACAAGCGCTGACAGGTTTGAACGCGTCCTTCTCGTCAAACTCAGAGAAGTCGTCCTGGTCGGTGGTGCCTCCGCAGCCCGATGAGGACGATGACTCCTCCATTAGCGACTTGGGCGCGTTGAGCCCCATTTTAAGCCTAAGCGGAACTTTATCCTTGCTGAAGCTCTTGCGCGTTGGCGAGCCCTTGACAAATGGGCCTGCCTCTATGGGTTTTTCCTCCGCGTCGGGCGACTCAGATGTGAGTGGCGCCACGCGGTTCAGGTCCACCATGTAGACAGAGACGTTGCACTGAAAGTAGGAGGCTGCCAGGATGTGGTTGTTGGGAGCAATCACCATGTCTTGCACTTTGCCCCAACCAATCGGCACAATGTCATAGATCCGCGACGGCTCCCAGCCCAACACGCGAAGACAGTCTTGAGAGGCGGCGTACATGCAGTCACCATTTGGCGAAAACAATATACTCCTGCAACAGAAACCGAGATTTTACTACCATCAACACCTGCGTTCTACCAACTACAATGCAATACACCTTTTAACCAGAAAATATTAACATTTAAAAACTGAAGATAGAAATATAGTTAGTAATAAATTTTAAATTATAGATGTGTTTCATAATCACTTAAAATGTAAGTGTTTAAGATTAACCAAGAAGTGATCAAAAATGCCATGAAGAGAAATTAAGTAACTGACAGTAGCTGACATCAACTAATCTTTACCTTATGGGGCCGGCATCTTTTTCAGACGAGGAGACAAGTGAAAACTGCTCCAAGTCCCAGAAGTTTGACGTTCTGTCTGCACTTCCTGAAGCCAGCAGGAACTCATGTGGGTGGTACTGAACCGTCAGCACCGGTGCTGAGTGATCCGAAAACTCGGCTAAGCACTTGCCAGTCCGCAAATCCCATAACTGAAATTTCCAAAAAAAAAAATGTATTGTAGTGAGTACTAGAAACCTCCAGACGTTTCTCAAGTAAGTTCCAGAATATTCGGTTCTAATTTACTCTTAATTATTAAACATGAGTGACAAATTTCCTTTCCATTTAATTCATGTAATATCCTGAACATTCTAATAATAAAGTTCAACCAAAATTCATTCTGAACAATTATACATAAATGATTCAAATAACAAGTAAAATTTGTGACTTAAGAAATAGTTGAGTTATTTGTTGGGTTTCGATCATCCGACAACTACTCCTACTGTTTCATTCAACTTGGAGAAAGATAAATACTTAAAAAGGTTACCTTGACTACTGAATCTTCGCCAGCTGAAGCAACCCACTGGCCGTCAGGACTGAACTTCAAATATGTGACTGACTTGTCATGTCCTTTATAAGTGTAAATACAGCCTTTCCTCCTTATATCCCAAACCTAAAAAATGATTGTTAAGTTCCGTGTTTGACTAGAAGGAAGTTTTTGTACTTTGATGTGCGTGTCTGACGATCCTGACACCAAGAAATCTCCGTATGGGTGGTGATCCAGACACTTAATGCCGGCTTTATGGCCAGTCAGGGTTTTGGTCACCTTAGCTGCCTCCAAGTCCCAGATTTTCATAGCGCCACCTTTTGATCCAGCGCATATTGTTTCCTCTGTGATTCCAAATTGCATACATTCCACGGATGTTGATAGCCCAGTTAAACTCTGTAAATCAATTTTTAATGTTCAGTTATGATTTTTAATCTTCTGTTAGTACTTTGTATAGGTATAATAAAGAAATTATTGCTCTAAATTTCAATATACACCACTTAGTTAAAATATCAACACTCAAGGTCGCTTGTTCCATATTAAGATTAAAGCGATATATTGTGTTTATCTGATTCAATATGTAATATGAGGAAATAATTTACATCAAGGTAAACTGAAAATTTATATAGTTAACAACTACGGGATTGTGCTCAATTCATATATACTCATTTCCTTCTTTTTAATTGTGAACCAGCGAAAAACTATTTAGGGTTAATATGTCCTTTAATTATTTGCAAATTTCGTAGAGTTTGTACCAAAATGCATTCAGGTTTTCCGATAGCCCAAACGTTTATTTTCTTGTCATCGCCTCCAGTTGCCAGAAGTGCTGTAGACTTGCGTCCGAGTGTTAAACTAGTGACATAGGCATCGTGCGCGGTGAAGTTCTCTGAAAAAGGAAATAAATGAGTACACGATAATGAAACAACAAAGAAAGAAAAGAGAGACGGAGAGTGCATCTGTCCGATTTAGCAAAATTGTCACGTTTCACTCGAAGGTCAGGCGGCAAACAGTGAAAAAAGCGAGGAAACACGCCAAGCAAGGACAGTTTGAACGTTACATTATGCCATTTATGAACTTCGCGTCTGCAAATTAAATTTTACGGCTGTCGCCAAAAATGGATATAAAGAAGTTTTCTAACTACCGCTTCTTCTCCTTCTTAGCCTTAGGCAAGCTACTGCGTTTTCCAATTTTATTTTTCTAAGGTCAATTATTAGAACTTAAAAAAAAAACAATTAAAATTCTGGATTGAAGATTTTATTTATTTGAATATGGTAATCTCCTGATTTTGAACCATCGTGTGTGGAGAAAAAGTATGTTTATATTGATTTCATTAAAATTAAAGCGTTAGCCAAGTGCTTGAATACCATGGACGTTTCACTATAAAATAATATTATAGTTATGTAATAATGTATTTTTAATTAAGTTGGAAAGGTTTTACACGCCAACATTTTACTATTTATCATCTCGTTATCAATTTAAGCGTTTCAAGGTGGGAGGATTCAAACTGAGCTATTTCTAACAAAATTATGAACAGAATTTAAAGTAAAATATTTCAGACGAGATTTAATCTACATACATAAATTTGAAGTACGTAACGCAATTTACATATTTCAACACACAAGTAAATATTTAAGTAAATGTAAATATTAGAAGGAAAGAGACAAGTTTAAAGATTATCCTCCTCAGTCTCGCTCGTTTGAAATACATAATGATTCATCAAACCTACACCTTGGTGCATTAAAGAATAAAAATAAAACGCACTTTCTCAACGGCTGATCCGCAATTTGGCAATAAACACGCCGCGGATAACTATGACTCGTGACAGATAGATATACATACATATACATGCCCGCGTCTTATCTCTCGTAATATGTAATTACTGTTTCGCGCACTAATGTATAAATTGAAAACAATAGTGAGTGCTTTCAAAACTTACGCAATTGCCAGGCTCGTTTCGCAGCCGCCATCCCAAAACCTTTGAGACTTTTGGGTCTGATTCGAGGGTCCAAGGGTAGAGGTGATTCAAACATTTGAAAGTCCGATTTGCATTTTTGCGGAGGAGTGATTGCTTCTACATTTTGGTCACCTGAGACGTGAAAGGTTCACTGGTTGGAGCTCACTTTTACACACGACTGTACGCTAACAAGCTCGAATAGACGCGGGGGTGGCGATTGCACTAGTCCAGATCGAATTTGCGAACCATCAGGTGGCTTGATCGTTCCACTTTCATAAGAAATTCACGTTTAGTTGACAGGATTCTCTGCCTTGACACAGTTCACAAGAATCATTGACCATTTGTGGACACCTGACTGTGAAGCAAACTATACCAACCATACAATATTCAACCAATCACATGACAAACCCATAATGATCATTTTTTATCTTTATGCCACTAAAAATATTCATAAGTAACCTGAAATGGTCAGTTAATAAATTAAAAACCCAAATTAAAAATATTTTTCATTTTTTAATTAAAGAAAGCAATGTTTTTCCTGTCAGGTTTGCAGTGAGCCTTACGAAAACCTTGCCCCCTACTGACGAGAAAGCGAACCAACGATATTAAGCATGGACTCATACTCGGCCCTCTGGCGTTCGGTCTGGAGACTAAACATTGGCCTGGCATGTGTTTTCATGGGAGAAAAGGTCAGTCAACTTGTGCAAGAACAGTATTGCCGCTCAATTATTTTAATTATATTCCACTTGATCAACCGCTTTTCGGGAAGCATGCTTAATTCGGTTTCGTGCAGGCTGGCACGCCATTTAAAAAGGTTAAGTCGCAGATTTCTCAGCTCGAATGAGTCGAGCGTGCAGTACGTGCAGGGTCAATCTCCCGAGCCCAAGATAAGAGAATATTTTTATTACATCGACCATCAGGGAATGGTGAGATTTTTATTAAAACGAACTGTTCAAGTTCTTAATTCAGAAATATTATTCTGTATTGTAAATTATAATAAAAATCACACTTTTTAGCTTTTTCTGGACGACTCACGGATGAAAAACTTCACATCATGTTTCAAAGGTTATATAATACAATAAATTAATATAGCACACTCAAAGATTAGTACAAAACTAAGACAAAATCTTGTGCCTTTGTCCAGCAAAATTTTATAACGAATTAAAAATTACTTTTCAGAGAAGAAGTTCCTGCAATTTTTCTTCACGCGCCTTAAATTAAACACAACAGACCGGTATCACCCGGCTTTCCCATTCATTTCTCCATGCGGCCGCGAGCGCAATTTTGTCCGTTGCGACGACCAACCTTTTGTGTACACGCACGTTCTGGGCGACCCTGAGCACAAACAGGCGCTCAGCTATGGGCACGCAGGCGACCTGCTGACTGTGCCCTTCCAGCCAGACCACATTTTCGTACACCCAGTCTCTGGCCGCGTCTACCACCCAGCGCCGGAGAAGGTCGGAGGGATTGGTCTTGTGCGCTCGCAGCTTGCCATTGAGTTCAGTCAGCACTTTGTGTTTAAGGACGGAAAGCCGGTTGGTTTCAATTGGGCAGGACGTAAGCACACGCTTCAAACCGACTGGGTGCCGAAAGGAGCGCAGTTCAACCTGGCTCAAGAAGAGTTTTGAATGACGCCGCTGATGGGAACTGAGAAGGGTTTGATCGAGTTGCTGGCGACCCACGACAGCCCGCGCGAATCCTCGCTTGAAGACTGAAATTTCATAATATTCTTTTTGAGTTTGAGAAAATGTACATTTATGATCACATAATTGTTATTAAAAATTGTTTGATTAAATGATTTTGTTTTTGTTCCTTTCAAAGGTTGTTAAACGAAATGATAATTCAGCGGTATTCAGGAAAAATTGATTAGAACGTAAAGATTGCGAAAAATAATACATAGAAAGTTTGTTCATTTATTTGTAAATTTGTAGATGTTGTCATTGAGATCAGGTCAAATTGTATTTCTGAGTTACGAGGGCTAAAAAGGAAGGCATTCTGCTGACAAGATCATTTCATTTTATATAAATTTACTACAACAAGGTCTTCAAAAAAGTTAATCATTTTTACCCAGTGTCTCTTTTAGAAGACTCCATTATTTGATAGTCAAAAACTTCATTGACTTATGCAGAAACCACCAAGGCCAAAAAATTTAAATTACATGTAAGTCAACTAAAGTAATATAAACTGCTGTCTTATATACTTGCCTCCTGAGAGTAAATTTTCTCCCTCAACGACTCATGAGTTTTGCTGTCGAAAGGCTCAAAAGAAATGTAGTGCGGATCATCAGTAGGAGATAAATCATAAATTCGCTGAATGCTGAGACTAACACACTTCTTAGCCTCTGCCATGAATTTTTCGTGATTCATTTTGTACCTTAAAGGGGAAATATTTTAATTCCTTTGACAGTACCAAATGTGACCACTTACATTTTAGCAGCCTCTTCATTAACAGGTTGGCCAGGGTCAATTTTCAGAAATGATTTCCTAACATAATCCACAACTTGCCATATGTGATGCATATTTTTGTTCCACTCTGAGAACCCCCTTCCAATGTTGAAGTCACCTTCAGGAGAAATTTGCGGATGGAATAACTTTGATTGAAACTCCACTTTCTAAAATCATTCAATAATATGCATTGAAGTTTGTAAACAAGATATTTTTTCTTTACCGGGCAGCCACCATCTGGGAAGTTTTCTGGTATGACAATATTAAATCTAAAAACGCCTCCAACGTATGGGCCTTGTCGAACAAAAATTACTCCAAACCACACTAGAAAAATACTATTAGTTTTCATCTAAGAGTAAAATTTTCCAGTACTTAAGGGCGTGTTTGCAGCTGGAACGCAGTAGACACCAGGAATTGCACAGCCTTGAAGCATGTTGCTGAAAATTGAAGAATACATGGACATGTATTTAATACACGTTTGAATTTTTATGGTTCTTTCATTATTACTATTCAGGAAGAAGCGAATACTCGGTGAAATAGGGTCCATATTGCGATGTGGAGCGGATTCCTGGGAGGGAATTTGTCCGCTCAACCAGTTTTGCTGGATCGGGAACGCCCGGCGTGGCTGGCAGAACCTTCCTTACGGACCCCTGCCTCTTCAGGGGTTCTGCAACAGCTTCGGGTTCCTCTTCTTCAATGGGCGAGAAACTCGAATCCATGGCCAGCGAGTGTGCCTGAAGCAAAATAATCTCGTCAATGACATTCATCTCTACCCGCACCAGATGATCAACGTGCACTAATACAACGAGTCAAAATGTTCATGTTTTCGTGACAGAATAACAACTTTATCTGGGAGGATCCTTGATTGTGTTATCATAGAGATATTACGACGAAAATTAGAATTCTTTTTACAAGGTTGCGTTCAGTGGGTCAACAGAAACACAATAATCATTTGACTGTATTAATATCTATCATATTTTCAGTTATGTACACAAATGACAGTTGTAAAGCAAATCACACTGTATATTATATTCTAATTGAAGTTATAAGTTGTCGTGCAAAAATTCATGCATCGTTACCAATCTTTTGGGCGGACTTCTAGGCATGTCGCAAGCAAAAATTGTCCAGCATCACACACGACACGAGAAAAGCAAACCTGCTGCACCAAGTGCAAAAGGAAAAATAATACGATTTAGGTGTTATTTACACAGCACACTTCAGGATTTTGCAAATTGAGCGGAATGTCGACTGACCACAAAACCGCTGGTTCAACAGCTGTCTTGCGATAGAGTTAAAAAAAAGTGTGTGCTTGACGGCTTGACGCTTGAGGCAGCTTGAGGTGAGCAAAAATTGTAACAACACCTTGTTTTCTACATTACTTTCTGGCTTGAACACGTGAGGGCGCACCTGTCACCACTGATAGAAACTCTAGCTGTCTTGCTGGCTGCTGGCTTTCTGATTGGTCACTGGCCAGAAAGCCAAACTCGCGCGTAACGTGTTAGCAGTAATAGCAGTGTTAGCACTTTCCGGAACCTATGTATGTACTATGTACTTGAAAAAGGATACCGCTCTGCATCAACTTTGATTATCATATGAAAAGACCGGAAAAGTACACATTTACATACATATTTTAATACAAAATCTACCTATAACTATTACCTGGACACTACTAAACTTGGACCCTGGACTACATAATCGATCTGTTTGGTTGTACGTTTTGCCTAGATATTGTGTGGGTGAGGTTAAAGAGCTTCTTAGGCCTATGATTATCTATGTATCTATGTATGTATGATACACACATAATTCTGGACAATACAAAGTAAGGAACAGTACATTATGATGTACATAATAATATTATAATTATTATTATTATATTGACACATTAATATTTCATATTTATGTATATATGTATATACTGTAGATATATCATACATAATAATTATGATACATAATTATGTATGTAATATTTATGTTATTATTGAAGACAATATGATACCTGTCCTGATAGTTAAGGATTACGACCTGTTGTGTATGTACATAATATTATTATGATATAATGTAAATACATTATGTATTATTGTTTTTAATCATGAATTTTTTTACAGTTCATCATAAATTATATAAAAATTAACTAAATATGGAGGGCACGGAGGATTTAAGCCAAATCGTTGAAAAGTTAAAACTGGTCGTCGAAGATGAATCTTTAAATGAAAGTAAAATTGTTGCAGTTGCTGAACAATTAGTTGAAATGTGTGAGAATCACATTGATAAATTCATGGAACGACCTGATTTAGGTATGGTTCACATTATTAAATATAGTTTTGTATCTGTTTAAATATTGCATTATTAGATCCTTTGAGTGAGAGTGAAAAGCCGCTTTTGTCTGCCCTGATATTGATTCAACAAACTTTGGCTGCGAATTGCAAAGTTTTTGAGTTGGTCTTCCTTCAGTCCAATCTCTTGAATCAACTCGCAAAGGTAAAAAGATGGTTGCTAATTAATATTACTTTATTTATTACGGAGTAATTTTCAGATGATCACCTTTTATGCAGACATCACTGATTTTATGGTGAAAGACCTGTCAAAAGCATGTGCCTTAGAAAAATTTCTATGCTGGTCAGAAGCTGTTCCTGCAGGGGACATTATGAAGGAGGCCCTGGAAATGGACCAAATTCCACAGTTGGTCATTAACCTCTGCGAGTGCAGGAATGTGGACTTGCAACACTTGAAAAACTGTGAGTGTTTGGAGTGTATTGAGTGTGAGGACGTCCTTGCTCAAGAAACACTCCCACCTCAATTTCGCAAGCCGCAACTTACCCTCGGCAAGGCAATTTTTAAAACAAAATTTTTCAAACCATTTAAACATGATCAAAAGAGCAGGCTGACCATGAAACTCCTTTGATGATGGACAGCGGGAAGGAGGGGAAGATAGCTTTTCCACTTCGATGCCTGCAATTTCACAAAGCTGCAATATGCTGCGTTGAATCTTACTGGAGCTTACTGGGTTGTCGAAGCGATACAATTTCTAAAATCATTCACTCGAGACCAATTCCTCAACCTGGAGAATTCTGGATTGGCGTTGGGGACATGGTTGCTGTTGCTTCTAAAGTTGGTAGAACTATATTATCTACGATAAGTATATGTACAACATTAATCAACATTATTGGACAGTTTGTTATTTGTTTTTTTATTGTCAAATATATTTGTTGGAAATTTAGCTAGTGCCCTTCTTCCTTGAAAATTCAAGTTTGAACAACACAAACAATTGAAGGGATTATGTACTAAATTGAGTAAATAGAAACTGAATTGCAATATTGGAACTGCCGCCCATGGTATTAATATCTTCCATGGTATTAAAATATAGGTTTTCGCTTTAAAAAATAAAGTGATAAAATAAGATTATTTTCAAGAAAAACATAATATTACATGTATTGATCAGATCAGTGGTACCATAATCAAGTGTAAATACTTACATGATTTAATTTATTCAGCAGTCCCCTTTTTGAAAACCATTTGGCTATTTTGTATTTGATTAAAATTGTCGTGATATATGTAATCATGTAAAAAGCTTCACCCAATTTTTTACACTTATATAAATAAATATTTCTGCCGCATAGGAAATCTCCTGGATCAGCTATGAGCCAACATCTCCTACTGCGCCAACCTTGCCTGAATATGTGCGGGCAATCATTCTGACTGACTGCCCCTTACCATTCAGGCAGGGCTACCGTGGCGTGTGGCTACCTGACTACGCCGCCCGCGCTCTGTGCAAACCCAGCGTCCTGATTCCACTGGAGAGGAGCGACCCTATTATGACCTGGAAACCATTGGTTTATATTGGCAACGCGTGCAGGCCCCCTCCGAACGAGCTGCTTGCGGTGGTGGTCAATCTGATCTATGTCACCCTTAATTCTGGCAAGCTGGATGACATCCTTGTCATTTTGGATGGGAAAGGACCATGGAGGGCCTACCAATTAATCAAAGTAAAAAATGAAACCTATGAAACTCGCAAGCAATCCTAAATATTTCTTATTTCTGTTGTCAGAGCATTGATGGACGCTTGAGAGTTGAATATCTGGCAATTTTGAATGCCCTTGCTTCTCACTGTGAAAAAGGTAGCAGAGGACTCATTGCTTGCTGCATTCACAATTTCTTAGCAGGTAGTGTAGTAGGCTCATTCAACTAAGTAAGGGTTGAAATTGTAAAATTTGTTTCAATTTTTAGATTGGTTTGTGTGGTTGATTCATTCAACAAAACCATCAAATGATGAATTGGAGACCCTGATGAATGGAATTAACTTGTATTTGCCTAGGATCGAAGTGAAACGATGGCCCAAAAGCCGTCTCATTTATGGAGGTTATTATTTACTTAAAATTGTATTTTAGATCTGTAAAAAATTAATGGTGTTTTCAGCCGCCAACGCACTGCTAAAATGTTGCCCGTCCGAAAAGCTGCATGCTCAATTGGAAGAGTGCATCCATTACCTCACTTGGGACCTTGGAGGCAGAACTGCAAAGCATAGAAGGTAGAACCCATTGCTGAATCTTTATATGATTATTTAACATGGCAAAAACTATCTAAAATTACAAATCTCATTTTTATAAACTCAAACGTCCAAATAAAATGTTGGAAATAATTTAAACCAGGCTTCAAATAAAAGATAGGATATACTAATAAATTTTAAGTGGAACCCAGTACTGTATGATCGCTTTAATAATTTTTTGCGGGCTTTTTAATTTTCAAAAACCTATAATCCTACATTACAACTGGTTGTTATTTTTCCATAAACTTGCCAGAACACTGACTATTATATACAGACTTAAGCCATAAAATGGCCCTATATATTTTTTCCTATTGCCCGGCCTCTTTATCAATTGAAGTCTGCGATAGGCGAATTTACCCTATCCCTGAGGAGGTGGAAGCTGAAGATGAGCGTTTGCAAGTGGAGGCACTGAAGAGTGACCTAAATGAAAACTGCAAAGCGAATTTGAGTCTTAAAAAGTCGCAGTTGTCTGATTTCAACATGAGCCGTAAGCAGTGGCCTGGAGAAACCTGGCTATTGCCCAGCAGGTCTACTCTTTCTCTCTTCGCCATTCCAGAGGCTAAGCTGAGTAAGGACACGAAAATTATTTTTTTGTCCTGTATAGAATCAATGTTATTATTTGTAGAAGATGCAGCTTTAGTGATGAGAACCAAGTGTCCGTTCCTCCTGCGGAGGCTTATCTACAAACCAGTTGTGCAAAGTCTTAACTGTGAGGTGATGAAAGTTCGCAGCATTAGAGATATCCGACAGCCTTCCTTTGCAAAAATCGTTTGTGGAATGTTGAATTCTGGCGGAGGTGATATTTGGATTGGACTGGCTGAGGGCTCTAGAGTTGAAGGCGTTTTTGCACATCGCTCTGAACGAGACAGCTTTGCTCAAGGTCAGTTATGTAATATGAAAATTCCTTAATTTTTAAGCTAATCCTGTGCCAGAAAAATAATACATTTTGTCGTTTCCTGAATTTGGCATCAAAAAGGAAAATACAGAAATAATCAGAACAGTGTTCTTGGTGCACAGGAATACCATGGTATTCCTGTTTTCTTCCCATGATATATGTTTAAAATTCGCCAAGCGAGAAAAACCTATCTCATCTATATTGTACTGTCACAAATTTGGAAGCACGCAGTATGAGAAAAATAGTATGCGCCGCTGCTTCTAAAACACCTGATATTAACAACACTTTGTTTGGATTCGTATTATTAAAGGTGTGCTTGATGTCGCGACTTATAACATTGAGCCCAGACTGCTACCATTCAACTTGGATATTGAGCAGATTTTGGCTCTCGACAGACAGACTCAGGAGCTACATCCTGACAGAAATCGCTACATCTACAAGGTCACAGTTAGACCTTTGGAGGTAAGTTAATGTTAAGAATGAAAACTTCAGAAATGTTTAATATTTTCTAATTTATTAGGGTGTCAACTACTTGACCCTGCCAGAAAAAGAGTGCTTGACAAGGAGGGAGCCCTTGGGAGAGACTGTCATCAAAGTGGCAGAAGATTAGTTTATTTTGTCTGTAATACAGTCAAGCAATGCAATTATGCTCAAAAAATGCTATAATCCAAGCAAATTTATTAAAATTATAATTGCATATCTCCAAAACAGGGAACACCTTTTTAAGGATCTAACACAATTACCTTCCGTTCATCTGCAATTGCATTTTCTGGACTCATTCTGTTTGCATAGTTTGCCCAATACACGAAATTATACAGTGCGAAAATTAGAGGAAACATGTAGATAGCGATTTTCTCAACGCGGGATCCAAGCAGGCTTTCTTTGATCTCTCCCTTTTCAAGTTTTTCGTCCTTGGCCTCTTCAACCTGAAATTGAAAGTAAAAACTTTATAGATGATCGCAAACTAATGTCACAATTGTATTTAATCTACATTTTGTCACAATATAAGAGATTGATGGGAATTAATATTCAGTGTTTGATTTCAATAGCAGCTAAAACTTCTTATAATTTTATTATCTTAAACTTGAACTGGTCCAAATGAACTTAAGATTGAATTAAAATTGGCTAATTACGCTCAAATATCCTGAACTTTTATCTCATGGTAAAATAATTTTGGTTTGATGAGGTACATAAATTATACACTATATTAGGGAAAAAAATTAGTTTTCCTCCACTTCTACCATATCTTATAACGCTGTAGATGATCAATTTTCAGGAATTCAAGCATACTGCTTTTAGTAATTATGCATACTTCTGTTGGAGGCTTAAAGAGCGAATATATTAGACCTGCCTTTGGTGTCAGAAGCCTGGAAATAATCAACACAATCATTGGCAGCGTTGAAAGCACCACACTCCAGAAACCCCACGCGTCAAGGGCAGTGCAGTCGTTGGTCTCTGGTCCGAGAGAGGAAGCGAATGCAGCCAGAATGGCGGTACACAAGATGCTTACTGCCGAGAGGAACACCTTGATGGTCCAATCCGTGCGCAGCCAGAGACAAAGGTAAGCGAGAGCGACCGCAAATGTAATTGGCAAATACGCTTGCAACAGATAACGGCCAAATCCGCGGCGGCTTAGCAGAAAGTCAACCGTTAGACAGCTGTATTCTGTTGGTGAAAATATGCTATAGTTTAGATTTAGATTTCCAACATAATTAGAATTATACCGCAGAGTGCGTTTGGTTTGCAGCATGCGTCAATTCCGTAGCCCCTAAGCTGGAATGGCTTGGTTGTCAGCTTCTTGCCGACTGTAACTGGGAAGTCTTTATCTTCATACCAGACGTATTCAAGTTCTTTCCTCTTGTGTCCATCTGAAATTCGAGTTGATAAAGTTGTAAATTTTCTTGCTCTACAAAATTATTTTTAACTAACTTGAGCCAATATTTTTACAAGTTTAGATTTCTTAAGTAAATTGGTTTAGTTATATATTGGTGCATTATACTTTTGCTGCAAATGGGTGTTTACAAAAAATGAAACAACTATCGCATTAATATCAATTAAATAAATATTTCCTTAAACACTGAATTTGATGCAGTATTCAGCAAATCTAATGAAACATTTGATTAAAATTTAAAAAGAAGATTTTGCGCCCGTTCTAAACGTTTTAACGATCTTATCAAACGCAACTTGTATCTTAAAAAACATGCTTAACTTACAGCTTTCAAGGGTGAAGCTGCAGGATTGTACGTCGAAGGGGAATTTAGCGTGGTTGAGCGGGCAGGAAAGAGTGGTGTGCACTCTCGTGCTGTAAATGACACGGCCGTCGTTGAAAATTTTGATGAACGAGTTTTCAGTGAGGGCTTCGCTAAATTTCGTCCTGCGCTCGTTGACGAAGAATGTGTCGGGCACCCAGAGCTTATCTCGATCGTTCAGAACGACATGAGTGATGTCAGCTAAGCGGAATTAATTAATTAAGCGTGATTGATACACAGTTCGAGTTTTGCTTACGGTTCGTGGCGGAGAACTTTACTCTTGGGTCGGTCCAGCGTTGACGGATGTACATGCTCACTCCAAATTCCTATAAATCATTATCGTTTGCTTACTAAACTGTTTATTGGAATCAATTAAGATCAAATATTTCCAACCTGGTCCTCGTCATCAATTTTGTAAATGTCCAGAATGTGCATATTAACCGCCACCTGCGTAGAATTTAAATCTGAAATGAGCCAAGGAACCATAAAGGAATAAATTTTCGGCCAACTGCAATAAGCGCAACATAAAGCAAAGTTATCTAATATTACATTCCGTTTGAGCAGGATGAGCGATGAAAAGGACGCCCAAGATTTAAATTGGTTGATGTAAAAAGTGGTCAGATCCTATTACGCTAGCGCTGTATGCTCCAACTGCTCAGCTTCTCAAATTGCCGACGATTAGAGCCACGCACAAACGGCCTGACCACTTGTCATGGGTGACCTTTGTAGCCCCATTATTGCAAACCAGCAAGCTTAGGTCAACAATAAGCAAATAAACAGTGCCGAGAGCTGCTGAGATATTGCGTTCAACTCGATTTACAGTTAGATATCTTTATTTATAAATGCTATTCGCTTGCTTTAACTTGCCTAACTGTTTTAAGAACATTTAAAGTAAAAAAGTATTGCGAACCTGGTGGTCTCAAAGCCAAATTAGTTTTGACGTCTGGAAAAATCTGCAGTAAAACGTCTTCCATGTTGGTAACAGTAGCGCTTAAATTTTGCAATCAAAATATTGTATTAAATTTTTTAAACACATCGATTTAAATATACCTGGAGGCTGCGAAGGTGTAGCTGACAGCTAAAAGAGCGATGTAAACACGCATCATCTTGTCTCCTAAATAATTCTTTTTGCCACTAGCGGCAAGAACTCACAGGCGTATCAAATCTGACCTCTTGGTTTGCTCTCTGCTGGATGCGTACTGACTCAATAATTTGAGTGGATGAGACTTATATATGATCGGGGGTCAGGCCTAATAAAAGCACTCAATGTCATCACCGTCGCCTTATAATCTGATCAAAGACTTATCATATATAAATGGCGTGGTGCTTTATTTTTGCGTTACTAAAATGCCTTTGAACTTTCGTTCGAGGAATCGAATCAGCATATGTCATGATCTTTGTAGCCAAGCTACGAAAACATTAGGGTCGATTTGAATTATTACGTCTTAGTTTAATTTGATCATTTATTGAAAATGAAACTAAAGTTTTTAAATCAATTTGCCTAAATTTATTAATGACAATATTATAAATAAACGAATTGAACTGTGAGAATGACAAGGGCAGAATTAATTTACGGAACATTAATTTTTACTCTCATCAGATTGAGCACAAACTGAGCAATTTTGTCATTTCTGAGCGATTCCATATGGTCTAAGCCTGGAAAGGTTTGGTGGTAGATTTTCTTGCCGTTATTTTGGGCCTGATTCCACTTTGAGCAACCCTCCAAACTCCGCAGATTAACTGTTCCATCACCATCCCCCATGATCAGTCTAAATAAAATTTTAAGAAAATGTTAGTCCAACTTCAACTAATTGTACAAATAAATTACCCTGGCGACGAGTCTGGGAATTTGTCTTTGGCGTACTTAAGTTGCTCTACTGTGGCTACTCCTACACCATGCGCGCAGTGCACTTCCACACCAGGTGCCGTGAAGTTTAATGAATATTTCTCTGTGTCTTTTCGCATTTCCCAGCCAGTCAGCCAGTCGATGTCACTGGGAAATTTAATTTAACTTTTAATTGAATTTGACCGATGGGACATTATTATGCATACTAGTAAGTATCAGGTGTTAAAAAACTTTCAATTCTGGATTTAAAAAATTGTAATGAATGCGATGACAAACTGGTTTTGACGATTATATTATCATTAATTATCGCTTTGATTTACCTGAAATAGTCGCGAAGATTGCTGAGCGAGTAATTTTTCTCATGAGTAAGGACAAGTGGCTCGTCGGGCTTCCAAAAGAGCGATGACGGTAGGAGCCAGGCGAGCGACGGCGAAGTGATTTGCTGATCCTTGAGAGTGCCACTGCTCAAAATTATCACGCCTAGATTGTCACCTGCAATCAGCGCAAAATGCGGCTTTCCGGCTGTGTGGACGTATATTATGCAAGAAATGTTACCAGTGACAAAGACCTTGACTGTCTTCACTGACCCTCCCCAGGGTGCGGCTAGGGTAACTAGAGAACTGACGTGCTTGTCTTTCCAGCTCTGGCTTTGTCTCTGCAAGAAAGCCAGCGCCATCAAGCCGCCCATACTGTGTGTCACGATAACCGCGCTTTGTCCGTTCCTCTTCACCGTCTCCTCAATGGTCGCTTCCATGTTAGCGAAAAACTCCTCGTGCTCATCTATGAAATATTTACGTTTGCCCAATAATAAGTGGGTTTGGTTCTTTATATTTCGAATGGAAAAACTCACTTGGGGCTTTTCTGAAGTCATATGGCGCGCCGTGCAAATCAACCCCGCGCGTGTAGTTTAGTTTGCTGACCAGGGTGTTAGCAATATTATTGAAGTACTTGGAAAGCGAAAGTTGGCTTGGGTCGAGCCACTCAACTGAACTAGTATCTCCAAAACCTGGCACCCGAGTTTCCACGCCTGGAGAGTTGCTCGTGGTTCTCGTCTCATTGTTGTACACAAGCCGTAAATTGTCCACCTTGAACGAAAAAGCAACAAACTTTCGTCACACTTCAAAAACTACTATTCCATGCTTAATTTTGCGATGTACTCGATAATTATGTGGTGTGGTTCTTACAATTAGTTGTCATTCTAAAAGTAAAATGTAAACTAAAAAGTGACGTCAACAGCGAAATTTAAAAAAATCTTAATTTGCCCACCGCATACTGCAATACAAATTTGAAATTTTGCTGTAAACATTTGGCACTAAAATTAATAAAATTTTAAAAATTTGCAAAATTGATGACATTTAAAGTTGTTATTGCGATTGCGTAAATGACCCCAGCTAGCCATCAATAAGATCGTAAACACATCGCCGGAATAGAATTGGACAGCGCAGTAATATACATATTTGTGATGTCCTGTCAAGGATCACCGGGTCCTATATTCGTTGACGGCTTTTTTAGAAACGTTAGGTTTTTGTCATTCCCACCTATACTTAAAGTGCAAATCAGTATAGTTTTTAAATAAATAATAATTTTACTGTATGTGTATTTTAAGTAAAATAAGGCTACTCGAAGGGTTTAGAAGTATACTTAAACAAGCCTCGTTATAGACATTATATAGAACAATCAGCCCCGCTAAGATTATAAACCGATAAAGAAACCAGGGAAGCGTGATTATGCAACCAGCGCGAAATGTACGCCACGCCGGCTGCATGGGAGAACTAATTGTAGGGATCAATTTATTTGATGCACAACGGTTGATATTGCTCCGCACAAACATAGCTTTGCCTTTTGCCTTACCAGACAGTCTATCACGACTGGGACGAGAAGTTCCAAGTTGAGCCACGTATTGAAAAAGTCATTGGTCTTTTTCTCGCACAAATAGTGCACCACTTCAGTCTTGTTCAGTTTTGCGTCAATCTGACTTCCTCCATCTCCAGGCACTGAAAAATCATTTATTAGTCGATGTAGGGTAAAATGCCTAACAATGCGAGCTATTTATATTTTCATAATTTTTCGTTAGATAAGCAAAATCTTACTTAATTGCCAACTTTTTCTTAACTGTAAATGTGAATTGAACGATGAAAAGTGTGAAAAACAATAATTTCCGATCACACTTACAGGCTGGACTTTTTTAATAGAGATTTTGCAGATATGACGTAACCATAATCATTTTCACAAGCAAAGAAATATATTCATTTTTTTGCTCTCTGTTGTTATGGTACACGTATTAATTATATCTAGTTCTTGATTTCAAAATTTATTTTGGCATAATGAGAGTTAATTTTGAAGCAATTGAAATAACATCGAAATTTTCAAGAGTCGTGGACTCTTTTAGTAGCTGCAGTTGAAAAATCAATACAAAACACTTTCTGCTGGCAGAGGAAAAGGGAGCAGTAATTGCCTTAACAATACGGAACATTAACTTATTTCGGAAAAGTCGACTCACCTAAAATAATCGGATGTCGAATAGCGGCCTCGGTTGCACCTGTCGACGCTGATATCAGCAGAAGAATTGAGAGAAAGCCCAACGCTGTGTATTTTTCGGTCGGCATGCCGCCGCTTTTCGTAACTAGCGACCAGTCTGGCTAAGCGATCGATGAACACAGCACACGTGACTCTGTGTCACTCACACAATCTGCGCCTTCAAGTCCGACGAACTGCGCGAAAGAATTCGTGGAAGAACAAAACAATCTATCGTAAATTTCAACATCAACCGGAGGCAAGTAACAAAGACGCAAAAAGAGAATCGCAGCAACCAACAAGGATAGAATTTCACGAGCGTGGAATGAAAAAAATTCGAATTATTTTTCTGTAAGAGGCTCACTTGATAAGACCTTGTGGCTCTGGCTCTGCCTCCGCGTCAATTGACGCGCGCGTTTGAGCAATGATGAAAGATTGCATTAATTGTGTCAAAGTGATTTCAAAGCTGCAGTTGGATGCTTTGTGATTCGTGAATAATGAAATGTGTGTTGCGGTGAAGCGAGTAAATGAAAGTTGAAAACAGCAGGAAAGTAGCACATAGAATAAATAAATTTATTTTAAAATCCCGCTAAATGATGGAAACGTTGAATTTCATGAAAAAATCGAAATAATGTCATGGTAACAAAAAAACATGTTTTGAGGCTTACGAAAAATATAACGCATTAATAATCCAATCCTCTAAAGTAAAATAGTTGAATCACATACATTTGCACGGCTAAAACACATTATTAATGATTCGCTGTCATCCATAAATGAAACTGCAACAAACAATCACACTAATGTACATTTTACACTACTTATCATTCATTAGAAAATTGAGAAAATGTTAGCTAAAATTAATGTTATTTTTAATTCAAATAGTTACTAGGAAAAAAGAAGCTAAACAAATATCATGGCACTTTTGCTCATCTATAAATAAATATTTTTATCGTGTTTTCGCTTTGTATCGACCGTCTCTACACCATTAAATTGTAACAGACACGCAGAGCTCACTTTTACATTAGTGCCATCACGAGGAAGGTACAGAGTTAGTAATATGATGTGAGAGCTTTTCCACTCATTGCAAGCTTTCCCAGCTTTCCTTCCCAGTTCTCATTCAAGCGCGATCCGTGAAGGACACTTCCACAGCGGTTAGCGGTATCAATCCTTTTTAAAAAGGTAAATGTAATTAATGTGTACACGCACTCGTCAAAAACGTTCGTTATTAGTTTCTGAATATGTTGCCAATTTTTTCTTACATTTGTCATAATTTTATTTGTAAATATTTCCGATTTTTGTTATGTAGCAGTAGCAGTGAAACGTAGGAACTAACACTAACATTACTCGCATATTTTCCGCCACATTTTGAACCCCAGCCAATTAGAAACTCTGCTTCTGCCGGCAGCAGCAGCCAAGGCAATCCAATCACCTCACAGCCCGAGAATGGCGGAGACTCCAGACATGAAAAACTTGGATGAGCAACAAAATTATGCCCTGGCGAACAATAGCGACCCTAAAAATGTACAGGAGCTGACCACATACGTAAGTTACGTGTCCAGGTTTAAGTGTGAACACTAATATTTGAATAACGCTCACAACTTTAAACTTCTGTAAACGAAAAATGTGGGTTTTATTTCCATCTCAGTGGGCGTCGCCAGGGTGATTGTAAACAAAAATAGCAGTCAAAATAAAATTATTATTTTTCAAAGATACACAATCTAATGCTATGTGTAATTATGTATATTAATGCTTTTTAATATTGCAGGTGCAAACTTTGTTGCAGCAGATGCAGGATAGATTCCAAACCATGTCTGACCAGATTATCACGAGAAATATCCTTTTCACGCAAAACGAAAAACTGATAAAGTTAAAATAACGAAAAAAAAATAATATAATGAAAAGTCATGATCATGACAGTAAAACACAAAATTATGATCACATTAATATTTGAAGGAAAAAACCATGCCTCGGCTCCACGTCAAATTTACGCAAAAAAATAGTGCTTTTGGATTGGTAATTTTTTTCCTGAATTCAAACATCATCAAACTCTTAATATTTAACAAATTCAGGTTGAAAAATACATTTTCTGAATTATTTTTTATCAAATCCAATTCTGAAGCAATAGTACAGACTCAGCATTTTTTTCTGCACTGTTCATATAGTTTTTTTTCATGCTACTTATCACAACATTTCACAATTTAACGAACGATTTCCTTCATTCGTCACACTAGATGAAATGGGCAACCGCATTGATGATCTTGAGAAGAACATTGCTGATTTGATGACACAGGCAGGCGTGGAGGGTCCTGACAAATAAATTTCACAAAAAATATTTTACGCTTATTGTTCACCACCAGCCAAACTTCTCAAGCACCTAAGTCAATTTGCAATAATTCACTTTTGTCTTTTCTGTGTTTCATATTATCTTAAATTATTTTATGATTTAATTGTAGGTAAATCTTTCACTATCTGCTTCTTTTTTGATAAATAAAACTGCATTTCTATCAGTATAAAATATTTGTCAAATTGAATAATCCTGTGTTTTATTTTGGTCAGGTCAGTTCATATACATTTTGGAAAATTTCCTCTTCTGTTTAATAGCCTTCGGTATTTCAGCTTCTTGGTCTTCCTCGTCGGTTGAAGCAGTATTCTCAGTTGATTCGTCATCATCTTCGTCATCAGAAATAGTTAATTTCTGCACTTTCGATTCGCCAGGCAAACTTTTTCTTGATGAGCTCTTCTTATCCTGGAATTTTATATTAAGAATCTGCTACAGTATTTTTTTTTACCAGAGCGCTTGACGGGCTGGAGATATCTCCCAGAGATTTTGACAAACTCTTTTTGGAGCTTTTTTCCAAACTTGATTTGCCAGAACCCATGAAAAGATTGGCTATCGAACGGAAGTTGGATTTTTTCTCCTTAAATGCTGAAGGTTCCCGAAGAGCTTTCCTGAATTCCTATCGACACCATGTTAAATAGAAGTAAAAAATGTGATGATTTAATATGCCTCCAAGTCCTGCTCCTGATCCATAGCCTGCAAATCATCATATGCTTTGGTCAACAGCTCCATTTCCTGTGCGTGAAGAGCCATCTCTGCCACGATTAGATTTTTCAAAGCCTTGGTGGTTACGCTCATTTTAAGTGCTTCAAATGAGTACATTTGTTCCTCAAGAGATCTCAGAGTCCTTGAAACATCAGCACTGGCCCGTGCTAATTCTGTTTCTGCCATCAGCTACAGTAAAAATAATTTCAAACTTAGGGCTGGTTGAGTGTGAGATGGGTGCTTACGATCTTTTGCCTGTTTCTTGGATTTCTCTGTCTTGTTTTCTCCACGCCTCTCTTTCTTAAGATTTCTTTTTCCTTTGCCGAGAGTGAAGATTTAATGCTTTCCCTCACTTCCCTGCTTTGCGCTCCAATGGCGGAAAATGGTTCCAAAATTTGTGTTTCCAGTCTTTTCACAAATATTTCTCTGCAGGTTTTGACAGATCTCTAAATATGTAACCTTGCACTCCTGACATTTTATTTGTCAATAAATATTCCAATACAAGATAACGAAGGAAGTAGTTTAATATGATATCAACTTCATTTTTTTGCAAAGATTTATGCGCTAAAGGGCAGTAGAAATGTTGATTTATATTTAAATTTCCATATAGAATATTTGTAGAAGTTAAGTTTTCTTTTGCTTTTTAAAATTAAAACAAACCTAGAGTCGGCGATCGAGGAAAACGAATTTGCGAATTCTATGAACGCAGCACTACTGCTTTTGCAAATTTCTTCACTCTCTGCATTCTTCACTATATTGTGAACCACCTCGTCAGTTTGATTGCGGACACTTCAAATAGAAGGTTAGAGTTGCACTATTAGTAATAACACATCTGCATAGATTAAATCCTACCGCGCATAGCATTTAGTGTAGCTTCCTAAAGACTGACAAAGATCCCCCAACTGCCTCTCTGAATCAGTCAGTCTGTCTTGGATGAATTTTGTCTGGTTATCGCTAAATTAAGAGTTAACATTGACTAATAAAGATGAAACATAAATACGTTTACCCTGGTATCAATGGTTGTGGCCTAGGAAACATTTTTAAGTCGTTGGATAGAATTTTTAAATGCAGGTGGCCGATACGCTTCAGTGAGTTTGGTATGCAGGGGTGAGCGTATTTGAATTCCGCCGCCTTCACTTGCAGGGGGTGATAATAATATTATAGGCCATGCGCTTTTCAATAGTTCATTTTTTTTAATGATATTTGAATATTTAGTGTGATTAAACCTTTAATGTTTAGAAGCGACATATTTACAACTTTCTACCGAATTTTAGATAGTCAAGATGCACTATTTTTGAACTGAATCTTTTGATGATCCAAACCAGTTAACTTTAAAACTTAATTGTTAAAATAGGTCACACATCTGGAGTTAACGACAGTTAAATTCAAATTAAGGACATCAGCATTTTGCAATAGTTCAGTTTCTATAAATTGCCAAGTTAAATTTGGTTATGAAGTTTCTAAAATTGTTTTGTGCAATAGAAAACTATATTATAGCTCTCCTTTTAGAAAAATTTAAAGGACACAAACACCCTACTTTTAAAAGAGGAAATGAAGTAAATCAGTACAAATTCCTCACTTTGGAACCTAATTATGAATGTAAGGCACTATTAAATGTGAAATTTGAAATGTAAAAATATCGGAAGGACAAAGGGTCTTCAGAGTCATATTTGAATATACTCCTTCATTAAATTCTGGCTGTTTTAATGTAAAACTCATTCTAGTCTTTTTAAAGCAACAGTTGGCAGCCAGCAAAACCAAAAACCTTCCTTTCAGCTGGTGAGTGTTCATGTCCTATTATGAAGAAATCAGTTTATAACACCACCTCTTAAAACCCTTAAAACTAATTTTGTTCATTTTCTTGAAGATCCAGATATAATGGACTTCCTGCCCAAAGAGCGCTTCTGTTGTTTCTCCCAGGCCTTGGTGAGGACAGAAATGTTACTTTGAATGATTTTAAGGCCTCGCATAATGCTGGGTGAGATTTCAGGAAGTGGACCAAAGTTTGTCACTGGTTGAGGCAGGACAGTCACAGCCTACATAATAAACACGCAAAATCAGAATTGGTGTTAATATTTAATTGAGTGCAGCATACCATTCCATTTGACACAGGAATGAACAAGTTCAGCAGCGGCATCCCAGTAAAAATACTTCCCTGGTGATTGGTTCCATGATTTAGCAGACTGGCACTTCCATTGCTTGGAGGTGTGAAAGGGACAAGTGCTGACTGAAACAGATGGAAAAGTGTAAAAACCCATTTTGTACATTTCAATCAACTCAAGTTACTAGCTTCGGCTGATCAGTATTCATCGGCTGAAGGTCTCCGTTTGACTGAGCGTCGTCAAAATCATCCTCGCTCTCATCGCTCTCAGCCTCAGGTTGGACCACAACAACTGGTGGAGCTTTATCTGCCTCAAGTGAAGCCCCCAGTCTTTCTCTAGAGCTTCCAGTTCTCTTTGAACTTGTGACATTAGGAGATTGTGTGATTTGTCTTTGTTGTGCTTCCCCTGGAAGTTCTTCATCATCTTCTTGCACGTTGATAGCATTGAGCTCTTGAAGAAAACTTTGCTGCAGCTGTTTTTGAGATTTATGTATTAAGTTTATCATGTATAATAAGTAATATGTACGTGTACCCTGTGAAACTGGTTCAAAGTTAGATCAAGAATGTCTTTTTCAACCGTCAAAAATATTTTCTTATACTTCGTGCGCAGGTCCTGCACGCTTTGCTCATGGACTTCTTCCAAACGGTTCAGGTAAACTTCAGCTGAAGTAAGATAACACAATATCAACATGATGAGAAATTATCTTATGTATCGTCCTGGTCCCGGCAAAATTGCGCAACGTTCAACAAACACCCAAATTTTCATTGTCGAATTGATGGTTGACCTTTTCTTGCAACAAGGAAATTCGCGTTTGGTTGTTGAAAGTTACGCAATTTTGCCGCGACCAGGACGGTATTTTTAATATGTAGATAGATATTTATCGAAATTTGAACTCACATTGCAGCTTGAAGTCGGAGGCAAGAGCGTCAGCGTTGATTTTCTTTGATGCCATCTCTGTTTCCTTTTCTTTGCTTGTTTCTTCCTCGGTTTGAATGTCAGTGTCACTTTCGTCTTTCTTTTCAAGGCTGTCGCTCTTGTTTTTGTTACGCAAAGGGCGTTTCACTTTCTTCGCATTCTTCATCATCAGGATAGACGTAGATGTTCCGCGAACTGGATAGAATAAAACAACAGAAATGGCAATATTCAACAAAATACCACAGTGAACAGTGAATGGAGAATGAAACAGGATCATCTGGATAGGCCTGTTCAGCCGGTTGCTTTGGCGCCTTTCTCACTTTATGCGGCAATTTTGAATACTCTTCTTTGATTGGCTACAATGTGAATGATTGTTTTCATACCAACGATGCCCTCTGTTGCCTATCAGGAGAAAGAGCATCCACAAGGCCAAAAAGCACCCAAGGAGGCGCTTTATTGCAAATGAGACCCAAAACTAATTTGAATTATTTATTTGTCATTTAAAAGGTTTACTAAATATATTTTTCATGTATTGCTAAAAGATTACAATTACAACCAAAATTGGCTCCTCACCGGATTGTTATTAATATTCCATACATCACAACGCTTAATATTATCATAAAATATCTAAATGAAGCCAAAGATGAAAAAAGATGGAAAGCAATAAATAAGTGGAAATTTTTTGAAATAATAATAAAACAGTACAAAATAATGAAGTATGCAAAACATAAAAAAATTATCACAATCATTTTAAAATGTAAAATAATCATGTGTTGCATAATTACGTACATACCATTTTGAAAAAAGCAAAATTAACCATACAAAAAATACCAATAATTATTCCTTCATTTGATTCAAAATTTGTTTGGAATTTAAATCGAGAAAAAAATGAAATTATTTTGTTTAAATTCATACATTACACGTGTGCTTCATAATAAAACAAAACTGATCAGTAAAAATAGTATCGCAGAAAAATATCACACATTGTAACAAATTGTCATGTCCTAAAGATAAACGTATCATAACAGTTCAAACTTCAAAAAGCTCTGAACAGTTTGCGGTATGCTACCGATACTGTTGATTTTCTGTTGTGCCCCCTGACCTAGTCTGCTACGCACTGCGATCCGACAGAGATCCTGCAAACTCAGCGGATTGAACATCAACGCTTCAAGGAAGTCCAAGAGGTCAACAAATATACTGTCTGGCAAATTAATGTTTGAGTTTTTTGTGCGCTTCCTCTCAAGCACTTTTTGAACGTTTCGCCCCTTATTGTCTGTGCACCAGAAACTGTGTCCAAACTTGGACAATAATGTCCATACAAGCTTGAGCTTCTCCACCTTAACGTCTGATGTCATGGACCACTTGTTACCCACTGTGCAGAGCACCAGTGACGATCCCTGGGCCCGCTCACCTTCTTTCGCTACAGACCGCTCGCCAATGCTTGGTCCATATTGCAGCGCCAGCAGTAGCACTTCCGGGCTTGGCTTAGCAGCTGCAATCTGGAATATAAAAATAGCTTTAAGAAAATTTATGGTGCCTCTTAATTATAAAATCAAATCATTATCCTTTTGTGAAACAGAAGATTATAAATGAAATGATAATAATGACATAATTTAAATACTTGGAGTTAGTACAAACTTACCTCTGCTGCATGTAAAATTTGATTGCCCGTGTGCTTGTCAAAGTCTTCTGTGTTGGAGCCGTATTCTACTAATTTCTTGGCAATATCCAAAAATTCAAAAGTGACAGCCAGGTGGAAGTACCTACAGCAAAGAAAAACAGTTTGCAAATTAGCATTGAGGTAATTTTACTGGCAGCGATTAAATCGTCTATGCAAACGACATTTCTATTTCTTTCACACATATCAATTCTACTTCATAGTTAGCAAAAATATTTCTGAGCATTAAAATATAACAAGCTCAAGAAGACGCTCATAAATTCTCCATAAATATTTTAGGAAATTAATTTTTTTTGAACATATAGCAAGGTCATAAGAGATAGTTTGCCCTTTGTTGCAACCACAATGATCCATTTACTTTTAATCAAAACCATCAAAACAAATATATATAAATACACAACTTGAGTTTTAACAAATATATATTTTAAGATTGAATGATGTTTAATTTTTATTTACTGTTTGTTAGTAAATCATGGAAATTATCTTTCGCTCAAAATAAGTTGCAAATCTATTAACACCAAATTCGCAAAAAATTGCTATTTTGCAGGGAGGGGGGTCGCAGGTCGCAGGGCTAAACAAGATTTTCACACCCTTTTTATTGTGCTCAACATTAAATGTAGCAGAGAATTTTTGCTGGTGGCTAGTGCAGCGGACTAAATTTTAAAAGTGAAAATTGATAGTGCTTAACAGTCCAAAGGGCCAGAGGCCAAATTTTTCTCTGACACTACTTGATTATTATTATTACTATTGGTTTACTTTTAAAACGGCAGCTGGATCAGATTTGCGTTAAAATTTCCCTTCTTGACGCCCATGCTTAGTAAACTCAGCAAAATTCACACAGGAGTAGAGCCATTTGTTCAACAAAAAATTGGTGCCTTTTGTACAAGCAAAAATTTATTAAGTTAAAATGTTATCAAGTTAAATTGCGAAATAGGAAAGTAAAATATCACTGAAATTTATGTACATTGCAATTATAGTTAGAAAACTAGTTCGCTCAACTTTTTCAAGCATGATTATGCAACCTATTCTAGTCATACGGCATGTACTTTCGTATCTTGAATAAAGCTATAAATAAAACTTATATATTATAAAATTATTTTCCAACTACCATGATTCGCAAATGAGTTGCTTTTCAGCGTTGGTGTAGGGCGCAAGGTGGCTCTTGGTGGATGCACCCTTCTCCAGAAGGATCTCAACCATGTTCAGATATTTGCGGTAAATAGCAATGTACAGAGCCGTGTGATGTCCAGTCCCAGTGACAGCATTTACGTTGGCCCCTTTCTGCAAATTTTTCAACGCTTATTAAGTCATGGGATAAATGAATCAAGAATCACTCACCTTGATTAAAAAGTTAACGCAGACAGTGTGGTTTCTGTAGACTGCACTCTGCAAGGGAGTCAATTGACCGCAGAAGGAAAACTCTGCCCTTCTCTCGAGGGCGTCAGGGTCGCGCTCCAGCACTTCGTCCATTTGCAGCACGTCCGCGTCTGACTGTCTGCACTGCGACGAGTGAAGACTCAGCACCATCACGCTCATCTTGTTTCGTTGGTCAGACAAAATATTGCAGAGAAAAACATCCCAGTCTGATGCAGATTTTGGCTTTGATATGACTCCTGCGAAGAGATTTACAAAATACGAAATTTTGTGTTTACAAGACCAGGTGTTCGACGAAGAGAAGTAGTGAGTGGATGGCTTTCTGGGAGTGAAAGAGTAAGAATAATGATGATTGGTCGAATGGTTGGTGAGCCACAGATTTGAACAGCGCGGGCGGCAAACGAAAACAAGGCTGCGGAACAAGAAGAAACACGCATCGACTGAAGTAATGTGAAGTGGCGAAATTTTTAATTTTCTAATAATTCCAAATTGCAAATTATATTTGAATTTTATCGATTGTACTTAACTAAGAAATTATTCATGGAATTCCTATGAGATTTTGGCTTTCAAATAGCTTGAATGTGCCGACACAAATTCCGCATTTGCAATCGTGATTTAAATTTACGAGTTTTGCATATATTTAATGCTTCAGTACACATCTAAAAGTTTAAGTCAAAGTGAGTATATTGATCAGAGGTTGGAATTTAGTTAAAAATCGAAAAATTACATTTAATCGCTCTGTTTTAGTGACGCAGGGATATGTCCAGAGTCCAGAACCCAAGTTTTTATAAAGTCATCTTAACCTCAACATCATATCATGAGACATGTTGGCAATTGAAATCTAGGAAAATCAATTGTAAGCAAGCTCATTTAACACAAAATCTTTGGAACAGTAGACCCTGTAAAGCATTGTGAGTATCTTAAAGAGCAATATTTTATCTGTAACGTGTTGGTTTCAACATAGCAAACAATTACAATATTGCATTATATCTTAAAGGTGAACAGTAGTGTACAGTGCCAGTAATTCAACCAAATATTTTTCATTTGTTATGATAAATAATCGACAGTGCTTAACTGTCTACAAATATCTCACACAGTGTTTGGTGTAAATAAAGCACTATCGCTGTTTGTAGTCTCACTATTATAATATTATAGTTAAAAAGGTTGGAAGAGAGCATTTTGACGTTTTCCATATCGCACTGCATGGCTCACGGGCACGGATGGTATTTTGAAAATTCATGGCGTTCGGCATCTCTCACTCATCTCTCCTGACTCCTCGCGAGCAGCATAAAATTATCGTCTTGTATAAATTTTGTTTCAACAAGAATATGCTTATCGAAAATCGCCCGCAGTGAAAAATAATAAAACACACATATGTATATATATGTGATGCATGAAAAAGCAGAAGAGTTTAATTCGCTTTCAATCTCATCAAGCAACAGCAGCAGCAGCAGAGATGAGAAACAAGCCTTTCAAAGGGGGCTGTTCGAATCACGTCCCTGATTAATCTGCTCTTGGCGGCGCAAGAATAAGTACCTCGTGATACGAGACACGCCCCCAATCCTCCGATTTTAATCACTTCTCTCGCGGCTTGCAAAAAACACCAACACACACTAAGATCCTCTACACACTCGGCCTGCCAACTGATAATCAATTTTGTTTTATTGGTGCGCGCACAGCTCTCATGCAGCCAATTTCCCATTCCTGCGCGCCTGTAACGTAACGAGTAAAAATTGCTTTTTTCCTCCCTCCGCTTTTGTACTTAAGATATAATCGTTTCAACTAAGTTGTGCTATACTGTGACCACGAATAACAGCAATTTTTCATCTAAAATTTTCAATTTTTCGCTTTTGCCGCCCCCTAATTGATTAACGCAAAAAATACAGATTTAAGGCTAATTGTAAGTCGTTTGTTAATTTGTGGATATTATCCTCTTGTACTTTTTCTTTAAGACAATGGCCAGCATTATTTACATAATTTGTCTCAACTCTATTTTTTTAGTTTTAAAATTGTTTTGGAAGATACAGAAATCTGTAATGGCAAACTTTTGTTTTAATTTTTGTATAAATGAACAGTAAAAATCTCATCGATTTATCTGAAGCAAAAGTAATATTAATATTAGTTAGGAAAATAACATAAAAAGTGCAATTAAAATATTTCCAGCTGAATTAAAAACTTCCTAAGAATTTCAAATTTTAGCAGGATTTACTAAAAAGATAAATAATATAATGATGGTAAAAATATTCCGATTCCTGCTAAGGCTGTGGGGATCCCCTAAAAGTCAGATGTTTGTCTGCACAGTTGGCCAATAACAACAGTTTGTCTAAATTATCAATCTGATCGGGATTTGATTTTTAAGCGAGACATGTGTGCGCTAATAAAACAATGCACGCCTAAATTTACTGCTGCCGCGCTTATGCTTTGGCTCTCTCTTGAAGCCCGCAAACGATCGCGAGAGAGCAACAAATAAACCGTTCTGGCTTAAAGTTGGCATCCATTTGCATAAATACTGATGCTTTACGGCCTCTTGTCAGTGCAGGCCGAATGCTGAAATAATTTTGAATGATTATTATATCCTGGTGTAATGCCTCTTTAAAGGGCTCGCTCACCATGCAAATATAATACGTAATAAAATCATGAATTTTCGTACACACACGTGCAGTGCGAGTTTCCATAGCTGTGGCACTCAAAAGTGAGAAAACTTTATTGTGCTTAGTCACTTTTAAAATGGATTGTAGGTATCAGAAACATATATAATTTAAATTACTTTTAAAATTGAAATAGTTTTTCTAGTATTGTTGATTCATTTCAGATTTTCTGTTTACTTATTTTTTTGTTTGAGAAATTTTCGGCTCGTAGCTGGTTAATCCATTAGACAAATCTTTGAGTAAAAAATGCCAAGCTATATCCGTGTACAAATTGAAAAGCCACCTGAAAAAGTTGCCCCCCATTGAATAGCCTAAATCGAAGCAAAAAACGAAATATTTAGACGACGATTCTGAAATCCTTCTCGGCTTACGGACCAAAAAATCACGCAACTCCCAAATTTGGGCTCACATGATTTACCATGTATCCTCTCGAAAAGACAATTAGCCGCAAAAAAGCGCGTGTGTGCGTCTGTAAGGGCGGCACGCGTCCTTATTTTATAAGAATATTGGCGAGCGTCGGCACGTACGCGATGCGAAAATCTGGTTCTCATTTGGTCGAAATTCGCCGTTTGCCCAAAAGTAGGCATGGGGACGTGAGCTAATCCAGAACAATACCTGTCGGCAAAAAAGCCCATTAACGAGACCGCGAGCTTATCAACCGTGGACATCGGCATTTCGCTGCTCTCCTTCGCTTTTCTTGGCCACGTCTCGCGTACAAAACGCCGCGCGACTCGGAAAAGGGCAAAATTGCCAATTGCAGCACGCCGTGTGAAAATCGGTCGCTCTGCAGCGGGCACCAAGAGGGAGCACCTGCGGGTATCGGCGGCCTAGCGCTTTTCATCTCGGTGCCAAGAGGTGTGATGTCACCCCAATTCAGCCCGAAGGAATTTCTCCAACTTCAAAACTATCGCCGCCAACGCATCTCACGCAACTGGGGAAAACTATTTGTCCCGAAAGTGTGCACTGAATTGCGAATCGTTGCATGGCTGTTGAAAGGCACTCGTTGCCTTCAAAACGGTTGATACCCGATATATTTGGAAGTGAGCAGGCATGGGACGGTTGCTCTACTAGCTCAAAATAAAAATAAACAAAGTCGAAAATAAATTGAGCTGAATTTTTCATGAATCTCTATCTCTAGCGTACAGTTGAATTGTTTTCAACGACCGGTGACTTTTTGATCATTTTGATTTATACATTTTGTCGTTCCAACTCAAAATTGCAAATAAATGATGAGGTATTAAATGTTGTGTGGTATTTATTTTTTACATTTATAGCTACATTTAAATGTAGCTTCCTCGGTGTTAACGAGCTGTTTATTTTTCTATATCTCTGATACAGAAAGGTATACAGCTATACTAGTTTAGGCAACTGGTTATAGCCCTAATTCATGAGCAAGAATGGAAACATGTCACAAATTTCCTACATCAATTTAACATTAACATGTGCATTAGAAGCAATCACCTACTGTAAGAGCTCATTTTATGTTGCAGATTATGTATCCAAGTTTTTGCCAAATCAATGAAAGAGGTGAGATTTCTCGCATTTTGTCAAGTCTTGATGAGTAGCCGAAATTGTGCTGGCTCTTATCTGCGCAAAAGTATTATTTGATTCGATTCAACCGTTTGCTCATTTTAATTGATAACGCGTAGAGAGCCGTGCTTTTGTCTTACTTCGCTTCGCACTCCTTTCAGCTGAGTCATCATCTTTGATTGGAAACAAGTGAGTGTGTATTCACAAATGAATCAAACGCTGCGCCTCGATTTTAGAGTACGCTGTTGCTGCTGCTATCGTGTTTCGCTGCTTTATTCACATTTCATATTATGCTTATGCTTAATACGTGCACATGACCAACGGAGGAGGAAGGATGCGAGTGCTGCATTGCATACGCTGGGCGACCCAGCAGCTCGAAAGGGAAATCCGAAGACACCGGTAAATGAACCACACCCCGTGTGCTTGAAAAATTGGTCTTATCAACAATTTATCACTTTCATCAGAGTGCAACGCATGCTGCAACGCTTTATTAGGAATTTTGAACCCTATATGGACACTTGTGGTTTGTACGTTTAAGCTATACTATTTCTTTTTAATTAGGTATAAGCACATTTATTATTTTAAAAAAGGATGGCCAACGTTCTAAACTAAAAATTTTCATTTAACGTGTTACAATTTTAAACTCGCTACAAGAAAGTAAAATTTCTTCTCATAGCTTAACGGAAAATTTTCAATCAAGCAAGCGAGAGAGCAAAAGCGTGCTCTTGAACTATTAAGTCAAAGTCGTAATAAAAATGCATAAAAGAGCAAAACAAGTAGCATTGGCAGCTACCAAGTGCCCAAGAAATACCAAATGTGAAAATAGTTTTTCGTCCTGTATTTTACCCCATACATGCGCAATGCCATGATAAACAATTTAATTACAAATTTTAATTTCACTCAATTCATGAGGTTTCATGTTCATATACGTTTGTGCTTCAAGCTCCATGCGAAGCTTACTTGGTTTATTCAAGGATTATTGCCTTTATTGAAGTTGTGTCCCATTCGTTTATCCAAGTCTTTTATTCCTTTACAAAAGTTGCAGATTTTGCAGCAATAACTTTGCTGGCAATTTAGCCGCAGACAGGATGGCCAGAATTGGGCTGCTTAAAATTTCGCTTTGATATATTATGCGCGTGCATGGGTAGAAGAGAGTGTAACCAAATCTGGCCGGTGACTTGAACGCTGGGCAATAACTCTCGGCGAGTCATGAGCATTCCTTCGGATGCTGGGTCCATGCACGCGGCCAGGTGTGTGACTGAGTAGGAGGAGGCTCCGACTTCAAGACTACATACATACCCGTATAATGTGTACTATTATCATACGCGCGGAGTGAGCGAGGTGCACACCTGTTTGTCTGCATTATTTGCGAAGCCTGCTGTATTTATTCGTGGCTCCCGCTGCTTTTGCGTGAGTTTCGTGCTCGGCGAAAATGTCATCGCTCCTCGTCTGCCCGACTACAGCGTTTATTTTATCTGCCTTTGGCCGGCATTCCGCCTAATTTATGCGCGTTTGATTTTATTTTTGCTCTCCACCCACGTATAGAGAGACGCGAGAGCTCTTTCCAGCAGCCACATGGAGAAATAAACTTTTATCTGCTGCGTGCTTTTCACGAGCACGGATATCGAATATGTGCTGCATGAGCATTGTGTGCTGGGCAACAGGCAAAATTTAATACACGTCACTTCGTATGCAAATTGATTTGGGATCCATTGTGAAAAACGGGCGAATGGTCCTGTCACAGAAAATCTTGAACTAAGCAAACAACTTTTAATCCTAGCTTTGATGATTAACTATCACGATTCAGGTTAACATTAATTTTATCGTTACAGCGTCATATACTATCGGCCATTGCTGTAACCGTTATTATTATAGTTATTACTCCAGAAATGCAATATTAAATGCACGATGGTGATTTTTGTGTGTGCTGAACGCTGAACTTGTACATCGATGAAGCTACTTAAGATTCAGCCGAGGCGTCTATTCAAATTTGTTCTGCAAAAACGCTGCTGTATACAAAGACGTAGGACAGAGGGAATTTTAAGGATTTTTTCGTACACGCCGCATAACAAGGACATGACACTGGTATTTCCACCGCATGACCACCGATCTCTTGCCTGCTTTTTACCTTTATACACACAAACACACTCTGCGTGGATCTCTCTCTTTTTTTTATCTCGATACCAAAGCCAACATGGAATAGAAGCAGCAGCAGCAGACTGCTTTTGGCCATTCGAGGCTGTTAAATGTAATTTATATCGAATTTTTGCATTGTTTACTGCGCGAGTGGGGAATGAGGCGGAGAGCGAACGAGTGCCCTGTGAGTGTGTGTGTCGCCTTTTATCGCAGCCTTGTATCAGGCGATAAAAATTTATGTACTTACAAGATTGCTGAAAACGCGCTGCAATGCGAATCACGACTATTTGAATTTTAACAGCTCGGATCTGGAATTCTAGGAAGCTGGCTGAACGAGGGTAAAAAAATAAATCGCCAGCCTACACACTCGCTGCTTCGAGTTATGGGTTTAATAAATTAAAAGCGAATCTTATTGCACGTCTCGCGGAATAAATAACGAGTGAAAGCGGAGATGCGATTATTGTCGGATCCCAATTAGGCTGAAATTCTGCGAATGCCTCAGCCCCACATTTTCAGGAATAATTAAATTTCAAATCACAGGAGGAGCTGGTGGAATTTTTCAAGCAATTAATTCAACTAGATCCATGTTCTAAAAATTATGTGACAATGAAAGACTGATAAATTTATGTTTTTTTTTCAATTCAAACAAATTGAAACAAAAGTATAATTTCAAAAAAAAATAGCGCAGTTCCCTTTCACGTTGCAAATCGAATTGCAAGCTCACAATCAGTGTGACTCGCACCTATTCATCTCAGTTTTAAGCCTTCCATGCCAAATGCAAATAATTTTCAGCTTTCGCATGTCGGCCGCCGTTTAGCCGGGTGATGCAAATGACGTGGCGCGGGTGTGCAGACGATAAAATACCGGGGGAGGTGCGAGCCGCGCGGTCATTAATAACAATACTTGTTAACGCGCCATGAAATCGGCGTGAAATGCGAGGTTTATTTTGTCTAACAAGCCGAGATTATGATAAGATGCGAGAGTGCGAGAAGGTCCGTCCGCGTCCGCTCGCCTGTCAAACGCGGCGTAATAATGCGCGCGATAGTTTCCTCCTTATCTACAATCTTATAGTCTGCCCGAAGTAATTAACTCGCATCAATAGTGGAGTGCGTTCAACACGACTGGCCCTGCCACTGCTTCATGAAACCAAATTAATCTCTGGTGAGCAAGAAAAAATATCCCAACACGGGCTTCAAATTTAATTAACCAGTTTGTGCAAAATCACTGTTTTAGTGTATGTTGACTGTTAATCACGCACAGCTGCTTTATTTCTTTGGATTAATCATTTTATCCGTAATATTTGTGTTGATTTGTAGTAGTGCGTTCGCCGGGACGGGAATGTCTCAGGACTCTCGGAATCTCCCGGGAATTCCCGGCGCCAGGACCCAAATTTTTAGGCGGGAGCCACGGTCGGGACGGGAGCGGGAAAGTTTTGCCGGGAGCGGGAATTCCCGGGAACCTAGTCAAAATTCACATTCACAACTCGCTTTTAATTTTCCTAGAATGATTAAAAAATTGCTAGGAATGTTTTGTATATTAGATATTTTTCACGGTTTGATAACTTTATGAACTGTCCTAATTTCAATTTGCGGAGTTCAAGCTGTAATATTTCATTTTTGTCATTCACTACAACTAAAAATGTTACAGAATACAGAATTTTCTTTCATTGATGATTCACGCCACTTAAAATAGTCGGGAGAAAAGTTCTTGATCTAAATAAAATGCAGTTTTTTAGGTTTAGTTTTACTAATTTCTGCATCTACAGAAAATTGAATTTTATTTAAAACTTAGTATTTAACGTTGACCAGTAAAAATTGCCTCCGTGGATTTTTTATCAAAGAAAAGTATAATTTATAACTTCAACACGGAAAAATAAAAGATCATAGTAAGTTTGTATTTGTAAATATGCGAGCTAAGAATTAAAAATTATCAACGCACATTGCTGGTGTCTACTTTCGATTTTAAAATTTTTGGCGGGAAATCGGGAGCGGGAAGGATCGGGAAATAAGAGTCGGGAGCGGGAATTCCCGGGAAAAATATTTGGTAAGGGCACCAGGAAATTCCGGTAACAGAGGAAACATTTTTTCGGGACCGGGACTCCCAGGGAGAAAAATTTGCTCCCGAAGAACGCACTAATTTGTAGGTTTAGATTATAAATATTTGAGAGTTTTAAAGAAAATTAAAATTATCAATGTTTAAGATCATCCAAGCGTTGAAAATTTCAACCCATCCCGGTCACTATATTTTTCCTATATATGGTAAACTGTAATATATAAATAGGGTCTAATAAATATCCTCATTAAACATACTAAAAGAAAATGCCTAGTATTGAAAAAAGACTAATTGCAGCATGGGACACATTAGATACGGATGTTAACTAATCTTTTATAAACAATTTTTGCAGTACAAGCTCTACTTATACAGAACATTTTCAATTTTAATTTTTAGATGGTTCCTCTTAAACATTGTAAAATACAAACAGTTAATACCAGCTAGAAGCCTTACGAAGCTTCCACGTCGTATTGTCTTCAAAATTATGATTAAAATCCTTCTCTTCTCATTTTAAATCAATCATGATCATTGAATGCTCCATATCAAACACTCAGATCGTGGGACAAAATCGGTGGTGAAGGTGTGAAGTGAACACGACGAGCGGTCATCTGCGTTGCGTGAGCCGGTCTTGGAGGTGGAATCCTGACCGGCCAGCTCGATACCATCGGCCGCTCTCTACGCACAGAAGACCGACCGGCCAGAATCCACGGCCCGCTAGCTTCACGACAGTATTTTTCCTTATTAATTTTTAACCCACAAAAGCGACCAGCGCATTTCTACTAAAAATGAATTTCCAGAGTGGAACGCACCAGTTCGCATCAGAGGCGATATTTTTCACGCTGAGATGATTCCCGGCTGATAGCCGGAGACGGTAAAATTAGTAATGTAGAGATAACCTAATAATATTAGCTTTGCTTGGCAATTTTGCTAAATTAAGATTATATAGGCAAGGGCACTTCGATTGTACCGTTTTAACGATATCACAGATAAAAAGATAACAAAAATGATTTTTTTGTGGTAGGTAATTTGATTAAAAATTTAATGTTGTCTTCTCCTACATTGACCAAGGAGCAAGGAGCAATAAAAACTGCACTATGACTTTTGTCCAAGCTTATTTTATTTATGTTTTGCCTTTTAGTACACGCTATTAGAGGCGTGTGGCCATTATTCTAATGCGAGTTCGAACACAAAACCAATTTCACGCGATGACACTGCAGGATAAGAATCGGATTGATCGTTTTATAAACAGAACTGCACCCAAGAGAGTCGAAAATAGTGTATATACGTGGAGAGCCTTAGGAAGGAAATAATACACACTACAATGTGGTGAAGAGCTCTGCATTGATTGCGGCCGATCCATTTGTGAAGAATTCATCAGTCGAGAGTGGAGAGGAGCACACCCCTGATTTCATTTTATTCACACCTCGCCGTGCAGTTAAAAAATGATTTATTGGTTGCACGGAGATTTAATTTTCCTTTTTGTAATCAATGCGTTGGCTTTTTCAATAATCCGTTTCGCTATTAGGCCGCATTTGCCTGTCATAATAGGCGGATGATTAATGAATTAAAATTTTTCCTCGTCTCAGCACCCAACAGCAGCACTCCCAGCACCTCATATGAGTGTGTGTGTGTGTGTGTGTGTGTGTGTGTAATTGACTCTATGCGTGTGTGTTTCCAAGCCCAATTTTCTCGCTTCCTAATCTGATTCTGGGCAAATTAGAATTCTGATTAGTGTTTGTACGAATTACACAGACGCAACGGCGGTTTGAATTTCGACTAACGCTCTATTGACACCTGGACAACTCGCAAAACGATTAATCGATCAATTGAATCACATACATGAATATTAACTGTATAAAGCAACGTTGTATAAAGGTACTCACATTATTGTTTTCTTTCCTTCATGAATTAAAAAGCCAAAATGGAAATGGTCTTCATGCACAAATCACAGCAGGTAAAAAGCGGAGAACGACTAATTTTACATCGAAAATTAGTTGACTGCTAATTGTTCACGCCGTAGAATTATTTAAACGAGCTGTCAACAAGAATAGTGCCGTGCAAAAGTGGCACTAGCTGTTTAGATCTAATCAAAAACACACGCTGACGAATACGCAGCGCAAAAATTGCTCGGGCAGCTAGCTCAGTCGTCGTAAAATTTGCACATCCGAGAGGGCATAGATCAAGATTTCGGCTGGCATAGAGCAAACGTCTCTGTATCCGCCTCGCGGGTCCCTTTATAAGGAGCTGGGCGCACGTAAAAATTTGAAATATTAGCCGCGTTTCCGTGAATCGCGAGCGCAAAAAACGGCTGAAATTGGGCGCTGATCTCATATGCAGCAGGCGAAAATCGCGACGACGGCCTTTGACTGACGAGCCGAGAGGACCACACAGGAGCTGTATCTCATTAATAATTGGATATATAGCGAGAGCGCCTCTCAGTCAGTGTGTCTCTCTTGCCTAGCTCAATTAGCAAAAAGCAGCTCCCTCGTGCCGCAACCCGTTCTGCCAAATTCTAAATAACCGTGCCGCATGCTGTTGGCGGCAAATTTTCTTAATGACTTAGTTTGGGCAAAATTGAGCCGACGCGAATATTGTGGCGATGATGGCTGTTTCATGCACACTTTCTTGTAAATATTTCCTTTGATAGCTGCATTAATTGCTATTTTCAGGCTTTTTAGGCTCAAAATCGCCGCTAATGACGGCAATTCACGCAATTATAATCAGCTAGCACTTTAGAATTAAGTTTTTCACAAACATTCCGTACATTCCTAGATGCTGCGATGTTACTAACATGGCAATGACCTCGTCATGAGCTTTTGCTTGAAAACCGATTACTTTGAAAAGATTCCATAAATTCTCCTTATGTTTTGGAATAATGTTTCTTTTAAAAGTCACGTATCTTTGTTTAGAAATGTTAATTAAATTCAACGCTGACATGAAATGTCTAAAATAATATTTACAAAATTCTTCATATCGCTGAGACAAAACGTTTATGAGATTTATGAGTAAACGCTCTTACTGAAATCGAGTGGATTTTGAATATTTCAATGTGGTTTTCTACATTGAGTTGTTGATTAGATAAATTTGGTGTCAAACAAACTTAAATACAAAATCAAACAGGTAAAAAATATCCTTATTTCCAATGAAATACTGAAAATTGGTATGGAATTCCTGAAACACGACTAAATTATTAAGAATAACTTGTGCAATAAAACTCTTGATGCCAAAAATGCAACATCACAAACTGTCTGCCAAAGTTAAACCGTTTGAAAATTATGTGGCTTATAATACTTTTACGCATCTGAGCATTACTAATATAGAGTAAATTCGCATACAAATGTAAAATGAAGACTGCAAAGCTTCTCGTTAGTTTTTTTTAATCTTCAGCCTATATGTTGCGTATTAGTCAATTTATTTAAGACAAGATAATTAACATGAGCACCAAATTGAAAGCAAAAAGTCTTAAAAATAAATGGCCTGTTATAAGCGCATGTTCAATAAAATCATTTGATTATGGCTGCCACATTGTCGTGTCCTCGAATTCCATTTTGTCTGTGTGCTCGATAAAATTTGGTTAGGCTAATCACGTCAAAAGAAGCTTCTTACTGCGGGTCGACCAATCTCTCAATTAAATTTGCATGCCACAGAGCAAAGGAAGTAATAAAAACGGCGGCGGCAAAGCTGAAAGAATGCTTGTCGTCAAATTACCAATTCTGGCCCACGGTCAAAAGAAATAAAAATTACGCATGCATACTTTTAATAACTTGAGTCCGGGTGTGTTTCATTCTTAAGCAGGTATAGGCACATAGCTCTCCATGCTGGTTGGTCCGTACCTCACTAAATTATTTAATTATTAGGTCTCTTCATAAGGCGTTTCATCACCAACTTCTCCACGTGTGTGTTCATAGCCCTAATTAGCACTTACTTTTGTAGCTCGTAAATACTTGAAATGCTAGAATAATGGAATAAAAGCATTGAAAAATTAATGGCTGCTAAATTAAATAATATAATTGATTAAAGTATTTTATTGTATTTGACTAGAGCAAGAATAAACAAAAAAAACAATAATATTTAGTTGGTTTAGCTTATGACTAAGAATGTTGTAAAAAATATTTTATTTCGCATTAAATGAACCTACAGTCTAACATAGTTAAGCCTTCGTTGTAATCTTGTAAAAAAATGTCCCAAATGGCTACAGCCAAAAATTTCATCCTATACGTTTTATTCTTCAATAAAATTTGATATTTTCACCACCATAAATATAAAAAAGTTTTAAATACTATATTTTCGTGACGATGTAAATTGTCGGCATCTGCGATAATAAATTTTGGTAAGTTAATTAAAAACCAAGCAACTCAATTTTGGAATGTTTTACAAGAGATCCTGCAGGTAAACGGTAAATCGAGTGTGTTAGGCGGCTTGTTGTGCCTCGTGTAATTCAGATTGGGACACGTCGCCGATTACACAAAAAGCAAAGACGGCCGCAAGAAAAAAGCTGCCGCGCGTCGTGTCTTTTGTAAATAAAAATGATATTGATGGCTGGACCACACGCGAGTTGCCAGATTCTGCGGCAAATATTCAGCAACTCCTGCTTTTCTTCGGCGCGCCACTCGCGGCAGCAGAATGGAAATAATTCTTTCTTTTCTTCCGTCTGATTTTTTGTTTGCCGTTCGCCCGTTGTCTTTTATTTATTTATTATTTGACGATGGGATGGACCCGGCCGAACATTGAATGCAGATTTCGCCGCGCTCACAGAAAGAGCCGGACAAATTTACCGCCGTCGAAATTTAATATTCCCAAATTGTCAATTATGTATATAAATTTGAATGGCCATAGGCTTTGGTGTATTCGGGTTATATTTATGGACCTGTCAGACAAATCTAAAGGATAAAACGACCCTTCTTTGAATCAATAAATTCAAAGTTTCAAATGAAAATCAGTCTCACCAAAGCTTCATTCGAGTAACGATATTTTTTCTCTGCAGGATCCAATTACCTATATATCTATAAATCGATATTCCTGCACACTTTAATCTGTCGTTTCCTCTGTTAGTGATTATATTGAATTCCTTTTACTTGGAAAAGCAGGGTTTATTTTTTAATTTAATAAGACACCATGCATGATATTATACGATCAATGCAATGATTTTTTAAAGAAATAAAATACATAAATCATTTCTTTCTAGCACCAATAATACGAGTGTTATAGCCAGTGGCCACGAGTAATTCATCCCACTTTTATTGGAGTCGTGCTCAGCATTTAAGCACAAATTAATTGACCTTTCATCTGTTTATGTTTACTCATAAAAAGCGGAGAACGGGAGATTTATTTTCGCGTCGAAGCGGGTTTGACGACTTCAGCCTTGGCGGCGAAAAATGAATGATAATGGTTTATGCATAGGTGCAGTTTGTAATAAACGTGTATTGCTCATCTCTTCATAAAGGTAACGACCAGATAACTCGTGCAATAAGTCAGCCGTGTTATTGTTCCGAAAGGATTTTCGGCGCTGCGCGGCTGGTCGACGAAACGCCGCATTTTATGGGCCGTTTGCCGGGACAGGGGCCATCACTCAGGTCGTTCCGTTGCCAGGGTGGTCCTGCCGTCTCCCGGCCGAAACAATCGGATTCCCCTGGCCAACGCGTTCCACACACCGGCAGCACCCAGCTGAAGCTTTGTTCCTTTGTCTCAGGCCAAACTGCCCGATATAATTCATCACCTCCTTATCCGCGTTGAATTTACAAGCGAATTAATTTATTGGCTAATTCAAGAAGTATATACACGCGGCCTAGCTGCTCCTTGTAAGGACACGCTGGATTCAAGGAATGCCATCGATCGCCTTGCTTAATTGCTTCCTGTACGCGAGCTATTTGCTTGTGTGAATGTTGCATCTATAATCAGGTTTATGCGAGATTTTATTTCCAGAAATAAACTTAAAAAACAATTGTGCGTTACTGACCTTTCTAGTTTTACATGTTTTGGTTTTATTAGACACCATCGGCGTGCGCCTTAATTACAAATTTTGTTTCTTATAGCAAGCAGCTTGGGGCTTGGGAAAATGATTAAAGATTTTTGATACAGTCGAGTAAATGATACATAAATACTAGTAAGCGAAAGAATCACAATATAGACACATTTAAAACTATCAGTTACTTCGAGATTTGTTAAAGAGGTCGGGACCGGGAGCTATATCAGCTTGAAGTAGTGCTTAAACCGCATAAGGCTTACTTCTTCTTTCATACATTATATAGCATGCTGGATGTTTTGGCCACGTTATTAGATAAAAAATCTTTCAAATTCAAAGAATCAGTCGGACTCAAGTTAAGATAGTTAAAATTTTTCTCAAAATGAGTTTCCGAAATCCACCATTGGAACGTAATTTATTATTTACTTTAGAAGGGTTTGAATTTTTATTTTTAATAATTTGTACGAGAGATGCTCTGCTACAAAGATTGAAATAATGAAAACTATTGCTAATTTAATCCTGATTCGTGAGTGTTAGTTTTCATTCCCGTATATGACTTTGAATTTCCCGATCTTAATTTACTGAGTTGGTCCTAATATTTTATTAATTGTTTTTGGCAGTTTATTAGGCACAGTTTTTTTTATTTATCTCATTCTAGACAGCACATAATGAAAAAACAAATCTGCACAACATACTTTTTTGCCACGTACCCGATAAATTTTATATTACATTTGAACCTCAAAACAAAAGTACTTTAAATTTATAGAATAAAATCATATTAATTCTGCGGTTTCTGATAAAATCAGAAGTATTTTCATGAAAAAGCTTACTCTGTATCTCAGAACACGCATTAAATATAAAGTTTATAATTTTTGAGTCGAAAATTTTGTTTTTCAGCATATTCAGAATTAAATATACACAATATTAAGTATTCCTTTGTCTCCTAATAAAGTCATAATTCCAGACTGGTCCACATAAACAAGAATCTCGAGCCGGCAGAGAGAAAAATGATGGAGATCCAGATTAGTGAAAATCGTCATATGAAGTCATAATCTCATAAAACGTCATATTTAGCGGCGGACAGCGCTGAGAAAAAGAGTCCGCATAGAAGAGTTTTGCGTCCGCGGACCTGAGTGGTCGGCAGCCGTGCAAATAATAATAATAAATAAAAAAGCGAGGCAGGCAGGTGGATTATAAAGACGCGATGACAAGCGCCCGGCACAAACAAACTGCAGGAATGCTGCCGCCGATCCGACTCCCAACCTATACCTGCAAAAGTACGTTTATAAATAAAAGCTGGCAAAAAAGGCAGCGAGATTCGCCGGAGCTGGCTGCTGCTGCTGCTGCTGCTGTTGGAAATTCTTATCTATTTTATAGCTCGTTAAAAACACTAAACAACAAAAGTTATACTCCTGCTGATTCGCGAATAAATCTCGGTCGCTATCAACAGCAGTTTGTTTTTGCATAAATTTCGCCCCTTTTGCTCTTGACTACCTTTGTGCGCGTACGCTTATTGCAAACGGGCTTTGTTTTATTTGCGCTGCTGGCACATATTTTGGTAGCACTTCTTTCGAGCGCAAATTGTTCTTGCGATGGCGAGAGGCGTTTCTGCTCTCTTCAAAATGCGCTGATTGCTGCTGAGATTCTCTCTCTCTCTCTCTCTCTCTCTCTCTCTCTCAGCTGGAAACAATTTAAACACGATGGAGGAGCTAGATCTTCCTCTTTTTTTGGTTTTGGCAAAAATGGTGCCAGCCATTATCTTTCAGACAGTTGAGCTCTGACTTCGCGGTTGTTAAAAACGAAGATTTAATAACCAAAAGCTAAACTCTGGAGGTGGAATTGAGAGAAGCTAGTATTTCGTTTTTACACTGAATTATGCGGAAATCAATACAATTTTCAACAGGTAGATTATTAAATGACATCCCTGGAGAGCCCTGCAGAAAACATAAAACAATGTTTTAGTCCGAAGTTTAGCCATGGTTTAACAAAAATGTCATATATGTGCTCATCGTTTGAGCTTGGGAGGACAAAGGTATATCTATTAACTTAGCCTGTAGCTCATCAAGAGCTCAAAGTGGGGACATAGCAACTGTGCTGTCTGAAAGCGTACTTTTCGGAATACTTTTGATAAAATGCCAAATCAATATAAATGAAAAATACTTAACAATATTTATTGGCTGCTTTTGCGTTGGAAATTTAAATTCAGGAATTTTTACTGAAATTTAGGGAGGGTTACATTTGATATAGCTCATAAACAAAATCAAATTTCATTGGCACACTTGAATTTTTTATTGCACCAAATTCTGTAAATACAGAAAAACAGTGCAGATTGTAGATAAAGGTTGACCACATTTTTTTTCTGAAGCCGAGATTCATAAACTTTGAAATCGTTAGCAATTCTTTATAAGAAAGATTAGACTACACCTGAGTCCAGTGACTCCAAAACTCCTAAAAAACCTGTCTAAAGCTTGTAAATGTCGTGTTGGAAGCGACTCTCCTAATCTAATATTCTCTTAGCCGCCTCTGCGTTTACTACATTAACGTACACTGCTATTCAAATTACATCACGTTGGCAGCATTCTTCCATTTTAAAAATTAATAAATCAGGTGAGAACTTGCAGTGCGCATTGCATATCAAATGCATACTCATTTCTCACGAATGCATGCACCATAATGCAGCGAGTGCATGCGCCATTGGTTGGCAGTGCCGTGCCCGAAATTGGCTTGTCACGGTGCGAAAAATGTGCCTGAATGTGTCGTCCAGCAGCAGAAGAAGCAAGAAAGGTGAGACGAGGGAAGCATAGCGAGTGGACGAGCCGGAGTACGAAAGACTAGGTTATGGTGTCTCTATCTGCATGCTGATTAACCGCTGATGAGGTATGCAAGGCAGCGGCACAATAAAAACGCCATATCCGTCGACAGTCCGTCGTAACTCTCGGATAATCACTTGCGTTTCTCTAGACGGCACTTAATTGAGAAATGAATCTGTAAACAGCAGCAAAAATTGTTTTCGGACATGAATATGTTTACATCATTATTTGACAGCAAAGGAAAAGTACCGTTGTTGTTTGTTTTAAACAAAATATTAACTAGGATTAAAATGATTCTCAACTGTCTTTAATATTTTGTTTTCAATAAAAATTATTTATATTGGAGAAACGAAACGCTCTGGAAGAAGAACATTTTTATGTTTTAGAGAAGAGACACAAAAATGCCAAGTATATATTCAAATTTTACATTTGAGTGCAATTTGAGAAAAACAGCAGTTTTCTTGGTGGACACAGAAAAAATGTGTTGTCTTGCTATTCTGTTAAGCTATCAAAATTTCCAAAATATTTCCCATTTAATTTCATATTTCGAAATATGCATTTATTGCTCTTTTTGGTATGTTTATTGCTGTACAATAAAATAATTAAAAAAATCAATTTAATATTTCGCGATTTGTTCGTAGGTATATATGTATAACGTTGAGTAAGAGGAAATAGCGATGATATCAAAACAAATTAATATTTAAGCATCTCATTTTATAAAAGGAACTCCAAAATTTTGACAATATATGTGTTTGATTAAATCTTTAGCGATCTTTAGTTAAAAAATGGCGTTATAATAAAAAAGAGTAGAATTGAAAATCTCTCTTGAAGGTTCAATCCCAAACCATCGAGCATTCGCATTTTTTGCAATCGTTGGATATTTTTGCCTCACATAGTTCTATCATATTACGATCAGTCAGCATGATCGATTTTTTACTGTAATTTAACCCTTGAGTTTTACGTCATCTTCGTCATCCTTGCATTTGGCATAACACGTCATCGAGAAATGTGCAAAAGCGTCGTTTTTTGTCTCCAAAGGTGCGTCACAACAGCAAGCTGGCAAAACTCTTGATTTTCATTCGAGACGATTTATAATCGGCCGCGTGCTTTTAATTAGAATAAACGCCGGCTACCGCAGTTGTAAATCAAAACTTAATCTCCCTCTCGTGCCGCAGCGATCGGCGCACAACCGACTGCTTGGCTGTCGTAATAAAAGTAAAGACATGCTAATAAGTTGGTGCTCGAGCGCGCGCGAATTCGAGTTTGTGAGTGTGCAACAAAGGCCGAATTAGATAAGCGCACTAGCACTTATGATATGCAAATGAACCGCTCTAAATGCAGGAAAAGTTTTGAGAAGGGGAAAAGTTTAACGCCTACTGGTCAGGCAACCTGTGATTGCGGACATGAAAGGCGGGCTTGCCTATACTCGCTCTCAACAGGCTGATTTCAATTAGCGCAAACTTCGTGCAGAGGCAAATAATTAATGGTGCTGCTACTACTTTCAGATTGCAAATTTCCTTTTAGCTTGCTATGGGTTAGAACGGCCAGGGGTTTTGTGATAGAAAACAAAACTGTAAAAATTGAACCTTTAAAAGTTGTTGATTATAATTAAGAGCTGCATTATTTATGGTTTAAACAGTCAAACTAAACCACAAGAAATGTAAAATAATAATATATTATAGCAATTTGAATAAAAAGAGAATTTCAGAATTGTGTTTTTATTCATTCAAGTGAAACACTGCGAAATAGTTGATTTATTTGTTCAAACTGTCCACTCCAAATGGCCAAATCGTAGTTTCATACATTGTAACAATTGATTGTTTGTGATAAAGTTTATAAATAAATTTCAATCTTGAAACTTTAGAGATCGCCTTAAAATCATTTAAATACTTGAACATCATGCTTTTAAATTCAAATAAAGGGTCGTCAATAATGAAGTTGAAATATTGAATAAATTTGGTTCAGTTTTGAACGTGTTACGCAATCAGGCAATTTAGACAGGCTCAGTCAAAGCGGCAGTTTTCCAACATTCGATGTCAGAATCGAATTGCTAATGTTTGATATGTTCCGATTTATTGCCGTGGCGGTTAAAACTCCATTTCCAACATTCAGAGTCTCACTCTATACTCGCTCTCTGTTCTACACGGTATAAATTATCTCTTTTACGACCCAAGATTTCAGATTCGTCACCTTCAAATTCCCTCATGATTTCATTCATCTTCCTTCCTAGAAAAGTGCGGCGTGTTCTTGGGAATTTGAGCCGTTCGCTCGATTGTGATTCAAAATCTGGAGACGACGAGACGAAGAATAGAGGCGTCTGGTGTGCGTGACAATTTTTTATTCCGGCGCACTGGCTGGCTGGCTGGCATTTTGCATGGGAATGGTTCGGTGATTGCGGGCGCCACGATGGATTATTTATAAATGAAGCGTCCGTGTCGGTGTTGCCGCCAGTATTCTGCTTTATTGTGTGCGCTTCGAGAGAAAGAAATTATATGCACGCCCCGTAGGCCTGCGAGAATGCTTATTTAATATGCGAGCCGCGGGTTGAGCTCGCAACTTGTGCTCCGACAATCGGCTCCAACTGACAAACAACCAACTCGGCGTGCATGCGTTTTAAGGTTGAATTATGAGGAAACTGCCAAACAAGGCTGAACTCAAAGCCAAATTGCTTGAAAAACTTGCCAATGAAATGAACGATTGACTTAACAAAGTAACAGTTCAATATTGTCAAGACCAATTTGGCACAGATGTGGATGGTAGGTTTCTAATTGAATGTTTTAAATACATCAATCAACATTTTATAATGAATAGATTGCAATTGTTCGATTTTGTTCAGTTAAAATTGAAATGGTTGACGATAATTATGCCTACGATATAAACAATTGAGAAAATATAGCAAAAACCAAATAGCTGGGAAATTTTAGCATTATAATTTAACCATTTTGTTACTAGTTGAATAATTACAAAATTAATTACAGAAATTTGTGTGCGAAAATTTGGTCCTATTTCTAAGTAGAATTCAGCATAACAACAAAATGTGTCAGCAATCTCTTCTCAAAATTAAAAAAAAACAATTTTGATAAAACTATGATTTTATATCTTTAGTTTTAGAGAAAATTGAGTTCAGAGCCATTTACTATCAATTACTAAACTCGTTAGATTTCAATTGTGGGTGTTATGCTCTTACAGCAATTAATTCTATTATGTATTTTTAGCTGGAAATTGACTACAGTCGTGTCCTTTAAGGAGCCTTGCTTACAATGCGGCAAAATTGCGCATCGCTCAACAAACACACAAGTTTTAGTTGTTAAATTGATTGTTGCCCTTTTCTTGCATGAAGGAAATTCGCATTTGGTTGCTGAGCTATGCGCAATTTTTCCGCTACCACGACAAATTAGATTATATAACAATTAGCAGGGCTAAAAATCAAATTTCAAAAGTAATTTTTGCAGAATATGAGGTTCGTATTCATACATATTTTGAAGATTGCGTTAAAACTTGAATAAAGGGGTTGAAAAGTGAAGTGCAATAATATGTGATTTCAGGTATGTAATTGCTTAAATAATATTCGTGAATTATATTTTTCTATTGAGTTTGAAAGATATTGGTCATTATTGAATATTATTTATTTTATTTTTGGAAAAAATAGAATATCGTAATTTTAGTTAGAATTTTGATCTTATTTGAAAGAGTTGTTGAATCGAGCGGGACGCAACGGAGTTGAATGGAGCACAGCAGCAGCCATAACCCCGCCTGTGCGAGCACCGTTCTCCAATAGTGGTGCCCACGAGAGGCGTGTTACCACGGTCACGTGACGCATGATTTAATGTCACATCTCACTTTTATCTCGGGAAGTTGCTCTTCCATCGTTTGGCTCCATCTGCAGCAGCAACTCTCCAATTCGAATCCGCCGAGTGGATTTCAATTTTCCTCCTTCGTCCAGCGGCCTCCTTCTCTTGCTTCTTTTTTAATTAACAGGAGTTAATTTCTTTAATTGAGGCATTAGCTATTGTTACAGGGAGATAAGCAGTATCACACACTTCCAAGTTGATAGAATTTTCATATCATAAATTATGGATGGCACGAAATCGTCGTGGCGGCAACCACCATTGGCCAGCTGAGCAGGAAATTAAAAACATCGCGAATAGAACAATTAAGAATAAGTGCTGCTCGAGTTTGTGTCTGTCAGCGGAGCAATTAATCCTCCCATGTTTTCTAATGAGTCGCATTTACATTTATATTAAATTATTGTAAGTTGTTTTACTTCTCGGCGGAGTGGGCACAAAAGTTAATAAGCCGGCTATCACGCCTCTTATATTCAAATCGGCTCTTTCTCTCCGCAGAGCCAGCGTCAATGCTGATCAGCCTTGCGCGATAAAACGGTGGCGGCCGACGGACAATATATGCTACACATGAAATGATAAATACACGCGCGTCTGATGCTTTGACTGGCCCCGCGACCGAGACAATGCTCGCGTTTTCCATTATTGCCGCCGCCGCTGCTGCTGCTGAGGCGGCAGCGTTTTATTTATCACTCAAGTGATAAATGACCTGTTGGCCTCACGGTGAGCCGCACATGTGTCAAATCAAATTGCTTAGTCTCCTCTCACGTCACGACTTGCCCAACTATAAGTGGCTGCGGAGATTTCGCGGATTACATTTACATGCGTGTGATGATTTTTTCGATCAAACTCTTACTCAAAATCGTTCGGTGCAGAGTCACCACCGTCCGTCCACACTAATGGTATTTAATAAGAAATAATTCATGCCACCAAAAGTTGTACACTTTCCAGCGTTTAATAATTGCATCATCATTAAGAAATCAATATTTGCTCTTTTAATAGGAATCATCTTCAGATTTCAGAAGTGTTTGATTTTGTTTGCAGTTAGGCTCCGCTAATGTTATTTCAGGGGCCAAAACAGCTGCTTTCCAGTATACGAATACGACTATTTTCCTTTATTTTTTAATCGAAGAATTTAAAAATTAAAATTAATAAAAAAATTAAAACAAATTAAAAAATCGCACTCGACATTTTTCAATTTGATTTTTTCTGCTCCGATGAAATAGCTTATTAAACTTGTTTGCCTTTAAGTCTAAAGAGTTTAAAACTATTAAAAAGACTGGTGTGAATCGTTTTGCTGAATAATTCCCATTGTAAAATTGTACTAATTTGTTTCTTCATATTCAAGGAAGTTAAAACCTTTGTGCAGACACCAGCTGAGCAGATTTATTTCCGTGAAGCATTTTTTGCTGTCGTGTATGCATATATGCAGCTTACGTCGCGGGGTGCGGCGGCCACGTGCGCCCAAACACGAGGACGACAGGCGGCGCCGCCGTTGGGCGCCACACTGGGCCCGCCGTCGTCGCCACGGAGAATCAAACGAGCCGCCCCTGGTTGCGATCTTTCTCGGGCGTCTCAAAAGAAGCCGACACGCTTGTGGGAACAACCCTTAAACGGCAATAAAGCTTAAACGCCGCACATGTTTGTCTTCAGGCCGGATTTAGAGAGTATAATATGTTGCTAATTGCCCGTGTTGGATTACCCTGCACCGTTCTTTCAGCACCGTCGCGTTTTACGACGCAAAAAAAGCGCTCAAATTTCTCCCTGATGATATGATGTGCCTCTGTGCTTAAAATATGTGGCGTGCGTGCAGATTGCTATTTTTGGCGTCAGCTATGATTTTTTGGCGATAAAAATAAGGCTAAGGAGAATATAGCAAAAGCATTTTGTTATTTATATTTTATGAATTGCTACGCTCCCATATAAAATAACTCGATGGGGGTTGAAAGAGGCAATTTTAACCGAGACAAAAATAATGGCCTGGATGATATCCACTGCATCTGTTGGGAATTTTTGACAACACGCATAATTTCTGTCTTTGAATGATTGCGAAAAATTCACCCCAGCAGTACTGTAGATTTTCCAGTAAAATTGGTTCGAAAGTATGCATGATTTTCAAATGGCGAGCATGGTCTCCCTCAGGAAAAAATTGATATGTAACAAGATACGTTTTCCTTGTCATATATACCATTCACAATGTTAGGTAGATCTCGATGCTAGGATTTTAAAGTGGATCAATACTAAAAAAATAATTTTTATATTTACCGTTATAACTCTGGAAATTGGGAGATGGTTAAAATTTTCCTAGATTGCCGTTTAAATTTGCGAAAAAATCTGCTCCAAAGTTTGCATGCTAAATCAAGCAGCGAGCACTGTCTCTTCATTGAAAATCAGGATTTATTTCGCCAGGAGAGAAATTTAGCTCGTACAACAATAGCTAAATTATGACAAGAGGAATTCAAATCAAGCGAAAAAATTAATTGACCAACCGTTTAACTATACGAGAAACTTCGCAACACCTGAAATTTAACTTTTAAATTGCTCCTAATTTGATTATTGAGCAGATTTGACGTAATTGTTCAATCTTAAAATATGATCATCTGTTAATTATAATCAGGAATTAAAATAAATTAGTTACGAATGTTGGCGAAGAGTTTGACAAAATTTTATTTTCCATTGCAGCTTGGATTATTGCACATTGTCATGTGCATCTTGTTCAACAATACAGTTCCCCTCGCTTTGCAGCGCGTATGTGTTCGCAAATTTGTAACGTGTTGAACACGTCTAGTTTGGGCCCTTTTCGACATTGTTCGCAAGAGCAAGGTTTTATCAAGTTGCTTGCCAGGAATGGTGCCTTTTGTCACATTTTTATGTTAGAATTCTGGCTTGTCTTATTGATGTATTTGTATATTGCATAGTGAGAATAAACATCTATAATAATCTATTAATAAAAAATGATTAGCAGCTACCTGCACTGCTAACATGAAACAGATCAACAAGAAATCGTTTTGTACTGACTAAAAAATATTGGTCGCTTATTAGAGTGAATTTTAAGTGAGATTAAAAAAATATTTGAACGACGAGTGGTTCTCGTTCATGCGAATTGCCACTTCTAGACTCCATTTAATAGAGATCTTATGGATTAAATCAGATAAAAAGAAATAAATCGGTTCACTTCATCATGATGCGATTACCGCACGATTTAAAAACTGCTAATTTAAAGAAGGAGCGATATGTTTGGATTTAAGTAACTAAAAATTCCATACACAGCCAATTGATACAACATGTTTCCAACTATTTCAAACTTCGTCTTTCGCAATATCTTGTATCCCGACGCCCTGATGAAGCTTAAGCAGAATAAAGGAAGAGAAGAGCTTAATGAAGACGAGTTAACGAGCTCTTTTAAGAGCTGTTGAAACGCGATTCCGGGAATGAGGCACAAAGTAGTATAAAGTGCGTGCTTGTGTGCACGTCGGGTTTTCCTCGCGAGCGGGAGTCAATGTTGTTCATCACAGGATTGAGTTTCACTCTGCGCTTCTCGCTCGGAATAAAAGTGACGGCATTCACAGACGGACAACACACGCACGCTGCGCGCACTAGAGAGCCAAAAGAGCAGGAAAGACATCAAGCCGCTGCTGCTTCAACTGCTTTTTATGTGTGCGCTGTGATGTTGTTTACGATTGGGAAAATAAAAAATGGACAGAACGTATGCGTATTACAATTTTATTAGCGATGTCAATCTACAAAGGCAGCGCGCGCGATGGGAACTCGCGGCGCGGCGACTCAAACGCGGTGCAAAACGCGCGCGCATACGATGTGTCTCTCTTTATTGCTCAGTCTTCACACTGCGCCAGACGAACCATATTGTTTCGGGCGCGTTAAATTTGGACACAGGGTGTTTGCCCAACAACAGATTTCGCAGATAACAGCAGCAGTGTTTAAATAAATAAGGTGGGGGTTTCTTCGTTTAGAGACTGCACCAAAAGAGAACCGATTTCGGCAGGGAAACACTGCTGTTTTAAACTCTCGACAATTATCATCAGATAACACACTCATCTCAAACAGGACAAGCGTGATCTTGAATATTAGGGCGAAGAAAAAAATGTACATCAGTTTCAATTGAATTGTAATGTATTATATAGATCTTACTTATCTCAATGATTTTTGATGATGCAAATTAAACACGAAGTAAAATAACATCTTACTTTTAAACTTGTTCAGGAAATATATATTTTTTTTAATAACTTTACATCAAAATACACTAAATATTTAGTCAAAACGACTCAACACTGGAAACAATCGTGTTTGCTAAATTAATAACAAAAATTAAAATGCGACTACATATGAACTTACATTTTAAATTAAAATAACGCTATGGTTGTTTTACTGCAAAAAACAAATTTCCGCAAAAATAAATCGTTCAGGGCAGAGGTAAAGCCAAAAATTGCAACCGCTGTATTTTTTGTAATTTTTTGAAAAATGACTTCAAAATTGGCGTGCATTTTTCAAATGTAAAGAATTTTATTTCTTAATAAAGAGTTTTCCCGAAAAGTAGCAGAGATTTCATCAAAGAACTCTTGTGTAGGGAAAAAATGTACATATTTTATATTTTGGTGTACCATAATCTCTTTTGATTTTTGAATGTTGTATGAATTTCATTTGCTGCTAATTGTAAGTATCAATCCACTTTAAAATTATCACTAAAAAAATCAAAAAGATTCCTTTGTAATTTGACTGTTGACCAAAGAATCAAACGCAGGAAAGTCGGTTTTAATCTACTAATACTAAAAAAAGTGGTTAGTTTATAGTGACTCGAATTGCTCAAATTGCCCAACGGGCTGGGAGGCGCACCGGCGCCGACTCGCTACTTGCTGGTTTGCACCTTTCCAGCATGCGTGATTTGGCTTCACGGGACGAATGTCTAGCGTTTCAATGCAGTCCTCGGTGCGGAGGCAAGTGGCCCTTGAGTGGGCTGGGACCCTGTGCGGCCTGGTGCGCCCATGTTATCCGTTCGCGGTGTTATTGGGACCCGGGTTTCAGCATTCGTGCTAGTGCAGTGCGCGCCCTTCCCGGTCCTCGGAGGACAGGAATAAAAAGAGCAAAAAAAAATAAACAAAATTTATCGTTGCACAGAGTCAAAATTGAACATCGCTTTTGTATTTTGAATTGAAGAATAATACAAGCTGTTGTCCATTGGCAGAAAACCACTGACACAAGGGGCAAAAATATTAATCCTAGAACGAACGCTTTGCAGAATAGTATCCAATTTCAGGTGAATATCTGCCAACCGATCTGAAACGCGCGACGCCCTCATTAGCACAACGGTGCAGAGAACGAAGGCCGTTTTGTTCTCAGCAATCCGCTCCGAAACAATATCCATTTATCCTTCCGCGCTCCATTGTCCTCGAAACGCAAATAGAATTTCTTGTGCATTACACGGGCGCAGATGGCGGCGGCGGTCGAGATGCGATCAGGCCGAAAAATAAATAATCCTGATTTCGACGCCTACAGATGATTAGCGCACGGCGCCGAGTGCTATTTACACCGCGATTAGAATGGTAACAAAGCGGAGAGAGTGGCGAGAAGGGCGAACACGCGGATTACACCGCACGGCAGCACAATGGACGGCGCGCATTTGAATGATAAATGTGACGGATATTGGTGACATCCACCGCGCGCGAGCGCGAGAGAGAGAGAGAGAGGCTGCTGACTGAGAGTGTCTACTTGCGTGTGGCCCGAGTCATGTTTTATTCACTCGGCCTACACCTCAGTCACACCAAATTCCGCTGCTGCTCCCTTTGTCTGATTGCTCGTGTCCAGCACGCCTTATCAGGCGCAGACACTTCCTTGGAAAAATTATTAATTAAGCCGTAAGCGCGCCCCATCCGGCCCGGTTCTGTCTCCCTTTCTCAATTCAATATCCCATCGCGGAGTTAATTATGGATGGAATATTCATACGCGACTCTCTCATCTTTGCTTGCGCAGGAAATGTGAGATATTTGAATTCAAAATGCCGCACTTGATTTATTGTCAACGATGGGTGAGAGGAAAGTGGCAAAGTGGGATTCAAAATCTGGATGACAAGGTGAATACGTGATTTTCAACTGGTGAGAATGGATAAATGTTCAAGACAAATATAATATGAAACTCACAATCATAGCGTTTCAGATAAGAAAATTAAAATTTGGCACTCTTCCCTTAAATTTATAGCAAGAGAAAATATGTATGTCAGTCGTAGACGCATTTAGCCCAAAATTGCTAATAATTTTATTGTTTGGTGTTCTTAAACAGAAGAATAAAACAAACAACTTCATTACTGAGATCTTAGTTGTGTCTATAGTAAGGGCAGTATAGAGACAGGAACCAACATTCTCCTTAGCCTGACTGTTGGATAAGGAGAATACACAAATTGAAAAAAAATTCTGTCATTTAGAGTTGACAATAAGTCGAGTAAAGCGCCAAAGTAGGAATACTTAACGTTATTTATTTGCGGTTTTCAAGTTATAGACATTCAATTTTTTATTATTTTTTTCTGCTAAGTGAAAAACATTGAAAATGTATTATCTAGATTGACAAAAATCCTTTATTTGCTATGTATATGATGACGAAAGAATATTCTGTTATTTAGATAGTTTAGAAAAACGATCGTTAAACAATGTGTGTATCAGTTGCATCGCTTTTGCCATCATATAGCTCTTGAAACCCTTCTCCAGTTAATAAAACCCAAACAAAATTTACTGAAGCGGATGAAATAAGGGAGCTGCAGAAGGCTCATTCGAGCTTAAGGTGTTGGTGTGTGCAAACTCGACACCTTGGATTAACGCCTGCTTCATGAATATCAATGAGCCCAAAGGGGACCTTGCGACGCTTGCCAGCAATACCATTTTTTATAAACGTATATGTGTAAGCACACGCAGCACATTTCGTTCCATCGTCCTCTGGTATACTCAATGTGCATTTACATACGCGCGCAGAGAGAATGCGAGGAGAGAAGAAGAGGCTCGCATCTCCACCGCACCCATAATCAATTGTCACGCGTTGGAAGCATTATATTATTTCGCTGCTGATTTTATTCTTCCCTTCCAAACATTTATGGATAAGTTACTCAGTTATAAAATCAAGCATGTGATTTTTTAAACTATTTATACTGTTAGAAATTTTTCTTCACGTTTTCTAAAATTGTATAAAAATGACAATTTCATAAATATATGGTAACGAAATTCATGCTCTCTGGGGAAATTAAATAAATTCAACTTTTGTTTTTAAATTTTACGAAGCACGAATGTGGCTTCAATCCTGATATATGTATAATATGTCCAGCAAACAATTTTCCAAGAATGTCATGGCGTAAAAAATTCAGTTTGAATTAGAAAAAGCTTTTTTGCTTGATCTGACGTCTGATGGCGGCGCACTTTGAACCCGTTCCAACAAGTTTATTACCACAATGAGTACATTTGCTTCGTAAGTGTGCAGCATTGGGCATTTCTCTCGATTTGGACAGCACTAAGAGGTGCTTGAAGAAAGAGACGTTATTTGTATGTATTTCGGTAGCCAACAAAGCCAGTTGCTTGAGTGCGAGTGAGGCACAATATGTGCGCAAAGCACTTTGTCATTGCATTTAATCAAACGGTGCGCGCTTGCCGAAATTATTCACAGCCCACAAAACCTGTCATTTCGCCCGCGCGCACGCATTCCTTGCATGAAAGGGAGCACCACCGCTGGAATGTCAGGAATTTTAATTGTGTGCCACCAACATGACACGAAATTTGCATGACATACATTTGCTCTTACTTGACATTGCAACTCCTCAATGAAACAATTTTTCTGTGACTTTTTATGTTTATTCAATAATTTATTTTAATATCATTTAGTGAAATGTTTTTTGAATTGCTGATCGAACCTTATCCAAATTTGAAATTGGCTTAATTGAAATTAGACCTAGGTTTAAAAAATTCTTTAATTAACGTCTGTAATTTAACATCCACATATTTTGTCTTCACACACATCCGGTTCAAGCCGCAAAGCAAACCTTTTGATAAACTATTTTAGTGAAAACCACCGTCTTCCCTACTTGATAAAAAAACAGCTGAGGTCGTAAATAGGGAGCAAATATAATCAGTTTGGATCACAGGGGACAGTAAAATGAAGTTTTTAGCTGCTGCTGCTCTCGTAGTTTTGATTTTCTGTTCGCTTGGGGACGGCAAAACTTGCAAAAGTGGTGTCAAAATCCAGCTGGATGGTGCAGTTATTATTGACCAAGGGACTGGAGCACTGTTGCATAATTCCACGAGATACGAAAAAAACGAGTTCGTCCAAAACGACAGCAAGTTTTATTTCTGTCCATGCAACAGAAAATCGTGCACCAGACTTTGTACCAAAGGTTAAGTGGCAAAATCTGTAGTGTTATTAAATGATAATTTTTAAAACGCCTATGTTGGTAAAATGCTTAAATCCATTTTTCTTTCAACAGAGTTGGCACAAAAAGCTAATTTGACGGTACCAACAAAAGGAGCAACTTTAAACGTCAGCAGCAACGGGAACAAATCTGAAATCGTCAACCTGTTCGAGTGTTTCCATGTGCTGCCTGAAGGAGATTGCTGGTCGGCGCATTTACTAGACATCGAGGAGGACACATACCAAATTTTAGCCAATGGTTCCATTTATTTTATAAATGGAATTGAAGGATACCCATCAATTTTCGATATGCACAACTACTGTCTACTGAGTGACGTAAGGCTCTGTTATATTTAAAACTCGATTGAGGATGACCAAGACATGTGACTTTAAAATTAAAGGGATCGTCGATTGCGTTAGGGTGCCTTGTCAAGGAGGATACTGAGATCGACGTTCAGTCTACAGAAGAGGCACTTAATGAGACGACAACGGATGCAACGACAACGACCAAAACAACAAGCAAACCCAACGTGAGCGAGACAACTGAGAAGAAGCCCAAATTTTTCTATTGGTCAAAAACCGAATTGATTTATTTTTAAGCGAGGAACGAAAAAACGGAATGATTATTGAATTTATAAAAATAATAAATTGATCATCATGATGATTTCATGCAATGCAGTAAAAAAACCATTGCCGTTTGAGTAGAACAATTTTTTTGGTAATTCCTCAATTTAGGAAATAAGTTATTTTACAGAAGCAGTTTGCCATCACGAACTCAACCTTCTAGCCGACATACTAGATGCAAATTTTCTTCTATTGATGACGGTGTAGTAAAATATTAAATCAAAAGGGGTGAAATAAGATAGCTCAATGTCACCATTTTCATTAACCTTCGCCATTGCAGATTTTAACGAGATCATTCAAAATTTTCCAGGCACAAAAGATATTTTATGCGCAGACAAAATTGTTGGTTATTAGAGATTACAACGTTTTATGGAATATATACCCAAACAAAGTACAGTGTCCTACTGGAACGTGCCCTGAAGTGGGCTACTCCAAAGTGCCCTAAAGACGGAGAGTGTCCTACAAGATATCAGAAAGTGTACTAATAAGGGACAAATATTTTTTGATGATGCTGAAGTTAGCATCATCCTCAATTTTTCTAATCCACACCTTTAAAAAGATCGAAAAACTTGCAAAAAAGTTTCTGTGGATATGAGGACTCATCCACCTATCCACAGATTATATTTAACATTTTATGAAATTGTGGATGCTTACCGCAAATTTTTATCTAATATGAACTTAAAAGCAGATTCAATCAATTGTGTATACTGTATCATTTTTTCTATTGCAAAGAAGGCAGCAACGTTTAAGAAGCAACGCTAGATAAATGTTTTTAAATTGTACACCAACAGTGTTTGTTAATAAATTATATCTTACAGTACATGAAGCAATATTATATCAGCTTCAAAACGTTTAAAGAAAATCAAAGAGACACATAGACTAATCAGTAATAATTGCTTTGCTGTAAAATTTAGGTTCGTGCAGCAAATTTGTCAGGTATCAAGGTTGAGATGCATCATTAAAACGAGCGGAGGCTGAGAGTAGCCAATTTTCGACTCGAGTATTTTGTTGCGCATTCATCCCGACCATCTAGTAACTTGCCGGGAATGCTCATTGTTGGGTTAGCCCTCGTGTTTGACGTCTGTTTATTTCCATCTCTTGGTTTTCCACAGCAGCAGCAGCAGCAGGGAGCGAGCCTTTAAAAGGATAATTGCAGAGTCAACAAGCGCGAGCGCTACCGTATTATTAATCTGACAATTACATACAAGAGTTGCCTCAGCATTCTTAGCTTCCAAAGCGTGCATATTTCCCCCTTTTCTTTGGCTCGAAAATAGATGCTCAAACACCTGGAGCTTATTTATTACTGAGGTGTCTGTATGTTATTTATGACGCTTTAATAATTTCTTCCTTGTGGGAGGTGCTAATGAAAACACTGATGTGTCTTGAGATTTCTCACCGCTTGAATCACACACAATGATCGATGCATTTCACTTGATGATTTTTCATTGAGAGGCCGGACTTCTACTAATTTAAATGAATTATGCAAATAAGTAATTTTTGTGATTGATTTGAAAGCCAAATGAATAAAATTGGGTGTCTAGCGTTAGGAGTTTACTGCAAAAATTTTGGTCATTTCATGATATATATTTTAAAAAAATAACACGTTTGAATGCCCTGGAAGAAAACGCACACTTCTCGGCTCGGAACTGTTGTTATCAAACTCGCCCAATCGGTGTTTGGGTGCTGTGGGAATCATGGCGAAATATTCATTTAGCACAGATACACACCATATTCAGACGAGAAATATAATAAATGGCCGCGCGGCCAGGTATGAAGCTGTAAAGTGGCTGGAAAGGCTATAATTTGCACGCACCGGGCTGAATATTTGTGACAGGCAAACTCAATAATTTTATTCGATTAATTGGTACCTGCTAAGTATGCTGTATTTGTGTTATGTTGTTGTTGTGGTGGGTCATAGGTCACTGATTAAAATCATGACTCGAGTACGTCCATAAAAAGCAGCGGCGGCAAGAAGCGGTCGGCCGCGCCGCACATGTGAGTTTATTCCGTAGAAATCGGTGAAAAGAACCAATGCTCGTAAAATGCTGATGTATTATATTAAAACGGTCCATTGTAATTATTTAATTTATTTTATGGGCCCATTACTGCCAGCCTTTCGAAAGAAATCCTCCAAGGTGCTGCGTAGGAATGCGATGAGAAATTTTTGTTCCTGATTCTTTGAGAAATTCATCAAGAGAATGATAATTCTTCACGTTGCAACTGCTTTTGGAGCTAGAATGTACATATTTGTGACAGAAATTCAAGACGATTTGAGCTGACTAAATTTTGAGCCGATGAATTTTATTTCAATTAATTGCACCAATCAACTTTAAGTGAAAAACTGAAAATCGCCTTGATTTGTAACTTGCTCCATAAATCATGCACAGGCTCAATTTTGCATATTAATTATTGAAATTTTAATTGAATGAATCATAATGCAGCAACATCAAGCACCCGTGCGTTTGGGTCCGTGGGAGAAATAAAAGAATTTTGTCCTCATCCAAAGCATCAAGCGCTCTGGTCGGGCGGGGACGTGAGAGCAGCTTTGGGACACTCATCCATCCTTCTCTGATGTTTTCAGGTAGAAAAATTGTTGAGACGTAAAAACACGCGCATGCATCGTGTGTGTCACCTTATAAACGACGAGTTATTTTATATTCCCGTATACCTGACCGTGTGTGTTTGTGTATTGTTCCCATGAGCATACTATAATTAATTCCCACACTCTCATCTTGTGAATTATGAACAGAGGGGTCGATTCCCATTTTTGACAGATGTGATGATCGAGCGATTTAGTGGAAGAAATCTAGATTTAATTCAGGCAGGAAGAAATCGAGTATAATATAGCCAGGATGTCACATTTTGTTTTCTTAATAATTTTCTTTTAGTTTTTATTCGCAGTTGAGTATTTTTTGTGGCAAGTGAATGATGCCGCAAACATGTTTTAGTGTATATGCGGTTTTTGCTACACTCTGAACCGTAATTTGAATATTATCAGAAAAATTAAACGACTTCTTGACTTTTCAAATAGGATTTGAAGCAAAAAACTTGTTAGATATTGTTGATAAATCAACCTTTTGTCAATATTGTGTGAACACTACACTGAATTTCCTGAATATTGAGGAAAATAATTTGACATTATCCCAAGATATAACAAAATCCTGTAATTCTGAATGCAAATCAGAGTCAAACATGATTTGTTTTAAATCTGGTACGTGAAAGGATATGCATGAAATTCAAGGAGCAAAATGTCGCGAGCAGCTTGTCACAAATTTATCTCTGCCCGCGTGCCCCGCACTTGTTAGGCTTTTCCTTACTCTCAGAGAAGCACGTAGCCGATGTCGATTTTCCTCTCTCATACCAAAACGGAATAAGGCGCAGGAAACTTGTTTACAAATGCTAAAATAAATAAATTTCGAGTCGGCAGGCAGCAGCTTTCCAAAGGTAAAATCGAGGAAGAAGATGCTGGGAGATTTTCTGGAATGCCGCGTTAAAGCTTTCGTGTCGACATAAATATTTTTTTAAATGCACCTCATTAGCGTCTAGAGATCAATTAAATGTGAAAAACTACCAATTCGAGCCCCCATTGAAATACATTTTTCTTTGAACAACAGCTGCGCTATTGCACGCGATAAATGTGCAAAAAATAACAGTTGCGCGTGATATAATCGCTGAAGCATCAAGCACACCGTTCTCATGAGTAAATAAATATATAAATAATTGCAGCGCTCTTATCGCTAAGGGGAAACCTTTTTCGCGCATTTGTCAAAATCTGTTTACCTCTTTTGTTCCGGGGTGTGAATTTTCTCGGCATGTCTTTTGAAAAAATCACACTTGCACGCATCACCTAAGAAACTTGCATAATCCAATTTTTTAATCTGTTTCTTTTGGTAATAATTAAAATAAAACAAATCATAATTAGAGCTTTTGAAAAATCTCAATTTATAGAATCAAGTTGCATCACAGAACGAGAAAGTTGCTAAATTAATAAAATTATAGACTAGGATACTTATTAGACAACTACGGTGTACAACCTATAATGCATAAAAATTACACACGTATATTAACAATTTCAATGTAATATAGCACAAAACAGAGCTAAGTACAGCAAAATAGTATTCATAGTTAGAGTACTAATAATAAATTCTCAGCAGGCACCAAAAATGTATAAAAATACTATAAAAAACATAACTCATTCATAACGTACAAATTAATTTCCACGAGGGCTTCAAAAAATTTTCTCATGCCAAACAAGTTTTCTCTGAGGTAAATATTGTACTGTTATTGTGTTAAAATCCGTAAAATATTGGACATATGTCATCACACAAATGTGATATTGTAATATTTTCTCACGTCTTGCCGTCAAAATTAATGAAGACGTGAGCTTTGAAGTAGCGAGAGAATTTCCAAGAAATCAACATGTGTGTAAGGCCAATTTAATTTCTTCTAGCAGAAATTGATGCAGCAGTTAAAATGCAGAGAAGCAGTAGTTTCTGTCTCACGCCGAGCCCCCCCGCTGGTCAAATGAGGTCTCCTCAAATCTGTTCCCACACATTTCGGACCCTCTCGCCAGGTCTGCGAAGAGCGGGTGCTCAATTTTTCATACCGACTCTCAAAGCAATAAATGTCAAAGAACTAACCTGCGTCATTTTATATGCACGAGCACAGGTGTTAAAACAAAGGTACTAGCAAGTGGAGTCTTTTTTGTGAATTTATCATTTTGTAACTGGATCTGCATGAAATAAAGCTTTTCAAATTTATTCACAACCTCGATCCTAGAAAGAATCGGACACCTGTTGCAATCAAAGTAAATTTATGTCAGAAGTTTAAATTTCAAAACCTTTACGTGAAAGTTGTAATCCATTTAGGGCAATCCTAAATATTTTTTATCAATTCTATTTAAATTTTGGATTTCAAGAATTTACCTACGAAATCAACCCCATCAAGCAATCCCATATGTGCCTTATGCGCTTGCGCAGAGCAGCTAGCAAGATTTTAGGGGATTTATTGCTATCTATACTGCACAACCAATGCTTTCTCTTGACGAAAGAATTATTAGTTGTGTGACGATTGTAAACGGACTGTGACACTTCTTGAAAATGGTCCTTCAAGCAGGCTCCACAAAATTTTACACCTTCCCGAAATCAAGAGGAAGGGATGTCTATTTTCCATGCATTTCAGTCAACTTTCAAAAGCTAAAAGCGGAGGAGGAGGCATTGGCCTTTCAAATTGGCGAATTGAACAAGTACTTGAGAAACGGCACCAGAGAGGTTGTCGGGAGCGACGAGGTGAGATAATATTCCAGAATTTTGACAGCATCTCGCGATTCAGTTTTAATTCAGTTAAAGTCGGTTTATTTATCCAAAATGTTTAGAAATTAAATCATGGTTTTGAATTTTCCTTAGTTAAAATTACAAGCTCTCTGAGATTTTATTCTTATAGGCTTGAAGGCAAAATATCTTAAAAATGCGAACTCACAAAGAAAATTCTACAGAGTGCAAGAATTTTGAAATTATTGGCAATCTCCAGATTCCAAACTTCAAAGGGAGAAGAAAAAGTTGCATCTTGGAGAATCTAAAAAATATTTTTGAAATGTGTCATTATTAGTTGCTGATAGATATCTTTCTGTTACAGAAAAATGCATCCAAATTGTGCGCATATTGCAAGTCTAAGATGCAGGACAAAGGCTACCTGTTTGGAATGACAGATTTGGAGAAATTTGACAAGGTGTGCGATCGCTACAAAAACACCACGTTGCTGCAATTCATCAACATGGGGCGCCGCGTCTGCAGGCCCTGCGCAGATCTTGCCAAGTACTTGAATTGCAATTCATAGTAATCAGCTTGAACTAATATTCATTTTTAGAAATTCCATCGCCCTTTGCGAAAGTCATGACTGCAAAACAAACGGAATCCACCCATTCCGTCAAATTACTAGGAAGTAACTTGAAGTAAGGATGGCGGACACAGTGGATTTGGATCATAGTTACTTGATTGTTGGCTAACTGTAGACTTTTCTTCTGTTTGTTTGTTTTAATCGTACCAAACAGTAAAATGGGCAACAATCGAATCCAAAAATCGAGCTAAGGGAGTATCGGTTCCTGTGTCTACCTCCTTTAAGAACTGGACATCAAGTGCAGTAGAGGATTTAAATGTGAACAGTGATCAACAAACAGAAATGACGAAACTTCGTTCTAGAATTAGTTTATTAGCTTAGAGAAAAGAGATAATCTTGTATATTTTGCAATCATTTTACGCTAGTGAATTTCTCAACTACTGAAACAATTATTAGGATAAGTTTATTTTTTACATTTTTTCGAACTTTCCGTCTATTCAAATTTGTTTGCAAGTTGGTGAAACTTAAATTTTTAAGGCGATGAACAATTTGATTGATTTGAGCAAAGCAGTTTCTTTTGCTGTTTATGTTGGTTGTTAAAGCTTAAATTTCATGTGCGTTTTTGTGTAAGTTTCAAGCGTTACGATACGCTGAGAAAGCGCAGGTGTCGGAATGCACGTCTCAAGCATTTTCAATTTCTTTAATTGTAATGAAAATTAGAGGACCACTGTAACAGGTCATGCTTAAAGATTTTTAGATCGTATCAATCATTCGTGCTCTTGGTATAATTATTTTCAAGAGTGCAACAATTTAATACCACAAACGACTTTGTCACAAAAAACTGTACAAGAAAAAAATTGGAATATTATGACTATGAATCTTTGAAACTTTCTTGTTCATTTTTAGAGTGTAATAAAACATTCTGTAGAGGGTCACATGGTCACGTTTTTAATTTACGGAAGGAAGTTCCAAAATGATAATAATAATTTAAAATACTGCTGATATATCTTTGATATAAATTATATGCCCTTGAGGCGCAGTTTGATTTTTCAAAATTTTACAAAAAGTGATAAATAATAGCAATACTATGAATCAATTTGTTTAATTCTCTCTAATCATCAGGTTGAAGTTGTTAAAATGGTTAAGGAAAAATGACGTCATGCTCAGCAATCACAAGGGACATGGAAATAAACATTGTTCTCCACTTGAATTGCGATCATGTGTGTTGGTAAGCGATTTTCTCTTTTTATTATTTCTACCGTGGTTGAGGCATTTGCCATATAAAGAGCGGCTAAGTGTGTGGAATGCCGTTTTATAGCCGGTACAAAAAGAACGAGAAAGGTAGAAAGGAAAAAATATATACACGGCGACGACTGCGATTGGACAAAGAGAGTGCTCCGTACCATTTTGCCGCTCGTTTGCATCTGCACTCACCACAGCAGGGCAAAGTATTAACGAGGGACATACTCAAGAAGAAGCAGTACTCGCACTACTCGCACAGACACTTGGGCCGAGGCGGGGCTTGCGGGAGGAGGAGCATTTTTCAGCAGCATCTCTCGCGCTCCTTCTACACTTATCCGGATCGCTATCTCTACAAACTGCCGCTCCGGCATTCCGAATATTTTATAATTATAAAACACCTGCTGCTAATTTAATTAGGGCTGCTGGCAGTGATTCATTCTCGCGGCGTGGGTAGAGAACGAGAGACACCTTAATTTATCTCGCCGCAGACGCATTGGTTGATTGACACTATGGCAAACAGATTTCGCATAAATGGAACACCTGCACGCGTGGGTGTGGTTTGCAATTAGTTTCAGATTCCTATTTTGATTTATATCAGTTTTCATAATTTAGTAAAACAAAATATCTTCACAAAATATAAAAAGTGCAGTAGAAATCAAGAGGACTAAAGTTTTTTTTTAAGCAGAAATTACTAAAAATAATTAAAATCACCTGAAACTGGATCTAAATGAGCTCACTTTAGCGACTTTTGTTTGCGTAGAACATGAAGCTCGAGTTCCCCGCAACCCGCGCAACTCCGAACTGTTGCATGGTTGCATAGCCCAGACCTTCGCAGGGGCTTAGCGTGCCTATGGCAAAATGACATAAATGCAGCAGGAAAAATTCACTTCCTTCCTTTTCTGATAATGGTATCATTAAAATCAAATCAGGACAAAGCCGCAGGCATGAAAGTGAACTCGGGAAGGAAAAAATTGATGTGGTTGGGAATTTTATTACAATTTAAATTACGTGCAAAAACAAGTTTTCTATAGTGAAACGAATATGACATGTATACTTAAAATTCTAAAAAGCTTTATTCACTGTTAGATTATATTAGCAGCCCATAAATTTTGATCTTCAGAATAAATTGATGTTCTGTGTAACAAAAGAGGAAAATGAGAAACAAGCAATAATCAGTAATTAATAAAGACATTATCGTTATTTATTTGTGATAATTTATCACGCGTTTTCAAATTAGATACAGAGAATTTCTTTGTTTGAAAACACTGCATACCTGAAACGCTTTAGAAAGTGTTTCCATTACAAAATTGATCTTGTTTGAAAGTTCATATTTCGTAGCTTCAGTTTGTTTTATAAGCGCTGCACACGGTTAAGTTCTTGATAGCAGCGCCACAGTGATTTTTCAGGCCATCGGTTTGTTGATACCTGTGTGTCAAAGATGATATTAGTGCCTGGCAATTTATAAACATATTATGAATTTGTATCCAAACTGTAAAATTTATTTGGCGTACTACGAAATCAGACTCGGTTCAGCAGACAAAATTTTCAAGGCATAGAATTTTAAAGTTAAACTTCAAATTCCTCCGTCTCTTCTTGTAAAGAATTAAGCAGGGTTTAATTTCTATAGAAGTTATTAGCATTACTTTTTCAACTGCATTGTCTGTTTTGAGCCTGTTTTCAAGTTTTCTAGCATGCATTTTGTCTCGGCTGCATTGCGGGGTTCATTTTATTTCCATCAACCGATTTGAAATGCAAGCCGCATACGTACCACACACATGCAGCGCGGTCGTAAAAAGGCGCACTGCATTTACGTGGCAAGGAGAAAATGCGTGTAATCAGTAATTGTCTCTGTTGGGAATGAGCACATGGCGTGCATATAATGTGCATGAGTGCGTCGAGCGCATTTGCATACGCCGATAATTAGCAGCAGCAACGAATAACGAACGAACGAACGAACGATTCGGTGGCGGCCAACAGCAGCAGCTAATAATAATCACATTGTAATTTATTCAATTAGATGCTGTGATCGAGATAGCCGTATGGCGCATTTGTATTATTTGCGCCGCTTCCTGCCGACCGACACAGCTCGCCCGTCCATCCATCCATCCACTCTCGTTTCGTCGCCCCGCGCGTCTCGACGTGTGGTGCATTTTCACTTTCGAATTTGCGACGCCGCTCACCGCCAGAGTGACAATTGATAATTGTTTGCGAGACTCACAGCCTTCGTAGCAAGCAGGACCACACAGAGACTAAAATAATCGCATTTTGACATGCGATATCCTTGATTGCATTATAAAATGGTCGTTATTTTAATGCTAAACTCTGAAGCAAAAACGATTTACAGTTGAAAACTGAGAAGGTAATACAAAAAAGTTTGCATGTGCTTTAAATAAACCATATACGTTAATCAATGATGATCGATTGATCTGTTTCTTCATATGTGCTATACAAACAACAAATTTCATTTTAAAAAGCACTCTCTCTCTCTCTCTCTCTCTCTCACTCTCTCTCACTCTCTCTCTCCCAATTGAAAATCACGTTTAAATACGCCAGAGGGGAAACTTACCCCGTAAATCGCATACCGTTGGATAGATAGTGACAAAGAGGAATCAAAACCAAGCGAAAGAATCATTGACAAACCGTTTCGTTTTTCAAGAAATTTGGCAAAACTATAAATTTAACTGTTAGTTGGTCCTAATTTGATTTTTCACATTGTATTCAAACTAACAATTTGATCAACTGCTAATTTAACTGTACTAAACAGTTCAAATTTTAATTTCAATTGTTGACTTGTATCAATCCACTTTAAAGACTTCTTGAAGTGCTCAATTGTCATCATTTTGAAAAAGGAATTGAAGTATGTATGTATATATATAATTTAAAGAAACAGAATGACTTCCTGGCATCTGTTAGATCGACAGTTCATTTTAAATTTAAGCCCGTGTCGTTTTCATAAATAGTTTTTAAAGTTTTTACTTTCGCAAACAACAAATAGACTTACTTTCGTTGGTTCAAGACCGCAGAGCAGCTCGCAATCTAATTGGCAATATATATGCAAATGAAGTGCTGTTTCCGTGCAAGAAAACATATATTTTTTGCTCACGGGGGGTGCTTTTCGCTCGAGTTACCCGCTGAAGGGTTGGTTGCTTTTAGTGAGACGTCAGGCAACTTTATTTATCCTGTCTGCGCGGTGCAAACGATGATTTTATTCGGCGCGGTATGAGTGGCAGGACCCCCAACCTTGGCCGCCGCCGCACTTCTTTTCTCGCGTTCGTGCCGTTTTTTATTTATGCACCCCTCCGGGCCTGAATTGCTGATTTAGTCCACATTGTCTTTCTCTGGCACAATCCAACCGCCTCTTGCGTTAATTACGCCACTTCCTCCTTTCTTTCTGACTCTGCAAAGCTCCTTCTTGTCAAGCGACAGACATGTAAACTCGAAACTGCACCTGCCTTTGTTGAGCTCATCTAGTTTCGGCAATCAAATGAACGGAGAAAATTTGTGGATCCGGCGAAGAAGTAGAAGGTTACCCTAGAAAAAGTTAGTTTGATATTTTAAAAACGTTTTGTTTAAAAAATAGAGATTCGAGATTCAACCCGAGGGTGTTTTTTTAGGATTGCGATTTTACGATTTTATAAGAAACACGCCCATTCTTTTTTTCAATGTGTTGATAATGAGGATCAGAAAACAAATTTCTAGAAAGTTTCAGCTAGTTAGCTCATATAGTTCTGCAGGAAACCGGCAATCAAAGAAACGTAAAAACTAGTAATATAGATTTTTATTCTATCTGTTCTAAATGGGAATTTCGAGGTCATTTCTTCACTATCCAACCTCATTTCTGAAGGAGAAAAATTAATAGAACTATAAAATTAAGGTAAATTAACTAACCATTTTATGTTATTTGTTCAAGGGGCACAATGCCATAAAAAAGTATAGTTCAACCTGGAAGTTAATATCAAATATAATAAATTTTGAGTAAAAATGGCCACAATAATTCGTTTTAGATGGCCTATAACTTCTTTAAAGTAACCTGACTGTCCAAAATGATCCGGTATATTTTTACAACATATAAGCACCAATCAACATCAGCACGGTTCTTGGATGAAAATACGGAGAACACAATTTAGATAACAATCTGTGCTCACGTGTGTTGTGCGAACAATTATTAATAACATTGTTTGCTATTTTAGATTACGAGTTGCTTGCACTTTTTTCTTGCAGAAATACCACGCCAGTTTGATTAATATAATGCAGCAATTTTCCGATTTGCTCAGTGTGGGAACCAAGCATCAAGCGTTGATTATTTCTCGGCTGGAGTCCAACGCGCAAGTGTCCATAATGATGTGGCACATTTCTAACCAGTCTTTAATTACAAATCATCCTCCGCAGTATTAAGATATTAAGTTCCTTAACAAGCTCTCTGAGGAAAAAATGGCCCACGCAGCGATCAACTGCTGCGGCAGAGAAAAATGGCACAAAACAAAAAAGCAGCTCATTCGTTTGGCATGCAGCGCGATGTGTCTGGGCCGGGTAATAAAATAGATAAGAGACTCGATTTTAATGCTGCGTGCCGGCCTGCATAAGTAGGAAAAAAGTACAGATACAATCTCTTTATTCATGAAATTATTCACGCCTACTAGAGAAAAGTTATCTGAAAAGCGTTTAGGAAACACGAATGTTACAGCTTTGATAAGCGGCAGCGCAGTTAAAAGAGTCACTGAATGTGCATGTTTTTATTTTTTGTTTTGCCTCCGCGCACAATTAAAAACGTATATTATGCTCTTTGTATTTACGTGATTCACGTCCCGCGAACACGCTTAATATGCCGCGAGTTATCTGCCGAAAAGTGCGATACTGGCGCGTTTTTCCGCTGCTTGCTCTGCGCTCTCGCACTACTTTGCGGTCTGTTGCGGTTGAATATTTTTGACGTTTTTATTGATAAGATAAGTTTTAAAATTGCTACAGCATGCATATCACAAGTTGAGAAGTGTTAAATTTTTAAATTCTATTTCGCCCATACCGGGATTTTGTTGATTAAAATCAATTTATATTTTCATAACTTCAAAATATGTTATAGCATACGTTTGGCTGGCGATAGTCTCCGCAGGGTCTGTAGGTCCCATCCTTTTTCAGGACGAGATGCAGCGCGGAAGCCCAGTGCTGAGCCCCCAAAAGTCCACCAAACGTCTCTTCATTTATGACCCGCAAACTGACCGCACGTTTCTTGTGGACACCGGCGCAGAGGTTAGTGTCCTTCCTGCAAAGCTGCTTCCAAAAAGGTCCAGGACAACTGACCTGGTGCTCACTGCAGCAAACAACAATATAGTATTGACACGTACGGATTCATAACCCTCAACCTTACGTTTGGTTTATGGAGGAGATTTGAACACGTCGAGTTGCTGACGTCGACCGCCCAATATTAGGGGCTGAATTTTTGGCCAAGATGGCCGTGCACTTGGACGAGGGGACTCTTGTCGATAAGATAACCAACCTTTCGGTTGAAGGTATCGCCGAGCCCTCAAATTCACCCTGCTCTGTCAAAATGGTCGATTCGTCGAACGAATACTACAGCACGTTGAAGGACTTCCCTGAACTTTTCAAACCACCGGATCTCAACCGACCTGTCAAACACAAGGCGATTCACCGAATTCCTACCACAGAAGGCTCTCCTCATCACGAAAAATTCCGTCGCCTCGCCCTAGACAAGCTAAAAATCGTCCGTCAGCTCTTCGAAGAAATGGAGCAGCGAGGAGAAGTACGGCGAGGGGAGAGTGACTATGGGCTTCCGCGCTGCATCTAGTCCTGAAAAAGGATGGGACCTACAGACCCTGCGAAGACTATCGCCAGCCAAACGTACGCTATAATGTAATAAACGCGAATTGGCTATATTGCCAGGAAACCTTCTGGAAATTAGCCTTGTTATTGATCGCAAAACTGTGATTCGATCTATACTTTGAAAAAAGCAGCGATGATTATCTTTAGCTTTTAACATTGCTTCTCTTTGGCAATACAACTTGAGTACTAGAAATTTCAAATTCATGGAGGCCGCCCTTATAAGTTTTTGAATATTTCATGCGGCAGCCATATTCCACCGAAATTCGTAATAAATCGTAAGACACACAAAATAAACATCTCGCGCGCGCGACGACGGCGGCGATACTTTGCATATAATCACGTGAATCAATCTCTGAATTAACTCGAAAATTATTCCGGCAGCGATTTGGTGAAAACATTAAAGAAACGAGTGAGCGTATGATGTTCTCTAATAAAAAATAACAACTCGAGCCGCGCAGTACACGTATATGCAAGCAGTAAAAATATTATTGGAAGATGCTTCGGCGTCGATAACAGGGAAATATGCAGATTGAACCGACGGGGTGGGAATAGATAGTCATAAAACGATTATCAGGGATGAAATTTTTAGTTTCTGTTCACGGATGGCTTTCGTTTGGTTTTACTTAGATGAAATTTTTTGAAATGAAAGTCCACGATGTAATTATGTCACTATTATATTGTTATAAAAATTAAAAACTAGCTGTGAGAAAGTTCCGCCGTCCTGAAAATTTGAAGGCCGAAAGCAGGAGACCAACATATTTCGGGTCCTCATCAGCAGCTGGTAAACTAATGTTTTATAGCATTCCTTACCATTGCCAAGATAAGATGGAAAGTTAAAAAACAAAGCTTTTCAATTGGAAAATTAAAAATTTCTTAAATTGAAAGTTTGGAAATCAAACATTTACTTTGAGTGGGGTGCGCTGAAAGGTTTCATAATTTCACAGTGCGAACCTGAAATCTGGCAAAAGTACTACAAGTTCCAGATTAATCAATTGTGCATCTTTTATTCAGTTCCAACCTCTTGGTTCTGGAATCAGCCTAGAAATCCCGTCCCTAAAGAGCACTTTTAATAAAATTAAGCAGCTCAAGCGTCTGCCACTCTATCACCACGATCGTAATTGTATTTTTAAATGTGTGGCAGTGCTGCTGAAAACTGGCAAATATCTTAAAATTATTATAATATGCGGCTTATCGCCCTCTACAATGGAGGTGCGAAAGCAATTTCGCTGCACAAATTGCCATCGTTTTACGGCAAAGTGAGAAGTGGAAGACGAAAGCATGGCTGGCGCACGCAGATGGATTTTGTTTTATGTTGTTTAAGGTAAAATTAGACGGAGCAGAGCGGTCTTAAGCAGGGCGAGATAATCGATAAAGCACACACGGAGAAGCGCAACCTATAATCAAAACTTATAAAAACCCATAGATCAATAATTTCTGATTGTGGAAAGTATTCCAAGAGCAAAATTCGCCCGCCGGCCGTGATATTTATTTTCGGTAAAAGCACCAGGTGAACCAGCCTTTTCGTTTTAGGCTTCAAACCGACGATGTTCGGAAGCAGAGGAACACCTGGCTCATACTCGATGCTAATACAGAAGTTTATACTCGTAGAAATTATTTAATTTAGATGGAATTCGACTGCTAAAAATTTTAATTAAGTTTAATTTATAATTTAAAAAAATGTGTCACGGAACAAAACAAAAACTTGTTAAACTTTATTTTAACAACAATTCTTTGAAAATCGAAAGTTCGCTGGTATTTAACATATATTTAAATTATTCTTTTCTCAGAACAAAACTGCTCTCATACAAGCTTAAATTTTGACATTAATTGTGCCCTTAGCAATAGAAAATGCTGGTGCAAGCCAAGAAGAAATCTCACAATTAAGACTTCCTCGTCAGCTTTCATGATCCACCGCATTTATTTTGACGCGCGCAGAGGAGAGCAAGCAATAAAATTACGTTTTATTATCGAAACTGAATAAATTAGTGAGCGTACTTGTATAAGAGCCAGCTCTTTCATTGTCAGCCAACAACTGTAATTATATCATTTCGCGAACCGCTCATTAAGCAGCCTCACTCAGCCTTCATTACCATAAAGATGCGTGTTTCATTCAGTACATCCACGTGGTCGCCGAAAGTGAATTCTGCCAGCTCGACTTAATTGCGTGGCCAGATGAAAGGTGCTCGTGGCTCGTGCGCAGAAAATACACCGAGATGAGCATTTTTTGTCATCGCTCATGAAGATCAAAAGCGGAATCGCGCGCCTTTCAGGGAAGTTCGTGTCGCTGGCCTAGATGCAAAAAAAATCCAACACCTGCGGCTTAACAACTCCAGAGTCTAGATTATTATGATGCCTGATGTAAAAACTTGAAATCCACTCTAAAAAGTTTGAAATATAGTAAGTATGAAATGTAATAACCTCGTTTAACATTGAAATTATAATGCAAAATATATAGGATTTTAGTAATACCTTCCCTGCCGGGAAAAATTAAGGAAACGCGTTTCAAACATTTCATACATTTTATTTTACATTTACAGCAAGAGGAAAACGGAAACCATTAGCTTCAAAAGATTGTGGCTGTTCACAACCACTATTGTTAATAAGTAAGTACAATGTTAAATTATAACTTAAAAGTAATATTTTTAAAAAACCTAATTTATGTACAGAGTCGCTTTCATGAATAATACAATTTCATTTATTTTTGCTCACTGTCATCACTCTGTATGGTGATTCGCAGTTTGCTGCTAGCAACAGAAACAGTTTGTTCTGAATTATTAGAGTTAATAAACGAGACTGATGCCAAAAGGTCGCGGTTGTTTTTAAACGTGGCCAGCCAGAATGCTCTTGCTTTTTTGTTTAAGGCAACCATGTATATAAAGTAAGTCACTCCTTGGAATGTAACTGTCAAATTAAAAAGTACAGTAAAAACTTCCTGCAGCGCTTCTATATACTGACATAGGGCGAAAATCCAACTCAGACCTAACAAGACGAATAGGAAGAACAAAAGTTTGCACACTTGTATATTTTTGGTTGTGCTGCTCTCATGCTTCCGTGGACTGTCGTTTGTGCCCATGAATATGTTTTTCAAGATAAGACAAAAGATAACCAAGTTAACCAACATTATGGTGACTACAGGAGCGAGAATCGTGACGAAGAAAGTGACATCTTGAGGCAGACAGAGTGGCGGGCCGTGATACTCATCCCAATGGGTGGAAATGACGATCAGTAGGCCAGGCACCAAGGGGCAGCCCCACGCGACCATCGAAGACTTTGAAAAAAGTTTCGGCACGCGGTGGGCAATAACCTGAACCAAGCGCTTGTACTGCAGATAGCCGGCCACCAGCATCCAGAAGAAATTCACCAGAATCGCGTAGTGCAAGAAAAAACCCATGAAGATGCAACCGACTCTGTTTTCTTTTTGGACATCAGCAGCCAAGGATAAGAGGAACATGACCATCAAAAAGGCCAAACTGATGGCCATTTGCAGCAGAATCTTTTGACCTGCACCCTTCCGCCACTGTGGAGAGCCGGCAGCAGTGACAAAAACGCCGCTTAGTCCCAGCAAAGAGATGCTGCAGCCAACGATGCTGAGTACTTCGAACGGTTTCGATTCTGAATTGACATCTTCATGGCCCATCAAAAGCAGGCTGCCAAAGTGCGTTAGGTGGTAGCAAATACACTCATCTATGAATCCATCGCTGACAGTGTAGGATATGTTGTGGTGACACCCCTCATTAGACCAGTTTCCGTTTCCTTCGTTTGCCTCGTAATCCCAATAAACACATTGCCCAGGTTCTAGAAAAGGATAAAAAATAAGAAATATCGAACAGAAATTTCTTCTTAAAGCTGCGCAAAAATTATGCCCTTATCTCTTTCTACCAAATTACACATTTTTTATTTTGATCAGAGCCCATTTGAAGCATATAAATTCTCCAACTGACTCTTATAACTAGAGATTTTTATTCAATTAAGTTACGAAGATTTACCTGGAAAGTTTTTGCTTCTATTGAACCACAGAATGATCGGCTGTGATAAGTTTTTCACATCGATTATCTTTTGCGTCGAATTTCCAACGGTGACACTAATGACGCTTGATATAAAGTTGGGTTGAAACAGCACTTGCGAGTCCTCTATCAAAATAGCATTCAGCTTGAGTGACTGATCTTCTAGTAACTCTCCAGGTAGTTTTAATCCAAGGCTAACATTGAGTCATGAATTTATTTTAGGATTGCAGTTATTTTAATCGCTCACCTTAATTTTGGAGTGAAAATATTCGCTTCAGATGTTTCATTCTGGATAAGAGACAATCCTTGGTTTTGTGACCCTCTCTCAAGGAATAATCCAAGTGCTTTGCTCTCAGCTATATTTACTATCCCTATTGCAATATTCTTGGCCACAACTTCATAGGTACTGTTTTTTATGTCTAAATTGGCGATTGTCAAATCCAAATTGTCCAAGAGTTCTTTCCTCTCCGATGGCGTCCATTTCTTCACGTCGACGTCAGTAGTCAAATAATCAATGTTCTTGATTTCCTTGGTCAACGTTTCTGGATCCGTTATATTTGTGATAGTTTGTGAATAGTTCTGAACGCCATATAAAGTCTCAATAAAATAACCAGTGAAATAATAACCAACACATTTAGCTATTTTGTAACCGTTCTGATGTGTCTCATTCCATTGAAGTGGAACATTATCAGCAACTTGACAAAATTTTACATTTCTTATCCAAGCAATGCTTTTCTTGTTAAAGTTTTCCATTCGGCCGAGGTCCTGCTTGAGATAATTTAAATACTTTTTATACTCAGACACAGTGATTTTTGATTTTTCCTTTAAAAACTTGGATGTGAAATGAACAATATTCATATCATTTGCGACTTGCTTTGCAGTAAAATGTTCTGAATGAAATTTCGCAAAATCAAATAAAGGTGAGAATTTGGCAACATAATATAGACGATCCATTGCTTTGAGAATTTCCGAAACGTTTTTACTATCTGGATAGTGCACGTCACATAAAATCCACCCTACAGGCTGATCATATAGCAATTGAACAAAACATTTCTGCTTCATATTGCAATCCATTGATGTGAAATCTTTTGTGTCTCTTTTGTTTTCATATTCAGAAAACTTGCAAGTGATGTTAGGCCTCAGGACCCCTTTGCCATAAACGTGAAGAACAATTATTGTACCGTTCAATGGTTCCAAGTTCACTTGCACTCCTTTCACCATGACGAAATATGCAGCAAAAACACACCAGAAATACATTGTGCTGAGTGTTGAAGTATATTCACCAAAATCCTTCAAGCAACTGAGTGTAAAATGAAGTTAAATTGTAAGACCACATATTGTCGATGATAAAAAACCACAGCGAGTAAATTTCATACTCTCAGTGGCACTGCATAGACTGCTATAAAGAGGAAAGGGAGTTTTAATAGCACATATAGAAGAAATTTAAAACGTTCAGCAACCTTTAGCTTGGAGTCCTCTTTCTAAATTATTAATTTAATTAGTTTTTGTCTCACTGTAGTGTCTCTTCTTGCAGACTTTTTGTTCTGATAGAAGGTATAATATAAATGAATGACTGGAAAACAAAGAAACATAATTTTGTAATGAAGACAGAAAATATTTTTGCGTTTTTCAGAAATGTTTCCAAATAAAGATGCCCATTGAAAATAAATATTTAAATGCTACATGATAAGTTGGTTTTCAACTGTCAACCAATCGGGAAGAATAATTCAATATAAATTAATGAATGCCAAATAATCAAATGCTTATTCTCTTCATTACAAAGTGGGAAGATCGTGAACACAAAGAAAAATAGAAGCCTTAATGCAGACATAATGTTGTGCTTCGTCTTAATCAAAGCGTGGCCAAATTAACTTTCCTCGGACATATTACCTTTTTAAGTAATTACTGAAATATACGCGTTGAGAGGTGGTAACAATCACTTGTGCTGAATTTAAGAAAGTATTCTTGCAACCTATGTTCTTTGGTCAACCGAGAGAGGAACTCCAATATTTTCAGAGTATGAGTGGATTGATAGCGACGAAGGTGATCGTGGTTGCACGCGCACAAACAATGTGTGGTGGAGGGTGGCTCAATTTATTCACGCGCCGATGGCAATCGCTGGCGGGAACTGTTAAAAATTACAAATCTGCGGTGGCACTTTGGCACATTCCGCGAATATCTCGCGAGATCCATCATCGCGATTTATGCCGGGCTGTCTCATTAAATTTGCGCGGCACCCGAGATAAAATGCAAATGGATAATGAAAAATGCGCTCGCGCCGCGCACCGTCGCGGAAATTTATTTTGCTCGTTAGCCGACGTGTCCCGCGCAGGAGAGAAGCAAAGCAAAGAATGCCGAAATAATAAACGAGAGAAGATGAGACCTCCATTTTAATATTTAGCATCCATTGTGTCTGGGCCAACAATGGGGGGCTAAATTTTGCCAATTTTTTCGCGTCGTGTACGTATTCGGGTGTCATTTTAACAAGATAAACACCGCTCGGGTGTCTCGGCTTTTGTTTTTTCCCACAAGATGCGTGCGTGAAGCGACTAACCGCGGCGCGATTGCGATCGCTGAAAGCAGAGAAGACTGTCGTAGAGGAAGGCTCACAATAGTTATTTTGAATGTGTACACGCCGAGCAGCGGCCGCCGTTTATTATTTTATTTATTTTTCCAGCATTATAAGCGGCCGAATTATTTATGGGACCAGTGCAATTTCGGCGCTATCTCGCGAATAATTTTCCCTATGAAATATTAACGTGTTGCCTTTTCAACAAGTTTCGCTGCCGCGCCAAGTGAGAAATAATTCTTGTTTTCCTCTCTCCCTCGACGCATTCAATTAGCCGCTTGCATTATTTTTGCTCGCTTTAACAATGGACCAATGCCGTGTTCGCGGCATTATTCTTCTCTCGCGCCTGCTGCTTTTCGGCTTCACTCACCAACTCTGATTTTTTTGCAGTGTCACTGACACCAAACGAACAAAAATAAATCACATTAACGATATTTTTGTCATGGCTATCACCATATTTTCTGTAATAATGTAACGTTTCACTATGAGCCTAATTATGATTGTAGATGTAAGTTCTGTGGCGAGACTTGTGAAAAATATCATACATATCCAAAAGTGTACAGCAAGAAAACTTACTTTGAGAGAAGCAGCGAAAATTTGTAAAAATTGATTAACCTTTACATGTAGAATGTTGCACGCATATTTTGCGTTTAATAAACCATTAATTAATTAATTAACGATATTTTTAAAGCGTTTGCAAGTGAGTTAAAATGGGGAGTCTTTTTATTTACAAATTAAATGGAGTAAAATGTCGGTTGTTTTTAGTTTCTGATGTAGTCCGTCGAAACCATCGCAGCTTTTGTCCTTACTGGTACTTCCTTATTATGCATAAACTTGATTTTAATCTACCCGCGCCGTTGCAAATTTGAACCTTTGTTCCATCAGAGTAGCGATGACAGTAATTTTAAACCAACAATAACCCAAAAATCCTGGACCTTGGTCCTAGATCCAATGTCGTTCTCTTAGACTGATACAATTATTTGTTTTTTATAGCACTTTCTTTGGAACAGGCTCTGATTGACCATAGCGCGAAAGGCTAAGATCGAATTCGAATTTTTACGCATAATAAAAAAGTAAAGGAATCGGTGGGTCCATTGAGGGGTTTGGAGTTTTGAATGACTGATTGAAATAATGTAGACTCCTGTCAGGGTTTTACATGACGATATTACGATCGCATTAAATAATATTGACTCCTATTGAATTGCCAAAATAAAGCCAAGTTGGGCTTACTACATATATTTTCATGAGATAAAATTAACTCATTTTGCAAAAATGAGTTAATTTTGCTAGAAAATGTTTTGTGAAAATTAGAATTATCATCATGACAAGTTCTTTGCGTTTTGACTGTATTATAAAAAGGGCCCATGCCTTCAGAGAGGATCGAACTCTCGACCGCTGGTTTACGAGACCAGCGCTCGTACCACTGAGCTATGAAGGCGTAGTAAAAACGTATGGTTGTAACCAAAAATGTTCAAAATATATACTCTCAAGTGGAAAAAGCTGTTGACAGCCACTGCGACCGTTGAGCGAAACGATAAAAATGGATGATGTGTAGTTCTGATGGCGGTAAAATTTGGCATCACTCAAAAAACAACAAACATTAAAAAGTTGCACTGTTGAATATTTATTGTTGTCCTTTTCTCGCAAGAAGTAGAATTAAGTTGGGTTGTTGAGTTAAATGTGCAATTTTACCGCCACCAGGACGCAATATATGGTGGAAATTATAATTTATTATCTCTAATCAGCTTAATTATTAAAAAATCTGCCTCCAGAGAGGATCGAACTCTCGACCCCTGGTTTACAAGACCAGTGCTCGTACCACTGAGCTATGGAGGCTTATCAACAGGTGTTCATTATCACCAGATTCACACTAATGGTTTGGAGCAAACTTCCTCTTCCCAGTGATGAGGCCGGGAATGGGCGAAACGTCAAATTTCCACTCTCGCGCTCGGCGCTCGTGCTGTGCAAGAATACATATCACTATTTGCCGCCTATAATTTAATCTATAATTTTTGCACTTCCTTTTCATTCAATCAATGATTTTCTTTAATATAACAAAAGTTGAGCATCAATTTTGTTTTTGCATGCAACGGGTAGCAGGAATTCCTGTTCGTAATACTTTGCAGAATATAGGTAATCTTTGAATTAGTATCAGTTTTTAGTTTTTCAACCTTTATTAGATTTATTTCTTACAGAAAATCAACAAGAAATATATTAAATAAATAAATTGGCAGACCTAAAATTGTCAAAAATAACATATTTTCAATATTTCTTTGTTCAATGATAACCTTATATGTTCAGGTGGAATTGAGCCATAATCAGTCAAAGCAGAAAATTTCTGTCCAGGGGTCGATGGATTTTGATGAAATTTTGTTTGCGTTAATTTTGCCCTAATTGTACTACAAAACAGCTGAGAAAACTCGGCCTTTCCATTTTTTGCGGGTTTTGCGGGCGTTTAAGTGTCAAAATCTGGGAATTTTGAGTACTTCATAACTTTGCTCAGGGTAGTCCTAGAACAAAAATTTAAAAACCCGTATTTATTCCAAATTTTAACGTTTTTAGCTTTATTTTTTCTGCTCTACAAAATGGCTACGAAAAAAATAAAAAATTCCAATTTATTCATTTTCAAATTTGAGTTTAAAATCAAAAAATTAATTTTTTTTTACCTTAACCTTTGACCTACCACTTTGAGGTCAATGTAAAAGTTTTTTGCCTCGTTGAGACGAGTTTACGGGTTTTTTAATTTTTGTTCTAGGACTACCCTGAGCAAAGTTATGAAGTACTCAAAATTCCCAGATTTTGACACTTAAACGCCCGCAAAACTCGCAAAAATTGGAAAGGCCGAGTTTTCTCAGCTGTTTTGTAGTACCATTAGGGCAAAATTAACGCAAACAAAATTTCATCAAAATCCATCGACCCCTGGACAGAAATTTGCTGCTTTGACTGATTATGGCTCAATTATAATATTTGTATTATGGTTAATTATAAAACCTACCAAATTGCTGCTTACCGCGCGGCAGTAAAATTGGAGATGAGATGATTCGCGGACAATTGTAAAAGGTTTGGATTAAACCGTCGCAGCTAGGCATAATAGACAAGAGTGGCTGGCATTAAGGCAGAGAAACAAGCGTTTAATTAAATTAAAAGCAAACTCCAGCAGACGCGACGACGGCAATAAAAGCACAACAAGTGACTGAAAGGAACACATTTATACAGCATGTTGGCCGTCTGAATTAATTTGACGCCAAAACAAGTCCTTAACTATTTTACAGCTGGCTCGTCGAATTTAATATGGGCGGATGCTGGCTCTTGCTAGTTGGCCATATAAAAACCTTCTCCTGCGTATTTTATTCGCTCTCGCGCTCGTGGAATTAAGACGTAATAAATATGCATAAAACTGCATGTGGCCACGCCACGCCAGGCATAAATTACGCGTATGTGCGGACCGTGTGGCCATTGTTGTCGCACATGTGACGAAACCGGTCAAAATATTAGGCGACACGCTGTTTGCACTGGCTAATTTGCTCTCTGAATGAAGCAGTTTTCCGAGGCAATTATTAATTTTACTCACTTTATTCTTACGATGAGATTTTTTATTGTTTTACTCCTCATTTCTGTCATGAATCACGAAAGTCATCTGCAGAGCTGCTGCAGAGTTTTTATTTTATGTTACAATCACTGTCAAATAGCTATTTAACACCTAGAAAAATGAATAAATTTTTTAGAGCAAATTACAGACAACGTCTTCAACTAAAAAAAGGCCTTTTATGTCTGAATTGGTTTTTATTTTTCTGTTGGCGTGGTGCTATAAATTAAGTCTATATTCTCGTCTGATCAAATCAGTGAGTTTAGTCGGTTGGTTCACTTTCAATAACTAACTAGAAGAGCAAAAAAGCACAAAATTATTATTCAGGTTTTTCTATATCGTTATGAATAAAAAGAAAAAAAATTAAAAAAATTGATTTTTTCCGTCCAAAAATATTTCAAATTGGCTAAAAATATTGTCTCACCGCGAGCAGTCATAGGAAGAACCACAAAATAACATGAATATTTTATGCAAATTCTTTTGGAACAACCATAACCGCTGAAAAATTTCAAGAAATAGCCGAAACGTTGAAATCCCATACCAAATACGCCAAATACGATTTTATTGCAAAACACGTTCACTCGTTTTTCTCTGCGTGGTTACTATGCCCTCTATACTTCTCTCATCCTCCCCAACGTGACCGTAATGCCCAGATTTATGATTCATGTTGACTCTTCTTCCGTTTAGACTGCTCACATTAATACTCTTTGCCGTCAACACATTAATGGAATCCAGGCACTGCAAACCGGGACCTGGTAAGTAGTGGAAAAGTAGAACATGTTTTTGTTTCAATACATACAATAAAGATGTAAAAATGTTCCTCAAGAGTTATCAAACAATTTATCACCTCTTTTTTTAACGATTGCGCTGATATTTGCTATTTGTCTGGATGGCAATGTATGGGCCAAATAGCCCATACTATTATAGAGCTATAATAAAAATAATTTAGAAACTAAAAATACAGATTAAAACTAAAAATGGCAATGCTTTCTATATATACTGCAAAAGGGCACTTATTGCTAGTCTGAAAAAATAAATAATGATCAGCGGTGGGTCGTCCAGCGAGACTTTCATTCTGATATTGGTTAGCATCAATCTACTGGACACACACTACTTAGTTGCACATAATGCTTTAACGAGAGCCGCTCTAAAGTTTTCATAAGAGCAAATTGCCGCTTTTCACAAGCATGCACGAAAATTGAACCTGGCCGTGATTGATCGCCGTGTGTGCGCGCGCGCTGAGAGAAAATCAAGTTTGGCCACGGTGATAATTTTTTACTCATTACGGCCGGGGCCGTTTGGTAATAATCAAGGCGATGCATGCAAGTATGTACAGCATGTCTCAGGCAGAGATGAGATGAGAAGTCGGGAGGGGGCGGAGGCTGGGAAGGCATGCAGAGCCATCAATAGCCGCGCATAACAAGGCATTAACGTCTGGATTAAGATCTAATGGGCGAGATAAGTAATAAATATAGCTACGGCGGCGGCCAGCATCGATCAAAAACACACAGGATTCGTAATAATTCACACAAATAATCACGACGCCGCCGCAGCCGAATAAATCATATCTCGATTTTGGATTACACGTTTACAGGATCGCGCAGATGAATCGGCGCGCAGATGCGATAAATATTCATGTCAATAATAGTTTTTACACCTAACACGCGAGCCAGCCACGAAACTAAGGCACACACTTCTAGGGATGTGAAAAAAGTTTCTTCAAGCGTTTTTTTCTGTTGTTACATGTCCTAATTAGTAATTGTATCAAGTTAAAAGTGTAAATTAATGATAAATCATTAAAATAGATTATTGATTTTTATTTTTGAATATTCAGGACAATAAAATTGGTTGACAGGTATTTTATAAATCACCCCTTTTTCCAAAATAATAATAATTTTTCCAAATAATTTTAGGAACTGTGATAAACTTGTGCAAAACATTCATTACAAACCTTAGCTAAAGTTAACAGCCAATTTACAAATTATACTCTCGTCGTGAGGTCGAATCTAGATGCAAAATTGGTTTGATTTTCACTATCTTCCACACCCCCGAGAAAAATAGAAAGGCTCACTTTCTACATTATCGAAGTTTCAGCTCGCCCGCTTTTTATGTTTATTCTTTTCTCGCAGGCGTGCAGCGATCACACTTCTAGATTAAATATTTATATTTTCACCGGTGAAAAATGTTTCTGACTGCTGCTAAAGCGGTGATAAGCTCGTTTAGATTTGGCCTGATATCAAAACGCGCGGGCCGTGCACTCGCTCGCAAACAAACACACTCTTGGATAATTTGTGTTTTGTGCTATTAATTGTAGGCGGAAAAGTACTACGATTCGTGCACAAACACATACTCGAACACCACTTTTTCCTTCGTTTTCAACTCGATGTGGACAATAAATAAATAAAATTTGTTGGCAATGTGGCAATACACGCGTTTGTGATATCAATCGGGGACGCTGAATTCCGAGAAAGTTTTAATTGGAAAACAAAAACGCTTCTAGCTTATGGCTTCCATCTTGATGGAAAACTAAACGAAAATCACACTGGGGTATAATCTAAACAACTTTTCAATACAGAGGGGGATATTTTAATCAACTACAAAATATAAGAATCTAAATTTAACAAATGTTTTTTATTCAAAACACTTCACGTTTAAAATACTCATCCAAATATTGGGTTGATTTACACTAAATTCTGCATTTTTTTCTTGGGGCCAACAAATATTAATATTTTCAAAAACCATACCATATTTACCTTGTACAATTAATAAATAATTAATTTATAATTTAGTTATGTTAAAAATTAATACAGCCAATGTAAATAATACAAGTAGTGAAATAAATAAAGCTGAAACTTGGCCCGAGAAAAAAAGGCTGTCACTTAGAATGAAAGTTAAGCAAAGCCTTGCACTTGGTAGTAAAATCGAAAAATCTTCTGACGTGAAATAAAATAAAATCGAACGAATTATTTATATGTGAAATAATACACATTATGAGCAAAAATATATTCAAATTTGCCTTTCGCCTGGTGTATAGGATAATCAGCTTTGGGTTTTAAAAAGCAATCAATTAAAAAAGTCAACGTGCCTTCAGAGAGGATCGAACTCTCGACCGCTGGTTTACGAGACCAGCGCTCGTACCACTGAGCTATGAAGGCTTGAAAATGATGCCAAAACAGTAACAAATTTCATGCGAATTTACAGGAAAAAGTTAAAAAATATGGCTGCCTTCAGAGAGCGTCGAGCAAAACGATAAAGTGGTGAAACTAGTGTTTAAAGGGTACGATTTAATTAAAAAATTGCCTCCAGAGAGAATCGAACTCTCGACCCCTGGTTTACAAGACCAGTGCTCATACCACTGAGCTATAGAGGCTTATAAAGCTGCATATAATATCATCAAATTCACACTAACGGGTTGATGCAAACGTCCTCTTTCCGGTGACGAGGCCCGGAATGGGCGAAACGTCAAATTTCCACTCTCGCGCTCGGCACTCTCCGTGTGCGAAAATGACACTCGTTGACTCATTGCTGTCATTCTTTAATTGCACTAATCTAATTTCATGTATAATTAATGAATTCTCTTGGTTGAGATCGATAGTTGTTAGACTCATAAAGTTCCAAATAATAACATTGCTTTTGCACGAAACTGGGAGCAGGGAAAAAACCTGAGAAAAAAGGCTGCCACCTACGCTGATTGTTATGCACAGTCTTGCACTTGGCTGTGAAGTTGAAAAATCGGCGAATCTCGATGCCCGGCGGCGACGTTTGAAAAGCACATTGTTCGCGTTGCTGCTCTCGGTACATTTCCCAGCCGAGGTGGAATCGTGCCGCGCGAAGAATGTGTTTTCTCCGTCTTATCAGCGGCCAATTTCGTTTCATATTTACGGCTGAGGGGGAAAACACAATATGCGCAAGAGGCGCAAAGGTGAAATTATAATTTGTTGTTTGCACTGCGGCGCGAACGGCCCGTGGCTGGTTTTCCTGCACTATTGACGGCCGAGTCCTGTAATTAGCCGGCACTCACGCTTCTTTTTGATAAAGCGCGAATCTTCGTTCCTTTCTCATAAATATATTCAAATGTATGATCCACTCGTTCGCTTGCTCGCGCGCCAGAGAGAAAGACGAGAGATAAGTGGTAATATGTGTTTTGGGAGGCGGGCTGTAATTTCGGTGTCTCATTAATAATGACGCCACGCATTCTGCTGCGAGCCATGCTCCAAACGGACACAACAACGCAGGTGCTGCGCGCTTATGGAATTCTCTTCGCTCCTCGTGGCTACATGAACAAAAATTTGATATCCACGCTGGTTTTGCTTGACCTCTCTCAACCGAAAGGTGATCCCAAAGCTAAAGCATGACAGCCATTTTATTACAAATTCACACATTTAAAAACAGAATAGTTAAAAGAATTCGTGCAGAATCAAAAATGAATCCAGGCACAATAAGCTTTCTTGCTAGATTTGTACATATGAAATAATGCTACAATTTCATTTTTAACGCAAACGTCGCTTCAATAAAAATAATAAATTAAATCCTTAATATTAGATAATAAATGTATCTAAATAAATCTCAATTAGAAGAACAATAAACTCTTTTAAGGAACAAACATCTTGTTTTATTAATTTTCTTATTTTGAATAAATTATAGGCAACGATGGCATTTTACCGCTTCAAACATATTTTTCGACCGTGTAACTTTAACGGTGCGCCGAATGAAACAATTTTTCGCAGATCTGAGGCTGAATTATACATTTCGCAATGACTCTTGATTTAAAGCATCCAATTGCGACGAAGGCCATTCAAACAAGATATATAACTCTTGAGCGGCAGGAAAACCGCGTTTTGGCGCAGTTTGCGATAGTGGAAGCGGGCGAAGAGCAATTAGCTCTGAAAGCTGCGAGTGCTGAGAAACGCAGAGCGCTGCTTTTTGCAACATGCAGACTGCTCGACGGAGTAAATTAATTAAAATATTAAGTGTGCGCCGGCGGCTCGTTAACAATACTCTGCTGCGTGAGATAATTAGCATAAAGCAAAACCCGTTTTCGCCAGAAATGCGAGTGTGTATGTGAGTGTGTGTGCTGACGGACGCGGAGGTCCAATGAGAATGGCAATAATATTGCACTTCCTTTAATTATTCGCCATGTGAACGTGTTCTTTTCGTGTGGATGTGTGCTTACAGGATGGGCCAACAGTCCCAAGCCAAATTTCGAGCAATAAAGCTCACATTCATCAGAACATAAACTAGAATGCATGGGCGAATATAGTAAATCTTAGTTTCAATTGTTCAGTTGCATTCGCTATACATATGAATGCATTAAAAATTATTTGTTATTGTAATTCGAAATGTGTAATATGAAATCAAGTTTATATTCAAAGTCAAATTCAATAGCTTTTTGCTATATAAATCATGAATGTTTGAAGGAACTTTTGTGTTATAACAGCAAGAATATCTTGCCAGAGAAACTGGAGAAACCTCAAAATTAATTTAAAAGTAGAACTTTATCATTTTGCGGGTTTTACGGTCAAACTCATGATTCCGTTTCGGTTGCCGCGTGCTGACACATCCTGTACCGCGCTGCATTTTTACTTTCGTCCCGCGGTCTCGAAAAAGACAACAATTTGGCCACGCATCCGGCTGAGAGCAGCAGTTTCAGTCCGGATTGGCCGGTGCAGCCGTGTGTGAAATTTCAGCTCGACTGACTAAGTGCGCGCCGCGCGGCCTTAAATAATTAGCCTCGGCGGCAGCCAAACAATGCGCGGCGAGAAACCAATGGCTGAACGAGCGAGAGGCCAATTCCGTCCAACGTGCGCATGCAAATGAAACTGGAACCTTTTATTTATTGTTATTAGACAGGGAGACGCGAGAGCGGCGCGGAACAATTAGCGTATTTATTATTTGGGACTTTACATTTAAATTAGTCTGTCGGGCGCGAGTTTTTGTTCTTGTTGAATGGTGATTTGCGCGCGCTGCTGCGGGAGATTGCTATCTCGATATTATTCGTTACTGCCAGCTCCTTCAGCGTTTCCTCTCTGAAACATCTAGGATTGTTAAAAAAAAAATGCAAGGGGTGACTGTTTACGTAATTTGCAAGATTCTGATTCTTGTTAAATTCAAAAACAATCTTATAATATAACGATTTAGATGACGCTTAGTCTGTCTAATTCTTTCTATGTGCGATGAAATATATTTTACTATTAGGGCAAAATCTGTTTCTTAGGTTAGGACATTAATTTTAGTATATGGTACGTTTGGACATTGTATAGCACCCCATTTATTTTTATAAGAAAAATGTGACTATAAAACTTAACCACAAAATCCCGTCTTATTGAATTGCTATTTTGTGATCACAAATAAATAAGTGGTACATAAATGCTTTCCTCAAATGTTAAAGGCGTCTGAGAGGGAAAATGCTGCATGGACAGAGGAGATTGTGGCTTTTGAATTTTGTTAGAAAGGTCAAATGATGCGGCATGTGTGATGCGGCATGATTATTCACAGAATTCATTATCTTCTCTTGTTGAGTGCATTTCAAGATAAAGTGCGCTCAATTGTTTCCTTAATTCGAACCTTCCTGCATCACCTTCCTGCAGTAGCGAAATTGGTAAATAGTATAATAGTTAAAAATGGGATATATAGTAAACAAGATTTTTTTCATTGAATGTCAACCCTCAGGGTTAATACTTCAAAGAATTATTAAAATAAATTTGAATTGGCTAATAAATATTTATCTTTTTATTCAAACTTGTTTAAATTCCCCTTAATATCAAAATTAGGTGATTTTCCAAAATTGAGCTGCCCAGTTTTAAAAACTCCAAACCAATATTTTGATAGATCGGATACATTTAAAGTTAACCATGCCGAGTTTTCCATTTTTTCAACAGTCAAAGAACCTAGCGAGGGGTGAAACGTGAAAAATTGTTTGATTAGGGTGGTCAGTAGGCGGGTCGTCGCGATAATTACTCTTCTGCCGGTGTGGCATGGCAAAGGTGAAGTGCATAATATTTCGCCATAAGTGTGTTGGAGCCGCATGAGGGCATGTGTGGCTGGCCGCGCTGCTTGCGTGTTTCCTTGGCCGCAATCGCGCCTCTAGATCTGCGATCGCCTGATAAGCAATATAATTTCATGTCATTCTGTCGTATACCGTATACGCGCGTCGCTGGCTGACCAAACTGCATTCGGCCAGGTGAGCCCTTCGTCCTATATACGCGCAAGCCGGCCGGCCATAAGCCCTCACCTATACATATATGCATGTTCGCCTTCTCTCGCTCTCTTATGTTCTGTGCTCCGTGTTTGATCCTATAAATTATGTCGCGCGCTGCACTTGCAGGAATTATTGCTTCTTGAGCCGCGCCATTGTCCCATTGTGCCGCGGAAAAATTAATTCTAGCGTCGGACCGATTCACAATTTGTCATAATAAAGAATTTGTCTCGCAGCACGAAAGCTTTGCTGAGCAGGCAAACAACTGCAAGTGCAGATGAATGAAAACCTTGATAAAAATGCCAACGTTATTTTTCTTATAGGACAGCATGGGAGTCAAACAAATTTTTGGATATTTTGTGCAAATTAATCAATTGGTCACCGGAATCGTCAGAATTTCCACCTTATTTAAATTCTTAAAAAATGTGGCGCTTGACATAAAGAGCTGCCAGTACATGGTGACGTCACCAATATTCAATATCATTAACAATAAAAGGACTCGGAGAGTAAAGTTTTTCTGCTTCCCTTAGGTGAGGATGACTTCTGAGGCACTCATTTTTGGTTGTGTGATACAAATAAAAGAGGCACTAAAATAAAATCCAACATGCAGTCGAGCAATCACACACCCTGATCTTTGCCACCCTGATCAGCGATGACGTCACAAAAGTACTGGCCGCTTTCTTTGTTTAGTGGCCATTTCTAAAAATTCCAACAGCGCTAAACTTTTAGACATTAATAATAAATTGTATGAATGAATATTTTCCATGATAATTAAAAAAATTAAATCAAAAATTTTGACTCCAAAAGATTTCATTTAAATTTAGACAGCAGTTTAATAATTTTGATCTATACAAATTATGGGAATGGCTGTCTTCATTGACCGACTGTCAGTCCCAATTTCCGCCAACTACACACGCACTTGACGAACTCTCTCAGCTCAAACCGGACAAAAGCGAAAGCGAATTGTCCAGAGCTATTAGAGGCGTCCATTAATTTGTTACCTCTCCGTTTATTCCAATTCATTGCTACTGAGAATAATGTCTTTCTCGCGTGTCGAGGGATTTTACTTTGGGCCGCTTACTCGCTCTCGTATCACTTGCTAATGTATTAAATTTACTAGTTAGTTACCTTGGACAAAAATAAAATGTGTATGGAGACACACGAACCAAGTATGTATAGTGTCAGTGCTGTTTCGTCCTTCGGTGTGGCACGCGGCGACGTTTTTTACTTATTAGAATATTAATCCGCGCTCGAAATTTACTCCCTCACGGTAGATTTTGCCCAGACAGCTGCATCGATTGGTTAAAAGCAGGTAATTTATGCCCAGCGAATACGGAACTCTCATGCAAGTGAAGTAAAATGTATCGTAAATTAATTCCAATTTTATTCGGGCTAGGACCAAAAGTATTCACGCGGTGACCACCATTTTAAAGTCTCAAATCTAGATCATTGAGAAATGAAGCATATCACAACAGATTATTTACATAAAAGTGATATCAATTTCATCTTTAGATTTAAAGGTTTGATGTGAGGCACTATTTTGACACCTTAAAATATAATATAAAAAACAAACCATAAATTAAATAGGTTTTATGAATTTAAATTTCATAAATTGACTTAAATGTGTCTAAATATTAATTTATTTGAGTTTAATGAGCCTTTCTTAGTAAAGTTATTAGCATATTCATCAAATTAATTTTTTGTTAACGTAATAATGGTCTGGTTTTTTTTAATTGCACGTCAGCTGATGAGCACGCCTTCGAGTTAAAAATTGTTTAATTCTGCATTTCCTTCGCCGTTCTAATTAAAAGAGCAGAAAACAAGGAGAAACTTTAACATTCCATCTTCCGTTGGAATTTCTGCCCTGAAAATTAAAGAAAATATAGTTTTTCACGTGGCATTATTTATTTTCTGTGCAAATACAACAAATTCCATCTTACTCGGTCTGTCAGTTAGTATGCCATGAGCTGATTCACGACTTTTAAGCGCGGTTCAGGTGAGTAAGTACAGGAAGTCTGTCAAAAAATAGTCGCTTTGTAATGTGCGTGCTTACCCAGAATACATTAAAATTCACCCGAAAATGCGTCGTAAAAGACGTATTTGTTCATTTGTGTGGAACTTGTGGAATAAATTATATACAAATGGCTTTCTTTGAGATAAATTAAGCTAAAAATGGTGTAACTTTTTCAATGGAAACTGGTGATTCGGCATTTAATTGCACAGCACCATTAAATGCTATGAACACGCATGCAAGGCTCATTCTTAATATATATTTTTTGTTTGCAGCACTTACATCATAAATGTTAAGCGATGGAATGTGAGGCATTTGCAATACATCACGATTCAAATAAAAAGCTGGCAAATAATTGTTTAGAATTACGATTTTTGCCCTGAAGACTGAGTGTAAATTATCGTCAAAAATGTTTACTGTCGCAAATTTACGCCGACAACGGTAGATAACTCTCTAGCAAGACATCTACAATAGCATTTTGCGGCCGATTCCGCGTGCCGACTTCTCGGATTTCGTCTCGCGCGCATATTTGTCCCGTGATGGCAACTGAATTAGGGACGAGATGCAAGCAAGCAGTAAAAATTTATGTCCGCCCGGCGAGACTCACGTACGAAAATCCCAGCGAGCGAGCAAGCGCGAACGAGCGTGCAAATTCCCAGCACCGGGACGAATAGAAGGCACGCAAATAAATAAGCGCGAGTGTCAACGCGAGCATTGTTTTTCAGCATAAAAACGGCGAGGCGTAAATTTGACTCGGAATAAAATGTAATATTGCCCACACCAGACACTCCACCCGAGACGACAGAGCACATAAATCTCGCATCCCAACGTACATCTCGGCGAGCTGAAATTAAAAGAGCAGAGAGAAAAGACGAGAACACGCGGGAGAGCGCCAAATTAAATTAAAATAAAAGCGGACGAAATTTCGGCGATTGCTCCTGCTGATAATGAGGCGGTAACAAGATGTTTGAACAGCGTCCCTTATTCTCGCTCTGTGTTGATCATTCAATAATGAGAGAGTGAGAGAGAAAGAGAGACGCGCGGTTTTCACCTTAAATAAGATAATATTTGCCGATAAATTAGTGCCGGCCATTGAGGAAGTTCAGACGAGGCGACAAAGTAATTAATATGATAATAGTATTATCACCAAGGGGGGCGAGCAGAAATTTATTCTATTTTGTGCCGGACTAATCACTCGATGATGTAGCACATATGCATCGCTGTTTTCGCCGGATTTAATACAATAATAATAATAGCAGCCGGAGATTATTACAAGATGAAAAACTATAGGGTGGAGTTAATGATAAAAACATGACTGGCCAAATCTCTCTCTCGCCGGGCCTTTTCGTTCATCGTCTTCTCTTTTTTGTAATCATCTTATACGAGCGTTTGATTTATTATAATGTGTGTATAAATTCGGCCGTGTAACAACTTGTTAAACGGTTATTATCATCATTTCTCGGTGTGTGCCAGAAAACAGAGGGCAGCGCGCACAACTCGTCTCGCTGGATCAAAACATTTTTCACGGCCTCTCGCGGGAGAGAAAGAGAGGCTGGGGACTCTATTATTATGCGCGCGCCATCCACTATCCAATCTCGTTCCTAACCGGTCATTAACTGGTGTTTAATTAAATATGTGAAACTATTTAACTACTTACACATTTTGCAATGTACATATATGAGATTATGAAGTGATTCTAAATTATAGCACTCTACTTTATTTGATATACCCAGTCTCATTTTTTTACTTTCGCATCTTGCATTGATTACTAATTACTATAGTAATAATTTATTACTTTTTTCCACCACTTAGAATATATATTATACTAAAATAATTTAACAGAGTAATTTAATTTGATTGGACTGAATAAATGAATTCTTTTTATTTTTCCTTGATATTACTAACTGACGATATGAACTGGCTTTAATTTTTTTAGACAACTCCATATTTTCAGCATGGATGGGCCAGAGATACAAAAAATTCTTCTGCTGTTATGTTTCCTTTCTTAACTTATCTATTTTAATATTTCTGATCTGCACCTAACTTAATATTTTGCTTCAGTGGTAAAACGTGGATGCATGCTATCCTCGATTTATCCAGTGGAAACAAACCTTTTGGCACCAAGACCAGTTACACTGCTCAGGGTGTAATTTCAAGAAGGCAACCACACCTGTGGACCAGGGACCCTCTCGCGATTGGCAGAGTCGAGGCAGCCAAAGGCAGGCAGGGTGCAGTAGCCATGCGTCACTCGGGACCGAAAGAGATAACACTTGTAGAGAGACACACGAGAGAGGGATAGCTATAATTCTCAGCGCTGCAAACAAGTAAACACTCTTTCTCTCTCTCACAAAGGGTCTCCACCTCCAGCAGGCTCCTGTATTGGTCGCGGCCGCCGGTGATCAACGGCCGCGTATTCCCCGTGTTCAGAGATACCCTGTCCAGATAGGCGCGCGAGCACCGAGAGACTTTTTAACCCATGTGTGTATGCTGAAATATATCACCGTTCCCTTTTTTTGTATTTTACAAGTTTCAATTTCTTGTTCCTCCTCTCTTTTTCACTCTTCGGAGAGTATGCCTTAAACGGTTTACTCTGCGCGTGCAGATTTGAAGTGCATCGAAATCAGGACAGCCAAAAACTGTGAACAGCCCCGCAAAAATGGTGGAACTAGTTATGGTCAAAATTCAAATGCTACTCAGGAAAAAATATGAAAATAATTTTTACGTTCGTTACATTAAATTATTTTAAGATTTTAGGTGGAGGAAAATGAAGTTATTGGAAGTTCCTATTGTTATAATTTATTCAATCATATGCTTATTTTTTAAATATTAATTTGATGCTTTTGCACGTCAAATTTAGGACTAATGTTGAAACCACTCAACTCAAACATATGCATATCAAACGGTTCGCGCGCACAAGGCGGCTTTTTTCCTCTGGGCGCAAATGTGTTCACGTACCGACGATTAATATCTGCCTGGAATAAAGCAAAAATTATTTGCCGCGACTCCTCCCACAGTCAGAGCAGCAAAAGTGTTTCGAAAATTCTGACCGCGAGTGCTCATAATGTTCTCTCGCGCCGTCTGCGCATGAAAATAAGGTGATCTTATATTAAATTTTCTGAGCACTGCTGCGGCTCACGGCCTGGAAATAATATTATATTTCGGCCGGGGCACATAAAAATGTTTCCAATAAAAATTAAAGCAACATTATAAAAGTGATGAAGTGTTGAGATAGCCTAACAAGCTTATACTTCGCCATACCTAGAGGCCCGAATTTACCTTTTTATGATATTATACGTTCTCCCTCGCGCGCGCGCCTTCTCTTCTTAATGTGTATGTACTCGCTCTACACATTATCTCGCGGGACCATTGTTCATCTACTTTCAGCATCTCCGTGTTTTAATGTATTCAAATATGCATTTAATCGATAACTCGATCTATTGGTAAATTACCCGAAATTTTTGATCGCTTGGCATGCGAACGTTATTTTTAATGTGCAGTACTTCTTATCACGCGGAAAATGAAGCGTGCATAATGTTCAAGGTAAGTGTCTTGATCAGCACTATATAAAATTATATTGTATATTTTTCACACAGTTATGAACGATTAAAATTGTTTAAATCGTTACAAATCTCTAGAAATTACTTCATTTTCAGGGGTTTCCAATAATTCTATAATTTGAGCAAAGCACAGAACTCAGCTCATCTCGTCAGTCTTCTGGTGTTTGTCTACAAAACGTTTGAGTGTTTTCATAATTTCTAATTTAATTATTTCATGAGGAAAAATTCCCTTTGCAAACAGCAGTCACTCGACTTTCAGCTTAAGCAAAAAACAAAGCATCTCGTTGCTAGTTTTTGCAGTATCACTCTAGAGGAATAAAAGTTTGTTACCTTGACGAGCTGTGCAGATTTTTTCTTTAGCCACCAGCGGCAGAAAGGACTAAAAGCACCTACCGACACAGTGGCCTGGTGAAACGCCTTCACCAGCTCTGTTTCCTTGGTGGCAGCAGGCGCCTGAGCGTTCGGAAATATTAAAAATAATGAGCAGCTGCATTTCCAAACGCGGCGGCGACCGAAACCTCTGCAGGAGCTCTCTATATTGCCTCCGAGTGGTGGCTTTTTAATTTAATGAATGTGCACAACACACATTGCTTTTAGCCAGTCTATCTGTCAGTCCCGCAGAGCTAAAGAATATAAGAATCACCTGCCTCCAAAAATATAATCTATCAGCTGAATGTTCATTTGCAGAAAGAAAATAGATGAAGTTAGCAATAGCGGTTAAAATTTGAAATTTATTTTATTGATTTTGTAAATTGAATTTATGTAATTATTAGAGCAATCTAAATATATATTTAATATGTTTTTTGTATAACTAATCTCTAGACAACGATAAACTTATTTTAAAATTCAGTTCACGTAGGTTTCAAATTGGTCTAAATCCGCAATCACCACATTATTATCTCTTATTAAAAACACGTTACGTCAATTGTATTTCTTTGTCAATTTCTCTGAAAGAGTAATGTTTCCTACAACTGTATATTACTTTACAGTGGGTAACATTAAATTGCGCAATAATTGCCATGCACGCTATCATTATTCCGCGCAGATCTGCACACTCAAATGCCTTATTTAACACACTGCTCTGAATATATTTTCCACATTTAAGTCTCATGCATCGGCTAATATTATTTAAGACAAGCAAAAGTTAAACGAAATGGTTAGAAACCATCGTTTATGAAAAAATATCTCTAGATTGAGTGAGAGTATAGTGATGTCGATTAAGGAATTTACAAAAAAAAAGTGTTTTCTGTTTCAGTGTTTATTTTTTTCTCTAGTTTCACTCTTATTGTTTTTCTTTTGATTTCTCAAATGCAGACCCTCGAAAAAGTGCCACAAGGCTAATTGCAAGCGCAGAACGCTCATTAGCTGCTCATTATGTCAAGATTCGTATCTGGCCTGTCAACACCTGATTAGAAAAAAGCATACGGATATGTGTTTTCTTTTTCATTAACTTACTAGAAAAAGGCACGCACCGCCGAAAAATTGGGTGGATTCCCATGCACGCACAACCCCAGCAGACAAGAATTCCAATCAGCGCACAAGGGTAATTAAAACTGGTGATTACCTCGTTCAAGAGCCACACAGCACGCATCTCTCTCTCTCTCTCTCTCTCTCTCTCTCTCTCTCTATTGATTAGATTTTTGTAATCAACCGGCGCGAGGCCTATAATTTCCCAAATTAAATCACTCTCGGCGCTCAATAAGCAGCGTCAGACAAATGGCAATCAGCAAACTGCCCAGCGAAAAGGTGGAAAACACCGATCGTCAAAGTCTCCACTGATTTCTGAGATGTGTTTAATGCACAAACAGCTTATACCGCATCAATTATAGTTGCAACCAATAGTTCAGTTCTTTTTTATTTATTAGCCAAAATAAACCAAAACGAAAAGAAATTATCCGTCATTTCTTAGACTGCTTGCTTTTTTGCATTGCGATAAACCATTGAAAGATTGCAGAAATTTTATATTAAACAAATATGAAGGATTGGTTATTGTTGAAATATAAGTATCTCCGAGAGTAAATTGACATCATTACAATTCACTTCACGATGCCTTTGATTAATATCATTTGGGGCATTCAAATTCACCCATGCTTGCGTTACCTGCTCGTCCACATGTCTCTCGCGGGGAAATTTGGAATGCCAGTAAATTGCTTCAACGTTTTACAACTATCCATACTACGAGACCACATATTAATTCAGTCCACGAAAAAACTAATTTTGCATGATTAAAGTTCAAATACGTATCCGTACGATTCTTCTAACAAAATAAATTTTCTACATTTCCTAAATCACATGCTAACATCCCTAACATCCAGTGCATTGTAATGTACCAAATGATTTTTCGCAGACGCGCGCCTGAACGAACTAGTTCTTGGTGACCGAAATGTATGTATAATGATTAATCATTCTACAAAGTTGTGATATAAAGAGATAAAAATTTAGGAGGAATTGGTCCATTAGAATTGAGAGATATCTGCTCTCAAATATTTCAGCAAAAATGGTTTAACTTGAACTTTAGTACACACTAATTCAACAGTAAAAATTAGTTTTTTATTTGTCAAATTCTGATAGTCAAGTCCTGACAGCAAAATTATTGAAAAAATTGCAATTCGCACGTGGGACAACCTGAACGATGGCGCAGAAAAAGAAGAAAGCAATATGGGCTCGCATTTATAATAGTACGGCTGCGGCAGGCGCGCGAGTACCTCCCACTTGCGATATAAAGCAGCGAGAGCAAGAAAGATGGTCCTGAGATGATAGATCGGCCCTAATAACTGGTTACAGTTCGGACCTCTTTAACCCGCTGATCTCGCCGTGCGTTTTATTTAACTTGATGGGAATCTGTTAAAAGGTGAGAATGGGAAGAGAGCCGCGCGGCCGGAAAATTATTACGTGAGCGAGCGAGATGAACGCCGAATATGATGCTGCCTGGCCCTGGCTGATAATTGACAGTTATAAATATGGTGGTATTAGCGTTTAAGCCCGCGTGTGTATGCTTATGAATAACGACACGAACGTGCCGTGCCGCGTGGTGATGAAGATGCTCGCCGCACGATAAAAATCCTTTCGATTTCCACCAGCACGCCGATTTGCTGGGAAATTATAATATTTATCGGCGCCGTTTTGACATTTATTAGATGGTAATCGGCCGATTGAGCGCTCGCCGAGTGTTGATTTTGACTCCTGATAGATATGGATACCTGTGGTTATAGATTTTCGCGGCCTGATTGATTTGTTCAGTAAATCAGATTTCACCAGTTCTCTGTACTAATCGCTTCCTGATTGAATTCATCGCAAACTAGCAGAAGGAAAGAGGGTTTATTATTTGGTTGAGGCTGTAAATGATTTCGTAAATGAAGTGCAGGAGATGGTAGAGCAAGGAAAATGAGTATCAAAGCACACAGTACATTCGATCAATCGTGATCAACACATTTATTGCTTTTAAAACTTGAGGGAAAAAACATTCTTTCAGTTCAGAATTCTGAGAAAAACATTTGGCTAATTATTTGTTTGAATGCACTAGAGTTATCGTTCAAACACAGATTTGGCGACAGATTGTTCTACATAAGGTAACACAAGGCTTTGAAGCACTGCTCAGGCACTGCTGCATTGACTAAAGAGGGGCCATGTGTCACATTCAGTGCGTCCGCGACCCACCAAAACAAATCGACACCATGCATTGTTGTTGCAAAACATATATATATATATATATATATATATATATATATATATATATATATATATATAATATATGAGCCGATTTTTATACAAAATTTCATGGGTTTGACGTAAAACATGCAATTCTCGCCCACTAATCAAATTCAAAATTATTAGGCAGCACTTTTTAAATAGGGGCGACAGTCTTTGTTCGTGTTTATTCACATAAAATAATACCTTATGAGGGTGTTTTGCAAAACTTGCAGCTTATATTTATCTGCATCGCGCTCAAATTACAAAACGTAACATCACCATAGCCGAAATGAGGCAAAATAAAAATTTTGTGTGATCTCGCCCCTGCAAATATTTAATCTAATAAAGCAACAGTAAGTAAAAATTTCGCTCAAACAGTTTAACCACTTAAACAATTGAAATCGAATAAAACACATTTTTGTGTTAATTTTCTGTCGAGTGTTTCTACGTTTTATACGCACGTTAACGCGATGTAATGAGTTCATTGGCACCCTTGGCTGTAAAAAAGCTGCTAATGCAGTCACGCGGAATCTAATCAAACAGGAGTGAGTGCATTTCTTTGTTCTGCATGCAAGTGCAAAAAATAAATGCAGCAGAAGCGTCCTTCATCCTCGCTCATTACGTGCACACCTCTCTGTTATGCACGGCAATCTTGACACGGAATCAAAATGAGCTTCATTTTTCTACCTGCTGCAGCAGCATGCACCCATTAAAATGCCTTATTTGCGCAACACGCCTCTTAAATGGCGTTCTCGTGCAACGAAACACTCTAAATAAATCCACTTTTATGCACACTCGTATATATATCTACTCTTGGGATTCACGATCGCGGATCCAAGTGTTGAATTCTATACTAATGATTCGTGTGACGAAAGTTGTGATTGGATAAATGAAATTAGTACTTTTTTAAAGGATAAAGTTTTTAAATAATCATTTCTCGTGCACAAGAGCTTGATCCCCATTGAAATGAAAAAAAAATCATGATTTATTTTCCGTTGGTTCCAAAAATTTTTTTCTTATTTAAACGTGAATGTATTTAATATTCACCCGTATAAAAATATGTAAATCAGATAGATGAATCTATAAACTATCCTGCAGTTGGAAATGTGCTTGCCATTTTAAAACGGAAATTAACTCTCTTTTAATTAATCGATGAATACTTTCATGTTGGCTAAACATCCGCAGTTTATTACCAAAATACCCTCATGTCTGGACATTCTTCACTTGGAATTCATTTGGCTGAAAGAACTCGGACGCACGGTTGCAAACAAATGGGCTAATGTTTTGAAACACTTGGTTTGTGGCTGGGAGCGACACTTGTCTTGTGCGTTCGGGAAAAACGCGCAGGTGATTTCTTTCATAGCGCGAGAAGCAGAGAAAGGAAACTCGGCAAAGCAGTCCACCAGAGTAGCATAATAATGTGCGGCAGGTTGAAAAAATAGCTCCGAATTCTCGTTAGAGCGCGGAAGTGCACCTTGGCGGACCGAGTCCACCTGCTTTTTGCTGCTTAATGGCATCCAACGACGGTGGCTAGGTGCCATTGACTAAGGTGTTCTAGAGGACTGACTTTTAAAATTATTTTATTTATGGAAATATTTTGTAACAGACGAAGCCATAAAATTTCTGCTGAATGTTTAATAATTTTTCAAAGTATTAACTATTAAAGCAATTCTTATTAGGCTTTAATGAGCCAATTTCTGATTTTGAAGTATAGAGGAGGATTTATGGGCATTTAATTACGATTAGCAGGCAGCAATTACTTTCCATAAACATTCACTTTCTCATATTTACCCCACGCAGTTAAATTAATTTGATTTGAGAGACAATCAGGAAGTCTAGTTTTAGTGCCGCGCTATTACCAATTTACTTTAAAATTTGATCTTAGTATAATTGTTTTTGTTCTCCACATATATAGAAAAATCAGACAGTTAATTTGTCTCTTTAGCTGTTAATATTGAAGATTGGTGACGTAATGAAGTTATGCTGCGTGCTGCGTAAAACAAGAGAAAATCAGAACTAAATCCTTTCGAATTTGCAAATTGCTCTTTAAGGCTACTTTATTACAAAATATCAAAACTGTGGATCTGACACACTTGACAACACGAGAAAAAAAGCGCGTGGAAGAATTACACGCCAATTGCTGGCATTAAAGCGTCCGTTATTCTTTCTCTCGTGCTCGCTAAGTTCGCAGAAGGCGAAAGTGAAGCGAACCCCGTGTGTCTTGTGTATTCTTTTCGCACGCACTTGATCACCATAATTCCCGGGAACACAACCCAATTAAGGATTATCTGCGTGTGCGCGATCGAAATTGAGCGCGCAGGCCGAAAAGCACTTCGCTTGGAAATAAGAAGCGCGGTGCGCGGGTAAATCCAGGTGCGATCATAAAAACGCGCCATTGTGTCTCTCTGGCAGCGAACGCAATATTAAATAATATTGCGCGCGGTGAACACCTGACCGCGTGGATATAAACGGGCATTTTATTGTGATGCTAATTAATTAAATTGTTTTTCATGTACACGCATGCTGGTGGAGCGGCGTTGTTTGTGCCTCGACGACACATGATAGATTTATGCGAAGTTTACGTGTTTGGCCTGCGCGCCGAACTTAATTTTTCCAGCGCGCAGCAAAGCAAGACCTGCGCGCATTGTTGTGCTGCTTTTGTGTACATCCTGTGTGCTCGAAAATTTCAATTAAGTTTGATTTCTTGTCAAGCTGGATGAGATCGTAAGCATCACTCCGTGCAAAACTGCGCGCTGATTGTTGGGACGCACGTTTCTCATGCTATAGCTCTGCTGATGCATACAAATTTGGAACACGCGCACTTATAATTGCGTGTAAGTCAGTCCGAAAGCACGAAATTCACATTTCTTTGATATTGTTGGAGGTTGTATTAAAAGGGAATTGTCCGCCATACAATTAATTTGATGTTGTAAAATGTACAACAAACTAAACTGGTGTGAGTGTTGCCGACATTGAGAAACACGCGATTCAGTTTGCTGTCAAAACGCGTATTTTATTCAATCGATCGATCGGTTCGTATTTATACACCCATTCGTTTACCAAGATCCCTGTGCCGACACGCCGACAGCAAGTATTAAGAAGGTCTGTGCATTTGCTGATGATGTGATGTTTTACTATGCGATGGAAAAATTGTCTCAAAATATTAAAAAAAACATTTTACTAATACAATTTCTTCGTAATAATAATATTTGTTCAATAATTAAACACGCATGTCCACACGGCCTCATAAAATGTCTAAATTATATACCTAATGCAAAAAGATATTTTTTTTCATTAGATTAAGTTTTTTTACATAACTTTTAAGGGATATTAAAATTTATAAACAATATACTCCAAATTTGATGTCAATAATTCTCCTCTAGTTTTAACATTGCTGCTGGAGTCGTATATGGATGAAATTCATAATTTTTAATTCAACAAAAATTAAACATATTGAAAAAACACACGGAGTGTCTTGCTAAGAATTAAATCGCATTTTTTCTTCATCAAGGCGTATCGAGAAAATCAAAATTTGTAAAAAAATGGACAGGCACTTGTAGTCATCAATCATTAAATAAATTTCATACAAATAAATGTAACCGAAAAGAATATCAAAAATTTTATTTTTTTAAATTTTCAATGAAAAAATAGTAATTAAGAGTGTCGTTGAAATTTTCTGAGGCACCAAGTTAGAGAGCAATCGTATGGGATAAAGAGATCAACCTGCACAATTCAAAAATGTTGAGGCAGAGATTTGAGGACATACCTTTCCCTGATAGTTACAGTCTGATTTAATACTGGGTTTTTATTTGCAAGACTAGTAAATTTTAATTGTTCAACATTTATGCTCTTTCTTGTTCCGAAAACAACGTTATTGATTTAGAAAATCAATGAATGGTTTGGAACGGATCATCAATCCAACAAGCCATTCAAACAAGGATTTGTTCCTAACTGCAATCATAAGGGATTTTCCTTTCACTTTTACGATTTCCGCACACTTGATAAATTTCACTGGTAGAGGAGAACCAAGGGAGCAAAACACTATTAGCGTGCTCTCCTCTCTCTGGCGGGTGACCGACCATGACTCTGTCGGCGGCGTGGAGGGCTGCACTTTGTTTTTTTCCGTGCTAGAGAAAGAGAGCGCGATACGCCTCATAAAACACGGTCGACAGCGGGGGGTCACCCGATCAGGGGTCAAACGAATTGATCGCATTTGTACTTATCTCGTCGATGCACCCCGGCTGACGAGATCGATGGGTGTGAAAACGAGATGTGATTTTCCTCAGATGGACCGCGCCTCATCTGCACTGATACACAACTGTTGTTCTGACTCTCTTGTTCCATTGTGTAACATGCTGGGTCGGAATGTCCTCAAACCGTTATGCTGCTGGTGGAAACTCTGCAAAATATTTTTACATTGGATTCGGTATTTGATGATAAAGATAGTACGAACTCTCTGGGTTCTAAATCAAACTTCATGATAACAATAGATTTGATTTTTTTTTGCATTTTGCAGAAACAAATTATCTGATTTTCAGGTCAGGTTCCTCATGGAAAGGACCACCAAGGGAATATTTAAATTTTCAAGAACAATGAAGAAGATGATTTTGATTTATTTTATTTTTAATATTTACGGGGAAAAAGGAGGTTACGCTGTTCTTTGCAATCCTCTTAGGACCGATTTAACTTAATAAGCTGTATGGACCAGCTGAACTTTGATTCCATTTGATTTTAAATAAATTATAAACATTATATAGCCCAAATCCTGTCTGCGTGTAAACACATAAATAAAAAACAACATTTTATTCGAGTTTTTAAACCACGTGCATCGGAATTACCTTTCTTGTTATTCAACTCCCAGCACTTTTACATTAGCTTTTAATTTCACAGTTGAATGTATGTAGCATGTGTAGCATACAGTCGATTTGAAAATAAAAGAAAAAAAAATCATAAATTCATCAGCTGCAAATTACCGGAACAACTTTTTAAGAATGGGTTTATTAAATTTTATGTCAATTTAGTTTTTAATGTATGTTTCCCTTCCATCTTTCGAGAAAAGCCACACAGAAGTTGAAATTCCTTTTACGGCATTTTATTATGTGCTAAGCCTTATAGCAAAGCAAAGGCAGGAGCTGAATTTAAATGGCTACTTATTCCAAAATTTTCCCTGCTCTGGCATGTGTGCACCGGCTGCGACGAAAAAGTGGACACCCTTACGACGCCAAGTGTAATTATTATTACGCTCTCGTTTCGGCCAAACTGCGCAGGGCAACTTTTTGCCCTGAGCGATTACCAGGATCCATTCCAGCCACCATCTAATTACTTCATTTGCTGTTCTCTTGAGGAAACAAAGGCGACGCACAGGAGGCTCAGCCTCAGCCTTCGCGCCGCCACTTGAGTTATGAGTTTCCATTTTCGGCCCTCATTGCCCATTCACACCGTGTATTTCCAATAACATTGTTTTTCTGTATAATTTTGAATGGCGCCGTGCTGGTGGCACCACACACAAAGCCACGTCTGGACCTGGAAATCAAGAAATATTATAGTTTTTTTTATTTGATGAATTGAATTCAATTGGAGCAAAAGATAATTTTTTACTAAAATGCTAAGATTACTCAGTTTTCTCAGACTAAACGTGAACCATTATTTAAACTTACTAAATTACTTATTTTTAACAATGCAATAATAAATTTATGCTCTCTTTCTGTGTGAACAAGCAAACACAAACATCAAAAAGTGAATAATATTTCGCAAGACGATTATTTATGAAATTATTTTATGTTTAGTAAAAACATCTCTACTTTTAAGAATAAACCTTATTTTGCTAGTTTTTTTCTCACCAATTTGTTAAAATGGACCCTAATGAAATTATTAAAAAGCTGTCAACTTAGGTTTATTTAAAATGAATCATGACGATGCAACGATTGCAAAAGTTTAGCGGGGATGCAGTTGTGTGTCATATTTGTATGATGTCTACCTGTTATAAGTTGAACACCCTCGTCGTCCAGCGCTTCCGCCAGTAATGCAAAGCAGCACTCTCTCGCCTACAAAACGCACACGTCGCTTTTTTATCTCATTGGTACAAGCGTAGCCATCAAGTCTGTGACGTGAGGTGCATGGCGAAGCACCGCCGTCAAGCATCCCTAAAAGTTGAGTTTGCTATCAGCATTGATTCTGAATTGTCGAGGAAATCAGTTACGCTCTGGAATATTCAGCACAACGCTGATAAAAGCTAATTTTAAATTATTTTCATCACTCTGGAAGGTGACTGAAACACAAAAGAAACAGTAAAACATGATAATTGGGAATATAATACTCATTTTAAAGCAAGAATTGTTTGTACTGAACGCGGATTAAATGTGACTAACATCTTAAAAAACCTTCTGTTATATGTTATTTATGCTTAGAAAGAATATTACTGGCAGAGATATGAAAAACAATTATTACTAAATCCCGAACTTAATTTTTAAGTAGATGTGTAGGCTTATATAACAATAATTTTTCTGATTACTTACCAAGTTCAAAGTCCAATGATGAATAGTTGCTTTTTAATTAAAAATCACCAAAATTGATCCTGAATATTTTGTCCACTTCTCAAAATGTTGATCATATACTTGTCGGTCTTGTGAAAACTGACACTTTCAGCCTTCTGATATTTGTGCACTTTCGTATTAAATTAATTATTCATTCATGATTAACTATGTTCCACAAAAAAGCCCTCCGATCGAGTGAGGAAATAAAAATATAACATTTTTGCAACCCAGTTAAGATTCGAATGCTTTTCAATTAAATTTATATTGCTCGATTTTGGAACATTAATCTATAAAAAACAATTATTTCAAGCATCTTGTTTAACTCGCCGAGGGTGCTTGATTGGCTGCCTGCTGATATCAGTTTAACATGAGAGTCTTTTTTGAAGAACAAGGGAAATATATTTTTTATTCGATCTCACTCCTCCGCGCTCGTTACAAATTCATTCCCTTGTGGTGCTGCGTTGCTGTGTGTGTCGCTGCAACGGGAGTGAATTTTCGGAAGAGAGTGAATGAGAACAACTTTTTGGGTTAATTTATGTGGCCAGCTCGACGGAATGTTGTTTTCGTGGCTGGGACCAAGCAATATAAGCCCAGAGAGTGAGATGGTTCCTTGAAAACTGGAGCCAGCAGCATTTTCTGCCGTGTCTCCAGCTCGTTTTTATTTATTTTTATCTTGATTGCAAGATGTCGAAGCGTGGAGATTAAAGTCACAACAATAAATTTACACGCCTCCTTACAGGAGAGAGAGAAAGAAAGAATTCCCTCTGTCTGATTGGTCTAATTAAAACGCGTCCGTCGCGCAGTAAGAGACAAAAAATTAGAAGCCTGTTCTGGTTTTTGTTACCGAGAATCGCTGTTTGTTAGCTGCTCACTCCATTACAAAACACTCTGGGATTCATTTTCAATTTGACCCTGAATAAAATTACGCTGACAGGTCTTCCAAGTATTTTATGCTTGTACAAAATACATCTAATTGGTATTTTGGATGATCTAGAAAACATATTGTTTAAAATGGGCTAAAAATTAACAATTGTAACACGTTTCACCTTCAAAATGGAAAAAATATTCCTAAATATATAAGTTTTTCTATTCAAATAAAATATGAAAATAATAAGAAAAGGATACCGAAATTGCAAATATTTGCAACACTTATAGGTAGAATACGTGAAATCACAGACTGCAATGCAGAACCTTGACGTGACGCACTCAATCGTTGTCAATCATTGCATTTACGATCACTGTTACAAACATATCGAACAAAAAATTTTGATTTTCGGTACCTCATTTTCTCGCAAACATATATACATATTTACTAATTCAATTTTAAACATTTGCATCGCTATGCTTTCTATATTGATTCTTGTGAATTTTACAATTTTCAAATAATTTACAAAATAACCCATTTGTGTATTGCAACATTTTTCTTGGAGCTGGGACATTCTCAATTGAACTGGACCACGCTTGGCAATAAATTAATAAAACACGAATAATAATTTATTAGGTGGGCCGCGCGCTCTTTCTGATGCACGGAGATTAATAAATACGCGCCGATTCTATATTGCCCCTGGAGGTTAGGCCGCGTTGTACTGTATAATTAAAGAGGCAGAGAGGAAGAAAGACAAGAATTATGTACGTATGTGTGTATAAAGAGAAAAAAGTGCAATGGCTGACACCTCGGAAAGGTGTTTTAATATGCTTTGGCACCTCCTTTTACCTCGGGAGAGAATATGTGTAGCATTTTTCCAACCATTGATCACAGCACAGCAATCCTTTAAAAATATATTATAAATTTCTCGCACTCTGTAATTATCGGGTCGGTAAATAATACGATTGTCACTCTGGCCGATCGCTCCAGGTGAATGCCACACGGTTTTCGTTTTCAATCCTCGTCGCCTCTCGCCTCTTCACCACTGGGAAGGGACGATAGCAACGATTGGCCTGTAAACTAAGCTTAAGAGGCTCGAAATGTAGTGATAATAATTATTAATTAAGAGTAAAACTATATCTTTGACATGCTTTTTTAATTGGATCAAGTAATTCGAACAAGAAATCACTACAGAGTAGGAGTTTTTGGCACTTGGTTGGTGATGCAAGATTCTCAGCAAGTTGCAATTCAATTACCATTGCATTTTATTAAATATAAGGAATAATTATGAGGTTGTCATACTGCATTCACAAGAATTTAGTTCGGGCCAAAACTTACGGTAGCAACGCATTTTTATATATTTAGAGAAGTGCTTCCAAGGTTTGTGTAAGCGCTGTAAATTTTAGACTAGAGAAAATGGTCAAAAGTTGATAAGTATATTTGTGGGAATTTAGCATTCTTAAAACTGATACAAATATGATAATTGATGCGAGAAACTAACTGCTTAGCCAGACAAAAAAGTAAAAATCCTAAACTACGATATTCTATGCAGAGATTGATTTTAATTTAATCTTCAACCTTCAGCCTCAAATTCCTTGGGAATCGAGAAAGTGTGCATGTGGACGTTTTTTGCCTTGGCTCGTCCCTGCATTCCTGCAGCACCACCTGATACATTCCAATGAGAGGTCCATTTATTTTATAACTCACAACCTGCTTCTGCCCTATCATTTGCATGTCACATAATTCAAATATTTGTCACTTTGAATTCCATTCTTCAGGTGGGGAAGAATAAATCAAATTTAATTCTATTTTAATATTTCTCTTCTCTCCAATAACATATTTATCTAAGCGTTACAAAATAGCCAACTGGCAATACGATTTTTTTTTCTGAAAAGACAGGTATCGCTTTATTGATGGTATTTGCAATGACTGTTGTTTATATTTAATTTCTGAAATTTTTTATGAATATGCACGTACTTATGCTTAAAAACGATTAATTACATAATCTCTCACCGCAATAGTTAACAATTTAAATCGCTGATCTGCAAGCACTGTAAAATCGTCATATAATTTTCTCATATTTTAAATCTGAAAGAATGATCAGAAACGATTATTTCATAAACTTTCTGAAGAAAGCATTAATTAGTTTTTGAGGACGCGTTTTAAATAATCAGCAGATCATTCTCATTATATGCTAATGAAAAGACAGGCATGGTCTGAAAATTTGAACCTCCTGTCACGAGTGAGAAAGTAAAAGATGTCGAGTTGCATCATTTGCGCTGTGAGAAGCAGTGCTTTTGCCTTTTATAAGCGAGAAAAAGAAGAAGAGCAGAGCCGTAATGCAGAGTGATGTGTTTGACCCTTGGTCGGGGCCTGGTCGGGATGATTGGACACTGATGAATGAGATCGCTGATCCCCCTTAATTCAGCCGAAATGAAAAGGGCACATTTCGCTGCGACGGCGAGCAGGTCCCACACCTTGCTCATTAGCCGCTCTCTCTCTCTCTCTCTCTCTCTCTCTCTCTCTCTCTCTCTCTCTCTCTCTCTCTCTCTCTCTCTCTCTCTCTCTCTCTCTCTCTCTCTGCGCCTCGACGCAACTCACAGCATATATATAAGTGAGCGAGACGAAAGGGCTGAATATTCAAAGCGTTCGCCTCTCTCATTTTACCCAAACTCTCCTCGGCACACTCCCTTTTCGGCGTTAACACCTTAATAGATTCTTCCTTTCGTTGTAGTCAATTATGATAATTTTCGGTGGTCATGCAGACTGTGATTCTCTACACATTTTGGGAAAAATAAAAATATTTTATAAAACCAATATCTTTTGTAGTCTTTTTCATAATTTATTTATGCTATAGATACCCTTTTGGCGAAATCTATTAAAATTGTAAATTAAATAAGTTCATTTTTTACATTAATATAGATCAATAAACTTATTTATTTCCCGGTTGAAAAATATTCAGAAAGTGTGACGTGTCTGTTTCGTTCTATTGCCTGAAACCTTGGAATTCTTCGCAGCAAATCAGGTGTTCAAACAACAGTAAGACGCCAAACGAAATGCGGTGATGAATAATGAGCGGGGAAGCGAAAGAGAGGAAAAAGCTCGTTCTTCTCGCAACACACAACAAATTACTTCCTCGGCAGCGTCGTCATTATTGCAGCAAAGCAGGGAATCGCGCGAGTTGTTTCTTCTTCCAGCAGAGCAGCGTGTATTTACCCAGGGCATGCACACACTCACATACTTACAGCGAGAGACGAGTCCGAGGAATCGACTTTACATAAAGTCGCCATAAATCTGTCGACTAAGGTTATCATTAGGCCGTCGCAAGGATGAAAATTTTGTGCGCCTCGCCTCTCGGCCGGCTATTGTTCTTGAAAAACACTACCGGCTAGGAAGCTCCGCCACACACCATCACCTGGCCACACTCACTCACTTTTTGCCTCACCTCTCCCTTGTATACTTTATACACACACACTCCGCATTATGCAAACTTTCTTTGTATATTTATCGTTTCTGCTGCGCCACACACACAGCACACACTACACACTTCTTACGAGAGGCGAAATAGGCGCACGCCAATTGAACCCTTCGACCACACAGGCGAAAACGACCCGAACGCTCGTTCAGAATGCCAGTGTGGGATGCTTTTATGCCTGTAATTCGTCCAAAAGGGACGTTCAATTTGACATTAATGAATGGAAAGCATATTAAACACGATGATGATTTGAATTATTGCACACGTTTTCCCGATTTTCGCTTATCTCTTGATTTTGACGATGAAGAAATTCCAAGAACAAGAATTCACAATTCTTGAATTAATTGAGGCTGTCCTTATAAAGTATAGATGTATATAGATCAAAATGCTAGTCAATTGACAACGAATGAACAAGTTAAGTATAGTTTGAGCTACAAACCCAAAACAACGCTGCAAAATTTTTGAAGATTCAACTAACCATAAGCAGATAAAGGAATGATCAAATGATTAGAAATTGCAAAGGGAAATTAGAATGATTCTACTTTCACATTTTTTAACAAACATTTGGTTTATGTAAAAGAGAAAAATGCACATTTTTTTAATTAATTGGAACACTTTGAAAAGTAAAGTTAGGCAAAATCACAGCAGAGCCTATTCTCAGGTTGCATAGCTCTTATGTTCGCCTCTATGATGCGGACAGGATTTTTTATCCTTTGGAAGAGACAAGTCTTCCAGGACTCATGTAGTGTCCAACAGAGACTTTTTGTTTCAAATTTCTCATTTATTTCAAGGGAGAAAAGCATAAGTAAGGATACCAAAGACCATAAAGAGACTGAAGTGTTAAGTCCTGAGATAATATTGTTGCTTATTATTTTTGCTATATTGGAAAGTTATAGAAATTTCGAGTCCAAGTTTCCAGATTCTTGAAGTAAAATTTAATAGTGAATTGGTAGAGTGTATTTGAAAAATTTATTTATAGCAATTTTTTAAAGCCCTCTCACAATCTTTGGTGCCTAGCAAGTATATGTATAATTTGGTCTGGAATCGTCTGGTTCGTTTTTTGACAGTTTAAAAATACTGAAATCTAATATATTTCAGTTTTACTATAAGAACCCGCCCATAACTCCTTACCATAAGGATTAAAATGTATGGAAGGTAGACCATCCTTATTGTACAGTTAGAATCTGAAAGCAGACAATGCTTCGACAGCTACAATTTAAACCTGCAAATATGTTTATTTTAACGCTTTCGGTTTCTGTGTCACGTGCGCTAAGATGTTGCAAAATGATAATTTCAAGATCATTCGTGTAAGTGATTGTATGTCATGGAGTACATTGAAATTATTTACCGTATGCTAAGATGGGGTTAAAATAAAAAATGATCCAAAACACTAAAAGAATTTATTTCTGCGTTGCAGTCTTTTTGCAAAATGTAAAAGTGGGTACGTTGGATTTTTCTCATATGAATATCTTAATATATCACTGTATGTATATAATTTTTAGAGAATTCCCAATATGATGTAGCAATATTTTTTGCACGGCAGCTGATCTTTAAAAATTTGGAGCAACAGCAAGGGAACCGGCTAAATTTCCCCTTGTAAAAAGATTAAGATTAAGGCGGAGTAAAAGAAAGAAACGTTTGCATACAATAAAAACTCATACATAAGATCAGCATTGTTAGGCGCGCAGCGAGATAAATCAGCGGCGGCGAAATCAGCGCGTAATGAAAAATTGGCCGCTGATTGCGTTCGCACAAAGTGACAATCCGAATCGGCCGCGCGCGGTCGAAATGAGAAGGCGATTGTTTAAATTAACACAAAGGAACACCCGCCGCGCCAATAATAAGAGTAGCAAGGTCGGCCAATTGAATACACATGCTAAAAAGCATATTCGACCCAACTAGCGAAAGCAAAACAGGACAAGGCGATTCTCACGAGTCGCTAGGACACTCGATATATACGCTCTGGTCATTTACAGGCAGGCCCAGAGTTGATTTTCAAATACCTATACCTTTAAATTTGATTCGAATATTATTTTTTCGATATACTAGCTCGAAATACTATACTATCTCTAGAATATGGAAATAACAAAGTGATTTCGAAACAGGATGAACATTAAAATGTCAAAAGTACGGGGAAATTTTGTTCTAGTGGAAAATTATTTGATTTGATTATGCGCACTGGGGGCAGTTTTAAGAAACGATGGAAAATTAAAAAAGAAACATGAAAAAACTATCACGCCGTTTTTTTTCTTACTCATTTCGACAAGATAACAGCATCTTTGAATAAGACATCAACCCTGTGAATAAAAGTATTTAAGAGCTATAACACTTCATTCAGTTAAAAAATTTTATCAATACTTTGCATAATCAGTACAATGAGGATGATAAAATATAATTTTAATATACATTATCTTTTCAGGGAAAATGCCATTCCAAAAATAATAAAAGTCAATATGAAATTAAAATAGTAACCCAATGGAAAAAAATTAAAATGTATGAACTGTTTTGCATTCCTTCTACAAAGGGGTTTTGGCCCACTCTGTAGAAGCTGCCTTTAACACTCAGCCGTTATGCTGACAATGCACTATTACTACTACTAGCAATTTTTATATTGTTCCTCTCTCGATCGCACCTGCCCGACTTAATTAGCAAATTAACAATGACGTCGGACCGCAGTCTGACACTAATCTCATCTCCGCACTTATAGACTGGACCGTTTTCCCGCGCAATTTCCTTATCGCTCTCTCGCTACGTGTGTCTATATTAAATTATAAGTCGGCTGAGCAAATTGCATTGCACGTTTATAGCTCGGGCGAGTGCGGGATTTAATAAAAATAATTACTTTTGCCGAAATCGCGACTCATGATTGGTTTTATAACGACCGGGGCCGTCGGTCGGCTGCTCGGATCCGTTCGGCCGGCAGCAGTAGGGGTCTTTGGCAAGTCGAGAGAGTCAACAAGATTGATGGTGGCCCAATGACTATTAGTATTGAGGCCCAGATTATTACTATTATCATTACTATATGCATGTGTTTATGTCCGCTCACAGGTTCGTGGGCAATCAAAACTCTTCTTGCGCGTCTCGCTGCTTTTCCCACCTTAAAAGGGTTACTGAACAGCTTTTAGCATTGTCAGGGGCGACCTTTTTAATCCAATATCCGCACTAGTCTCGACATCCGGTCTAAAATTTATGTATGAGAAACTTTGCCTTACCTTGTGAACAAGTCATCCTTCCAAAGACGGTTAGTTCTGCTTAAAAGTCAGAAAATTATTATTTTGTGAAAAATAATCGAACACACATACATAAATAATTAAAAATAAAGTGAAATATTCAAAGGGATTCATTTTTTTTAAAGTTAAATTGGCTTAAATGTCTTGGCTAAAGGCAAAATTAAGAACAGCTAGTGCTTTCCACCTGGGCGCAGATCTACAAAAATCAGAAACATATTTGAAAAAAAATGCTAGTTAAAGAGTAAGGAACTTCGTGTATAGATGCTGGAGTGAGTTCCCATCTCTATTTTATAGCAAACACGCGAGCCTCACGGGCATATTGCGCATTATAAAGTTTTTTCGAAGAGAGCATAGTTTTCCATCAGCACCGTCCATATAAAAAATGTAAATTTATTACAGAATTCGTCGATGAACGCACCGACAACAATGCCTTTTATTCGCTTTAATTATAGAGCGGAGGCGGCCCTCAGGGCCCGGCCGCCGCGCCACGTGAACTATGCCGGGGCCCAAGCGGCCCCCGGGGGCCCCTGGCCGGGCATCCACCCACGTAATTTGAGGTTCAAATCGAGGGTGGAAAATTGAGGTGTAATTACCTGGCTGGCGCAGGTAGCCATCTGAATATGTTTATGCATTTCTCTCGAATGTGTGCTGTGTACGAGGCAGGATTTATGGCGATTGCTATCGTCGCCGTATTTGCCCTAATCACACTCCAAATAATCAGTCTTTTTTCGGATCCAATTTTCGGAATCAGCTGCCGACCGACTTCATTGTACGCAGCGCGCGTCTGTGCTGTGATTTATCTTTTTTTGCTGCCTTTTCCACCCAAATTCACGCTTTCATCACCCCGGCCACGCGGAAAATAAATCAGTTTTCTTTGTACTCGCGCCGGATTTAGTTTTTTTTTATTTCGTGTCAAAATATGGTTTACCACAAGTGGAGGAGGCTGCAGCTACTATGGTTGCCAGGGGAAAAGTCAAAACTGAAAACTCCTTTGAATACCCTAGACACGTGCAAGACTAGTCGAAATTTTTTATAACGTTCTCCGGTTGTACATAATAAATAGAATTTTAATAAATTTAATAACAACTTTTTGAGCAAATCTGTAGGGATTTCGGTCACTTGGCGTGCCTGGCAACCCCGCGTTTAAAATGCGTACATTTTCGATAACTGTGCTGCGGCCCAATCCTCTTACATCAGTCCATTGTTGGCGCGGATTAGAGTGTTATATAAGACCACACGCAGCTCCAAAAGCGAAGACTGTGAAAAAGAGTGACTGGCTCCGTTCGCTGCCTTTCATTCTTCTCTCTCTCTCTCTCTCTCTCTCTCTCTCTCTCTCTCTCTCTCTCTCTCTCTCTCTCTCTCTCTCTCTCTCTCTCTCTCTCTCTCTCTCTCTCTCTCTCTCTCACTCTCGGTGACTTTTACATCATCCCGATATAATATTAACAATAATGCCACGGCGCAAAGCTTCGCGCGATCGCTTCGTGCTCGCGGTGTTAAATTAAAAAGTATAGTGTAAATCCACGCAAGGGAAAATTGGAAACGCGTATATGAAATATTCAGAGCGGATGAGTCAACCCTGGAGCCTTTGTGTGCGAGAGAGTATGTATGTGTCTGCAGACGTGAGAGCACCTGGATCCTGTTGCGGCTCAAGACGAGGAAAATAGCCAAACGCCACCTGAAAATGTGATACAAAGAGAGAAACACTTTTGCACGCTGAGTGCAACGAACTTATACTTTATAATTCAGTTGTTTCAGAGTTTAGATGAAACGGATGGTCGGACCTTTTTCAAATTTCACGTAATTTTGAATTTATAAAATTCAATTATCGTTAATACGCTTTTTTATGTAAATAGGTATGGGTTGAGCGAGCTTGTTAATTTTTAATCAAATTAGTTTTCAAATTTTTGTGTAATGAAAAATGTTTTAAAACACTACTTTTCATGCATTATTGATATGCTCTAAATTTCTTAACGGTTAATGATTAAGTAATTAAAATAATAAATTTACTTATTACCATGATATTGAATTATTAATTAAAAAATTGTAATTTATATGTGCGTTAAAGATTACGAGTTTTCCCTTTTTTAACCAATTCATAGGCATCTATTCTATTCTATTGTGTGCTTATCCACGCAACAGCCGTCACTGCGCGGCGTTGATCTGTTTGCCAATTATTTGCCTCTCAGCAGATTGATATTGCGTCGGACAATGCGGACGGAAAGCGTTTTTGCTGGTGTTGTGTTTGCCTGAAATATTACCGCAGACGCAGAGCCACGAGAGGCAGGCCGGAATAACTTTTCAAAAGCAGAAATCCTCCTCATCAAATAGAGATTTTCCGCATGGTCAAGTTTTGATATGTCCAGCAAACAGCGGCGGCCGCTTGATGTGTGTAATGCAGGAAAAGCTCTCCTCTCTTCTTTCTTATTTTCTCTCTTTCTCGCCAAGCAGCAAACTCAGCTCAATCTTATTTTAAATGGCTTACAAACTTTTATCTGCGTATTTTCAAGCCTGGCTGCCTTATTTGATTCATTTTTGCTGCTGCTGCTGCTGCCAGTGCCGGACAAAGTGGAGTGGCTCGATTTATGGCTTGGATCTTTCTGCGCAGCTTTCAGCTTAGCTCGGGGAAAAAGAGGAACGCCGCACTCTTCGACCATCGTATTTAAAATGAGAGAAATTTATTGCATTTCCAATAAAAGTACCTAACTACAGCGAAAGGTTTTTCTGCTCTTTTTAACTCTAAACATAATGTCTTCTTCTTTCCCACTGATCTCTCCCAAAAGTGGATGAAAATGAAATTAAAATCATATGTATAAAATAGCAAGTTATAAGTCCTGGTAATGTTTTCCAATCAACTTTTATAGTTTTTCTTTGTTCACAAATAAATTAAAAAACTCAAACAAACGTCTAAATTGTTTGTGTAACATTCCATTAAATCTTGCTCTTTGTCCTTCTCATTTGAGTGTGTTTTTGATTGAAGTGGCGTGAAACCTGCGGTTCAAACTTATTTCGAGAGAAAGAAAAAGGAAACTCAGTATATTTGACTGGGTTTGTGCACTGCAGAGAATGTTCAAGTGGCGCGTTTGATGCGATTTGCCGCAAATCTGCGCTGACCCCTCGAGATACAAAAGCGTCATCCGTTTCTTCCCTGCGTTTTGATTAACAAAACCCGAGGCACAAGTGCAGTCGGCCGAGCGACGAGGGGTCATCGTGGCTTTTATGGGGCTGCAAATCCTTCCTGCTTGGACCCCAAACGAACGCATCATCTTGAGTACCGGGCGCAGTCCTCCGAGAATATGTGCATAATATGTTGATCCTTCAATTACCATGGATGCGACACTTTCCGAAATCCACTCAGGTGGCACTCGAGCTGAATAAGTGACGGGACAACAAATCAATAATAAGTCGACTGGAATAATCAGTTGCAGTGGAGCAAATAAGGCCAGCAGTGGTGTGCGTGCTCTCTGCAAAAGCTGATCGATTTTTTAACTGGCAGGTGGCCTGATGGAGATTCTATTTAAATAGGGTTCCTTTCATGTTTTTAAACCTTTCAAAAACCTTTCATGTTTTTACAAAAAATTCATATCGAACTTGCGTCATTTTAGCCAATTTCCATGCTAAAAATATAATCTGATTGAAAGCCCCGATTATATGCGGCCTCTTTTGTTCACAAGTACAAGTTTGATTACCATCCCTGCTATTATAGAAAATGTTAACGAAATCCCTCCCTCTAATTTACCGGCCACGATAGAGCAATTAAAAATGTAATACAGGCCACGTGGACAATAAGAAGTCTAGCGATATTTAGATAAAATTCCATATTATCATATTCCGGTGCCGGGGCAGTCTGATTAATTCGGCCCTCTTCCTTTACAATACAAGAGAGCACGCGAGTGTGTGCACAGCACAGAAATGCATTCGTCTATGCTTTCTTCATTTGTGACCTCTAGTTAAAATTTCGATGAACCGGCCCGATAGGCTGCCCGGCAAAAAACTAGAGAACTCATTAAAGCCGCTTTCCCGCCGCGCGAGTAAGAGTTGCAAGCAAGCAGTGTATTAATTTAATTGCTAAGCCTTTTATACACATTTCGGCCATCAAGACCAGAAAACGCATTTACGGTAGGAAGGAAAAAATGGAATGAGCAAAAACACACACGTGCTGTCTGTCGATTAATAAATTTGATAAGCTCACTTGGTCATCATATAAAAAAGTCGAATGCACACTCAAAATTTTACGCTGCTAATTTTCAAGAGCGAGAGAGTTATTATTTATTGTGTTTTTGGAGCTCGTAAAAGCTCAGCTTTTATTATATACATTATTAATGTCTTGACCGTGAATTTTCGCCTCGCGAGCAATTATCATTATAACTCAATACGTGTGTATTTTCGAGCGTGCAGCCCTTTGTGTTTTATTTGCACAGCGAGTGAACGGTGTTTTTCACCGCGTGGCTAATTTATCGTGAAATTGCCCCTCATCTTTTTGCTTTATCGCACACTATTGGTCTGCACCAGAAAATTGTTTATTTACCAACCGACGCGTAATTAACTTAGCGGGCATTTCATATTAGGAGGCTCACAGATGGTCGGTAGGCCAGTGGTAATTATATTATTTTCAGGAGACTTGAATATGTGGGTTAAGATCCAGAGATTTGAAAAAGCGGGACCTTCAGATTTGAATTGCTTGGCTTTCTGTGTTCTCAATTTTGATTAAATTAAGTCTGGAGTTGATAATATTTTATTAGTAATAATATTTTTCTAAGAAATAATCAGTTTCCCGTTTGAGTTGCAATTTACAAATAATACAGGGTGCTTAATTAATTCTTGATAGATGCCAATGAAGGCAGAAAGCACGCGTAGCTGTCATAATTTGTTAGGGAATTAAATGCAGCTTCCTTGGTGTGTAACGAGTTCTTTATTTTTACGTATTTCTAAAGAATTTTCCTGCTCTACTATAGTTTCTGCTGCTGGTTTCAGCCCAAATCTATGAGCTTTCTGTCCCGTCGAGGGTTATCCTCAGCCCTTCGACGGGACCACCAGCCGAAACTAGTAGAGCAGGACAATTTTGTAGAAATAAAACGAAATAAACAGATCAGTACACATCGAGGAAGCTACCTTTGATACACTAACAAATGCTTAAATAATATGAAAAAATATATATATATATATTTGAGTGCCTCAAAAAACGAGCATATAGCATTCCTGTACAAAATTTCTCAAAGTTAAAAAAGCAGCAAACTAATTTATAAATTCCAAACTTCTTGAGACAGACAGAGTTTGATTCTGTCAATGAGTTAATGTGAGCCGAGCGTAGAATAATTGTAACATAGTATAATTATGATTCAAATCATGAAGTTTAATGTTGTCTTTAAATCAGTTAAATATATACAAATCGATTATAAAATCAAGCAAATCATGGGCCGCGGCTCTCAATATTATGTAAAATTAATTTATTCTGATATATTCAAATTTGAACGCGCGCGTTGTGTACGAGTGCCGAGATGAAAAATGAATTTCAAATTGTGCCGCACCAACTCACGGCGCGATGAGATGATTTATTTCACTGCGTCTTCAGTAATTGAATAATAGTGGTGAAAATCAATTTGACTCCAGGGATCGGGAATATCAATCCGTAATAATGGCAACGCGCGCGTGGAGAGTGTTTGTGCGCGCACACTTAAATTCTATTAAGCCGCTCTTTTCAGCGCTCATAAAGCAATGAAGATTTAATTAATGAATTGGGACCGCTCGCGCAGCCAAACGTTTTCCACTTGATCGTGATGGATAATGGCGAGCCCTTTTTGTATTCATAATGTTAGACTTCAATCAGTCATTTCGGCGTGACATGTTATTGCCAGCGCTGTTAGTAAATTGAAAGAGGCTGGCTGGCTGGACGGCCGCTCTTGGAAAATTTTTCTCTCGTCCTGCTTGCTCGCATGATCCTCGTGTGTAGTATGCGTGAGTGGCAGAGGAGAACACCGCCGCTGGCTCGCGTTGGACAGATTCAAATTAGATTCGCGGCTAATTTCGACTACGATCACAGTCGACAGCCATTGTTCCCGGAAATGGAGATCAGCCTCGATGGGAGGGCACAAACCAATCAAGTCTATTTCAAATGTTATTTCTAAACTTAACTTTACAACCTAGGCTGATCGATCATTATTTCTTATCTCTGGAAACAGCAAATGAGAGCATTTCTTTACATGTCACAAAAATCTTCACTGCCAAAATTTTGTTCCTCGGTCGAAACACAAAAAATACAAAATATATGTTATCTTTTGGTCTCAGCTACATAGTCAGTTTTCTACATCAAGATTATAAAAATGAACAAATGCGATTCCTTTTGAATCTTCAATTTCATCCAGCAACTCATCTGAGAGCCACGAGCCGCTAATTTTAATTTTTAAATGTGTTTATAATGAGCTCTCTACTGCTGGTCCTGTTGCTTTTGTTTGCGGCAGCGTTGCGTTTTATCACCCACGCACTAATTTCGTTTGCGTTCCCCAGTTATTAGGAGCCGCTCTGAAAGGGGCGAACGACCTTTTGGCGAAGAGTAGCCATCGTTTTTTGTCTGCATGCCGCACATATAAAAATGCAATGCGTGCAAGAACGTAAAAGGATTTTGAAATGCAAAAATCGCACTCACTCACGGTGAAAATGCACGCAATTCTGCCTCGCGCGGCTGCGCTTGTCAGAAACGAAAGACCGTAAACATCCCTGCTGCGAATGACTGTCGAAATTTGCACAAATACACAATTTAGAATTAATTTTAACTGTTCTGCGGCAAGAGTGAGTGCGTTTATCCTGGATGACTTGTGTTGGAAAGCGTAACTAATCATTTCTAACTTTCAGCAGCTTTTGACCCTATAGTTTCGGAGTGATTTAAAAAACTTACGCCTGTGATTCATTTTCGTAAATGTTCATAACTTAAATTTTAGTATTAATGAACGCATACATGAAGTTATTGATTTACAGGAACGGATGTCAAAAATTGCCTTTTAGTGCCGGGATACATGGAAAAGTTGACAATTTGACATTTATTCTATGCTCAAGCATTTTAATATTTTCATTAAGATACAATAGTTCAGTTTCTTATTTGGAAAACCAGATATTGATTTAGATGCAGCTGGATGCAGCTCAAATGATCTACATTTTACAGATATGCAACCAGCATCAAAGCTGAGGTGCGCGGGTAAACTATAGCCATGTCCCTGCATTCTCATTTCATCATGTTGTATTTTCATTTTCAAATTCGTGTTGGGTTTTCTCTTCTTGACCTTGTAACGAATTAAGTTACATTCAGCCCCATTCGAATGACCCACTTTCTTGAAATTATTTAGAATTACAGCTCACCGCTACCATAAGTAAAAAAGAAACTCCTACGATGTGCGGCTCAACACAAAGTGCTCAGATCTCGTCACTCTCTCTCGGTCGGGGTTGTTGTCTGCGTGGTGTGCAGTTACCCAGAATCCGTGTACGTTTGTTCTTATTCCGAAGGAGGAGGAGGCGGCTCGGTGTTTTTGAATTTATTATGATTGATAGGCCGTCAGTCGGGGCTGACGGAATAACAGATGATCTGCTCAGCACAGCGGATTCTCGCTCAGACAAGATTCTATCGTGTTCTCCGCGGACCACTGGTGTTGGATTCCAACGCAGCCTTTTGGCGAGAGCAAGGTGCACAACTCTGGCTTGAAAGTGTCATTTTCATATTTTATTTTTACTCAGGATAGTTCGAAGGAAATTAGAAACAGTTCGTTTTATCAATCATTGATTTCTTTAATACTCATTTTCATCATTTTATTATTTCTTTCTCCTCTGTCACAATTAACTCGAGTTCGTCTTGTGTGTACACAGAATACAAAAGATGATCCAGAGGCGAAAGCAAACGCAAGATTTGTTCGTATATAGTCTTAATTATACACAACAATTGAATAAGTACTTTTCAGTAGGTGTGAAGATCCTATTTTTATATAATAATGTAGTTTAGTTTGTTCATTTAATTACAATTTATGTAGGAAACAAAACATTCTTATACACAGCGCTTAACAAACTCAATTTATAAAACATTTGGTTTAATGATCGCAGAAAATTGCGTTGATTTCTTTGAATTAAAAACGGAGATATATTAAATTTCGTCGTGTTGTTTACGTATAGTTTATAATAGAATATAAAGACTCGTGTTGGTCAAGACTCGATTGATTGATTGATCATTCAGTTAAGTGTGAATTAAGCTGGTTGTGACAAAGGAAATCAAACTCTCACCTTGCTTAAATCTTACCTTAATTCTTTTCGTCGCAATTAATTACAACACATATTCAGCTTTTCAAGGTGTGAGAGGAGCGAGCCAACTTGCTTTCCACTTCCTTAGAATTTATTAATTAATAATGATTCTTTTTGTGTATTTTCCTGATTTTTACAACGCGCTTTTCTATTCTTTAAATACATAATTATTACACATGTATGTATTTTCGAGTACATATTGGTAGCTTTCGCTCTCAATTCTTTTAAAAAGTTCACGAATCTCGCACACGCATTAAATACTTTCATTTACAACGGCGCTTCCCTATTTCGTTTCTGTGTATGCATTTTTCTTTGATTGATAAAATTGGGCGCACGCACAATACATATTTACACCGCACACATAATTTCAGGAAACGACGCGCGGGCTTAATAAATTAGCTCACAATTAGCCTGCACACATTTAAAGAGTTTTGCTTTTTACACGAGATTTATACACAACTGAGATGAGAGAGGGATCACAACAAAACGGTGTCAATCGCGGCCGCATCTTGCCCTCGCGCGGCTGGCCGCACTGCCCTCGAGGAAAGACCGCAGGTTGCTCACCAGATTTCCAGACAAAAATAGCCGAATTCGTGATCTTTCCCGGTCCAGCGGGCAAGATGGCGGTGGCCGTCTGCGCTTGGTCAGCACAATCCCGCCGCGAACGCTCCGCGCGGAGAGAGACAGACTGGATTCTCGATCAGGGACAACAGCGAGAGGTTCGTTCATTTCATTTGTACTTGTTCCCGAGAGGTGGCGACACCCGCTGCTCTTCTTACGAGAATACCGAGTGTCCCGAGTAGGGTATGCTAACCATGCCGTTGGACGACGCTAGACCGAGGCCGCTGGAGCCGAGGGACAGCGGTGAGGACGTGGCCAGACCCAGGCTGCCCATGCCGGACATGTGCATGGACGCGTGGTGCGGCGGCGGCGCGAACGAGCCCGCGTGGTGCATCGAGCTGGCGTGCATGTTGCTGTTGTACATGTAGTGCGACATGGACGGCCCCAGGTGGTTGCCGGCGGCGCCGAAGCCGGGGAACGCCGACTTGTCCAGTGGCTTCATCATGTCGGGCAGGCCCAGTCCGGGGCCCATCACGCCCGGCCCCATGCCATTGCCGCCCTTCTTCTTCTTCGACTTGGAGCTCAGCTTGCGGTTGCGCGTCTGGATGCCCTCTTTCTTCATTGTCAGTGGTCGGTTCACCTGCAATCACATTAGAAAAGAGCATGAGTGTCAAGAATTTCGAGATGCATTAGAACTTTCTGTGCGACCGTAATTTATTTAGGAGAAATCTATAAAAGGGTCCTACGATCCTAGAGTTTCTAATCGATGTCAAATATTTTTCACACCGGGTATCCTGTTAGTCATACTCGGTTTTCACGCCTTTGTGATTGATAGCTAGCCACGAGGCGTTTAGCCGCTTGATGGACTACAAGCTCTCAGTTTTAATCCAATTCCAACAGTTCCAGTTGTCAATCAGCCTCGCGGTTGGGCCAGAAATTAATTTTTATTGGCATATGTGCAGGCCGAATCGATTCCAAACAGTGAAATTGGTTTGCTGGCGGGGGGCACCCTGAGGATGAAAAATGGAGCCGATGTGTCTCGTAATGGGGCTGCGATTGACGCGTCCGTGCACGCACTTTGGCGTACGTAATGCACGGGTTATTGTTTTTAGGCCGCTGCAGAGGGCACAAATCTATTAGGCGGTGCACATGTGTGACCTGCGACCCCGACACTATCCAACAAAGCGGCCAACAACACTTAAAAGCATCTCGCGCGTCGACCATTAGCACGTTGGCTGCATTGACGCGCTGCGTGGACGTGTATCCATTAATTATACAACCACTCAGCAATAATAAAATGTGTGCAAGCGATGGAGAGAAAGAGGGGAGCACACACATTTTGTGTGCGAGGGAGAGGTGATTGAAAAATTATTGACCTTTTTGCTGCTTTTTGGATGATGAGTGATGCTGTGACCCCGGGGTCACTAAAAGGGAGAGAAATTCCAGCATGCTCTTAAATTGTTAGTCTGATGCGAGCGAAAATCGTCTTTCCTTTCTTTGTATGTATTAATATATAAACCTGGCCGCTCGCTCGCTCGCTCGCGCGCGCGCGTAAAAAAGTTGGTTTACTTTTGCTGTCGTCTTTTTAGAACACACGCTAGCTAACTTGCTAGGGTTAAAACCTTGAAAGACATCAACTACAGACATTTTTATCTGATGAGATCTTGTCTTGGCCAGCAGCAGCAGTGGCGGCGGAGAAAAATAACGTTCGTTCGTTCCTGCTCCTCACGGCAGACACATGGGGCTGCTTTTTTCGGGTCTGATATTGCTTCTGTTCGGTAGCAACTTCTCTGCCTGCTTATTTTAATCCCAACACATAAGCTTTTCCGCCTTTTTTAGTTGCTTCAGACAAAGAAGGCGAGTGTGTACACGCGCGGCAGGTGAATTAATGCAATCAGCGCACATGAAGATCATCGTATCAGGCAAGGACCAGAAGCATCATTTTCTCTTGAGCTGATTTTGAAAATCGAATAAAAAGGCCGCGAGCTCATTTTAATTATGATTCAAATAAACAAGTCCTAAAACCATATATATATATATATATATATATATATAATTACACACGCGTCTTTTTGTTTATAGTTGCAATGCAAATTTATTTTTCATTCAATTTTAGTGTTGATTCATTTGGTCCGCAGCTCACATTCCTCATCTAGCTTTTTTGTGCGCTCTATCTCCATAATTACAGGCGTGGAAAACGACGGGCAGACGCACCGACTGAATTATGACTCGGTAATATTACGCGCACGGGCGAGAGTTTAGAGCATCCCTTTTATTTACACATGACGTGCAAATTCTATCAGAGACAGAGAGCCGACGAGCACACAATCACGCGTGAGCGGCCTCTCTTGAAAAGTACTCATAAAGTGAAGCAGCAGCAGGTATAATTTAGATGTTTTCATCTTCCAAAAGTGAAGGCAATTTATTATGCTATTGAAATATAACTACTGGTTGGCCGCATACACGTCTTTTGATGCCCAATACCTTTGTCAGTCGAGGTGCTGATTGCTAAATTATAAGCTGGAGCACTTTATCGAGCAGCAAAATAAATAACCCAGCCGCGCTCCATCCACGATTCAAATTTAATAATGCACGTAATTTCCTCGTTTTTTGTCCGCAAAAGCTTTAAGAGTTTGGGTTGTTATTTTTTAATTCGCCTTTCGAGGTTTTGCCGGGTGTGTTCGCGCAGCACTTTCGATAATACGACCGACACATCACCTGCACGCAATTCTACTCCGTGTGTTTTCGGCACGCGCGCTCCTAGCAGGTGACCCCCAAGGTGGCGTGATGCACCTTCGCCGCTCTAGGCCCTCGTACGCACACTCACACACCACACCACAACACACTAATACATAAATCGTATTAATAACTTCATATATAATGGGGAGAGCTGCGGCCTAGAATATTATTTCGTTATATTTTATTCATTTACATTCGAACGGATTTCGCCGAGATGAAATAAAAAACCGCGTCAGCACGCGAGCTCATTCATAATTCTATTAGTGGCCTGAATTTATTTGTTTTCCTCTTGGGAAAAGTAGCTTTCGGCGTAGTTTGCTTTAACTGGAAAGTTAGCTCTCAGACAAAATGCCTAATTTTCATCTATACCGGCCATTTTTTGGAAAGAGAAACAACAATTCCACTTATTTCGACTACGAGTTAACAATCATAAATTTATATATGTGTGGGTATAGATTTCTGGGTGCTGGGGAGTCGTCATTTTTCATCTTGAAGTCGATGAGAATTTCATCACCGACGGTGCCGTCCGTCAAGCACACTCAAAAATCAAAGGTCAAGAATTGAATAAATAATGCGTGGAATAATAAGCAGGCAACACAGCTAGCTCTTCTGCCAATCACGCTCGCGTTAATTATATTTCGGGGTTCGGAAAGAGCGCCGCATCATCCTCTCATGTATAACATTGGCTCAATTGTGTGCAATATTTATCACACAGCTGCGCGCGCGGCCGAGAAAACAAATTGAATGTGTACACGAATATTGAATGCAATAAACAATTTCGGCGCGGGAATGCCCAGCACGCGGTTGAACGCATAGCACCGAAACAGAGAACACGCGTTTTGACATTTTGACATGGAAGCCCCGTTCCCATAAATGTGTGTGTTCGACAGCGAATGCCAGGGCCATGTTCGACCTTCCAACGCGCGGAGACCACCTTAATAAACAAAAACATGCCTCGCATTTTTCGAATTTCCCCTTTTATTGGCCTCTGATAATAAATTAACCAAATGAGCCTTCGATGAAATTTTACGATGGAATAAATAAACAGGCACTTCGGTATTCTTCGTCGTTAATTAAGGCTGACTTGTGATTTACGCCCAATTGTTGTTGGCGAAAGGGTTGCTATTTATGAAGCGTTTTAAATGATTGATGCTTAGAAAATAGCATATTCTAGTGTATAGAAGGAAAATATTTTATTTAACTATATATATTATGGCAATGGTATTTATTGGAGATTGGAGTTAGATGTAAACAGCTCAAATTAATTTTCGTTTAAACTAAAAAAGTTTATATTTTTAATTGTCGATTCTAAGTTTTCAATCAATTCTTGCATCATTTTTCATGAGGTGACTTACAAACAGAAGCTATTTTTTGTGAATTTAAATTTCAGTTCCCATTCAGTGTTTGTAAAGCCATTTCATTTTTCTTTACATTTTAATGTTTGATAAGCTGAGCATGTAATGGCAACCACGTGGAAAATGCTGGTGGTTCAATTTTCCGGCACTCGCGCCTGTTTTCCGCGTGGTGCAGTTGCGCCGCGATTCGTTAGATGTCTCCTCGCGTGATTTTCGCGTCTGGCAGGGCTTGCTGGTGCCAGAGCCAAGAGGAGGGAAGCGGCGAGGGAATCGGTCAAGTGTGTGTTATGATTGCAGACAGTTCTTTTCATATGCAAAATACGCCGCTGCTTTTCGTCCGGCGCACGAACGAGAAGAATGAAACTTTGCTCCTCTTATGCTGCTGCGTCTCCGAGGGGCCTTACTTATTCTAATTAATTCGGCCGGCGGCGTCGGTAGTTTAGCTTCCATATCTGGCATTCCATCAGACGCGCGGCCTCCACTTCGATTTCGTTAGGAAAAACAATAATGCACCCGTTCAGGGCGAAATTGGATGTGTGCGTTTCGTCGTTATTGAATTATGCATTGTGGATTAAAGCAGCAGCCCAGCACGCAATATATGCTAATCGGGATTCTCCCGAGTTTTGTAATTGTCCAATTTTTTCCCCGGGTCCGGCACAGATTCACCCCGCACCACAATGTTGTGAGTGTGTGTGTGTAATACATAAAGTGCGCGTTATCTGATTTGTGTGAGCGTTTCATTGAGCGGCGATAAAATACTTGTGTTTATGTATTTAGTGAGCTATGAGAGATGTTTATCAATGCGAGGGACGCGCATTAATTCGAGACGAATAACAATGGCAGTGAGAAATTACACCCTGACCACGCAACTAATGTGGACGTTTCTTATATGCGGCGTCCCTCAAACAAATGACATTGCTGTCGCAGATGTGACAAAAATGGGCACCTAAGAAGGTCGAATATACGACCTGCGTGTGGCTGAATTCAGACTCGGATCTATTCAGGCTGAGCAATAATTTTGTTTCAGGATTAATGTGCTTGGCGTGCGGGTCTCTGCAACAGTAATTTTATTGTTTATACAATAAAAAGGCTAATAAAAGTGGCAGGGTGGGTTTACCAAGAAACGTTAAATTAAATATTCAATGGCAACCAAAATTAGCAAAGACAAAATTAAGTATGACACGACTGAATAAAATGTGTGATGAATTATTCCCGAGATTTTTTTTTCTAGAAAAAAGATACAAGCTAGCGATTAAAGACGCAGTGTCTTGTGTGGCTAACGAAGCTGTAAATCAGTTTGTATTTAATTTTGTTTATTAAGTGTCAAGTCATTGCGTTTGTGATTCGTGGGGAGTGTGTGTCTGCGTTTAATCCAACAATAGGGGCCAAATTGCCGGCTCCAAAGGGCCTTTCACGAGCTCCTAAGCGAGACAAATTGTTAAGTAAAGCAGCGCTTTCTTGCGTTCTCTCGTGTCAATCCGTGGATCCGTTTTTGTGCGAGGCGCGCGAAAGTACTTAGGGATGATAATTAATGACCGAGCGAGACGCGATCCCATCAGAAAACCACGCGCAACCAATAACAATTCGCTAGAGACTGCTCTCGTCACGCTGGTATTATTATTAATTTTATTGAAAGAATGCGCGCCGAGAGAAAATCTGCTCGCGCCGCGCGGCAAGAGATTTATTCGCGAGGCGCGCAAAAGCACACGAAATGATTGATAACTGAATGGGCAAATTACGAGGTCGTAAAAACACTGCAAATAAAAATAAAGCGCAGGCAGAGCAGAGATGCGAGCCGCGCTCGTGAAAAGGCTATTTCGCGGCAGCCCGTGCGCGGCCAACGAAAAATTTGACCCCGCTCGAAGAGCTCATTTGCGGACCTGACTATTCAATTAATTTCCTCGCACTCCAGCGTGCCGGCCAGGCACATCTGGATGATGGATTCGAGAACTAGCCCCGCTCAAAGATGTAAAAAATAGCAGATTTTTTGATAAAACCTTTGGAATTATTTGTCACTTTTAAAGCACACAGCATGATTTCTTAAAAAGCAGCAGCTGTTTTAGCAGAAATGATTTTCTCTACAATAAAATAAGTACTAAAATACAATTATAAGGTTTTCATTTCACTTCAATGTTTTTTTTAATTGAGGCCCTCTCTTATGTATGAGTATTATCGCTCATTTTCACAAATAATTTGAAATATTTTTAATTAGAAGCTCTAAATTTCGTAACCCACACCGTATATATATTGGGAGATCTTGAGCGTCACAAGAGGTTCTGCTTTCATTTTCTTCTACATGTTGCCCCATGAGAAAGTGTTCTTTTGGGTCACAATAAGGGTGTGCATTACATCATCCCCCGCGTCAGCAGCCTCTTCCAGCTGACCTGGTGATTCACGATGAAGTCGAGCCTGCTCCGGGTCTGTCAGTCTCGGCGGCGGCGCAGTTATTTCGGGATTAGGAATGCCCGAGCGACGATTGATATTTTCGTGCTCGATCAAATTCACTCTCGATCAAAAGTGACGCCGGATTGAAAAGAATCGAATTCCTTCCGCGCCAGCCAGAATGCCGCGGCAACTCGGCGTGCAATATAATACTGTATAAAAAAACACACACACTCGCGCATCTCCCTCTCGAGAATACACCTCTTACAAATTCAGTTCACAGCGGCGGCAGCGCGGCGGTGTTTGAACGAAATGCACGCAACGCAGCAGTGACAGATTTTCTGTGACGCAAGATTGTTTCGGCGCCTTTGATATCGGTGGAGGCGAACTTTTTAATATGGTGTGTGCGTGGTGTCGTCTCCGAGGAGAAAAGGGGACTGTGCTCATCAAACAGGGGCTACTGACTTTTGTCTTGTTCCATCATCCGCGATCTACATTCCAGCCGCTCTAGCTGGCGCACTTTGGAAAACCGACGATCGAGAATTTTGGCACGTGTTCAAAGGTGCGAAAGGAAAACCGAGAGAGCGACTGTGTGCACGCTGAATATTTATTTTATAGTTGTTTACCAGTTTATATTGTAATATTTGCGGCGGCAGTGATGGAATACCAATTCGGCAGTCCCGAATTTTGCATAGACAGCTTCCTGGCCAGAGCGTTTTGTGTGTGACACGTTTCCTTATTTCAAAGTGACATTGGACCCAAATTGAAATGTATTAATCACCGCCGTACTGTCACTCGCTCTCTGAAATTGAAATTCACTTCAAGCAGACAAATTATATTTTAAATAAATTAATTCCATTCATGAGAGCTTTGGGCAAATTTATTGAATACGCTTCGCACCTTATCTGCTGCGTGAATAACAAATGAACGTCGAACCAGCGTTATAAATTCCAAAATTTGAAAATAAAGCTGATTTGCCGAGATGAATTCATTGGCAAACTCCAGATGTGACCTTAAAAGGTGTCAAAATCCCGGCTGGAAAATTCCGGGGCTTATAAAAGGTTTACAATGGTCCGAATGCAAAGCAATAAATCGCCGGTCGGTCGGCCGTAATTCTGTTATTGTGAGCTGTGATTTAATTTGACTCGAAGGCATCAATACTCACAAAAGTCTGCACGTTCGTTTGCCTCGTGTGGGCCGCCTGGCCGCATTATATGGGCACCTTAGACTCGCGCGGTACAAAGCATGCTGAATTTATTAAACTTTTATGGCCTCTCTCAGCTCTAATGGTCCGCCTTTTAAATCCTTTTTTATGCTCGTTGCACTCGGCAGATTTCGGGCAATTTGTTTACAATGTGTACAAATTCATCACCTTTGTGCACAACCAGCATTCGGCGTCCGTTTCAACTTCAAGAAACGTTTTAAATTTAATTTTGAGGAGAAAGGCACGGGATTATTTCCTTTTGTGTTTCCTTAAGCAGCGTATAAAAGTTTGAGGTTTTATATGTTGCTGTCAGCAGCCAAGTCAAATTTTCTGTATGAACAAACCCAAATTGAATTTGTTCGCACGATTTAGCTTCATGAAAAAGAGAAGTCAAGGCACAACAAAAGCCTCTCTTCTTAAACACCAAATATTTTATTTACACAAAAGGAGAGGAGATTGGAAAACCGCACAGCACGCGGGGGACGGGCTCTCATTTTCTGTGAAAATATTTTTATTTGTTATGATGGGCGCACAAGTGAGTGAGAGCGAGAGAGCCCTTCCGCACAACAAAGGCAGCAGGTAGATTTTCCCCGCTTATAAAACGCTTTTCTCACAAAGGATCAACTCCAGCTGAAGCGTCCGATATAGCCAAATGAATTATTACCTAACGTGTTATTATTATTGATGGCTAAATATTTTTTCAGAGGAGAGAGAGTGTTTATGTGCACAAAAGAGGAGCAAAAGAGGAGAGATCCGCCCCTGTTATTAATTCAATATCTGCTTTCAATCAGGTCTGACTTTATCATCAAGTGAGCGTTTAACTTAATTATTATTTTTATGGCCGTGTTAACATTTTATATAATCCGCTCTGCGAGTGAGTCTCTCTCGGTCGGCCGGCCCGACGACGACGTGGGAGATTCAATCTGTTCTCGCTCGATTTTCAGCGCATTTCGTCTCATTACACGGCTCTAAGCTCTGCTCTCGTCGAGGCCAATTAGACTAAATAAAAATCCGGCCGCGCGGATATATACAAGTTGGCCAGTTCATTAATAAGGACGAAGAAGTCGTTTTGTTGTTGTTTGTTGTTGCTCTCCGTGTTGTAAATAAATATAAGTTGCTGCTGCTGTGGTAAATGAGACGAGAGAGAGAGAAGAGAGAGGACGGGATATGCACTCATGGAAACGGCGGCAAGACGCCACATGCACGCGGCCGGACAGTGTAAAAACTCATTATAATTGTAAATCAGCACGCCCCGAATCATTTGAATAATCGTCATTAGTGCGGCTGCTGCTCTGTTCGCTTGGGCGATGTGTTTGCGAAAGAGGCGCTTGATCTGGTTTTAATTGAACCAGTGTCGTGCTCCTCTTCCATATTCAGGCGCGTGAAATATGCTGAGAGGCAGATTTTCAGTGCATTCTATTCCGTCAGTCGTAACTTTTGGATTCCCTTCTGCAATAAACTCCAACAAAATGCCGTTTTTCTTTCGAGTTTTATTTTTCTCCCTCTGCAGTTTGAGAATAACTCGGCGGCTCTGTAGCTCGTCAGGTTAGCGATCGCTTTATGCCACGGGCACATAATATTATATTGGCTGGTTGGCTCTGCTCTGGTAGATATATATTAATTCTTTATTTCTGGACGTAAAAAAGACAAAACTCACACTATTTACGTCATGTTAACATTCTAAAGGTGGGCACCATTATACACAAACGGCCGGGGCTCATTATTTTGAACACTCGTGGTCGATTCCTCGCCTCCTCGGCCGTGTATCTACGCCGTGTGTGCCTGCTCTCGCAGAGAGAAGTAGTTTATCCTGTCAAAATGCCCAGCCCTCGTGTTATTAGAGAAATAATAGCAATAAGGAGCACCAGTGGATTTCGCCTGGCAAGCGAGCTTTCGATATAAAAATGCTTCTGGTCTGCGACTCGACTTGCCTTGCTGCTGCTGGTTAGTCAGCGACGCGAAGAGAGGAGGAATTGAAAAGTTGTAGTCGTTTAAACAAAATTCGTGTTACGACATTTGTTACATTTGGCGTGATTTAGTGGAGGAAATTTAAATGTTTTTTGCTGCCCGGCCGAGGGACATGGTCACACATTAAATTCCACGCCGAGGCCCTTCTCGGTGGCACATCACTAAATTTTTCACCATTATGTGAGTGAGTGAGTGAGTAAGCATACCCGCAGGTCGGGAGTGTGTGCGACCACCGTTTCTTGGAAAGTGGAAAACAACGACCCCAAGGATTCATTAATAAATTTATTCCGGCCGCATCAGATTTTCTGGGAGAAGGAGGAAACATTCTCGTGGGAAGCAGCTTGTGTGTTTTAACCCCCTATACTAGTTTCCAATGCACGAGGAATCGAATATTATTTAAATTAATAAGATCATTTCCCCTTGTGTAAGGTGAGTTCAAGGAATGATTTTATACGCCTCTTAAGTTTCTAGAAGCAACGAGGAAATAAGTACGAGTGTCTACATTTTGGTGTTTATTGCGCTGATTAATAATATTGTATTTAAAATTTGATGGAAATGGAAAATTTCAAAGAATCAAAATTGTCAACGGCAATCTTGGAATAAAGAGGGGCTCTTTCCTCTGGGACGCGTGAATAATTGCAGGTGCATCCTTGTACAATGGGACACTTCTTAATATTTTCTACCTGGGTCGTCCGTGTCCGTAACAAGCTCCATGAATCACGCGGGCTACAATTTCGCAGGCCCACGCGAAAATTGGCTTATAAATTAAATTGCCACGGTGCGCAAAAGAAGTGGTGGCCGCCGAGTAAAACAATACCTCTCGAATCACGTGTGTAGGATGCAAAAATTCCGAGAATACACCGCGCGCGGCCGTTTTATCCGAAAGGTCTCTGCCGAGGTTAAATAGTTTCGCAGAGCAGCAGCAGCATCACTACTTGTGTGCAGCAGGCGTGTTCGCAGATTGTGTATTTGGCGTGTCTCATTTGAATAAACACATTTCGCCGCGAAGCACCAATGGTCATTGTTCCTCTTCCCTCTCCGTTTGGCGGTGGACCTGCACATACAATTAAGCGCAAGGCGCATTTTTCGCTGACGGATAATAACACAAAACGCGCGCGGCGGCTTCGCATTCCTTGACTCGCGATTTATCACTATTGTAACAAGATATGCGCCTTTTTTCTCCCTCTGCTGCTGCCCATTCTCCGGCTTCGATATAAAAAAGCAATAAAATCCGTGAGGAGTAGGCAAGTGTGCAGTGGAATCCATTCCTATTATGATTATTTGCGATTTTTCTCCGCGCGGCGAATAATTTTAAGTGAAAAGCGGGCAGATTTACGAGCCGCGCTATCTATTAATTTCGATCGGGCACGTTGTACACGTGGAGAGGGAAGTCAAGAAATAAGAGAAAAGTATGCCTCTCAAGCAGCACGCGGATTGGCACTCTCTCTCTCTCTCTCTCTCTCTCTCTCTCTCTCTCTCTCTCTCTCTCTCTCTCTCTCTCTCCGTGTGTGTTTCTTTTGTACGTATTTTTCAGCGCAAGCAAGCAAATAAATAAATAAATTTAGTGCCAAAACTGATAAGAGCCGCGGCGTCTGGCTGCGAACCAAGAAAATAACACGGGCCTCACAGATTCTGATCTTATTTCAATGATGTTGCTAAAAACAACTCAAAACAAAGTGCCATACATCACCCGGCCGGCCAGCCGGCCAGTCTTTTGGGGGCTGGCTGGCATTCCGCTATCTGCTTATCTGCGCCCCGCTCGAGAGAGAAAAGATAGCGGCCGTTCTTGAGATGAGCCAAGCGAATATTCGGTCTGGTAAAAAGTGAAGCCAGCCACCCGGTCCTGGGGCGCAGTGGCCAGCGAAGAGTGAAGGGAGGCTATCTGCCGGCTGAATCGCAGTTCCGTCGAGACGCGAGTCGTATCTCAAGTTAGCAGCCAGCTTGATTGATGAAAATCTTTCTCGACTCTTCCCTTTAACCCGATGCGCAAAAAAGAGAGAGTAAAAAAAAGGAAACGAAACTGGGGCAAATAGTGATTCAACCGAATGAATTTATCTTATGAATGATTCATAATTTTTGCAAATTGTTGAAACAAATTATTATTTCCAACACTTCCCACGACCACTTGGCACATAAAAAATCTCCCTTCATTCTTTTTCATGTCTGGAGACGAGAGTCGTGCATTCTTGTGCGATAAAACATGGCGGAATACAATTATTCAAATCTGGAGGACAAGTGGCGCGGATCATTTTAATGGTCTTATACATAATATTGTTGACACTCTGTAGCACACACAGAGAGTGTCGCTTACACACCAAGAGAGGATATTAATATCAGATCCGGCCGGCAGATTAATCAGGGTGATAATATTCATCAGCCGCTTCGAAAGAGAGCCAGAGAGAGAGATGGATCTGATTTTCACAGTGGCGGCTCTGTGTAAATGTTACGCAGCGAAACATTCCTCCACGTGATAGATTGTGCAGATGTGATCATTAGGAGGTGTCATTTTTCATTGTTTATTGCCCATCCATCCTGCTTGGCGCGCGCATGGAAAACACACCCCTCACTGCTGTTTTTAATTCGCGCGCACCCACGCAGTCAACACGTGTGACTCTTCAAGGCGGGGGAGTGCGCACTATTTGAACAACTGCAATAAATAATAATTGCGTCCGTGCTTAATGACCCCAAACTAAACTGCCGGTAATTACATTTTGCGCTTCTTAAGGGGTCTTGCGCTGCTCGTGCCCGCGAAAAAAATCAACGAGAGAAATATGATTTACCGCAGTAATTTGTAACTGCTTGCTTTTGTTTTTGCACCGAGCAACAGAGATTTTTTCACTCGTAATTAATTTTCTCCGTTTGGGGCCGAAATCGGGCGCTCCGCGTGAGCGCCATCCATCATGCTCGTGTCTTTCCAAGAATGTATTCCACCTCTGCTCCATCAGCACTTTCCCAAATTGAAATTTGCTTCATCAAGCCCCCCAATTCCAACCCAAATCCGCCTCCCAATTTGCTCTCGACGCCAAGTCAAAAACGGCTTCCTCTCTCTCCACCACCGCAATTTAAATATTTAAACAAGTTTTTTTGTTAATATAATAAGCAGCGCGAGAGTTCAGCCCGAGCTTTCTTTCTCCTCCAACAAGAGCTCTGCATTATGAGCTGACTGCTTTCGAGAAAATTTAATTCCAGTAGTCAGCTGTGAAAAATGATTGACATTTAAATTAACTGTGACTCCGTCTTGCTGTGCCGCAAGAGAAAAGGGTGACCGAAAAAAGCAATTACCGCTGGCTGGCTGATGGCTGCTTCTGCCTTGCAGGAAAGAGAGCAGCAGCGGATTTGATACTTCTCGGCGGCAGAGAGCTTTAGCTAGCAGGCAGGGCAGCACCACACCCCGTCAGATTTAATTGAAAAGAGCGCATTTCGTGTTGGGCCTGCTGCACAGTTGACGCAAATTCGGCTGTAATAACCACTACTGTACACCATGCGTAAAAGCGGTACATCCTTTAATCTCTCCGAATTGAGAGCAAATATGCCGTCTCTTGACGCACCAACGTGTGAAACGGTTTTTTGGTTACGGCTCTCCGTCTTTAAATGACATTTTTACCTCTCAAGATATCTCACATCGTGGGCTTAACATTGAAAATTATCTCATATTTATGTGCAGATAATTCATATATCAAAGTAAAAATGGGGAAAGGTAGATTTAATTAAATTTTTTAATTCTATTTGAGTATAATAAACTAAAATGAAACTGGATTAGAACGATTTGGATAAAAAAAATCAATCAAACTGGCTATCGTAAAATTGTTTAATATCATTTTTTCATTCAATTGCGAGCCATCTAAATCCTAATACCTCATCCTCTTTGAATACTCTTTTATATGATTATGAATTCATGCTAAGTTCAAGCAAGAGAACGTGCCAAAGTTATTGATATCAATTTTTTGATAAAATAAAAAAATATCGAAAAATTAATGCAATATATGTAGAGTGTTTCAAATTATCAGCCATGAATATTAAAAACATGTTTGAATTCAACATTCCACGATATAACATTTGTGGAGAGCTTTCCAAGCAGTTTGAGGCTCGACGCACACATTGACCCTTATGGCGAGAGAGGCGTATTGCAGGATTGCCTGCTAACTTGTGGCATGATGTGTCGCATAATAAAACAGCGGCATCTTCAATGATCATAATAATGCAGCGTGAGTAGTGTGTTGCTCGGGCATCCATACGTACATGGCGACGTCAAGGTTAAATTTATGCCTTTCAAAACGCAAATGTATGCTGCGCGCAGCACATTTCACGTGCGCGCGAGCCACTTTTGTACAAATGAAAAATAATATATCGAGAATGAACGGACGCGAATATTTATGTTTTAATAGAGGGAGGAGAAAGAGACTGAACACGCAGGTATGCGGGATTATTGAAAACCCGATCTTCGATTATTATTTCCTCTCGGCTGGAAATATTGATAAGGTAAAAAACGACGAGAGACGTCGTCGGTGACTCGGTGAACGAGCACATGCAGCAGCGCGGCCATTGAAATTGGAGCGCGCGCGGTGGTGATTTATAGGCGGTGGCGGGCGAAATAGCTGGACGGCTCCCCGCGCATGTTATTGCGGTGTGTTGCTGCTGCTTGAAATCCGATAAATCCTTGCTTCCATATCGACACCAACTGCAGCACAATTCTTTATGATAAATCTTGAAGAAAAATTTGGCGTGCATTATTTTAAATTTATTATTAAAATAATTTTTAATTTTATTCTAAAAAGTAGCAATAAAAAAGTTATAACTTTTTATTGCTACTTTTTAGAATTAAAAACATAATATTTGAAGTTTTCCAACAGCAATATTTAACGTTAAAGGACAATAAAAAAGTATATATTTGATGTATGAGCAACCATTCAATAATTGTGGTAAACGATTTTATTTCATAGTAGTCCAGATATAGTTGGATTAAAAAAAATGGTCTTACTCGAATTCCATGTAATTATTGCACAACAATTTACAGTGAACACTACGTAAAATCTAGAAAAGCTCACGGTGTTTGAGCGGTCGACGAATTTTCAGACCATTAAACTTTGGTGACCCCCACTCATTTTCCTCCCTCGCCGATAATGCAGCAGAAAACACAAACAGGGTTCATTGTAATCAATCCTAGGGAGGAAGAGATGCGTGTATAGTGTCTTTGTTGTGCTATGTTTTGCACTTTGTTTGCCGGCGACGTTTCCTCTGAACACGACAAATACATTTGTATCGTTCGCACAGAGGCGAACAATGGGATTCCTGCACGCAGGAAAATATAATCCCTATAAATTTCGTACTTCTGCTCCTTAATGACAATTGTGCTGGGGTGGAGAGTTTCAAACGCTTCGAAGTACCCTGAAACGGACTGAAGATTCACGTTTCTGTTTGTTTATATAAAGGTTGAAAATGCGCCTTGTGGTGAAATATTTTTCAATTTTTACAGCGACTTTTTATAATATGGAATTATTTTAATCGAGGGCGTGTTTGGAAAATTTAATCCAGAGCAGCTGATAATTACGATTATCGATTAACCAAACTCAGATTTAATTTTAGCGCGTTCAATCAACTTGCAAGCGTATTATTTGCTTCTCCACTGCATCAAAATGCACTTAGGCTGTTGAAAGCAAACTAATAACAAGCAGGATACACGTCCGCGTCGTCCGCCGGCTTAATTACAGTCTCGGCGGCGGCGGAGGCGGTGATTGCCTGTGCGTAAATGAAATAATACCGCGAGGAATGCAATCCACTCGTCACTCTCCCGTGCGCACGCGGCGATTACGCGAAATGGCAATTTGCATGTGCTTTCATAGAGAGTAATTGGGCCGCTCGCTCGACTCGAATGAGTGTGTGTGTGTGTGTGTGTGTGTGTGTGTGTGTGTGTGTGTGTGTGTGTGTAGGCAACCAGCGCCGCGCGCATGCACCTATGGCTCGGCGTCTGGGAGAGCACAAATTACAGTAATTACAGAGCGCGGCGCACTGCTGGCAACTACTTAGTTTGCAAAGTCACCCTTAATGGCGTGGGACTGGCGAACAGAGCCGCAGTATTATTTATTGTGTATCGCGCGTAAGTCGCTCTCTCCGTCGCCGTTTGTGTAACCGACACTGCTACCCGCGCCGACTCTCTCGACGATTCTTATCGCCAAGCGGTGCAGTAAAATTTGAGTGGCTCGCACTGCCTATGAGAACCTCCTTAGTCGCCGGATTGAGTGTAATTGCACCCTTGCGTTTATTGCTCACAGTCGGGACGAATAAGAACTAAGAAGTAAGTGTAATTATTGCACCAAAGCACAATGACGACGACTGAACGGAAGAGAAAATATAAACGCTGCAATAAAAATAACATTTTTTTGCAAGTCTCGAGAATTTGTGTTTTGAATCAAACTGATAGACAAAATATTGAATACTGTTGACCAAATAGGATGGAATTTTGCAATAAAAATAAAACGGAATCCCTTAATCTGCGCAGTTCTTGGCAAAAATTCCATAGTATATACTGAATAAACTTAAAGGACAAATTTAGCCACTCCGCGCGAGCGAATTCCACGCGTGCTAGAGAACGGTCCCAAATTAATCATCCCTGCTGAAACATGCGGCCGAGCTGGGAACAGAGCTTCCTTTCAGAAGCGGCCCTCTGCTAATTAATTAATTAATGGACATGCAATTCTGTGTGTGGTCCGTTTTTCATAAACACTCGCGTATAAAATACAAACACTCTATACGTTTTTTTTCCTTTGGCCATAAGCGGGCGGCGTCACACACACGGAGAAGAGCGTGTGCATGTGCCCGCTGCTTAATTTCAGCTGTCTGCACGTTTCATTTCGGCTTTGATATCGCGTCATCACTCGAGTTATGCCTCATTTGTTAGAGGCTCGTCTGGCTGCGCTCCTAATTGCTCGGCGCGCTCCGCACCAGTTTTTCTGCAGATCGTCATCTCCCTCGAGTCAGCTAGCGAGCGACCAAATTATTTCATTATCACTCTCGCATCTGGCCAGAGAGCTGCACAAAGTGTGCGTCTAAGTGAAAATACACACACGAGTATAAGTGTAATGGGTTTATTTTGAGAACCGTTCGTTGCGCCGATAAGCATCGCCGAGATTTTTCAGCTTTCTGGACGCCGCAGCACGGGGGCTGCCGACAATTTGTCCCGGTTGTTGGTCCGCGTGGACGCCCAGTCGGCGGTCCGCACGATGAACGGCCATTATTCGCGATTTTGAGCCCAGCCTTTAATCACAATGCCGCTTAAATCTATGATAAGGCCAACAAAAGGCCACTTTGGAAGATCATTACAAAAGGGTTGTGAAAGTTCATATACCACCCAGTAAATTCAAACCGTCATTTTTTAACTGTAAAAATGACTAAAAAGTTATTCAATTTTTTGGGAAGCTCTTCTCAGTTAGTGAAACTTTTTCCAACCTCAAAATCAGATTTTTAATTCAATAGATAGTCCCTCTCTTAAGTTTTTACAGCAGCATCTGCTCGCTGAATCAAAATCCTGCACAACCATAAATTTCATCCCCATAAATAAGCCAGGAGAATGATACTCTATCTGCCGGAATAATAATAATAAAAAAGGCCGAAAAGTGCGGCCGCTGCATTTGTGTAGTGCGTAAGTGATATTTCTCCGCTCAACAATACACGTATGGGCTTCACCTTTGCTCCGGCACAAAGCGCGCGCACAACTGTATCATTATTACGTTTTTTTTCTACATTCGATATCAAGAGGCTGGAGACGCAAAAAGGATACTCTATTATGTGAATGATCTCCCCTGCGCGACACTCAGAGAGAAACTGCGGGAGCTCTTTCAACTCGAAATTACACTGTTTGGTTTTCCTTTCTTTGCTATTATTTGGCAACAAAAACAGCTTTATTGTCGCCGGCAGGGAGGGGACTGCAAAGGACACCCCCGACCTTCCGATTGCAGGAATGTTTGCCTAGCGTTTTAATGCACACACACATGAGTCGGCCTCTCTTTATCAAAGTTAAATGTTCCGTTACATATTACGGAAATTTATATGGCCTGTTAATATTCGGCAGGTCGTTTTCTCCCTGCTCGACCACTTAACCCCCTCCATGGGACGGAGAGTATAAAAGATTTCAACTGTAATCTATACTATAATAGAGGAGTAGAGGGTAAACTTTAAATCTCAGACAGCAAAAGGCAGAATTAATTATTTCACTAAAATTTATAAGATGTAAGTTTCTTAAATATCATTTTAAAAATCTCTAGATTATTAGACAAGAATTTTAGATCATGATTCATGATAAATCTAAAATGATTTTGCACATTGAGGTCGATTTGGGACAGTCGGATTCGAGCCGAAAATTGCTATTGCGCCATCGAGCGTGCGTTGGCGGCGGCGCGAATCATTAAATCTGCAGGCGCGTTAAATCCGACGAGCGGCACGCCACCCTCTCTTTCTCTCCCCATCTTATTAGAACGGCTCGTAAGAGAGCGAGAGAGAGAGAAGGATAGGAAATTGCTCGCCTTCCGCTTTCTCGGCAGCTCGCGTAACAGCCGCTTTTTGCTCATTTAGCCCCCACGGCAGGCAGGCGTGGAAACTTTCTTCTTCTTTTCCGAAGCTGAAAAAACGTGTGGAGCGTTTCGAAACGATGAGGGTGGAATGAATTTTATTATTGCAATAATAATCCTGCAGCCAGCGGTGCCGGCTTAATAGGAAAAGCGCGCCACTTTCCTCCTCAGGGCTATTTGGCACGTAGTTTTAACATAACTGGCGCGCCAACACGACTCGAGAGGCTGTTAAATAAAGGAAGAGAGCGAGCGAGAGAGAAAAATGCGCCCACTGACATCATGGGAAAATTTACACTTGCGGTTTTTACCAGCTTGGCTGGAAAACTTTTGTTTCCTCAGCAAGATTTCCGAGCTGATAGCGCGGCCAAGTGATGGGGCCGAGATATATGGGCTCGTGCAGCCAGCACCCTCTTTGCAGCCGGCGGCGCCCTCGAAAACAAACCCCGAATGGCGAGAGAGTGGAATCGGCCTTCGCAAGAACTGGAAAACTGCTGCGTGGTTCGCGGAGGTGAAACACGCTGAAATATCCTGGAGAGTAGGCAACCGCTGCAGCTGGATTGCATGCGCGCTGCAACGGTTGCATAGATACAACTGCAGCTAGCTGACAACAATTTCTGATATTTTTTGCACATATCGTGTCTCACATTTCGCTCCTCCGCTTTAAAAAAATTACATTTAATTTTAGGAATCGTATTCTATATCTAAAATATCTAAAAACGAAAATTAAATCAACGAGTCTGATTTTCAAAAGATTTCTCTATGCAGATAATTCGACTGAAAACTCATCGTCAGCTACTATTCAATCAGAGCTAATTGACGTGGGTTGCGTTGAGTGAACAGAGATAAGCGGAATTGGTACTTACATTATGCAGTTTGTAGTAGAGTCCACAGGCGTTGCAGACAGGTTCTCCGTTCTGGTTGCGCCTCCACAGGGTGGTCATGGTGGTTTTACAATTGGCACACGAAGTGCCAGCCCGTCTGGCAGCACTCTGCAAGCACCACACGGACAGAAGACCAGTCAGTCATCTTATAGCTCACACTCGACAAAAATGCAAAAAATATCGAAACGCAGTGCTGCTCGAGTCTAATTTTTCCCGAAGGAGGGAATGAAGATGCAAAACCTCAAAATCATATTTCATTCCGAGCGACTCGGTTATGAAGGCAACGCAGCAAATTAAATTTTCCTTGGAAACGAGTTTGCTGCTGTTGGCGCGTAATAAATAACTCTCGCCGCAGCGTAGCAGCTCGTTAAAAAGGATTTTTTGCAAAGTTATGCAGCACAAAGTGCATCCCTGACAGCTCAATTCAGCTCGGCGAGGTGCAATTATCACCGGCAGAGCTAACTCGGAATCCTTCTCCTTAATTGCGACGTGTTTATCCCGAATCATGCTTCGTAATGGCGGTCGGCGAAAGCCTCTCTTTCCTTTCTCTCTGGCTCGGAACTTCTTTACAACGCTCTGCGGGCTAGTATATTCAATAGGTAGGCAAGGGGCTGCTCGGCGGCGGTGGCGGCGGCGGCGGCGGAGGCACAATGAAATCAGCTGTCAAACTCGACTGGCTGTGTTATCAGTAACTGCTATCACGATCCAATTACCAACACAATGGCACTGCCATAAGCTAACCCCTCCGCCGGCGCACCCCGTCCCACCCCTTGCTGCCCGGGGCGAGCTGCCGTTGCTGCTGCATGCTGCTGTGCCGCCAAGCAGTGAAAGAGAGTTTGTTCGCCGGCAAGGGTCGTCTTCTTATCGCACGCCCCTATCTCCTCGGCTGATAATCAATATTTTTTATTTGGATAAATGAATTGTGCCGAAAAACGCACTCCATATGGCCGAGGAGGCGGCCGCACGCCTGTGTTGTTACTCATCGTGAGTTGCAACAGAATTAGCGACGATAAATTTGTTTAACAGCAGCAGCGGCGGCGGCAGTTTTGAATATATGTGCTCGTCATTGGGGCAGAGGCGGCCATGATGCTTATCTCGCGTTTTATCGCGTATTGAAATCTCCTATTTCATACTTGGTGGTGTAGAAAATGGGCAGCAGATGTGTAAAACCGATTCCGGCTGCTAGCCATTACGAGAATGAGACTTACATAATTGATAAAGCACGTGAGTGATTATATGGAATAGTTTTTGCAGCGTTTTTTTGACATTAAAAAAACGAGTATAGACCATATATAAAATGCTAAAAAATGCATCTCACGAAAAACCTTTTTCCACGTGTTTAATTTTCATTAATTTTAAAATTCAATTAACTTTCACCCTTTTTTTACAATAAAGATTTTATTAATGCTTGAAAATTTTCAAATTCCACCTGCCTACGATTCGCTTCAGATCGGTGGATCAAGTCTGGACCATTTCACTTTTGGACTTTCGATAAATTTGAAACTTGCTTGGGGATAGCAGCAGATATCACGTCCGATTTTGAATGTCCACGCCGCAGCATGAATATATAAAAAGGTCCAAATTTATGAATATGACGAAAATTCCAAGGTGAAGTTGCAAATGTGGACAAATACATGTATATATGACTATGCGTGCGCACAATTTATGCCGCGTGCACGCTAATAAATTCATTGCGGTGGTGCTGAAAAAGCGCTGCCGCGTTTTTCGCCAAAAGACGACGCGCACACATGTTCGCGGATTCGCAAACGCGTACATAAATTGTCGAGTTTAAATCTCGTTATGAATTACGCCGGCGAGCGAAGGAGCGAGCGAGGGACACTTCAAACAAACCAGCCGCGCGCACGCACGTAAGATTTTGTGTAAATATTATTTACAGTTCTTGTGTCCACAGTATAAAATAGGCTCTTCACGTTCGCCAACGTGATATTATTTTCCCCGGCTGCATGATACATTATTATTATTTTCCATCTTGTAAATCACGGCAGCGGCGCTGGAGAAAAGACTTTTCGTTTGTTTTCGGAGATGGCACGTTTTCACCTTAAAAGTCGGGACCTTATCTGTCTTGAAAAATCTACGATTCGAGATGCTTATCCATGCGCGAGCGCGGCCACCATCTTCTTTTATTATTTCTGTTGCCATCCGAAATTAAGAGGCCCCGATAAAACTGACACACGCGAATTACATCTCGCATTAATAACGCTCTTTATTTGTGCCGTCGTTAGTAAATTGAAATTCTCATCTCAACACGATTTGAGATGCAAATCACCTGGTCGTTTCTAAGAAGATAATTAAACTCTTCAATTTCCTCGAATCTTGCAAAAAGTCTACATTGAAAGTAGATCTCAACCTCTAAATAAAATACGATTGAATCTAAATTTAAGAATTCTTAATTCATACCTTTTTCTTACCCACGCACTTTTCGGATTTTAAATTTCGAGTTAATTAACTGTGATAAAACACTGGTCAGTCCGTTCATTGAGACCTTTTCAATCAAGTGCAAAACAGTTGGTGCTCATTAACAGAAATTTCAGCGTTAATAGCGCTCTCAAATTCGGCGCTGGAGGCTGCGGAGTGCTCTCTGCGTCGAGCGGCACACACGCACACAAGATGAAATTTATTAATAACATATTTTTGCGTCTGGAGGCGAAATTAATAAATAACATTAATTTATATATAATCCAGGAGCAATGTGTCCAGCAGGCCCCTCCTGTTATTAATGGACCCGCGCGAGAGTGAGCGAGATCATTTGTAAGAAGACTCCTTAGTCATTGCGTTCGTAATTAACTCATCTCCGCAGTCAGCGCGGCCGCATTTCGGTCCACTTAATTACGATCAATTAGATTCAAACAGAGCCAGGGCTCTCTTTTCCAAAACGAACCGTCGGTCTCGAAGGCTTTTGTGCCAAGGCTGCGGTGCTCTGGTGTTTCATTCAGAACAAACTTTGAATGTGTTGTGACGCAGCAGACGCTAAGTTCAAATTTTGAGTACACCTACTTTAATTCTCATGCAAAACATCTTTACTTGAAAAATTTAAATGCTGTTGAATTCCCAGAAAAAATTAATGAAAAAATTAACTTGAAGTACGGATCTTTCAAAAACAGTTTCCAAACTGTGTCACGTTCCAAGAGGAGGGAAGCTAACCAAATAAATATTTCCCTGCGGCAGTGCAATAATTTTTCACAGGTCGGGTCGTGACGTGTCTCCTTTTTCCAGCCAAGTGGCGAATTTCTCGGATTTTTCGGCGGCTCACGTGCAGCGGCGGAGTTAGTGCCGCCGCCACGAACTCACTCGCTCTCCATCCGATGTTTTAATCTTGGGTTGCGATCTGGACGTGTCACCAGAAACGCGAAGAAGTGCCTGACATTGTACACAATGGGCCGAGGAGCCGCCAGATTTCGTGCGCGCATACTTAACCGCGCACGCCATTATGCACGAAATAAACCGCCGGATTTTATTGTGACTCACTTTCACGGTGACAAATTTTATCGGAGCCGAGAATTCCTCGTCCTCAGCTTGCGTGGCTCGAGTACGACTGAAATGACGACCATGTTTGGTGCAATGTGTAATTGGTAGTTTAATTTCAAGATCTACTGATGGGATCATTTGTTGATGACTACGTGGCTAGCAGATTAATAATTAAATAATTAATAATTTTTTAATAAGGTGAGTTTCAGTTCTTAAAATCAAATTTTGACAAATTGGTTTTGACTAAAAACGTCTTCGCATAAATTTTAATTGAAATTGAATTTTTAAAATACCGCAGCTGTAACAAAATCTGATTTTCAATCGGATAATAATCATTATTAACATTTTAACTTTATATCTTGCATTAAAGAGTATAGACACTTTTGGCGGAAATTTTTATTTCATCAGTGAATCTGTTTATACATAATTTAATTTCAATATATTTTTAACGTGTGAAGGTATGAGTTTAAGTTGCCTGCTCAGTCCGTTTCAATAAACAAAAATCTGAATTAAATAAAATTATCTAGCCACGACGGTGGCAAAATAAGAGCTGCAATTAGTTGAATTGCTGTATTCACGTCCCAAGAGCGCACTCAAGTAGAAGTAAAACCGGTGGCGCAATTAGCCTAGAAGCAGCGCTCATAAATAATTTGAATAATCATCGGGGGAAATGGTGTTTGGGTTGGTGCGAGATGAGGTTGACAGACAAGTAAGTAAACACAAACCCATTCAGCGCGCGCTGTGTCTGCCACAGGCTGGCGTTGTTTGTGTGTACGTATGAACACACCGTGGGCGGAAAAGCGAGCGAAAGAAAGAAAGAGCGACAAACTGCCGCTGCTGCTGCTTTTCTCCATAACTCGATTCTTATCAGCGAAACATCACTCCTTGTTATTATATAGCAGAAGGTTATCTTTTGTACACTCTTTAATGTGCCGTTCGAAACGAGCTGCCGACCCAAGAGAGCGTTTCTTCCCGCACAGGGTTCGAGGACAGCAACAAACGCGAACCAGCCTTCGATTGTCGGCCAGATCTAATTTAAAAGTGAGGTAGCCACGTTTGAATTAAAAATTTCCATATTTTTATTTATCGTTTTACTCCCAGCGTACACTATTTGTCACACGGTCGGAGGTGCGGCTTTAAATTGGATTTCAGCTGTCATCGAGGCGTTAACCTTTCTGGAAATTTCACGATCTAATAAAATTTTCAAAATACAACTTACACAGCAAGAACTTGTGTATAGAAGAATATTTTACTGTTTGTCTCAAATTGATTTGAATGTATTTTTAAACAAAAACTACAGTTGCAAATATATTTAGTTATTGACTTTGCAAGAATAAACAAATATACAGTATGAAAGTACAATTCACAGTTTCTGGGTGGTTGATTATTAGAACATGAAAACTGAATGTTTAAGGGCCAAACCGTCTTTTTGGCATTTTGAGTTGCAAAAATCGTGAATACGTTCAAAGTAGAGCATTAAATTAAGAAATAGCGGCTTGCCACTCCTTTTCCAGCGATCTAGCGCTCCCCCACAGAATAAAATAATTCGTGCGCGGCCTCCGCCCTGGAAACGCGTGCAAAAAGGACCAGTTCTGCCACCGATTCATTTTTCTACATCTCATTTCGTTTCAGCGCAGCGGTAGCTTGGCGGCTGACGCTGCCAAAATTACGCACACACGTTTTATTATTATTAACAGCGAGCGGCCGACAAGTTTTTTTCGGTTGGGCCGCTAATGCGCGCATTAAATTGTCAATTTTCATGCGGGCGCCCCGCAAGTATCAGTGCTTTGTGTCAAAGGTTAGCAGAATTATGACAAACAGCTTCTACTGATGTCTCAATGCCGACATTGCCGACCCTCTAAATGCATTAAAGTGGATCGATACTTTTTGCAATGAAATATTATGTTCTTAATTTGGGAAGTAGTCAAAACTTTTAGTAATAATCGGTTCATTAGCACCTCATTTGAATAAATAACAATGTCAAACTGTCCAAAAATCGAAATATAATGTATTTTGTTACTAAAGGAAGCTACAACTGTTGAGGCTTGACCTCATTTTTCGGAAATAATTGCTTTTGACCTATTGGCATCCTCAAAAATGAATACACGAAAAATTTGACATGAATTTCATTTAATAGGTTGACGGAATTCCCATAATTTCTGCAGTTTCAATCCTCTTTAAACACCTCTTTTTTATTTAACGACGTGCTATATAAATACATATTTTGCCAGCGGACACCCGGCGACTGCTTTATGGTAATTAATGATTTACAACTCTCATTACGCGGCGGGCAAAATATTGATTCTCCCGCACCATTAATGAAGATGTTAAATTTAAAAATTTTGGAGCGCATAAACATTTTAATATTATATACGCACATTTTCCACTTGGGAAGAGGGAGAGGCGAAATAACCTGCTGCTTCGCCTCCTCATACATTAATCCTTTATTATATTCCGGCTCTCCGCGTCAGTCCAGTCTCGGCCTCAGCGATCGAGCGATGCCCGCGAGACATAATTCGGTTTTATACTCTCTCAGTCAGTCAGATTTTTTCCTCTCTAATTTCCAAAGCGCTTTACCGATATCGCGTGCAGAGTGCTGGTTTTACATATGCGCATAAAAAGAGTTTCACCCGCGGCCCAATCGCGTAGAGGAATGTGAAAAATGCTTCAGGAATTCCTCAGACATCTGCTGGAAAGTGGAGTGGCTCACAGGCTAATTGTGCATCGGGAATCAATTATGCGGGACGTATCCTGCAAAAATTCATGCCTAATTTTTGTAGTTTAATTTTCTATTTTTTTTTTAACTTCTGCTCAGCGCATCCCGTGGGCTATGAGTTCATCGGGTCCCAATAACACCGCTAATTAAGTTAGAAAGGCCATCATTTTTAAACTAGGGTGTCCATAATTGAAAGATATAAAACACAATGAAAATTTTTTAATCTCTTTTGACTCTACAAGGACTTAATTTTTTCTAATAAAACGATAAAATTTGTTTTTTATATTTTCTACGCTTTTACGGAGAGTTAAGTTGTGGTCGAATGAACTACAATAGAAACATAATAATTCAGGGCGATAATCCCATTATATTGAAAAATTCACAACACGGTCTGGAGGCAGGACCCCCGGAGTGCGCCGCCCGAGCGAGAGTACCATGGAATTAAATCCAACACGTTGCTTTAGCTCACCGCATCCACGCAAACGGTAGCGCAAGCACACATTATGAATTAAAAACCACAACGATATATTTATGCGCATGTGTCTACTTGTCGAGTAAAATTGTTAGACTGACTGGAATGACAGAAAAATGCATGAATAGTTCTAGAAAATCATGAAAATAGTACCTTTGTGGAATTCGGTGCTCTAATTTTGACTTGACAGATTCAAATTTATATTTTTGCTCTGTAGACCATCATTTTGAAGTGCTGCAACTTGCAACTAGGTTGCAAAATCATAAATCAATTTGACATGTTTATGATTGAAATGTGTGCCAAAGAAAAAATATCCGCTTCAGCTTGTGTATGAAATAGTGCAGTGAGTAATAAAAATTACATTTGTACCATAAAGTGTGGGAACTGGAATATCCACGTTTAACTAACCAAACGACTTTGATAAATTAAACTAGTGTTACATAATTTTGAGTTTCAGGCAGTTGAATTTTCTGAAAAATAAAAATTAGTATCAATCAACTACATTTGAAAATAGCACTAATAATTGACACTATATTATTTTTTGCAATCATTTCCAAAACTTCAGGTCCTGTCCAAACTGTGAAAGACTTTGGTCGGTTATTAAAATGGCAAGTGTTAATTTAAAAATAAATTCTAATACGTAAGATCTTTCTGCAGATCTTAGTTCGATATTTTGTAATAATTTTTCGTTGAGCAGTCTTTGCGCCTCTCCATTAACCGCTCCCGCTCTGAAGCGTATTTTATAGTAGTCGGAGAAATATCTCACTTATGACGCGCAGGGTGGGTCTCAATTAAAATTAATTTATTAACACCCATACGCGACTGGCGCTGAGAGAGCAATAATTTAGGCGTTGCGCTGGTCAACACACACGGCGTGTATGGGAGGCAAACGGTGCAATTAGAGGACAAAAATGCGTGTTATTCAAGACTTTTTCCAGCGTGCTACTCACTGATAGAGAGCGAGTGCTGGAATTGAGAGTCCGTCTGGCAAGTTGAGCTTTTCTCCAGTTGACGTGAAGGAATTGTGCTGCTTTTTAGTGACAGTGATCGATTGAGCAAGCCTTATTTACGAACATGCGACCGAGCATAATTGTATTTGCCTGCGTCTCGAGTGATACTCGCGAGCCAGCGAGCAATTAGTTGATGCTTTATAAGCTTATTAGGCGTAAAAAAGATTAAAATGGGCGATTATCACTGGCGTGCGCACCGACCGCAGTTTCTTCTTGGAAACAAACAATATATCGAGTCTGCCTGGATTAATGGTGATCAGAACACAGTAAAGGCAATGAATTAGCACTAATTTTAGTTTGAAAAATTGCATTCTCCTGTTTTTCAATATCAGAATTTATTTTGAGTACTTGCTGATCTGCATTTCGAAGAGCAAAAATGAATGAATTAACAAGCCAAAGCTTTTTAGAATATTCGTTCCTCAGATAAAAAGTATACACACACACACACACATATACATATATGTACTATGTGTTCTGCACCTGTGAATATCATCTGTCTTAATGTAAGTTGGAGGCTGGTGAGTCAGTTGTAGAACTCAGATCTTTGCAGTGAGCTTCTCTTGCACTGGTTCATCCACCCTCTCTGGTCACGCCACCGCGTTTCTACTTTCAGAGGCCGAAATCATAAATTTCGCGGCTCAAAAACTCTCGGCGCGCGTTATTCACCGTTAGCAGCTAGCGCACTTTGCACACCGCCAGTCTCGCACTTGATCAATGGTTCGCTCCTCCGGGGTAATAAATAATGTAACTCGTGCTGCTCAACAATCGGCTGCACCACGCGAGAAAGGAAAATCCCCTTGCACGGAGCTGAGCGCAGAGCAGAGGTTAATGAAAATAGCAGCGAAATGCTTACTGAGAAAGAGAAATGGCAGCACACCTGCCTTCCTCTTTGAATATATGAATATCAGCAGGTTCCGCGTTTTGAGGCACTTTTGATGACTGTCAAAAAAGTCAAGATAGAACTGCAGAATAAAATAAATTAACACTAAAAATGAGAGCTTTTTATCGAGTGATTCAAACGTTAAATAGATTTGTCATCACCTAATTTTAATTTCTGATAATGCCAAAGAGTCATTGTATTAACTTTATATAATGACAACAGCTAGCATTATACAAAAATGTTTCTTCTTTTGTTAGGTATATCTAGAACAATCCTAGAGAATGATTCAGCTTATTATAAATCTCTTGAGATTTCTCAAATGTTTACTGCTGACAGTAAGCACGTTTTGTGAAAAAAATATAAAAGCAAATCAATAGCAAAGTTTTGGCCAGGCGAAAGGCCTGTTCCTCAAAGGAACCAGAAGGCTAATTAGGCTGCTCTCCATATAATAAAATTGCTAGCCGTTCGAATTGAATATTTACGATTTTCCATTTAATTGCACCCATCCCCTCTTATTAAATCGGTGCGCTGGAAGTATATTTCATTCCTGCCTGATTTTTATTGCATCATTTTCGAAGGCAATAAACACACGGGCCGAGAGACAATGCGCGCACCTTCCAAAGTTCCTCGTCGAATAAAATTTCAGCTTTTATATGCACGCGCGGCAATTGGCCCTCTCCAACTGCTGTGTTGTAAGTATAAAACTTTTCCTCGCTTTTTCTCTCTTTCTACTCCACACACACACACTGCAGGATTTATTCTCTCGACCATAAAACATCTCGCATAGTGTGTGTATGTCCGCCGAGAGAATCACTGCTCCCATAACATTTTTATGATCTTACACGAAAATATTTCTCTGCTTCTTCCTCCTCAGCGAGAATTTTATCCACCAGAGAAAAATAATGTCAACCGCGAGCGATGACTGTAATAACTTTTGTCCCTCTCCAATTGGGATAATGATAAGGGCCGCCTTGGGCACGACAAGAAGTGTTAAGGTAAAAATGTGCGGCAAATCTCATTAAAAACAAAAGGAAAGAAGGGAGAGCTTTTACAACACCTTCCAGGCACGCGCATTAACATATTAAATTTATTGCTATCCGGCGTTGCGTATATGTACCTTTCCAGCACTTCCCTCGGTCCTATGGGGGTGAGAAAGGGAAAAATTATTATTGCCATTAAATCAGGACCGGAATTAATTCATTCAGAAGGAGAGGAAGACGCAAATCAGAACGAACATTCGTACTAGATTTCCCAAGAGATTTTGAGGTTGAAATTAAATATTAAAGGAGTCAGATTCTTCGTTTCATCCATATTCGAGTGTTTTTTTTTACGAAGAATAATTTATTTGTATAGACTTGCAGTGGCCATAAATCCAATTAAGAAGCAGTGCATCTTTTTGCCCATTGAAAGCAAAATCGAGAAGAGCAAGTGTGCACTATTAATGTTCTTTCTCATTCAGCCGCATTTAAAAGTGACGACAATATGAGCCGTTCCGAGAATCGCGGTCATCAATTGCTTTGTGGATGCAACCAGCAAGCCAGCATCTGTGTGTTTGTATAATATTTATTTAGCCGTAATCCAAGTGCATTATATCATTGTTTCGCGCAGTGCATGTGCATAGAGTGCACAAACACATACGCTAATAAATATGATTTAGAGAACACACTACCGTACACATGTCATTATGCAAATATATGAGAATGCTCGCCGTCGTGTGCTGTTGCTCGCATTACAATACACACACTGTTACAGTTCCTATTTAAGAGCAATGCACACACAACGCCCACCGCAAATAAATAAATTATTTATACATCATACACTGCGGCTGTCCCGCGCGCTTTTCAAAATACTCTGCTACTCCTGCAGCACGCGGTAATGAATTATGGCGTGTTTCGTCATCTCCGCGCCTCTTTTTGCACCTTTGGAATCGGAAAACGGAATTCGGCGCGCCACGAATCATAAAATGCTGTCAAAAACCGATCCACAACACTTGGTCGAGAAACAGGTCTCTCGCTCTTCGATGTGTGTGTGTGTGTGTGTATATATAAAATAAAATAAAAGGGCCATTGAAAGTGTAACAACAAATCCGCGCCGATGGCTTAAGAAAGGCATGCACGTTATATACGAAGGAAAATAAAAATATTATTAATGTTGGTGGTTGGTAATTAAAAAGACAGGTTATAATGGTCGGCCGCGCGGCTGCTGCAGCATCCAACAAGCGGGCTCAATACACATAAAATAGCCGGCCTGCTCTCTTCTGCTGCCCGCGTGTGTGTACGTAGTTAAGCTGTTAAATATTATTTTTTATTAACGAGATTTTCACGACCACAGCCAGCAGCGCAGGAGAAAATCTCACGACAGCTAGTTGTAATAATCATTTCAAAATTTATTTTTTAAGCGATTTTAATCGAGTGAGAAAATCTTGTTTATTAAGATGTTATCGCGGCGCCGTGTTATCTGCGCTCGTACTCACCGCGGCTAATTAAATCGCTGGCGACATGCATGCACCCGAAAATTGAAATGTTGCCTTGATAAGCAGCCACTGTGAGTGTGTGTGTGTGTGTTTATCGCGCGCGGCCACTTGTCCGTGATGATATACACGAATTAGCCACAGCTAACTGACTTTGATAATATTTCAAAGTTGGATTGCAAGGTAATTTGAATTTCAATTCTGTTCATTTGCCAATTAATCAAGCATATAATGTAATAAGGCTTATCTGACAGAACGTGAGATAATATATGCATATGTTAACGCTCCCAATGCAGTTATTAAGTTTAGCTGAAAAAAAGACTCAGGGTCAACCTTTAAAAAATCTTTGAAAGACTTACTATAGCTCTGCTCTCAGTGAATTGTTTTTATGCGAGGAAATAATCTTGTCACTAAACAAAAAGTCAGGGTTTGGTCTCAATTTTGCTAACCAAAGTGATCTACGCAATTTGTCAATGATCTGGGGCGGGACGAGTTTGTCTCTGGCCGCAACTGTTTTAGGACTGCTGTCCTCTTTAAAGTACCAAATAATAATAAAAATCGATCCTGTGGAGTGCTCGTAGTTAGTTGTTCCTCATTCGTATGGCTAGTGTTTCCAATCGTGAAATCGGGCAGATTAAACCGAACGAACGAGCCGAAGCCACCACGCCCTAGTCAGCTGTTTTCGTTTGGACGATGAGAGAGAGCACATGTATAGAGGGAATTTCATTTACAGTTAGAGCCGTTCGGCGTGTACACCGCGCAAAACTAACAAATTGACAATTCGGGGGCCGCTTATCGATCGCTGCGGATCAAATCTCGGCTGCGTGTTGGGCGATGCACCTGCGGTGTAATTACAAATAATGACGGAGTATTTGTTTACAAGTGCAATCAGCGGATAAATCTCGGGCTGCCTTTCATCGTGCTGCCGTGTGTTTATTAACGCAGACAGATGAAACCGGCAGATTGATCCGCGCGTAATAAACATTTTGGTGCCGTTTTTTGCCAACCACGCCGTAAAAATCACGAGAAACGTTGATTCTTTTGTGTTATTTTTTTCAGGACGCGGATAAATGAACAAAAAGGCAGATATCATAACCGCAGGCAACAAAGGCCTTGATTGTGCGCGCATGGAAATGTTATCACTCATCAGCGAGTCGTGCTACCAAATTTCTGATCGACAACTGATAAAAAGAAAGCCAGCCAAGTCAATCACTGCGGTGCTGCCAAGCAGAAATGAAATGAAATAATTATTGTGACGATTGTTTCAGCCTTTTTCGATGGTTTGGATAAAAAAAACGAGGCAAATGGGTCGAACTTGGATAAAAGCTTGCCAATTTCTTGAAAGTCAAGTTTCAACACCTTTTGTTTGTATGGTAGAAAGTAAATAAAATTAACTTTCGGAAGCCCAAAAAGACGGGGGATAAACTATTTTTCATTCCTTGGAGGTTACGTTAGGCTTCCATATTCATCCACAAAATTGTTTTTGAAAAATTAGTTATGTGTTTATGAAATGCGCAATTTCACCTGCAATTATTGTAGAGGGCAAGGCAATCACGGCACTTGCTTTCACCCCGTCTCGTCTCGTCTCTCTTTCTCGTGCGTCTTGGGCGAAATTTTGTAATCACCCATCGAATTCCCATGCGCACACAGCTGATGCCAATAACAGTAATGAGATGTGGCGCGCCGATCATTAAGTGCCACGCTGGCTGATACCAGTCATTAAACAGGCATGATTACCCTGCCCTCTCCAAAAAGTATAAGCATGTGAAAATGGAGGCGCTGGGTAATAAATGAAATCATCCGCGAGCACACACACACACACACACACACACACACAATTCAATACGATGCAGACAATATGTTTGTTTACACAGAGCGAGAGGAGGCCCATTGTGTGTTATTTCGAGAGATGGAACGCTGCGGGTCATGAGGTCATCCTCGTTGGTGCTGTAAATAATAATAACACACTCGCAGGGCTCGTACGTCTTATTTGTAAGAGCAAAAACCTATGCACTAACGCGATCGGACAAAAGGGGAAAGACGTTCTCGGCGCCGCGTGCTTTTGACATTTGCTTCTTTGACTTTCGCCTTGTGCGGTGTCAAAACTGAAAAATCAATTATTCAAGCAGCAGAGGTGAATATCCTTGGTGCTTGGCGAACACAAAATTAAAACTGAGTTGGTCAATGATCAGTCAAGTTTCTCTCGGAAGGAGAGTCTGCTGTGGACGCTCGGATTTGAAAGTTTCAGGTGTCCACTCGCTCTCGTTTCAAAACCAGTGTTAGGTGCTCTCGAATTAAACGGCCGTCCATTAGCAAATTAGACGCCTCGGCGTGCACCGCCAACACCACAATGAGGCTATGATGAATTGGGCCCGGGCGCCGAGATGAGTGAATCTAGATAAACAGGACTCTCGCTCCACCGCAAATTTATTCGTAGTTTTTGGTTCCGCGATTTGATTGCATGTCTAATAGTCTAAAAAGACAGCGCAGCATTGATTGAAAAGTATATGCACGGAGAGGATAGCAGCATTATACTCTTCCACCGCGGCGCGCTCCGCTCCTAATTAGCATATTGAGCTGCGCCTCTATTATACACGAGAGCAGACTATACATGCCGTGGCATAGCAGGCTGTATGGTCAGCTGGATATTTCAACACGCGGCCTAGCAGCAGGCTGAATTGGGTCAATATATATCCACCTACAACATTCACCTCAACTCTTACACGCGCGTTTTTACGCGGAAATCGACACTCGCGGTGCGCGCGACGATTATAGACAATCGTGTTTGCATGGTTTCATTTTCATACCGCCGCGCTGATTGGCATTGAGAGATTAACTCGGCTCGATAACAACTTGTGCTGACTGTTTTGATAATTGCGTCTTCACTGGATGTTAATACGATTCCAGGAGTTTAACTTGTGTTGACACAAAAAAGCACTCGAGTCGTGTTTTAGTGCCCAATTTGTCCGTAGCTTATACGGCGCGCGGGTCGTTAAAGATTAATGAGCAGTGCAATTAAAAGTGCAATTTGAACGGAAACCAATCAGCAGTGGCCAATTAATGGGTAATCCATTAATTTCTGCAGGGAGCAATAAAAGTGCTCCTTTCTAATATGCAAAACGTCGTCCAATTAACGCAGCATTACTCTCTGCTCTGATCGAGAAAACCAGTTCGTTATGATTATTATTGCCATATTCATTATTGAAACATAGTTGTCCGGGGGGAAATTAATTTCCTCTTACATTATTTCGCCGTGCCTGTCGATAAATCAACCCAATCAGCTGGCGACGTTTCTGCTTCTCTTGTCACCTGCCATTTACCATATGATTTTTTTCCGCACACGACTGTGTGTTGTGGTTTCCCAATCACTAATAAATGGCAATTAACTCCACCGTCACTCGGTGAGGTCATGAAAATGATCGCGTTTTCCGCACAAAAACTCGGCTGTGTCGAACTAATTATAAGCGAACCGTTACAAAATGTAATGATCGCGATGCTTCATTAATTAACAAGTGATTATAAATATAAAGTGGCAGACGAGCCGCGCAGCGTCTCTCTTTCTCCTCGCGCGTATACAACATAATACAAAACGCTGCTGGCGGCGCTGCCGCCGTTTATTTCAGAGCCAGGGTGCGGCTGCTGCTGCTAAAATGGATTTGCAATAAATTGATCGAAACCGCGCTGTTTCCATATAATAAAGGAGGCGAGCGGGCGAGTTATAGAGCAGGCAAATTTGTTGCGAAGAAAAGAGCGCTGCAGAGAGCAGCAATTCGCGCGCCGCTCACGCCTCTACGCTACACATACACAACGCAGAAAAGAGAAGAGAGGTGAGCGAGTGCCGCCGCGACTGAAAAGAGCTGTTACACTTTTGCTCGCGTGAGGCGACACATACAAACGCGCGCGTAACGAAATAACTCGCACTTTCGCCAGCGCCCATCGATCTGCCCGCCCGCTCCATATGAAAATTTAAATTCGGGTGGCTGCTTGCCTGCCCCCCTTCCACTATCTCCGACAAATGGAGGTTCAAATTTGAAAAATGCATTTCTTGATAGGTTTACAAAATTCATAAGTGTTTTGAATAATATTTTCCTGTTTAACAAGGCAATATTATTATTATTTTTTTTTAAATAATTCTAAATAAAAAAATTAAGATTCAAGGTTTTCAAGGAAGCGTCTTGATGTTAAATTATCATTCATCAGAAAAAAGTTCCATTAATATATTTCAATAACATTGTAAAATGCAAATGTTTTTTTATGAAAATGATATGGAAATAAAATGTTACACAACAATGCCGCTTGAATAAAAAATCTGATTTGCACAAAAAGGAGCGATCAGAACTGAATAATATCGACACTTCATAGCATCTTTTGTGGTTTTTAAATTGAACAAACCCTCCTGCGCCCCAGCGCACTTTGTCAGGCAAAAGCAAACCGCAATTTCCACGTCGCCCCTGTCGCAATTTTCCGAATGGCGAGCCGGAACCGCCGCCGCGCACCAACCGCCAGCAAAGTTCATTATATTTGGGGCTCCGCGCAGCAGCAGCAGCAGCAGCAAAAGCAGCCACTTCAGATGTCTGTGTCGCCTCGCGCGCGCCTCACAAAGGCTTGCCAAATTGAATGGGGCCTGCCCTTGTCAGTTCTCGTTGCAAACATGCACCCCGCGTCGTGGAAAATGTGTCGGAAAATCTTTGGCAGCACGCAAGCGTCATGAGGGTGCTTCCAGCGAGTGTGTGTGTATGTACGAGTGCAGCCGTGGTGTTGTCATGACTACCAAGGCCCGTGCCAGCCACTCCCCTCTTGCTCCGAGCACCACCAAAGGGAAGTTGCGAACGATTCACAAGCCAAATCCGAATTTATCATATAATGGCTTATTGTTAGAGTTACAACTGGAGGAGCATTGAGGGAGCAGAAATTTTTATTTCTGCTTGTTTCAATCAACGGACTGCGACAAGAAAAATTTTCAATTCGGCAGCAAGAGCAAATTTAACAGAACAATTTGTTTCAAAATAATATCATACGCTATAAAAATGTCTGGAAACTTTCGATCAGCAGTAAAAAGTAACTCTTTCAATGAATTATTTTTAAAATATTGGTCCTCTGATAGAAATCACTCTTTATACGTGAACGGTAAATGCTGCGAATTCCGACGAAGGAGACTTTGCCGCCCAACATCGAGGGCATCCATCACTCGGCGTGACACTCGCCGAGCAATTTGAAGGGCAGAAATCGAATCGCGAAGCGCTGCCCACGGGATGCGCGTAAAATAATATTATTTACTGCTACTGGCGGTTACTGCATTATTTTCCAGAGCATAAATCAAAATAATTGTCCAGCAGCCACCGCGGCAACAACAATAATAGCGACCATAATCTGAATTGGCTGCAAGTGCGCGCCGGCTGTAATTTCGCTGCGAGTTTTGCTAAAAAGCTGGCCGAGAGCGAGCACTTAATAATAATAAAAGTGGATGGGCAAAAGTTGGCAAACCGCGGAATGGGTGAGTTATGACACAGCCACAGAGAGCTAGCTACCCTCTGCTGCCGCCGGCTGCCTCCAATATTGGCCCGACTGCGCCGTACATAATGATATGAATTTGGCACACCAATTTATATTAAACAACAAACCGCTACGAGCACTGCCACAACAACAACAGCAGCATCTGAAGTAGCGAGTGCGTGCCCGGCCCTTTCTAGCAGCCCACTCCGAGAACACGTTCGCTTTAACCCTTTGGGGCTGCTTCGAATAAGTGGGATGTGGTTAATATTCTCGTATTCGCTCCTACTCTTAGACGAAGATAATCTAATCAAATTCTTAAACAATTCAATTGAATTGGATGTCTTAGAATCTGTTTATAGTATGAGCTGAATGTTCTCCTGTGTTAAAGTCATTGATTTTTAATTAAAGTTTTTACTATTCGCACGAGCAAGCCAAACAAGAAAAATTAAAAAAAGTAAAACAAAAGGTTCGACAGTAAACGAGGACGGGTTCAAGAAAGAATTTCACCCGACTACAGGAAAACCAACCATACTTGGATCCAGCTAATAAGTATGGGAGAGTGCGTAATAATACTAAACAAAGCACGCATGTTTTGCCAGTTTCCTAGATTTAAAATTGGATTTCTGCTCGCTTCATTGGGAGGGTTGCGAGCGAGACACTGCTGGAGAGGCCCCGGCAATAAATTACCCGCAGTAATCTTCCGCCCCTGGCTTCCCTGCTGCATTTATACATTTATATATACAACCGCCACAAACGGAAAACACATAAACGTCCCTGCCGTAATATACGAAAATTCACAAAACACAAGAGGTCTATTTTCCTGTTGCAGCCAAAGTGATGTAGTTTAGGATTTATTTCTCTTTTTAGGGTCGACATATTCGACTGCTCCATGAGGGTTCCAAAATATCAGGTGACACACCACACCTTTGGAATAGAGAAACACCTTTCAAGCTTTTTCCTACTATCGATTATTATAGCTCGCGCAAAAACGGTCACAAAATCCCGGGAAAGTGTATCATTAGCATGAAATGATGATTTAACGCAGCATTATATAATAAAATTCCCTGAAAGCTTTTTGGCGTCTTGGATTTCATACGCACAGGTGTAAAGACAAAGAGAAACACCTGCCTGGGGAGCGAGCTGCGCGGTTGGTTGTCTTGTTGTTGTGGTTGTTGCCGCTGCGTTGCTCGAAAATGAATATAATTAAACGAGATGGAGAGGCCGGTGTTTTCTGTTCCTGTCCACCTGAGGAAGCGCGCAAATAACCCCCTGATGATGAATTACACAGGTGGAAACGCGACGCCTAATTAACATGCGTGCGAACGGTCGCGATTCGTCAATCCGCGCGACAGCAATTTAATTAGCAGAACCTCGTCGACATGTTAGAAAGATTCGGTGGAAATTCCAATCTAATAGATGATATTCTAAACCTTTTATTTTATCCCAGACTCTGCACGGACACATCAGGTTCTTTTTAATGGTGGCCAATAAATTTCTGTACACAACCGCCTAGTTAACGCTTTCCAGGCTCTCGAGGAGATAAAAAATTTATCACTAAACGCGTGTGTTGTACAACATTGTGTCCTCATCAGGTACTCTGTAATTTATGATAACCCTGGCCGGTCGCGCGGGCTGATTATTTTTCCTGCGCTCTTCCCTCCGCCTCCCTCCGAAATAATAAATGTTGACATTTTATTCTCACGTGTGCGCTTGTTCCTTCGCTCAGGGAAATATCTTATTTTTAATTCCGAGAAAGGGATCGGATTTTATGTGCACGCCTCTCTCTCTCGAGGATTAATTGGCGTGGTTCGGATTCCACTCTGTTCCTATTAATTGACAAGTAGCAGCACTGCGGTCAAGCGAGGCAAGAAACTTTAGTGATACTTACAAGTCTTCGTTTCGGTTTGATGAGTGGTCGATTCTGGCCGTTCATTTTGTAGTAGAGGCCGCACGCGTTGCACAGGTAGTGTCCGGTGCCGTCCCTGCGCCACAGGGGTGTCGAGGTTGCGCCACAATTGACACATTCTCGCCCCTCTGCGGGTGGAGGAGAGACAAAAAAGAGATATATGAGTTATGCAAGTTCGACCAGGGAACAGTCGGGGAATGAGAGATAGAGAAAAAAGCAAATAAAACGGGAAATTGATGGATCGAGCAAGCGAGAGAAGAGGGAAAACGTATGAAATGAATGAAAGAAGAAGCAGCATGCGGTGTGATTAATTCTACGGTGTTAGGAAAAAGGAAATTTGTGTCTCACCACCAGCATTCTCTCTGTGATTAACACCAGAGACAGAGTCAAAAGAGGAGGAGCAAGATTTTGCATCAGTCCAGCCACCTAAACATGGGTACCCTCAATCAGTCCCGAAATTCGCCTTTTGTTTTGAATAATTGTTCGTTCGAGCTTGAACTTAAACGGTTTCACAGACTATACTGATTGTGGGTGAAACAAAAGACGAAAATCGCTCAGCAGACTCCCCACAAGTTGAGTGCAATCTTTGCCACCTGCTTGGCCCACAAACCCCTATTTTCCCATTACTATTTACAAACAATTTATCGCCCCCTGTCGAACGCTATTAATTCAGTCTCGCCGGCCGACTTGTTAACAGCAAAAACAATCCACTCACGAGAGGAGCCAGCTCGCATGTTAAAAATGCACGGGGGATGCGTCGTCGGCTGCACCCTTGTGGTTTTCCACACCCCCGCGTTTGACGCAACGCCGCCCGCCCTCTCTAAACATGCGAGAGCAGCTGACTCGTTTCAGATTAGGGACTCTATCTCGTGTGTTTGTATTAACTGAAGGGGTCGTACAATCGAATTAATCGCGCCGGCCGAGTTGATTTCTAAATAGTAATTACATAGATTCGCGCCCGGCGCCGCTGCCGCCACCAACGCAAGCCACTAATAGAGCGAAACGAGGCCTTTCATGTGGTGAGCCACACACGACGAATTAATTTTTGCCCCCGCGCGCATATTAATTGGCGCCATCTGATTATCAGATAAGTGTGCGCCTTTCATCGTTCACCCATAGAGATGTGGTCGCAAAAAATAAGGCTTTGGCGGTGAAGAAAGGATGTTTGAAAGAAGGCGGAAGGATGGACGGGATGCGGCCGGCGCCTGTAAGCGCAATTTGCTCTGGGCGCGCATACTCACACACTCTCATTTGGGTCTTTTGTCTTTCTCGTGCCGGCGGCGCCATGTGTGTACAAAATCCTCTCAAAGGATCGCGTTGCACCGCACTGCGGGCGCATTCACCGACACAGGAAGATTCCCACATGCACCGCGGATGCTATATAATTTATATAAAAAAAATCTGAAACCGGCGGAATTGAGTGGGTGCATAGTTTGAACGCGTTTTTAATTGACGAGTTGGTTTAAAACAAAAACTCTTTGTCAACTGGAATTTTCAAGCTATAGATTTCATAAATTTTGCTTTTAATATTAAAAATTCCAAATTCATGTAATTTTATTTCGTAAAGCACAGAGTCTCAATTTTAGACTTGCATTTACTGAAAAATAACATTTTGTTAGCGTTGGCTACAAAGAAATATTGTACTAATAATCTCCAGCTCTTTTCCAGCTTTCATTTTGCAGTGCTAAATATCAATGTTACATGCTTTTAATCGCTGAGAAAATCTAAAAGCTACTGTCTTTCGACATACATTCAAGTTATATGATCCGGCGTGTCTGTTTTAAATGCAGCGAAAAAGCGGTGGATCGCGCTCAGTGTCATTAATCAGATGTCAATCATGAAATTATTTATGTTTGATCGTATCGAAATTGATTATCTTTCACTCCATCAAAACCGCCGCGCACGGCGGCACCGACTGGCGAGGTTAAGCGCGTTATTAATCGTCCGCGCGCGGTGAAAATGAATAAAAGACCGATTGTAATATGTGCCGGCGGAAAAAAAAAATCAAAAACTCCCCGGAGCGGGTTAGTTTGACGAGAAAGGTAGTGCATTAGTCCAGAAAAGGAGATCAAGAATAGTTTGAACATCAATAATAAATATCAAAAGTGGCAGATTCTAATCCAGGAGCACGGTTTTTGCATCAAGTATTGAAGTTAATCTGAATTAATTGCCTTGCAGAGTCATTAATAACTTATCCTCTACAAATCAACAAGTTTGCAATGGTTACCCAGATGTGCAATATTGCCTTTTTCCTTAAGCAGACAATTATTGTAGATATTAAAGGACACGTACTGTGAAATATTATACTCTCTGCAGTGTAAGTTGACATTTCATAATGACAGCATTTGAAGCAATAGTTCTAGAGATAAAGCAATTATAGCGTCAGATGTTAGACTCTGACGTAATAATGACCAAATCTCAGACCTGCTTTGATATTTTTATCGAAATGGACCGATTTCCTGGATCAGAATGTGCATTTAGTGGCTCGGAAAGTTAGTAAACAGCTGTGAATGGCACACACCAGTCCCAAACAGTGCATTTTGTCAGAAAGTCTGTTGAACCAGTTACAAGTCGAGTACAGGGGTGCTGTTAGTTTTGAGAATGTTTTCAGTTTTATTCAGCGAGACTGGCTGAGAGGGTGGCTTACCGGCGCTGGACCTGGACTTCGTCCTCGGTTTGGCGGGGTGCAGGGACTTGTTGGCCCCAAACACGGCCACCGTGGCAGCCGCGTGGTGGTGGTGGTGGTGGTGGTGGGCGGCCGGGTGGTGGAACCCGTAGGCCGAGCCGGGGCTCATATCGCCCGAGGGACTAGCACCGTGGTGGTAAGGGTAGTGCATGTTCTGGTGGTGAGACGACGACGGATAGTGGGCGTGGGGGTGATGCGGGGGCGAGGAGGACGTTGAACTAGACGAGCTGGGGGTGGTGTTGGTCGTGGTGTTGGTGGCGGTCACCGCGAAACGGGCATCACTACCTTCGCGCGGCTTCCCGCTGGAGCAGTTGCCCAGGCTGGTGATCATGGCCGACGGCTTGATGTCGACGCACTCCATGTTGTTGGCTGGCGTAGAGCTGGACGTCGAGCTGGTCGATGACGCTGACGACGCTGACGCCGCCTGCATGGCGGCCTGCGCGACCACGTTCACCGCCTGCTGGTACGACTCGACGGCAGCGACCACGTCGGCCGCGGTGCTGCGCGGCGTCACGGAGTCAGGCGTCGCGTCCTTGGGCGGCGTCGGGGGGAACGAAAACAGGTGGTGGTGGGGGCTGGAGTGCACGGCCGCCGACGAGTGCGGCGGCAGCGGGGGTGGCAGTGACGGCTGCTGCGACTGGTTGTTGCTGTTGTTGGCCGGTGGAGACGGGTGCGGCGTCGACGCAGGGTTCTTGGACGACGCGGCTCCGAACGGCGAACACCACGCCGAGCCGTGCGACGGGTGCGGCACCATCGGCTTGCTTGTGTCCGACATCCAGGGATGCAGGGGGGTGTGGAAGTGCGGCCGGCACACCTGGCTGCTCGACATTCTCGCTGCTGTGGACAAAAAGGACAAAGCTCGGTCAGATTGGACAACCAGATACATCAACTAACGAGTGTTGAGAGAATTCCTACATTGAAATCCCCGCCAACTAATGAGACATTAAAACACGGCATTTTCATTTTTATTTCTCCAAAATTGTCCTGTAACACACTATATATGAGAACCATTTTTCCCATCAAAGGGTCCTTAGGGAAATTTATGGGTGCGTGCATCTGAAATAAATAAATTTTGTGTTTTCCAGCAATCCCACTAACCCACTAATTGGTAGTCGAATTAAAGGAGGGTTGTTTTTACTGCAAACGGATTTCCCCTCACCAGCGGTTTTAATTATTATCGACGCGACGCGCGGCGCACCTTTTTATTTCCCAGCAGCGGCAGCGCGGCGAGGGGGTCATTAAAAACGTCTACACGTACACACGCCGCGTTTGTTCGTACACTGGCAAGACGTTTGGGTGCTGCAGATGCAAACTTTTAATTTCAGGAGAGCTGTGCGGCGCGGCCGTGCACTGTGTGCCTCTTTATTATGCAATGAGTGTAGACACAATAAAAAATAACAGCTGTTGTAAAAATGACGTCACAATGTTATATATTTATTACCCGGCCGCTGAGCTGCGTGGAGGAAAATGTAAAAATACTAGAGGCGATATATGATTCGAGCAATGAAGAAGGCCGGCGTAATAGTGATTCTAGTATGGTAAAAATAATTTCCATATAATAGTCAATGAAAGAGAAACTGCGACGATGATGTATTGTGTGATTATTTGCCGCTTGAACAACGTGTCGTCTCTTCAATCGGGTGTCATATGACCTTTCCATCAGGGCACAGTAAAGCTGCTCATTTGGACCAATAATCCGCCCACCTTAATGGTGTGCACAAAGCGAATTAGCTTGAGTGGAACGCGCCCCGGCAGCAGCGACCGAATAAAAGCGCGTTTTGAAACTGAAGCCACTTTTAGTATTAAGGCAAGAGAGAAGGTGATTGGAGCAGCGCTTTCGTCTTCCTTTGTTCGGCCCCTGCTGGATTAAAAAACACAAAAGGAATGCTGTTAAAACCTTTTTCGGTTACAGCAGGACCATCTCGGCGATCATTAAAAAAGCACAGTAGAGCAGAAAAAGATGACATTGCCTCCTCTGATATCCTGTCAGGGTGAATTCTTGTCACCGCGCGCGGCGCATTCACACACACCTGACTGACTGATGCTTTTGCTGTTGGCGAGAGAAAGAGTCTTTTGTTCGCGGCCATAAGCAGCCAAGCAGTTTGTTGTTTTTTGTCTCATCGTGCATTTTATTACAAATAGTTGTGCGCAAATCGAGCGGCGTTATTTTTCACTTACATCACCGCGCACACCGAGACAATACACCACGCATCACGTAACAACTGCTCCAGTGCTCACTCTCTCCTCCAGTCAGCACAACTTTTCAGGTAAAAACGATTTAATGACATTATGACTTCTTTTATATACAGAGATCAGAACGTGTTAATTTAAATTCCGACAAGACAAGCTCTCTTTTTATTCCAGCGCTGCGTACGAACACACACACGATTCACTCTCGGGCTCGTCGATTCATCGATTTTCCCCAACGTTTTATTCATCCGTTTGCGTTTGCTTCTCGCTCGGGCCTCGGGAGTTTTTCCTCCCAAGTCAGTCACGCAAACTATGACCCCGCTTACTCTGCTCTCGCCGCGGCTATAAAAGAGCGCGTGCCTCAATCATTCGAGTTTACACCACCCTTGGAGCGATCTATATATGTGCTGTGTGTGTTAAACCCAGAAAATCGACTGCAATTTGCAGCGTCTCCGCAGGTGTGAAATTCGAGATTAAAATCCATTCGGAATCGGGAAAAAATGCACAAACATATGTGATGGGCAGCGCACAGATTTAGTATCATATGACCATTGGCAGACAGGAAATAAAATTATGCAAATGCAGATTTAACGCTCAGATTAGATTGGTGTGTGAATGTGTATTTATTAATGCGCACCGGCAATAAAGTAAACATCTTGTCTGCTGATATTGCGCAGATGCAGCTCGAACGGATTCGGAATTTTATCCCGGGATAGTGTGCTGTGCCTCGGGCTGTTGCAATTAGAATTACTTATTGCGCTTATCAAGACAGGCCTCAACGTTTTATACTTCTTGACAGCGCCATAAAGCAGCGTTCCGTAATCCGATCGGATCAAGCCGGCGAATCAATTTTCGGCGTGTAAAATGCACTCGATGTCATTTAGACGTCACTTAAAGCAAAAATGCTGATTCTGAAGGGTTGGTCCGCCGTCGTGAAACTTTCCTCTTGGCAAAAAGCCGTCGCAGAGAGCGAGCGGAAAGAGAGGAGCTATGGATGGATGCTGCGATCGAGTGTGTGAGTGGAAAATGGACCGGTTTGCTACTTTTATAAAGTTTTGCTTGACTGAACACACCTTTGGGCAGTATAAAAACTAAACACAATATCATTTCCAAGCCTGCCACAGCAACCTATATAGATCGGCGAACGAGCCAACCAGCCAGCCAGTGTGTGCGTCTCCACGTAATATTTTCAGCGTTTGGCATTTTTATAATACGTGCATACATTACGAAATAATGCCAGAGAGAGCCTTGCTGCTCTCAAAATTATACACCTCGGGTGAACTATGCCGCAGCCGAGTTTCGGGGCCGGCTGCTGTCCTTCCTCAAGAGCGAGCCGCCACCGTTATTATACTAGCAGCTAGGCGGATATTAAAATACGCGCGGTCCCGATAAATTGCACCAACCTGTGAGATTTATTGCTCGCGCCAACCGAACCGAAAACGTATCCACGCTTTTCCATCAGCGACTGACTTTCCAGCACAAAAATTGGTACCGGACACGCGAAGTTTTCTGCGCTGTGTATTATTTTCATGCCCTCTGAATAAAATCAAATTGTTGATGATGACTGCCGGTATGGTTATTATAGTGGCGAGAGCCTTTCAGGCTCCTCCAGAGTGAAGTGTGTGTTATTATATACGTTGAAAAAGTAAAAGAGATTTCATGGTGAGAGTAAATAACACACCAATGACGACGAGTTGTTGTGCGCCTCTCGCATCCCATATTTGCCGTTTTCCTTTGGCACAGGTCAAATTACACATGACGTAAATATTGCACGTTATTTGGAAACTGTGTTGCAAAAACTGACTGATTGATCAAGACTATTTGCTCTCGGAAAGGTCATAATTGAAGATTTTTGCCTTTTTCAAATCTATTTTAGTATATTATAAGCTTCTTCAATTTAAACTTGGCACCATTTTGGAAGCTTTTTGACGGCCTGTCAATCTTTTTGAAGTTGGCTGGGGGATACGAAGGGGTCGCTCTTGACGTCTAACCTTCGCGGGGGGCACTCGAAGCGGATTTCGAGCGCGGCGAATCAAAAGCGTCGCGAAGAATAGCATATTATTTGCCGAGTTAGCATAAATGCTGCTTTCATGAGAAGCTGGCACAAGCAGAGTGGAATGATTTTTGCACTCGAGAGTGCTGGAGGAGAGACAGAGAGACGGGCGCTGAGAGGGCTCTCTCGCTCGCTCTTTAAGCACAAAAATAATATACACTTGCAGCTCCGCTTTGTCAGCTAAATATCCGCGCGCGCGAGAGCCTCATACAGATGCCAATCATTGAGGAAACGTGACGGAGGGCGTAAAATCCAATTGACACCGCACTCCATGTGCACCCCGGCCAACCATCTTTCTTCGAGCATGAAAATTCCCGCCTTTGTTGCGAATTCCGCGCTGATTAATTTGAGCGCGAGGCGTCGCTTTACACGGCAGAGGTTAATAGTTTTGTGAGAAAACGAGACTCGCGCGGCTGTGGCTTCGCTCGCACACAAAAACACACATAAATGTAAGCAAACACGAAACCACTTAATACAAAAGGGAAACACACACACAGCAGTCTCGTCTTCATGTTCGCAATTAATTTTTAATCCAGCAGTCTCGGCAGCTCCAAACGAGATTTTCTCAGAAGTGCACAAACACACAGCCTGTTGGGCATATACACACCAACATATATTTATACATACACACACAAACACGGCGAGAGAGAGAGAGAGAGAGAGAGAGAGACGCTATGGTCTTTTTCTGAAAGTTGCGTGCGGCGAGACGAGCCAATCGTAGCCGCTCGCCGGCTCAATAAAATCCTTGGAGCGACCGACACAAATTAACATTAGCAGAGGGAGGAGCAGATAAGTGCAATCAAAAATAATACTCGCTCTGCACTCTCCGTGTGCAATATAATAATAATGATTCTAATGACCGTTCACCGCTCGAGGTTGGTCGTAATTTTTCACCGTAAAAAGTTCACTGCAGCCGGCGCTATTATTTATTCCACGTGATTACGGGTGTGAAGGAAAAAGCTAAATATGCGATCTGCTCAGCTGCTAGGTGGTGTGAATATTGATCCGTTTTCGTTCCTTTACTGGCTGCTGCATGAGGCAAGGCTGCCAGCAAGAAAATATCCGAACGAAAAATTGTAGAGGAAAATGATTCACAGGATTTGAAACGACGAGCTTTTGTATAAGCCGGCTTTAAAGTAAGCTTTGGTGTTCATCCAGCTGCTCCTGACCACGCCCACTGGCGAGAAACACTAAATACGTTTTATAAAAATTAATGTATAGATTTATGGAGTATATATTTATTATACTGCAGTATACACCGTGCACCATGCCTCTGGAAATAACATGATACACTTCACAAACAAACCGCTGAGTGCCCAATATTTTGATAAATAATTATATTTCAAGAAACAATAACTTCTTGATTTTAGAATTTTTAGAGACTTCCGCATTACGCATTACTTAATCCACTCAGAGAATAATAAATGTAGAGTTCGGGGATGGGAAAATGTCAAAGGCAATTCTCTTGAACATAATTTTTTAATGATTTTATAGAGGCACACACATTTAATTTCCTTGGGAGTTGTGTAGCAAAAGTGAAATAGTGTTGTGAGTCGCCTTTTCGGCGCCTCATGGCCTCCGCGCACCTGCAGCCTTTGATACACTATTAAATTAGTCATTTGCATCGGCGCGGCTATTGCATAAACGCGCGCGTCCCGTAATTAAATGCCAAACAAGCGGTAGTAGAAAGTAAAAGTATTCCGCGCCGGCTGCCGCGCATAATAATGTGAAAAATAATTCAGACGCACATTGTTTTGTCGGTCGGATCGGTAATCGGGCCTGCTGGCTGGTGGGTAGGTTGCCAAATTAAATCACACGCGCGGCAATATGCATCGACGGGCGCGCAGAGAGAGCGAGCGAGCGATTGATTTTCCGGCGCTCGTATACTCACACTCGTGCTGCACCCAGACAATACAATACACAAACTCACAATACACCATCAGCGGGGATAATTTCCTCCGATGCTCATTCTGCCGGGTGTGTGTTTGATATCGATTATGATTAATCCGAGGAGAGCAGCTTATCGTTCGACCGGCGCGCGGATAGCATCGGGCCGCGCCAACCCTTTGTGCGCGAAAATTGCACATTAGCGGCGGCTCTGAACACAAATATCGGTCGGCCCCTTCGGCAATCTCCGCCCCCGGTAGCACAAGTCGCCCCATATTGCTCTTGTATGTAATCAACTTTGCGGTGACAATCATCATTAAGGGCGTCGCGAAACCGGCACTTGATGGCTTTTTGCGCACCCCGGCCTGATGACTAAATCGCGACTTGTCCAAATTGTATATTCAGCTTTTGCTGAAATATGTGGACGGCAGACTGTATATAAGCTTTGTGATTTTACTTATTGCCTTAGAAGCAGCATTTTGGTTGAGGGAAATTAAATATTTATTTCAGTGGTGCCTTTTTTAAACGTTTTGATGGATTTTTAATAATAATAAATTTGTTCTTCAACTTGGAAGGAGGAAATAAATCACAGGAAGGGCGAGTGGCGGAGTATTGGAATATTTCGTCACTTGTGCTTCATTTTAATTGTGCCTATTAATGGTTGGCAATATGTGTATGAGTATATGCAGTGTAAATCATTTTCATCAATTGCGACTTGGAATCTTTTATTACAGCTAAATTTGAAGCACATAGATTTGGCATTGCTGGTAAAAAAAAACCATGAGAAAAAGGCATTTTCAAAAAGAAAGTTATAGCATATTTATATAACTGTCAAAACTTATTTAGAATAGAATATTTATTCAACGCCAACGACGTACAACTATTTCCAGCACTTATATGAGGCAGCTTTGGTTAAAGTCAAAGGTTTCAGAGGACAATCAAGAATATGGTAGATACTATACAGATCAGCATTACAGTAACTACATTTACATTTGTCAGTAACATCCAGGTGAAAAAATCCAGGTCAAAACTTATTTAAAACTCAAATTATAATAGCTTAAGTTAATTATGAATTTAAAAAAAGATTTCTTGTTCTTCCAACGCCAAGAAGCCAATAAATAAAATTACAAATTGTGTAAAGGCTGTTGGGGGAGCAAATTTGCAGGTCGAATGCGCTAGGAAATATTTTGCCACACTGAAGCCAGCTGAATTTTATCCCTGCTGTTGTGCGTGTAGTTGGACTCTCGCACGTACGTTTTCCCGCTCGTTCCAAATTTCGCTCGGCACTGCCGCACGCGGTGGCAGTTTCAAGGGGAATTTGCTTTGGCAAGCGGGTTTGCCGGGCGGAAAAACCGGGGCGGGCAGGCGAGAGAGCGGCGTGTCTGTGCATTAAACATGCAGCACAAAACAAGCCTAAGGGTGAAGTGCCACTAGAGAGAAAGGAAGGAACCCCTGCGCTTTAAAGCAGCCGCGCCTGCCTCTCTTGCTCGCTTCCTTTTGTGCACTTACGTGTGTTTTTGTACGTATATTTTGTAGCGAGTACTGAACCCCCTTTCAACTTGCAGTTGTTGAAATATGTATAAGTGCGTTCGCGGGGATGAAAATTGATTGCCGCTGCGTGGATTGGCTGTTGAAAGGTGCGCGCCGGAATCTTTTGTGCATTGTCCAATTGGTGCGCGGCGCGCGCGCGACCAACATGGAGTTTGCATTTATTTTGTTATTCGTTTTTGTGCGCCGTTCGTGCACAGGCCGTCTGGCAGCTCTCGAGAGGTAATTTACATTTGTAAGGAACGAGCCAGCACTCTCTCTGTTTTTGTCAGCGAGGAGCTAGCTGATTTTCAATATGGCGCCTCGACTGCAGTGCTGTGAGATGCGATGCCTTTGTACTCACGCCAGTGGGAAAATATCAAGGGAAAATTCAAGAGTAAATATTATCTCTTTTCCCGGACTGTGTTCCAGTTTCCAAGAAGATTTTGCTGATTGTGACAGTATACTATAATCAAGTACTTGACAACGTGCGATATCATGCATTGATAATTTTAAAATCAATATACGAACTTCAGTGACTAACGGGAGTGGATTTCCCACAAGCCTGGTGCAAATTTCAGGTAGTTTATATTTTTAAATGGAGTATATAAACTCGCTGAAATCTGTTTAGATATTTTTTCGTTTGATTTCGATTCCTCTAGTCATGAGATCAATCGAATGGTGTGTGCGATTTTAAAGGTGAAAGTTTCTCTCCTGATGAAAAAAAATCAAGATTATTTTCAAAAGGGCAGTCATAATATAGAACATGTCGGAAATTTTCACGGGCCTCTGAGCAAAGTTTAGCAATTTTATGAAAATATTTTAAGTAAAAGGATGAAATTATTTTTAACAATTTTGTTGTACATATCCACATTTATTAAACCATAAAATATTTTAACTGGTAAAAAATATAAACAATGGGGAATCGGAATGCAACAATAATAAAATTGACGGGGAAAAAGTAAAACATAAATTTATTTTCATATTAACAGTGAACTTGACAACAAGCACGTTTTTAGAATTAAAACGATGAACACAATTCCCTGAAATAATACAAGAGCAGTTTGGGCCTGGCGAATAGTAGAGGACCACAAAGGCTTATGTGTACCAAAGTGGAGGAGGCAAATAAACGCGGATGCACACAGAGAGAGTATCCCCCGAGAGGAGTTTCACGAAACAAACACATTTGCACGCTTGCATATACACGTAGCGCCGGTTGCCGGGTTTAAACTCTCTCTCTCTCTCTCTCTCTCTCTCTCTCTCTCTCTCTCTCTCTCTCTCTCTCTCTCGCTGGCTGTGCGCGCGTTCGCCCTTATCACAGCATCCAATCTGGTGAGGATCTGGCTTGATGGACCGTTTCTCGTCGTCATGGTAACGCGCAATAAACCAATACGAGAGAGCTGCTCTCTCGTCTTTTCTCCGCACTTCACTTTTGCGGCGCAGGTGCACTGCATAAATTCATCATCGCCGTCGTCGGGCGTCTCTCTTCATTAAGGGAGGCAGCCGGGCCTTTTCAGAGAAGAAACCAAGAGCGCTGCTGCTGCTTACAGAGAGATTCGGACTCGCTGATAATCTCTCTCAGCTCGTTACGCTTTGAGCAGACAAAAATTGAACGTTTACATACACTCAGTCACTTTTTTGTCTTTGCCCTCTGTAATTTCTCAATGAGAGAGTTGAAAAATCGCGCAGCAGTTGGCCATTTATTTAACATGCACAGAAATGTAGGGGGCTAGCTTTCTGCTGCTGCTCGGCAGGACGGAATAATCTAGCTCGCGGAGAGTTGCAGTCGGTGCCAAAATCAGTTAAAACCGGCGAGATATGATATTATAATAATCTGCATCGTGCGAGATTGTATCTTTCTCAGCGAGCGGGCTCAAATGTGCGGCCTCAGCTCTCGCTCGCTTTAACCGCTCCCATATTAGTTTTCCTCTCTTCCAGCACCGCGCGCACCACAAGCACTGCTTTTCTTCTCGCGTTATTTCCTGCCCATATGTTGAATCGTTTGCTTTATCATTACGTGATATCAGGACCAAATTGAATCTAATGAGCCGAAGCCTCTTGTTCTCGATCGCATGCACACTCATATTCGCGAGATAAACAATATTTTTCCTCACTATAACGCGCGCCGAATGCTCGTCTGTCGCTCGTTCGCATTTTATTTATGCCCGAGTCTGTGCAATAAAACTCGTCACTCTTCTCCTCGTATATAATATGCACTTGTGTGTGCACTCAGCGGCCGTCTTATTTTGAATGTGGATACTATACCATCAGGCCAATAAATATTGTAATGACGTCATTAATATTGAGGTTTATGTTCGCAGCGAGTGATGGTGCTCATTTTCAGTGGGCGAAAGAACACATTTTATGCCGTGTAAAACCTAAATTTAATCGAGGCATTTTTAAAATTATTTTTACATTAACAAATGATCAAGTCGCAAAATGGAATTATATCTTCTCAAATATCCAATTGTTTTCAGAGCATGTGTAAAAATAACTTATATTATATTTTTTGGCATTTGTATAAGCAAGTATTACGGTTTACAGCATTGAGATTTTGCGTGCAAAATTTTTAAAATAATTTTTAATCTAATCATGACTCCAACTACACATGGAGTTGACTAAACATTCTTTTTAAGTTTTTCCTTTGTGAAATGCATCATTAAAGTCATTGTTAATCCAGAAACATAACAGCTCAGAGCTGTTTTCTGTACTTATTTTTCCGACAAGCCACGTACTGCTTCTCTTCATTCACCTCGTATTTGCACCATCGTGTCGCCTGGTACGTTAATTAAGCTATGAATTCATTAAACAATTATTTTGCTGCTGCAGACGGTGCGGAGCAACGTTTTCACGCGGCGGTGATTTCGATCAGCAGATTGCTCTATCTGATAGCGAAAATTTGGTTAATTAAATTTCGCCACGAGACGCTGCTCGCGCGAGTAACTGCACACAAACGCTTTTTATGCTTGCTTTTGTCATTTGGACGAAACGGTACATTTGTGACGGGCCCAACACTCGAGAAAAATGGAAATAATTGCTCTTTGGCCCGCTCATTTGCTTATCACAAAAGCACTCGACAATTTGTCGTACTAATTTAATTTATCGCGTTTTTTAGTACAGCTCACTATCAACGCCAATGGAGTGGCTGCTGTTTGCGTTTGATTGTCACTCTTGTTTTGACGAAGACGATGAAACGCATCCTATAGATTACGCAGACAGACACTCCAAAGAGGTGCTCTTCGCCAGCTGATAATTATTTTCATCATTTAAACCTATATATCTCAAAGAAATGTGACTATATTTTACTATAATATATAGCCAGAGCAATAATATTTTAATCACACTCAGCACAAATCACTTTTTAATTTATTGCCTGTTGTTCGGAACGACGCCGAACATTAACACGTGTGTGTTTCGCGGTATACCTGGAGGGGCGAAATCGTTTTCAGGGGGCCACAAGTTCCAACGATTAATTCTGAGCCACAAAATTCAAAGTATGCACCGGCGCACAACGCTCCGAACGAGGGGGCATACTCTGCAGCCAGAGGTTTATTATTTTCAGAGAGAGCTGAGTCAAAACCTTTGCTCTAAAAAATGTTTCCCGATCACGCGAGTAATACGTATACTGTTTAATTCACGCACGCACGTCCATCCGCGCTTGCATATTATTGTGGCGTATGCTTTTACATTTGGTGGCATAAATAACGCTCTACCAGCTTGGATTATCGGTATAAAAAGCAAATTGCTTAAATGATTCGGCGATCGTAGCGGTTAAAAAAATCTATTAGTATTTTCAGGTGATAAACATACAGAATTCATATTTTATTTAAAGCTTGTTGACTATATTTATTTAAAACGAAGAACAGCACATAAATATGTTATAATATAGTCATCTTCAGTCTATATTCATTTTACCTGAGTTAACCCCCGGTGAAAAGGACGGTTTCCCATATTGAACGGCAAAGAGAATCCAAAAGAGCAGACAAATATTCTCTGTTTTAGGGTTCGTGTTTGCGGGGGCGCTGGCTGGGCACGCCGATTTTCAGCTGGTTGCACCCTCTGTCAGCGCGCAGTAAAGGGGTGTTCCAGAGCAACATTAAGGGTGAGGGACAAGGGCGCAGAATCAGATAAAATGGAAGTCATATTACAGTCTGGCTGCTGGAGAGAGCCAGCACAACATGATATTGATCAATATTCACGCCAGGCGTGGAAGAATACTCTCTGTGAATGTGCTCTCGCGCGCTCTTCTGCTCTCTGCTGCATGCTGCTGGCTCATGCAGAAAGGGCTGCTCTAGCTTGGGTGTAATTTATTTCATGTACAACGCTATGGCCGCGTCGCGAAGGATGTGTGGCTCAGCCAACCGCGAAAAGTCCGGCCAACCAGTGGAACACACTCTAAAGGACATCTAAAGCCGAACTCACATGATGCAATAATCTATTGTTTAATTGAAAATCGAAAAAACGACCTCCACGTCTAACTCTCAAATGGATGGACACGCTCTAAAGAAGGATTTTTTGAAGGACACGAGACTTGTGAAGTGACAAATGAGAAATAATTGATTTAGAGCCAAACTGAAATTCTAAGACACAAAGCGGGGTTGACAAGAAGAGCTAAATATTGAGATAAAATTGTTTTTAAATGGCTTAAAGTTTTTCCAGATTTTGCAATGCCATTCTAAATATCTGCAACCTGCTTCAAATACATAAATCACGAGAAGGAAATATTAAAATAAATGGTCCTCAGAAATCTAAACTATGATCGTATAAGAAGGGCTTCAATTTCTTAAAATTATCATTTTTAAAACTGTTATTGTTGACTTTTACTGTTTTTGGGAAAAAATGTTGATTTTTTTAAGAAGGCGTTGGTTCAAATTAGTTTAAAAACGAAATGGATATCTAAATACCAAGCTCGAGAGAAAAAATTCCGCACAGAAGACCGAGAGAAAAAATTGAACGTATAAAAATGAATTATTTGAATAAATTGTCTGCACTTATAAAAAATGTGATTCATTTTTCTAAAATTCACATTTTTTTATTTGAATTTTGTTGAGCCATAATTTTGTTTTCTCTGGACGCGTCCTTCGACTATTCGCGCAGCACGAGTAAAAATTGAGGAGAAACTGACAGCCGCGCGAGTAAATTTGTATTCAACGCTCTGCTCTTTCAGCTGCTCTGCGTTTTTATATATTATTATTTTATTTGCCTGCGTCTCTCTAGTCGTTTTATTGTTGCAAAACACGAAATGAGATCAATATAATACACATTATATGTGTATGCTCGCTGAGTCGATCGATGTGCATGTAAAAAGCGTGTGTTGCATTGTAATGTCAGATTTATGATTGTCAATTATCAGATGACGGACGATTCTGACATCTCTGCTGATTTGGAGGCCTCCGCGGCCCTGGGTAATAAATATTACTTGGTGCGGTCTTTGAAAAAATTAACGCAAAAACACGCTGCTCGCCCAAGGAGCTCGTAAAATAATTGATTTGTCACATAAATTCGGCTTTACATAAAATGAATTATAAATTTTAAGTGCGTCCGTACGACGGTTGAGAATTAAATAAATATTTCACTCGTGCAGAGAGAAATGAAAAAAAAACAGTCTGTGGAGCTTTTTGTAACTCAAAGACAACGGCTGGCAGCCATCAAACCGAATGCCGAGCAATAAAACTTTTGATTGGGTAATACGCGCTTGTTGTATGAGCGCGCACTTTTTTACAACATTTTCCCTTCCTGAGTCAGTCCAGATTGAAATGCGAGCGAGCCAACACGCATTCGGCGGCGGACAAATGGTGATTTTATTGTTCCATTGTTTTTCCAAATTAAATCATTTTAAGTTTCATATCGTTTCCTCTCGCGCCCGCCGAGGCAGAACCGAAAAGCTGCTTCGTCCGCGTGTGGTGTTCTGGCTGCAGGATGGGAATTTGTATTCGTCAGCTGATATGGGGCAGAAAATGCCCGAAACCACGAAATGATAATAATGTGCGAGAGCGGCTGATGGATCACTTTGCGGTCAGCCACCGCCGCCGCCGCCGCATTTGAATTATATGTACACAGCAGCGCGTATATGTGGCCCTCGAGGGTTGGACGTGTGTGTACTAGATCTGATTTTGGTTTAGACACTCAGAGGAACGTAATGTGCACGCTCGATTAGCTTTTGATTTATGCAGCCTGATATCCACAGCTAAGAGTGGTGTGTGTGTGTGTGTGTGTGTGTGTGTGTGTGTGTGTGTGTGTGTGTGTGTGTGTGTGTGTGTGTGTGTGTGTGTGTGTGTGTGTGTGTGTCTATATATATAATATCTCTGGTCTGAGAGACAGTCAATGTGTTTTACTCAACTTTTTTTCAGCGTCCTAAATTCAAATCGACACACACGTGAAGTGACGCACCACATATTTAAGAATGGTTTTTTGTTCCAGTTTAAAATTTTGCAACCAACGAAAATGCAGGGGTGAACTTTTTAGCAGGTATACTGAGATAATGGAAATTCCTCACCACAGGTTGAGTTTTTTGAAAGGATAAAAGCCAATCTAAATATTAATCCAATGCTAGCTAAAATGTTCTGTAGAAATTCAATTTTGTAAATATTTGTTTTCTATTTTACAGTCCAAATGGTATCTAAAATAGCCTCAAAGTCTCCCGTTCAGAAATTTTTAGTCTTTTTTATCTTAATCAATTCATACAAAATTAAAATTTTCAAACAGGGACGGATAGCTTAAATTTTTAAGGAATCCTTTTTAGTTAAGGGCTCTGATACAGAACGGAAACAAATAAAAAACAACTGCGTTTTTACTTAAAATAATAAGTGAAAAAAAGCTGAATCACTTTTTTTAGCATTCTAAGCTAATCGAATAAGAAATTTATTCATTTAAAAAATTAATACCAAGCTTATACAAAATTTTCTGCACAAATAATTAAAAAAACTTGGTCTATGAAACTGTTAGATCATGTATGCATCCGTGTTTTTAAACCATAATTAAAACTATCCATAGATGTCGTGTCTTTTAAAGCATCAGAATTTTTAAAAAGACTGTTTAAGTCAGTTTCTACAAACTTGTCTAGCCAGTTCCACATATATTCTTCATACTATGCATGTGTGCTAAAAAATTTGCGCTAGAAAGCGCGTGAGCAATAAATTTCAATGGCCATAGCAGAGCTTATATCAGCAACAGAGTGCCCGACTGTAAAACAATAATATATAATTTCTCTCTCGATTATTTTTTTTCATACGGAAAGCAAACTAGCTCTCAGGTACAACAGTTGGCGTTTTATATTCAAACAGAAAGAGTATTAGACGGGAGATAGATATGCCACACGCACCGCACACGGACGAATTTATTTCAAGCGCCGTTTTGTGTTTTTTTTATCTCACTGGCATAAATTTCGATAGCATTTTCAGCTAGATCGACTAGAACAAATGCATTTATTGCCCCCTGCTGGTGCGCAACGCCGGGCGACGACCCATAAATTTTAAATGAATTTTCCACCACCATGGACAGAAAAATATATGAGGCTATTTCTTGGGCTGCTTGCGGTGTATGTTATTATTAATTATTGCGCACGCCAACGCTGCACTTCTGCACACAAACACATTGTTATGAAAAAGGCAAGGAAAATTACTTATGCACTTCTCCCAAGGTCTCTTATGCAGCAATTTTATTTCCTGCGCGCTCTGCTTTTTATAATTCCGATATAATTAAAATGCACTCGAACGCGCGCATGCATGATATTCAAACTTGTAATTTTATTGCGCTTTGTGCCGCTTTTTGCAAGAAAACGAATCTTTTCAACATCGTTTCCGTACTCTTGAAGAGATGCCGATTACAACAAATGTAATTACAAGTGGAGTTAATTTAAAATATGCAACGCAAATAGTTCTGCTTGGCTTCGATTTCGTGTTGAATGCGTATTTTAATGATGCAAACTTTTTATTTGTATTTCAAACCAAAGCTGTGCGATGGGAAATCTGCATTTCGACTCAGCCGCGTATTCAAATGAGCCGACTGCTGTCATTCATTTTCAACAATACAAAAACATATTTTCAAATAAATTTATGGACATGTAGAGCAGCGGAGACGCGCATATTTATGAATTCGATAGCTGGACACATACATCCAGAATTTTCATTTTCGATTCATTCGTAAAACTCGCCCAACATTGACCGTCAGCGAGCGGTAAATCATTTCCTGCTGAATTTTAACCAGAAAAAAAACGCGTCGATTTTTCCATTTCGTCACCAACACCAATTTGGTGCTTCACGCCAAAAGGGGCACGTTCCATATATTTTTTATTATTTTTAGCAAATACGAAAAGTTTAACATTGCTGCAGGTGTTTCCCTTTCAGGGAATATTCAACAGACAACAGATATAAGAAATACAAAATTGGGGTTGGAGAGTAAATATTTGAGCACAAAAGTGCGGCAAAGAATGCTTTGGGGGAACCCTTATATGTGCGCGGCTGTTTTGTAGTGCTGAACTATTATCAAGTGTTAATGTTGTGCTCGTGCGGAGAGCGCGGGCATCACCTCATATCTTTACAGGAAAGGGTGCTAGGTTTAAGAACCCTACAGAAAAGCCCGTTTTAATATTAGGTTTCTCAAAGAGTGCTGCGACGCACATGATTTTTCAGGATGCGAATGCCCCGAGATTTTTCAGACAGTGCATGATTCGTTGAGCACGGTATCTGTCATATACGACAGAAGAAAAATATATTTTGGTAGCGTTTTAGCTATTACCACATCAAATTTTTGTGCGATTTCTACGCAGTTCAGTGCTAGCGCAGCGAGCGTCTTTTAAGTCGCGATTGCCTTTGATGGCGATTCGATCATTTTACGGTGCTCACTGGTCGCCCAGGTCTGCGATAAGGTGAGCATGCTTGCGGTCATAAGTGCGGCCCATAATCTCGCGCTGTGCACTGAGCAAAAGGCTCTTATACTCTGTATATGCACGCTCCGGCCGCGCGCGTTATTATTGATTTTGACACTCGGTTCGCTCGGCAATAAATTAAACGGCCGCCCACTCTGCTTTTTCACTTTGAATTTCCGACCGAGGAGATGTAATCAACCGTGCAAACTGCTTCTGGCTCCAATTTTACAACACCCATGCATTGCAGGGATATTTCGACTTTGGCGCTTTTATATTACGCGGACAATTTTTCTAGTTAATCGTATATACATAGTTTTATAATCGACGTCCGCTATTTCAATGCCACTCGGCGGAAAATGAAATTTCATCTCTAAAAAATTATGTCGCTTTTCAGAGAAAAATTGATTCCGGCTTCCTTTTATCTGTTTCTATATGGTATTTACTTCCATCAATCAATCAATCATCAAATGTAACAACTATATAAAAGCATATATCCGATCCAAATTTAGATTTTTAACGTATATATATTTTCCTAACACTATGTTTGTACTATATTTATCAGAATCGTATTTTTGTCCTTATTATACTGTCAAATATATTAAACTGGACTTACCGTGGGATGCTGCGGATCCGTAGGGCGAGTGCATTTGGGCAGCCTGGTAGTAGGAACGTGCTCTACTGGGGCCAGAGTCCAAGGAAGGGAAAAACACGTCTATATCTTCCGGGGGCAGCATGTTGCCCGTGGCACCGTCCATGCCGGCAGACATGCGAGGGGCTTCATACCAGCGGTGCGTCACGTGGGCTTGCGGTCCTTGCGGGTCCACGGTGGACATATCCATATTTCGCGCACTCAACAACAACTGTTTTCTGCTGCAGGAGCTGGCGCAAATCGCAGTTTTGAGCACACAGGCACTTTATTCCGGCGCGACTAGGCACCACTCGGCATCAAATTGCGGCCAGCATCAGAGGGATTCACTTGTCTCTTTTCTCCGGTCTTGCGGCGGACACAAGTCGGCTTGAGGTGGGAAGTGTCGCCCTGGCGCGGAGTGACGTCTTTCTGCAAAAAATATACGAGAGCATGAAAAAGTTGCCAGTTGAACAAAAAACAATAAAAAATAACCAAATGTAATTCTTTTAAGAGCATGACAGCGTATATTAAAGTCGTCTAAAATAAGAAAATTTTAAATTTAAAAAAATCCGCTAAATTCCAACATAACCTAAACAATAATTCGTATATGGAATTAAATTTTCCCAACTCCCTTTGTCAATTACGAAAATTCAATTCAATTTTTCAAGTTTTCAAATCTCAACCTCCCTATAATGATCTGTTAAAATCCTATTTATCTATGGGCTTAGTTAAGTTGTCAAGAACACTATTCAATATGCTGAACATTAAGATCTGGATTTTGATCATCTCAGATAATTCTTCGATATAAATCTGCGATGCTAATCACGTAGATTATCACCAAAAGAGGATCGGACGGCGTTCGGACGCGTCTGGACACTCACCATGCGCTGCTGGTCATTTCGGGAGCGGATTCGGGGGTGCCGGTCTGTTGTGAGCAACACGCCAAAACACGGAATCTGCGGAACTGAAGGGACACTGCACTCGCTGCGGTTGAGGCAGGAAGGCGACTAACTAACAGAGGTTCTCCGCAGGCAGGCTGCCGAGGGAACGCGCGCGCAGAGGGCGTGAGTGCACGCCACCGTGTGCTTATCGCTGGGGAAGGGGCACCCGGGGGGCCGGGCGAGTGCGGCGGGGCGGGCGCTCTGAAGCCGCGATCACATGGATACCGTGCCACCAGAGGGAACTGGACCCGATTATCTAACGCTGATAAATGCATGCCGCTTAATCGGCATTCTAGCGAAGAAGATATAATTTGTCTGCGCCTAAACCGCGATTTTGTCAGAAAGATGGTCTAGCCACAACTCACTATCAGTTGAGATTTTCTGATTTAGTTATCATACAATTTATTCAGCTTAAAAATAGTTTTTTGTTTGATCATTGATCATATCAAGATTATCTTACTTGTTCCTAATAAATAAATTCAACAGTTAAATTTTTTATGTAGAACAAATATTTCCATCTGATTGTGAGTTAAATTTGATAAATTTAATTAAGTGATAATTATTATGATAAGAAAAATAACAATCAAATTTATCTTTTGCTTAGATTCAAACTTCTAATTTGTTCTAACTAGGTAAGATTCATCGATCGTGATTGTGGGAATGGGCTACACGCCTTGCAAATTGTTAAAATTCTTATTTTGCAACCTTAATTGAATTATAGTGTTTTATTTCACCTTATAGCACCGTCTGATAAATAATATTGTTTTGGTTATATGATCATAAGATGATCAGATATTGTATCAGTTGTTCGACCTTGTTTCAAGTTTGTTCAGTTGATCACAAATTGATTTTTTTTTAGCTTAGTCGAGAGTAAAAGCGCACCTCTACTATTATATACAAAAAGATCAGCAAAAAAGGTATCTTTTAATAAAACTATTTATTTACAAGAGATAATCACATCAACTAAAGATTAAATTTTTGTCGTGTTGAAATGCATTCAAAGAACAAGATCATCTATTTTGTTGTTAATAGTCGCACTCCGCGAGATAACCATACAAAAACACGCGCGTCTATCAGAGATCGAGTGCAATTAACCAGCCAAATCGAAACCACAGTGGCAACAAACAGCACAGCTCGCACGCGGGCGAATTCCGGCGATGTAATCAGCCCAACAGTCAATTATAAAGGTGCATCCTTTGTTTATCAGGCGCGCCAGAGAGTGTGAATATCAACGTGAATAGCGGGTAATTCTACACACACACACACACACACACACACACACACACACACACACACACACACACACACACACACACAGACGCGGACGTGAATGAAGGGGGATGAATATCAGTAAGTGTGATATAAAAACGAGCAAATTAGACGAGGAGCAAGGAAATACTTAATTTCTTCTTGTATATATGTCTTTCACTTTTTAGGAAATATTAACCATCATTTTTGCTAGTTTATCTATGTCATATATGCTTATCTGTAAGCATAAAATATTTTTAAACCAAATAAAAATCGATCAGAAATGTTAATAAACAATTAATTTGGATGAATTAATACAAATTTGCTCAATTTTGTTCTGTTGGGAAGTTAAACTAAAGCTTAGTTGTCTGACTAAACTGCTATTTTGTCCGAAAGCTAGAGTCCAGCAACAACTCACTATCATGAGTTGAGATTTTCTGTAAAAAAGAAATATCATGAAATTTGTTTAGCTCAAAAATTGTTTTTGTTTGACCATTGATCATATCATCATAACAAAAGATTCTAACTTAAATAAGTCTTCAAAAATATGGATATTCTTTTCAAAGACAACAAATATACTTTGCGTCGCTTTTATCAGCTATTTCTAAGAGAGCATCAGTTTGCTGATCTAGGCTTACACGAAAAGCGTGTAATTCATCAACTCATCACAAACCCAGCAACTTGTAAAGGGGGATGAATCAGAGTGATAAAAGAACTAAAAGAATTAAAAAGAGCGAAGGTAGGTGCAGAGCACCAGGCAAGTGTTCAGGAAGGAGGCGGTGCGCTCGGATTGATCTGATTCCGCCCGCTGCGGCCGTCCGCCCCACTGCCGCGATCCGCCGACTCCCCTTCGACGGCGTCCGCGCGACGGCTGCGCACCGCACCGCGTTGAGCAGCGAGCGAGCCAGCCGCGAAAAGGCCCTCGACCCTGCGGCGGCTCTCTGGTCGCTGCCGCCGTCGCACCAGTTCCAGCCTGCCATCAGATACGGACAAAATGGCGTCATTGGTGCACCTTTGCTCTCGGGATCGCACCTGATGCCATCGCTACGACGACGACGACGAGCTCTCGCCCAAACTGGAGCAGATTTCGGGCCTAGATTCGCAACAGCTGGCTCCGTCGCTTCAGCTCACAGAGAAAAATAAGAGCTTACACGAATATTGAAATCAATTCAAATAAACTTCATATTAATTAAAAAATGCTCTTTATAAATATGTAAACTAATGTTTTGGTCTATTTTTTGATATTTTTATCATCCTTCTGTAATTTTTTTAGTAAATTGAATAAATTCTCTTAGTCTTATTAGGTACGCAGACAAGTCTAGAGATATTTCCATTTAACTCCAAGCAAAAAACATAGCTCTGCTGTCCATTTTTTTAGAGTTCTTCTATTAACATTTGCCATTAATATTTTAGTATTTTTCCTCCCTCAACTTTTTTCAAAATTTGGTTTGATGATGATTGACTTTTGTGTGACTGCAGAGGCAACAAAATTAAATCGGGTCATACGCAGCATGCATCTCTTTTAGTGAGTGGTCACAGTTGACCGCAGAAGCATCTCTCTCGACAACATAAGCGAGAAAATATCATTATTATGTGCTACATTTTGGACAAAAGCCAGCAAGTATTAAGCGCAAAAATTACCTCGGAGGATGCAATAAGATTAAAAATCCTTAAATATATTTTTGTTCAATTTAAGGGAATTCACAAAAATTTAACTATCACTTAATTGCCAAGTGCGTGGAAAAAAATTATTCAAATTATTTTAAACCTCATCCTCATCAGAAGAGATTTCAAATATTACCCTCAGACTGCTGAGTTTCCCATAATCTATGCATTTGATCGTTGTCTGAATGAAAATAATTTGACATATTACTTGCAAGAAATCAACCCATTGATTTTTAATACGCAGGGCTCAAGCCAATAATATATTTCCACGTGATGCATGAAACCTGGTTCAATTACCATCTAAAAGTCTATTTTGTTGATAAGCACGTATGCAAATATTGCAGCGTGGGTGTCAAGCAGGTTGCGTTTCTTTTGATAATAATAGTGAAGAATTGCCGAGTAATTTATTTCATGTTGTATAAATTTTTATGAACGAATGCAATCCTCAAACCGCATGCATTCATAGAATGAATCACAGGAAACATTCATTCTAAGGAAAAATATTTATTGTTAATGAAAAGGGTACAGCCATTCCCATAGAGAAACCCTAACGCAGCAGGGGTCTTTCCATAAGAAGACACAAAAAAAGTTTAAGCCCCAGCGAGCGATTCTATATAGCTTATATAGGTTTACTGCTTATTCACTAAAATACTATTTTGACCATTCATTCATTCATTCATTTGGAAAATTTAAAAGGACCAAAACTCAGCTCATCGCTTCAATGTTCACGTTTAACATTTTTTTAGGTCGACTGTTTTCATATTTTTGACTCATTTCACCATATTTCTGAATGAGTTGTTTTCACCTGCGACCTTGTATTATAAAATCAGAAAAACTTAACCAATGAAGAATGTCTTTGTTTATTATAATTATATCAGTGTTTTTAATTTTGCTATACCCGTTGATGCCTATATTTTTATTCCACATGTTGGAGTAGCCATTGTAAAATCATTTTAAAGTAAATGGTTTTTCCTTTTTTCCTAAAAATCTTTCGATTTACTTTTTTTTAATTGCGCCAGCCGGCTAATTTTGGATCACGTGGATCAGCCGCCGGTAATAAAGTTGAAAAATCGAAAAGTGCTGGAGAAAAAATGGTCTCCTGCTCTTTGGCCGATAAGCATTGTCAGTTCACTTTTAAAATTTTGTCTACCGCGCCAAAATCGGTTGCAGTCAGCCGCCACCTGAAATTACACGGCTGCTGAGACCTCTTGCTATTTCCAACACCCCCAAAAAAGTTTGTAAAATTTGCAGAGCACTTTAAGTTGTAAACTTATGTTCATTTAATTATTATTTTTAATTTGTTCAATTCAATTTTTATTTCAAACACAAAATGAATATAATAAATTTTACTGCAGGTGACTTTTTATCTATCGAACAATTAGCAGCGAATCGTCAGTTATCATAGGCTAATAATAATAAACATGCAAAATAATAATTGAAAATGCACAACTTATTTATATCAGCACAAATTGTCACTGGGGGCCAACCTTAACCTCATTGAATATTTTTTCTCCTTGGCAAATGTGCGGCAGCTTTAATTTTCAGGGTGTATAGCAGTGCTGGTTTTCCTGCTCTCGCGAGCAGCGTTTATTCTTCCTTTTGTTTTCGCTCCGTGTAATATTTCGTGTTGCGATAAGGACGGAGCGAAAAAGAGGAAAAGAAAGAAAAAGACGACCAACTATTGAAAAATAAATGGGTTGTCGTCTTAAAAAGAAAGCGAGGCGAATAAAAGTTTCTCATTCCGCTGCTGCTTCTGCCGCTGCTGCTGCTGCTAGCTGCACTGGAAGAAGAAAAGAGAGGAGAAAAAGAGCAGCAGAAGCAGCGGGCAGACGAAGAGCCAGATAAGACATTTATCACAACTTATCTACAAGCTCGTCTATCAAAAATCTAATTAACTTTCCTCCCATTAATAGGGGAAGAGCGACCGAAACTCTTTTGTGAGAGGACGCTTCTTTTTATATTTGCGAGACTTGCGTCTAATTAATTTTGTTTCACTTGGTTTGATTTCAAAGGTTTATTTTTGTTCAAAATCAAGAAATATTTGTACTAATGCACCTAATGAAGCCTAGGAAATTCCTCCTGAACCAACAGATAAATTAGCACTCTGCTAAATTTATTTATTGTTCTGTTTTTTAGAATTATTAATTTTAGGAGAGAACAATAATTTATAAAATAAATTCTGATTTTTTTAAATAAGTTTTTAACATTGTCCATTGTAAGATAAGTGATATAAAAATATTATTACATGAATTTAATTTGTTTAATTAAAAAACATATACAATAAATTATTATTTTGTATTCTTACCTGTTTAATAAAACATTGTTTTAAAAAATAGTATTATTGTTTGTTTAAAAATTAGCCTGTGGCAATCATTTTTATGAGCGGATATATGCTATATAGGATGGCAGAGACTATATTATATTATTCAAAACTTACGGGAATGAGACACGAAGAAATGCGTGCTTTTGTGATCACTTTACCATTGGAGTGCATACAGCGGCAAAATGCTTGAAACGTGATGACACTATCCCAGCAGTGCCGAGCAAAGCAACAATGATGCAATACGAGAGCTCAGTGGTGCAATTTGGCTGTTCATCCATAAATGCAGGCCTGTAACCTTACAAAATGCTCTTTTACTTGCGATACCTGTGACAATGAGGTCATGACACCTGCGATATATGCCCATAAAAGAGACACACATTCTTCTTGTTTAGGTAAGAGGCAGTTTAGGCAATCAACATTGTGCGTTCATCCTGTTTTTTTCTCAAATTTTTGTTTCAGCTCTCATTCAGGCGGATCACGGCAACTTTGACCTTTGAAACACTACAATGCTATCCTTATGCCTGCAGCGTTACCATTTTCTTTCAAGGTCAAGCTGCCGTGATCCGCCTCGTTGTCAGTATTATCTTTTCTTTGCATTTCTTTATGGAGTTCCATGAAATAAGGCTTACTTTTGTGTCAGTCTATATCGAATGTTGCTGTGTGTTTATAAGCAAACAAGAGTTTGCCTTTAAAAATGGCCATTTTACTCGATGAAAATGTTGAAGTGTGTCATAATGTATAAAGTAGCTCTTAAAACATAAATTCCCTAATTTTATATCTTGGGAAATACAAAAAAAGTCTAATTGCAGCAGCAGGGCAGAGAGAATAGACTTTATCTTATTGTTGTTGTTTATTCTTCCTTTTCTATTCTTACATTTAAGAAATGTTACTAAGTTTCAATATTTAACACGCGTTTCTCACGTTTGTCCTTATCCAAAAATTACACAATATATTAATATTCGAAGGTCAATAACCTTGTGGCTCTCATTTTGAGTTCAAAAGGATTAAGTAGTATAGAACTGTAACTAGAAATGATTTTTCAATGATAAAATCAATCAATGACTTATAAAACGAAATATGTGTGCAACACTAAATCTAAATCTTTCAAATGTAAAAATGTTAAAAATAAAAAATTGTGAAAAACTTGTGAAAAATTAATAAAACTCTGACCTTTTTTATTTTTAAGTCTTTAATCTGTATCAGTAATATTTCAGATTGCTGAACAAAATATTTTGAGATTAGGGCTATTTGAAAATAAAATATTAAATTTGTGATAAACTCCATTTAATTTTTTTTTGTTATCGCCTTTCTTCACCATTGAAGCGCATGAGCATGAAATATTAAAATTTTTGCGCGCCTTATCTTTCTCCGTGCAAGTTTCCAGGGCCGCTCAGAGCCCATTATTCCTATATTCGTAATATTACAAGCCCGCCGGGTGCAATGTTTCACAATTCAGGTTGTACATTCGCCGCACACGTCCCACCGCTTGATGCGGCAATGAAAGGGCAATAATTTTTATCCCGATAGGCAAATGAGCAGACCTCGTAATGTACGCAGAGAAGCAGCCATAACCCAACACACTGCTCCCTGTTCCCTGCTCTTTTATATTCTTTATTTCGCACTGCCAGCGCATATATCTCGTTCGCGGAAATGTATTCAGAAAATTGCGAAATGTTGGATGTGATTTATCTCCGACGAGAGCGCTCAAATTTCCGGTTTGCTTTTCTTCAAACCTGGCTGAGCTGAAACTATCGTCGTCATAAATGTAATTGAATCAGACTATACACATCTTAGCGACAATTCGAAAAATATTGCAATGCCTGGATGTATAGTTTATAGATGTTTTACAAGCGTTTAATTGGAGATATTCTCATAACAAAGTTCATGTTGATATGATCTATCCTGGATAATACATCAATCTGGGAATAAAAAGTATAAATAATATTTAAGTAACGCAGACGTGATCTTCATTAGGTTAAAACAATGATTTTATTGTCTTCATAAAAAAGCTCCTAACAAAGAGCTCATAAAGTCGTTTTCTTTGAAGCATTTCAACACATCTAAAATTCTATGGGGACAGTGCACTAATATTTTACTGATCTTAATTAATACTAATTTTCAAGAGATAAAATCTATAGTTGTTTGGACAGCTCAGAAGTTACTCTAATTGATTTATTTACTTTGTACACCTACAATAATTCTTATTAAGCGCAAAGAGTTCAGCCCGCAACCCACTTGAATCGTCACTCTTATGCGGGATGTTTAAATTGAAAGTTCACGAATTTAAACAGACTTGAAAGATTAATTATTCTGTTCTAAATACGCTTTTACTTGGGGGGTAGAAATAATATCAGTTTTCATCAGGGTCAAGGGCAGAAAAATAATAATCATAAAAAACACTTTGGTTTGAGGTGTTTTGAAAGGATGAGCTACTGTATCCCGCCGAAGGAAACTCTGCACTGTCTGTGTACTAACTACTGACAAAAGGGCGCAAGCTGCAGCAGCGTCAAATGACGCCCACCTGTCGATTTTCTTATTCAACCCTCGCTTACGGCAAGGGGTTTGTCAGAGACCCTTGTTCAAACAAGACGCAGAAAATGAGGGCTTATTCAGTGAAATATGACGTGTTGGGCACAAAAGAATAAATGAGTCGCGTGTTTATTATTTGTCCTCTCCTGGGGACATATATGAGACAGATTATAGAAAACGCTCTTGACAAATAGTTGTCTGAGCACACAATGACACACTCCTTTGCAGTATGCTTCGGTATTGTTGGTAGCTGCCTATAAAGGCAGAGGAAACAAGATGATGTCATAATATTTTAGTTGAAATTTGAATTCAGTTTACCCACTTCTGTAAAAATACGGAAAAATAAACAGTCCTTTGTACACACCGAGGAAGCTTCACTGGATTTCAACGAGAAAATGATTTTGGCATATTAAATGTAAAAAAAACATTATCATGGGTATAACTAAAAATATTTTTTATTGATACGCATTGCATTTAATGGCTTTAAATTGTATAGTATAAAAATAAACAATAACAAATTAGGTCACGTAGTTAAAATATGATGCTAGCGAATATTTATATGTTTTAGTACTATCGGTAAAATTATGCAACAGAAAAGGAAAACACGCAGAATTTTTGTCCATTGAGCATACTTTCGCTTTGATTTAAAGAAATCAATTAATTATTTATTAGACACTACAAGCATAGACAATATAAATAATATGAACATTGCTTTGATGAAAACAAATATGTATTTTTAAAAAGTTTTCGAATTTGTAAAAAAGGGCTTAGCTATTTTGATAATAAAAAACAGCTTCGCTTGTGAGGGAAAAGTCGTTATTTTTACAAAAAAAAGGTTTAGTAATTTGGCATATATAGGTTGGTCTTGTAAACACGCGTGTGTAAGCTATATAAGAAGGCTCTTTTTCTCTCTTTGCTTGACCATAACAGAGGTGTCAGAGAACTCTGGGCGAGGCCAAAATTCTAGAAGCTGATATTGTTGTTCCAAATCGACAAAAGATTTGACTGACATATTTTTTTATTTAAATCCAACCTTTTGCCGGGTAAATATTTTTTCAAGCTTTTTGGCACGTGTTTCTCCCTGAAATCGACTTTACACTCACTGGTCACGAAGGAAAATATGAGCAACTAGACACCCAAGCTCCTGTGGCGCCGACCACGTCTGCAAGCAGCTATAAAGTGTCAACCTGCATCCGCCCCTTCCAGTGAGGGATGAAGTTTTTATTAGCGTATTATTTGTGTGCGCTGGATTTCTGGTAACCCACGCTTTTTGGCTGGTGACGATAAAAAATAAAAGTGACCGACCCTCCTTAATTTATTTATTGCCTTTTCAGGGTAAAATCGTGGGCTGCGATTTTATTTCATTCCTGGATAATTTGTGTCCGTTAAAAGAGCTGGAATTCACTTCTCTTAATTCGAGTGGAGTGTCATCGTCATCGATGATCATCTTTAAAAATTAAAATGAAACAGAGAGTGCTAGAAAACAATATATTTTGTAATTGATTAAGTGAAAGATTTGATTGTATGCATATCAAGTGACAAAAAAATCACCGTGAGCAAGATGAATTTCTTCCTGGTTTGTTATTGTTTGGAGTTCGAAGCATTACATATATATGCCTAACATGCGTTTGCTGTTCAAGCACGCGCTGCAAACTTTGCAACCGATTTTCTCGAAAACAATGCAATTTACCATTTAAAATTTTTAAGTTCATTTAACATGGTTAATGAGCAACATTTTTGTGCTAAGCAAAAATGGCACAAGAGTGCACATTTTTGGTACAAATAATTAAAAAATTGATTTGAAACCTTGACCTTTAGACCTATAAAACTGTTTCCTCAAGGTAAGTTGTTGAGCGTAACTGGTTATTCTAAATGGCGTAAATTTCAACCCGATATCTCAACTATACCGACCAAGATATTCTGTATTTTAAAGTTTTTAAAAAAGCCCCAAAAAATGCTTAAAATTATTTGCTGAAAACCCTTTTGGGTTTAAATCAGAGCGTTTTTTATCAACATCAAATGTGAAAAGTTATTTTTCATTGACAATTTATTTTAATAAAGTGTATTCAAATTCATAGTCACCCTTTGGTGTAAACTTACCAGCCATTTTCAGCACGAAAAATCAGAAATCATTTTAGGGAATAAATCTGAAGTAAATGTGTCAATGAATGGGTTAATGCATACACCTGCGAAAACATATTTAACAAATATATACCTGTGAAAATATATATAATTTATATTTTCACAGGTGCCATTGCTTAGCTTTTTAGTCTAACACCTGACGGATTGAAAAGAAGCATCCAAAAGCATCCAATATACGGCAAAGGAGTGACGAGTGTTTGTTTTTTCATGAGCTTATTGGGGACGGCCGTGCAGAGTATGCAACTTGCACGGCGGGTTACCTTTGCTCCGCCCTCGTCGCTGCAGCAGGTAACATACGCAATTGCCTTGCAGCGGTCAAGCAGTCACAAGTGCATTTCTTAATTCTCTCGGGGCAAATTCAAGAATTGAGGTACTTTAACTGAATATTGGTTTATATTTTTATTGCATTTTATTGAAATATTATTAAATTGATTTACAGTGCGTGCACGCTTGTAATTTAGTAATCCGCGCAAGGCCGCTTTGAGCGCGCGTGTAAGACACAAACTATTGGAACCCGACTAGGGGTGAAATATTTATATTATTATCTTTTGATGTTTTTAATGTGTTCATATATTCGTTTATTGCCAAAACTATTGTTCATACGTTTTTGAGATTTAATCTGCTATAGTTAAGAAATATTTTCACAATGATATTTATGTTATTCAAGTAATTAATTCGATGTGCATTTCCACAGTTCAATTCTGTCTCAACTGGCTAAATAAAGTCACCGCTCAAACACGAATTGTTGGGAAGTTTAAATCCACGCAGCATATCCACCTTTTAACCCCCACAAGCTCTATTTTGCTGATGGTGATGACGCTCTCTTAAATTATTTTACAGGTATTCTATTTTAAGCAACAAATGCAGGGGTGACACTTTGTTCGTTCTATAAAATGGTTACTTTAATATTATTGGGAAAGGTGGAATGTGAATAGTAACGTGAGACTCAACGTGTCGCTACCTGGAAACTGAGTGCACAACGCCAAGCTTTACAATTTAACACCTCAATAGATAAATCTGGTTCAACGAGGCACGCTATTATTAAAAGATTTAAGAAGCAGCGCGTGCTGCGCATATAGTCTGCTGCTGCTGTTATTCATCTTAAAGTAAACATATTTGAAATTAGGTTGATTTAGTATAAACATAATTTTTGTAAGCACTTATTTATATATTCTCTCCTCACAATTTTAAATGATTATTTTGACCACCAATAATATTATATTGAAAATAAAGTATTAAGACGACTTTAATACTCTACAAACAGATTTGCTTAAAATTAACTCGTAAGTTCGGTAAGTTCGAATTGCAAAAAACACATGGGGATAGTTTAATTACAATTGAGACCTAGTTGTATTGCCTTATGGGGATAGCCATTGTAAAATAAATGTAACTCAATTCTATTGTTATTGAAAAATAAAAATGACTTTAAAAAAACTGAAATATTTTAACGTTTAATAAAGGGATTAAAATGTAAAAGAGATTAAGAGGGCATAGTTTACCCGAAAAGAAATATAAACGAATCATCAGCCTAAAGGTGACTTTTAAAGCAAAATTCTATCTGTCAAATTTTCGTCACTTTGTAGTGTGCACGTGTAGGTACCACTGTCAAACTCAGGTGAGAAATTATAGATATGTAAATCCGTTGAGATATCAAAAGGATGAGCTTCGCGGCCTGTTTTGTAGGCGATTTTGTCAACAAGAAATCGGTCAATCTGAAAATAAATGGTTGGGATAAATAGGTACACGAAATAATTTGCACTTATACTGTTTGGATCGTTGAACCATTTGGATGAACCCAGAATAATTCTTCAAGTTTGTTATCCGTGGAAAAATAGCAATTTAGATGCACGTTTGAACCCTCCACTTTATCAGTGTTATCAAGCTCTACAATTCTTGGTCTTGATTCCTTATCGTCTCCTAAAAAGAGTTATTATAATAAATTAAGGTTTTAGTTCAAATTTGACAAATTATTTTACCAGTGACATGCACAAGGAAAGTGTGTGCTGCATCACGCTGAGGGCAGTGTGGAGGCATCACAGCCCGACAATCCCAAATGCCACTCTCGTATAAAGTTGGGTCCGGTACGTAAAATCCTCTTTTTGGGTTGTAATCAAATTGATTACCCTATTCGAAATCAACTCCTGAAATTCTGTTTCTTCAGAATTAGCATTTTTACCGAGGGAACGTAATCAAGAATAATAGTGGCATTTTCCGTAGTTGCTCTACATGGAATCCAAAAACTCTCGCCAAGGTAAACCATAAATTGCGTTGACTCGCTTTCATGGAGAGGAACCAACAGTTGTCCGCATTCGTCTTGATCTTAATTGAAATATTTAAATTAATTCTTCCTATCAGTAAAATACATTCGTTCACCATTGGCAAATAAATACGTTGAGCTCTTTTTGACTCCATCCTCCCAACAAACGTAATTTCCTGTGTCTTGGTAAGTGACGCTTTTTATGAAAATTACTAACGTCTGGCCGAAGTTTAGGAGTGCCCATCGGCTTCCTTGTTCATCGAAACTCTAATCACACATAATTTAAGGAAATATTTTTTTATGCTCTTACCTTAGTGTTATCTATGAGGAGTTCGGGTTCAAAGGACCAAGTTAATTTTCCATCACCGGTACACTGAAGAGTAAAATTTGAACCCACTAGTACGTTCTTATCCTGATCTTCACCATTGACTGCAATTATATAATTTTTCTATAAATAGATTATTAAAAGAAACCATTTTCCTTACCTGACAATAGGCAGAGAAATGCCATTGCAAGGAAAAGTAGCACGTTAGTCGAAGGCATTTTGTCAGCTAACTGAATTAATGCATTTAAGAATTTTCCCTAATGTTGTGTAATAATTAATCTACATCCGCTTGTAAAAAACGCAACCTCCGTTTCCTTGAGGAAAACCTCATTTACTCCGAGGGTTACGATGTTCTGAATCATATGAAAGGAAGCTCAGCATTGCAAAAAACAAATGATGTAATGTGAAATGAAAAAAATATATATTAAAAAAAGTTTACAAATTCACGCTATGCAGAGTATAAAACTTATCATTACGAACTTTTTAAATTATATAATATTTTTCTTTTAAACAATATCTTGTGGGTGCATCGTGATATTTTATTTGACAATAATAATTTGATAAGGTTTGCGACATCCTCAAATCACTCCCTATGAACTCAACGTACTCTCAGGCAAGACTAAGTGCAATAATTCACGCGGGGCGCCCATAAAATTTATGTGCATCTCCAGCGCGTACGTCAAAGGAAAAATATCATCATCGCATAAATAAATTACGCCCGCTCGCAAACTACATTCTTGCTGAGGGCCTGCCGGGTGATACTAGCCAATATATCTTCTTTTCTCCACGCGGCATAAATAAAATGCACATTTGGGCCGCGTTCATCGCTCCTATACAGGCTGGGCCAACACGCTTACACCGTTTACACCAATTTTTTTTAATATTTAGGTCACCGTAGCTCACGCTCGATTCGGAAAAATATTGCAATTTGGTTTTAACATTCAATTGGTGCAATTGAAATTTGAATTAAACTGCACAAACCTCATTATATTAAATTAACCATTTTTTCAATGAAATCATGCAGGCAAAAATTACTTCTAATGATAGAACAAAGAAATAAATTGTATAGAAATATACGTCAAAGTCAATTAATTAAAATTAAAGTTAAGCTAAATCAAAAGAGTTGAAATTTCAACTCATAATATATAAATTTTAACACGCTGACTTATCAGGATATATGAAAGATTAAAAAACTGACAATGATCTCTCTTCTCAATACCCTTGTAAGAGACCATATTTTCACAAAAGTGTGAGTCACCATGGCTGCATGGATTATTCTATAAAATTATGGACCCACCTGTATATTTCTACAAGCACGTCGGCAATATTATATATGGATTTTGTCAACTCTATCGCCATTTCACGTCGCTTATCTTGAAATACGCTGTGCGCGAGTACAAAAGAAGGGCGACAAAGATTTTCATTGTTGTAAAAAAGCGGAGCACGGGCGCTATCAACAGAAAAATGTAAAGATAGAGCCTTGTAGAGCTGCTCTCGAGTCGACGACTTTGCTACTGCTGCTGATGGCGTTTGTATATATTATAATGCCGTCTGGCGAAGAGGAATCTTTTCCTGCTGCAAAAGTATCTCTCGCCTGCGCCGAGCAACAGTAGTAAAAGCAGTGTTGATACCCAAATGTTATTTTTTATGATTATTCGCGCGCCGAATGACTTTTTATATGATACGCGCGGTGCTCCTCGACGCCGCATTATATCATATTATAATAAAGAAAAAGAGGTTAAAATGTAAATGGAAAAGCAGCTTTTGCTCGCTCTCCTTGCTCTCTGCTTCTGCTCAGCTGTACAGCAGGCGCATATATACAAGCGCTCACACCATAAGCAGAAAGCACGCAATTCTCTGAATGTTATCAGTTGGAGCTCGCTCACTGCCTTGTTTGTGTTTTGTTTCTGTTGAGGCTAAAAAATATCATCTTTGGTCTTGATTCAATATAGTGGAATCTATCATAAATTTATGTCTTTACCATTTTTACGTTTTGAATGAGATCTGTTAAAAATTTAGGAATTTGGTTTTTTAGGCTGTTATTGGAACCATGCTAATTATTAATTAACACTAATTTTCGGGCTTGAGCTCCATCGCAGCTTTATAATTTTGTTTTTGGGACTTCAAACCCATCATCAATTTAACCACTTCATGAAACGATTTAATGCCAAAAATGTTCATTTGAAAACATAAAGCGCAGCTGCTGAATGTTATTGTTTTTCACAAAAATACCTAACAGGTAGGTCTATGAATTTTTAAATGTCAATTTGCATCTCCATAAAAAAGAGGAAAGCTTTTTAATCGTGGTTGGAGCATGTCAAGAAATTAAAATGCACCTCGCATTCAAATTACCGAGCTAAAAGGCACCCTGAGCCAAGTGTTTATGCGCATATATAGTTAGTTTTTCCTCCACTTTGAGGCGGAAGCGGTCGTTCGTCATTTAACGAGACTCCAAACACACACATGCACGTATAATGCCCACCTTCGCGAGTGTTTATATGCATGCAGAGCGCAAAGGAGGAATATTTTCCTATCGCCCTCTTCAATCTTGGCGGCCGCTGTTTAATTCTTGACTGCGCATGAAGCAGTTTCGGCTCAAATTATTGTTCTCTCGTTGTATGCAAGAGTGTGTGTAAAATATTTCCTACTCTGTGTGTGTGTATAAATATGAGAAGCTTGCACGAAAGCAGGGGCGCGCTTTCTCGCTCATGTAAAACGCCAAGCGTCGCCTTATTACCCAGAAATTTATCATAAATTTAACAGAGAGCCTGTTCAAATTGCATAAATATTCATGATTGCGATAAGAGATCATCGCTCGCGCGCGCGTTTATGCCTTTCTGGCTCCCGACACATGCATTTCATTATATTTCGTGAACTATTTCTCGCCGCTGGTCAAGCTTTTGCGGGCAAATGCCCCCCTCAAATATTTGTGTATTTTAATCAGGCCACCTTGGGCATGCAATTAAAATTAATTAGTAGCTGAACAATGGAGTTAGAATTATTTCCCAAAACTCCTGCGAAAGGTGCTTGACGTTTACGTTTCCAATTCACTAATAAGGCTCTCGAGAAACTAGAGGAAACAAAGGTTCCTGCGAGCTAAACAATTTATGTCATGAAAAATGAACTGAATTGAGACAACATAAGATGATAATAATAGGTCCTTCAATAGCTTATTATATTGAAATGTTATGCAGCATTTTTTTTAAAACTTGAAAACAAAGATTTGGGAAATGGCCTTATCTATACTTCTGCGCGGAATTGACAATTATAAAGGAAGGGGTGGAGTAAAATTTTAAGAGAATGAAGAGAAAAATAAAATCGTATATTCTCACATTGTATAAACTGCAAAGCTAGTTCAGCCCCTCTATTGCCTCATTAGCAGTGCTTTATACCTTGAAAATGAAATTTATACCAGATGAGGGTTATGCAGAAAAGACTGAAAACAAAACTTATTGAAGGACTTTATATGTCCATAAAAGGAAATAAAGTTGACAATTCCTTTTGAAATTAATAACGCAAGAAAAGACGCAAAAAGACATTTCAACACTTATTTTACCTATATGAATAAAATGTAAGTCTCTGTTAAGCATTATTCACCTCAATAGTCGCAGAAAACGCGAGCACCTGTTCCTGGATTTGGTCATCTAATCCCACTCTTTCATAATGGTTTCCCTATTTGAAATATACTATTCAAACGGATAAATAGCTGGAAATCCTATCTTTTGTGACTGCTAAAGCCCTGATTGATAAATCCTGCCATAGACAAAAATGAAACATTTTTCAAGAATGTGCACGCTTCACGAAGCAGACTTTTTTTGCTCATCCCGTGCACTATAAGCTCACCTGGTCCCAATAACACCGCCGAGCGGATAACAAAAGGGCCCAAGTAGCCGCAGAGCTTGATCATCTTTTCGCCTCCCCGCCCGGAAGTCTCCTATTGAATTACCAGGCATTTATTTGTCCCTAAAGCCTCTGGAAAGGGCGAAAACTAGCAATTGGCGAGTGCGCCTCTTAGCCCGGTGAGCTATTTGAGCATTTCGAGTTACTAAACTATCGAAACTAACCACTTTTGCCATCACTGATATCAAACAGCCAGAGTAATAGAACCTCGAACTGCTAAAATAACTACCACTGCTTTGACACTCCTGAGAATGCCTTAAAAATGCGAGCCAACAAGCTAGAAAATGGTGATGGTGAAATTAATTTTTTTCACACGCATTATTATAATTTGTAATTATGTAACAAATTGAAATAATAAGTTTATTTTGTTTGTTGTTAAATATTTGAGTTTTGTTATCATTTACCTCAACGGCATGAGAGTCTGAAAAGAAAAGTCTCAAGAGCGAAAACTGTTTAAGACAAGTAACTCCCGACAAAAATTAAAATGCATAATCCGTATTTTACTCGTAAGGAAAACGATGGGACGCCATAATAAAATTACTGTATTCGTCGTCTTTTCTTTTACGGATAGGTTTTCTGCATTTGTTTTGAGAGAAGATGCATGCGAAAGGCACCGGTATTTCTGGGAATATAAACACAATACTGGCCTTTGTTCCGCGCAATTTTGTCACCTGCCATTCTTATATTATTCTCTGCTCCTTTCATATTTTAATGCAGCGCACGAGAGAGATAAGCTAGACGCGCCGCAGTTTAAATGACGCGCGGAGATTATCTATCAAAGTGCTGCCGAGAGTGTCGGAATGAAATTATAAAACGCCTTTTCTCGCTTTGCAACGGGAGCTGCTTGTTGCGGCGTGTCACCTTTGGCGCGGCCGAATTAATGCACCGCCATCTGATGACGATAACACGCAAAAGGCTTGGGAAACAAAGAAAAACAGCCATTCTCTGTTTTACTGAGGCATTAAAAATTTGAATGAACAGGAGTGCTTCAAGATGAGAACTAACCAAACCTAAATATATTCAAGCATAAGAGCTATATGAGTTTGCGAAACGAAAATATCACTGAATTGTCAGCATGTACGAGTAAAATGATTTTTCTACATTTAAGTCAAAATCCAGTTAGTATTTATTGCATATAGCCAAATAACAAATATGGAATATCCCAGCACGGAAATAAAGGGATTACCAGAAAACTACTCTATGATTTTTTTAATAATAAAAAATGCACAACAATTGCAACAAAAATACATGGTTAGAAACCGAACACTTGCTATAGCTTCCATAAAGAGGAATGATACTGGAAAAGCCTGGAAAATGCTTGTTGCCAGTGCATAAACTCATCCCTTAGGATTCAGTTAAAGCCTAAATTGACCTAAGGAGCGCTGTATTTTTTTGAGAAAATTAGCTGGAAAGTTAGCGTGCTTTTCAAATGGCAATGGCTGTCTCCTTACTTGAAATCCGATTTTATTTCAAAACCAAGAGTTTCCCCAATAAGTGGCATACACCGTTGAACAGATCTCGACGAAAGGAATCGGAATATGCCAAGGAAATATATTCGAGCACTGTAAATTTTGGAGAAAATTGGCAAAATTTGAATTTTTATTGTAGGAAGGTCATTTTTTATTATTGCAAATTGTTGAACAAATTGTTTATCGGTCAATTGTTTAAGGAATCCAACAATTCAAATAATTTTCAATTGTTGCCCAGTATCATTCCACTTTAACACTTTAGATTTGTTTGAAAATAATCTGCGCGTGATGTTTAAAAAATGTTAGTTTTCTCTTGTTAGAATTTTTAGATCCTCATTTCAGTTGTATTTTGTACCTGTATTCTCATTGTTTTCATAATAAAAATAGTGTTTTTTTAAGAAATCAATCACAATTTTGGTGTAAATTTGATATGCGATTTCTTCATATAAGAAATGATAACAATTATTGACTTTAATGACCAACGACGGTGGAAATTTAATAAAATAGAATAAGATAAGCATCACGTGAGGAAAAGCCACCATCAGCTCCCAAGAATAAAATGCGATAAATTCACGTTTTCTTTTTTGAGTGTCTCCTAAATTTAACATTTTTGGCAGAGAAGTCAATCCAGAAATCACTCTAACAGTCGCCCAGTTGATGGCTTGCTTGACTGATTACAATATTCGTCAATCATTTTCAATCGCGCACACTATATACTAACCTCTCGCGAAAAGTTATCTCAGTGTTTACAATTTTTACGTTTCCTTTTAGCTGCGCGTGTAGCACCAATTATTGACAGTAACTATTCACTAACTGGGATTTATATATGTATTTTTACAGAATCTCTCTGATCTTAAAAGAACCTGTAATAGTTCTGGCCACGATATAACAAGATCGCCTGACAAAAAGACAACTCTGATTTATTTCTATAAATCAACAATTTTTGATAATTGTAATCCATTCCATGTGATTCACCTTCATCAGAATTTTATAAATTACCGTGTTGTATATATAAATAAAAGCAGCCAGCGAATTTCTTACCACAATTTGTAACATTAAATCTCTAAAATTTTATCTTGTCTATCGAAAGTGCATTTTATTGAAAAACATTGACATTTTGTAGTGTTTTTCTGTCTCAACTGCTAGACACATCTGCTTCAGGAGATAAGATCAAAGGATTGCAGGTGCAGGCCTTATAAGAATAGAATAGACCTAATACTCGCACAAAAGCCGCAATTGAACCGCAAAATTTCAGCGACAACCAACGAACGGAGGGAAGGGGAGCGCGAGCACGTCTCTTGCGGGGGGCAAGAGACGTGCGCTCGTCGAAGGGAGGGAAAGAGAGCAAGAGAAGGAAAATTTAAATATTCAAATGGTATGCAAAAATATTAATTAAGAAAGCCTCATCATGTTTGGACGACCTCTCAGGTTAATGAAATCGCCGGCGCGAGATAGTGTCAGGGAAATATTCTTTTATGTCTTTTTTATTTTTTATTTATGCCACCACTGCGTATACTTTACATACACTCGGCACAAAATGGACCTCTCTCGTTTCGGGCCGCGGTTCTTTTTTAAAAGGCAGGAAGTTTGCACTGAATATTCCGTGCCCGAAATATTTAATGCATATCATACACGAAACGCACTTTGCATTTTTGATGGAGTCGTGATAGCTGTAAAATACGAGACAGAGCATAACTGGACGCGCGTTTCGCAAAATAATTTCTGCGGTTCACGCTTTTGGTCATATTTTGCAAATTGTAAATAAGCGTAGCCTAGTAGCCAAATCAGATAAATGGTGGGAACTATATTTATTCTATAAATATGATGGCATTTCTGAATCCACAATAGCTATGTCTGGATGGTAAAAAAGAAATGTCAAATAACGTGAGAATCACAAAAAGCCTCTTGATTTTCTGTCTCTCCTGCTTGTCCAACGTAGAGTGGCCTATAGAACCCAAAATATTCGAGGACACACAATGGGAGACGCATAAATAATGGGCGGGAATTGAGTTGTTTGACATTTTTTGTGACAAAATATTGGGTGGTGGCGACCACAGCAATCCACACCGGCGTGCGGACAAAGGAGATGAATACGTAATAATAAACTCCATTGCAAGCCGCTCATAATAGGCTAACTGCAGGTTTTGTGACCGTTGACAGTGAGAGAGAAAGTACAAACAGCTGCTGCAGACCTTTTCCCAAACTCAAAAGCTGCTGCTGGCGAGATGCATCTCGGCAAAAGGGAAGATGGCGAACGATAAGCGCGCCGAGCGACCGACTCACCCCCTGCCAGAGATGCAACCCGCGATAACGAGCTGCAGCTTTCGCAGGGTAGAGCACATTTGCAGGTACGACGACGAGCCAACTCAATAGGGCGATAACAAATCACCTCTCAAAGCACATGCTGGGGAGGCTGCCGCCGAGTCTATCTCTCGTCTCTCTATGTGTATGTGTGTTTTACATATTAGAGGCAGATCAGATGAGATTTTCACGTCTGCCTGCCGACCGACGGCCGGCGAAGTGTGTGATTACTTAATTTGTAGCACTTTTGCTCTGATAAGATGGCATATCTTCATTGCTTTGCCTGTCTGGGGCTCAATAAACAAGTTATAGAGTGCAAGTCTCTATAGTATAACTAATTTTTCATGTACTTGATATTTTGAGTCAATAATATCTAAGTGCTAATTTCATTTCCCCCTTTCATTTTTTCATTTTCGTTAGATGGGTAGATAAAAGTTAATCTGAATTTTTACCTTAAAATATCAGAGGCTTTGGATTATGAATTATTTGGCTGAAATTTCTGTGGTTATGTTTATTTAAATTTTAGAATTATATGAAAGTTTATTAAAATCTATAATTATAATTCTTTCATAAATTAAAAGTTCTTGAAAAAGTTAACAATTCAACTTTATTATCATGTTTGTTTATTCTCACAGTCAGTCATAAAAATACATTAATGTATCACGGTCAAAGTAAACATTAAAAGCATGTAAGAAAGGGTGAAGCTTCAGGCAATAGTAGATTTAGCTAAGGCCCTGTCAAGGAGGACAAAGCTGAAGTGGCGCAGACTAGTAAAATGGAAAAAAAATGGCCAGAGCAACTATTTTTATTGCTACTGAGTGTCAATATATTTTGGTACGAAATGAAAATTTATCGCTCAACAATGCATTCTTGAACCACAAAAGGAAGAGCGTAGAGCATCTCAATCCAAAGCTGTGCAGATAATCGCAGATTAAATTTTTTCATCCGCGACAAAAGAAGTCACGAGGACAATGCGTTCTGTCACACGAAAATGCACAAAAACATACTCTTGAGGGGAACCGAAGCACGCAGGCTTTTATATATTGTGCCAGGGTGGAAGACAGACGCAGGCTGTATGTTTTGCTGTGTGCATTTTGCTGGTTGATTGAGAAAAATGCGGATTGAACGGTAGAATTTTGCTCCCTACGCTTAAATGATGTGGAGATTGAGATCTGGCACAAGCGACTCAAGCTGCTGCGCTGCAACCAGCAAAGCAAAGCAACCACGCACGTTCAGAACTGCTGTTCAATAATACAGATTGCTTATCTTGTCAGCCTTTGTTCATATATACTCACCAGAATAATACTCAATAATGTACATTGTCGCGTATAAGTGCCTTTTCAGAAGCAGCTGACATGACCACTATGTGCGAGAGAGCCCTCGCTCCTCGCTCACTCCGCGGCTGCTGCACAACGGTGCGACACTCAGCAAAATTGGCGCAACCCTTAGCCGCATGAAACGCCAGCCGTGCTTGATCATTACTTCCATTCGCACGCATTAGTGCTCGCTTTGATCTTTCGTTATTTTCCATTAAGTTTGCGTTTACTATCACCCGAAAAATTGGTCGTAATTGAACATAAGCGCACAAAATGTATAGTTAACTCTTTTCATTTCAGAGCTAATGCCTATTCAATACTCCCAGTGTCTGTGTCTGAAATTTAACTATTTTTAGTAAATGAGACATATTTTAACATAAATAGAAATATTTTTTTCTTTCTTTATATCACACCGCAAAATACATTGCACCGTCACCCGACCGGGCCGTGCATGAAGGCTATTTCCGGAGTCTCCGCGCGAAAGTTTGAAAGTTACTCGAGATAAAATAAATAATGACGATATCGAGAGAAATCACCTGCCCACCGCGACCATGGCGAATTATTTACATGTGATTTTCTAAGGGGGCACTTGCACTGGTCAAGAAATTACGCATCACTCATCAACAAACACGAAAATTTTCATTGTCGAATTGAGTGTTTTGCCCTCTACTTGCAAAATTTCTCACTAATCTATAAAAATAAAATGAACCGTTCGTGTTTTTTTAGTAAGGTCTTGAAAACTTATAGAAAATCACCATCAAAGACCCGATTTTTTCGGGCTGCTGTTAAAAAGGTAAATATGTTTTAATTAATATTTAAATGTATCAGTTTATTTTAAGTTCTTCTTAAGTTCGGATAATATGGAAATACGATTGTATTAAAAATCAGCAGCTTTTGTTCCCTTTCAATTTTTATCATTATCAACGTCGATCCGGCTGTTGTGCCGCAGAACAAACGATCCGATCAACCCTATATTTCCAATAAAATATTCAACACTCGCTGCGCCGGACATATTGTACAAAATAAATTTCTGCCGTTATCAAAAAGATTCATCCGCTGATGGCAGAGCACGTATTTCATTTTCCACTCAAATTAACCCCTATCAATCATACAATTTGCTGGAAATTTTATAATTCATGCCCCCCACGCACCCAACATATGTTTTGGAAGGAAGGTTGCACGCGAAAAAAAGGCTTTTCCATCTGCCACCTGCGTGAATCACTCAAGCGGCCGAGGACGTGAAAATTATGATAATAAAAGCGTCTGGAAATTGTTCGTGCCGCCGGGATTTGTATATTTTTTGCCTCATTTGTGCTCGACTCGGCACTTTGGCGTGCTGTGTGCTGCGAGAATGAGAGAACACACATCGCATTATGTCGAGTCTATAGTCGCCGGTATAAAAGCGAGTTGATCAGATAGGTAATGTTGGGAGCTTTAGTTTGATATTATCTGATTGTGTGGTTTTAAGCGACAGCCACCGCTGCTGCGCTGCATGTGAAAAGCCTCGGACGGCAATGCCAACGTGTGTGTGTGTGTATGTGTGTGTGTGTGTGTGTGTAATGCAGTAATGCTCGCGCGCACACACACACACACACACACACACACACGGCGGCACTAAAACTTGTGCGCCCCGCACATTCACGTTATTTGAAACTGCTGCTGCCGGGTACAAGGACACACTGGATAAAAAGAGTCTTCTACTCATTTGAACGCACCCGATTTGCATCTCTATGTGTTCTCTCTCGCATTCTGTTTGGAATTGAAACTGTACGGCGCAGCATCTGCCCCCTCCCTGCAGGGAAATTCCATTTTTATCGCACACCTTCCTACTTGGATTGAACATTGTTTTTAAATAAATTATGGTATTTGTCTGCTTAGCTTATGATATGCAATAATTCATTTGAAATCATCCAAATAGTAAAATTAAAAGAGATTATGTGCTTATAAGTTGTTTTATTTTCATTTTTTTCAGGAGCCTCTTTAAAACAAAATAGTTATGTTAAAATAGCATTTTTACTCATGGGAAGGTTTCGTTATGGTTGTTTAATACTCATGATTTCAAATATTAGTCAAAATACTCTCCCCTAATTATAATTACTGGGGAGCATGCACCTCTAGTGTAACCAACTCAGAAATTGGTTACTAGCATTCCTTGTTTATGTGCTGGTTGTTTGGAGATTGTGTGTATAAAGCATTAATTTATATATGTAGAAAACCTCTCTGATAAACCATTACACAGGGATCTGGTTTGGAAAATGCATACCTAGATCAAGTATTAACCAGTGTGATCCAGAGTAAAAATAATAACATAATATATTTTCTATCATTGATCTTCAATGACTAGATCTAAAATGTCGAATAAATATCAACAAAAGATGCAAGCTGCACTCTAATACCGCAGGATACACTCAGATGGGATAAAATTCCTAGAATCAAAGTCAAAAGCGTCAAAATCAGACGCACCACAATAAAAATTGTAATGGCTGCCAGTTTAGAAAAATCGATTTTCCGATCTCATTGTGGGAGAAAGAGCAGTCGGAGTTGAACAGACGTACACGTCGCTCAAGACACGTGAAAATGCGGCGGGATTATGATAATGAAATGACAGAGTCGTCGAATTGTTGCTTGTTGGCTACGGAACACCTTGACTATGCACGCATACGATCTTGCCGGGATGACGTGCGCACCAATTAGTGTTGGGCCTCACCTCCGCTAATGGCATATTCCGCCTGAGGGCCTTGCCCGACTAAAATGCCTTCCTTGCCTGACACCTCCACTCTATATTTTACTATCTTACAGGCTGGCCCAACAATAACATGGATATTTTATTAATATTAAATAAATTTGGAATTTCTCTAACTTTTATTTTTGTATTCATATTTTTTTGTTTTCAGAAAAATACTCTACTTCATTTCATTTTTTTGTTCGGTTTGTTCATTTGCGAATAATTTCCCTGCATTGTTCTTGTGTGTGTCTTAAAGAAAAACGTAATACACCAGTTATAGAAGAAGTACAGTCATAATATCATGCGAGCAATTTGCAAAAACTATATATGATTGAACAACTTTACCGGCTCTTAAATGGAAAATTGTATTAATATATATTGAAGTTATAAATAAATGACAAACTATTTAGCAAAGAGAAAGACCTTTTACGGTTTATATTCATAATATTATTTTTTCTCACTCTCGATTACACTTAACCTGTATATTAATTATGGAGTTATGCTGTTAATTTTATGAATGAATAGGATTTTGGTTCACCCTGTATATTTTATGCTTGTTCTAGATCCTGATATAAGTAATATGAACACGAGGCAATTGGACGGATGCTCTCAGATAATTAATTTTGAACTTGCTTGCACCATTAGATTACGATGAAGCTGCAGGTGCTTCGCTCCAAGTCAAGTGGAGCCAATGATGCAAGTTGTCTGCGTTACATTAGACTGCATGCAACACGTGTGTATGGTCAAGGAAGGTTTATCTTAAGTTGGATTTGATTCAAATCGTTCAAATCCAACTTCTGTGTCCCCTAAATGAATTACATCAAAAGTTTCGTAAAATTAATCAGTTGAGAGTATAATCAAATTCAGAGGAAAAGGTTTAGGAGCAGTAAATATAAAATAATCAAACAGAAATATTAAATCCTTAGAAGTTAATTTTTTGTTTGTAAAATTCTGGTTTTCGCAACTTGGTCTGCTGAGCCACATACACAGTTGAATCAAAATAATACACCAATATATTAAAAAACGTGCCTCACAGCTCAAATATTTTGACGATAAATAAATAAACGGACTTGCCCTCTAGTGAAAACATCCCCCAGTCCCATTATTTTTGCCTAGACAATTCCATGAATTATATAACATTATTTTAGTGTAGGAGAAACTTATTTTTTGCTCTGATGTCATTAAGAATCTTGAATCACTTATATTAAATGCGACATTACATTTTTCAGTAACTATAGCGAGAATTACTAAAGCAGCTGCGAGAAAACTAACCAAGCAGAAGATTTTACGTATCTTGAGCGACCTCAAATTCACCTGTGTGCAATGTCACCTCTATTTTGGATCAGTGTTGAGCAAAAACGTAGCCTGTAACGATAAAAGCGAGCGAGCGTGCGTATGTGCATGCTGGGAGTTATTTATTCCGCCGCTCTTTCGGAAATTATGGCGTGAACTTCCGCCTGCGCTTATTATTTTTATTAATAATGAACGTTAATTTGGTAAACTGCTCGCTTCGTCTACATATAAGACACGTAGCAACGGATGGGAGATGCGGAGATTAGATAAATCCACCGAGCGGGTAAAAAATACGAAAAGAACACACACGCGTTCGCTCGCGTTTTTGTATATACGGAGAGTGCTGGCAATGGAGAGTAAAATGAAATTTTATCCATGCTGCTATCGCAATGCGCGTGGATACACTCTGATAAGCCGCAAAAGATGGATGGGTATATTTTTCACGAATTTTTGACACCTCGCGCGTCGGCGAAAAGAAAAGGAGATCTCTGATTCGCGCCGCTCCAGCACGCCAGAATATTGTGCGTGAATAATAATGGAAAAGGGCGCGGGTAGAAAATCTGATACGAAGTTTATTTCAAATCATTTGTGATTCTGCAAGGCAGCTGCTCATGCGTAAGAAATCTTTTCTTGCGATGTTTTATCGCGGGCGCGCACAAATGTTTGATTTAAGAAGCGATGAACAAGCCTGTTAAGAGGCTAATGAGACACTATCTTCTATCAGCCAAATTAAATAAATGGTTAAAATACATCACCGTTTAATTTTAATATTTATATAGTGATCCACTTTTTAGTAATGATTTTTATTTTTATTACATAATAATTTAAACTGGTTTTCAGCATACTTTCTGTATGAGAAGAATTATGAAATAATGTGGTTTTCGTACTCGATTAGAATAGGAAATATGGAATATCCAACCTCTTTACCATTCTATTTACACTACTTAAAACTATTAGTTGCCTTATGACTAGAGATGCACACTCAAAATAATGCTGTTGAAAAATTTGTAAATTCTGCGGAATTATTTCAAATGCAACTGCAAAATATGCTAATTTCAATTTACTCTTAGGAAATTCTTTGAATTGTTAACCATAAGATTAATAGAGACTACAATATATTATAATATTATTTAAATTTATTTATTTGTGTTTTTAACCTCGCGCTTATAAAATTCAAAATGCAATCTATCTGAATTCAATTACAACAACTGCAAAATGAATTTAGACAGTTCACCAATCGTCAACTCAACTGAATCAGACAAGGAAAACTAAATGTGAAGGGCGGCAAATCGCTGTTATCAATCTAGAAGGGACAAGTTGGTCGTTCGCTTGCTCGCGATTCGCCGCGCCAAACGGTAGTCGCGTATACAGATGTACAAAATACAAACGCGTCCGTCACATGAAATGCTAAATGATGGAAATGATTTCATTATGTGAGGCGGACAGGGTGGGAGGCCGAATACACGGACAATTTTTCGCCCGCCGCATGAAAAAGCTGCTCTCAATTGAATACAAAGGAGAAAAATATTCTTCTCATCCGTATAAAGCGCGGCAGAAAGGGGTCCTTTGAAATGAGTTTAATTGTGCGCTTGACATGCAGATAAGATTGATTTTTGGTGATAGCAGCGCGATGCTTTTTAGCTCACTGTGCTCCGCGACGATTTTTTTTGCTCTCCGCCATCCGCTTCTGGCGGGACATCAGAGCCGGCTTCTGCGCTTGGAAAAACGAGGAATTTTATTTGTGGTGTGTATAGCCATACATTTTGCACGCTCAATCACTCACAATTTGTTCCAATTAACAAATCTTGTGACAATCAAGGTAAATCTGGTAAATATTTTGTTTGTATATTTATGTAGGAATTCAATTTTCCCCCCTATAAGGAGGAAAAATTGAATATAAAGTTAAACTTATTTATTTGATCCTTTTAATGATATTTAAGTGCTTATTCTGACGAAATTGAATTAGTAACATAATAATAATAATCTTTATTTGACTTTTGGCATGCACATAACTCATCACAATAAATTGTACCGAATTACATACATCCAATTGAGGTTGACTTTAAAACTGGATGGCAATATGCACTTATATGTTCCAACTCACGACTTGCAGTTGAAGGCACGGCACGCTTAAATCTGGCTTGTCCATTTTAAATCATAACTACTCATAGCAAAGGCGTTTTATTTATTGCTTTTAAAATTATATTCAGATAAAAGAAACCGCATTCCGCGTAAAACACGTTTCGAGAGCCTTGCTGAATGCGTTAGTTGGCAATTTCCAATTTACAAACTACAGAGTTTCGATTCATCACTTTATAACCTTTTGAACAAAAATTAGACATCGATTGACCATGACATTAAAAATTAGCTTTACCTTCGAAAAAAAAATAATAAGCTTTATAAATTAAATCTCCAAACACTTAAAAGCCCATTGGCCCGTTGGCACGCATTGTTAAGGCACTCTCAGGAGTGTCAAAGCAATGGGAGGTATTTGAGCAGTTGGGAGATCTAATACTGGCTACCCAATGTCAGAGATGGCAAAAAGTGGGTAGTTTAGTGACTCGAATATGGATAACAAAAATGGATCGTTTCAATATGCCTGAATCATTGGCCCACTACTACGGAAAGGAAGGCAATATAATATTAATTCTTATTTTATAATTTTTTTTTTGCTCTTTTTATCCCTGTCCGAGGACCGGAGGACCGGGAAGGGCGCGCACTGCACTAGCACGAATGCTGAAACCCGGGTCCCAATAACACCGCGAACGGATAACATGGGCGCACCAGGCCGCACAGGGACCCAGCCCGCTCAAGGGCCACTTGCCTCCGCACCGAGGACTGCATTGAAACGCTAGACATTCGTCCCGTGAAGCCAAATCACGCATGCTGGAAAGGTGCAAACCAGCAAGTAGCGAGTCGGCGCCGGTGCGCCTCCCAGCCCGTTGAGCAATTTGAGCATTTTGAGTCACTAAACTAACCACTTTTTGCCATTTCTGACATTGGGTAGCCAGTATTAGATCTCCGAACTGCTCAAATACCTCCCATTGCTTTGACACTCCTGAGAGTACCTTAACAATGCGAGCCAATTTTAATTTGTATAGAAAAATTTGATGCTATTCATCTAAATATAGATAGATAATGTTTACAACAGATGCACAACAAATAAAATTTTGCTATTAAATTTATGTGGATGAAGATAGTTACATGAAAAATAATAAACCGATTTAAATAGTAAAAGTTCAGGTTCCGTTTTAGCTCATGCAACACCAATCAAAATTACATGAGCTGGAAATTTATATAACTGGCCCATTGGCTCGCAATGTTAAGTCACTCTCAGGAGTGTCAACGCAATGGGAGATATTTGAGCAGTTCAGGGATCTAAATACTGGCTGCCCAATTTCAGAGATGGCAAAAGGTGGTTAGTTTAATGCTCAAAAAGCCCAACGGACTGGGAGGCGCACCGGCGCCGACTCGTCACTTGCTGGTTTCCGCACCTTTCCAGCGGCCTCAGGGATGAATTTCTGGCGTTTCAATAAAAGACCTCGATGCTAAGAGGCCACAATGGGCCCAGCTCCTCTGCGGCCACTCGGGCCCCAGCCCCATGTTATCCGCTCGGAAGTGAAATTGGAACTTGGTGAGCTGATAATCCCATGGGAAGAGCTTACTATTGGTTCTAAAAAAATTCATTGCTTCACCGAAATATATATATAGCTGCATTAAGTTTAATCTTTTAACTTTACTTAAAACATTGACGTAATAGTAATATCTTGATTTTGAGCAATCAAACCCTAAGAAAAATCATATTGAATTTCATTTGCACAATTTGAAATTCAATACATATTACATATAAACATCAAGAAAACTCCTGAAATATTTTCTTGAACTTCTTTTTTGATAGATATTGGAGAGGGAGGTTTTCCTCGGAAATTCCAGTCTTGCTATAGTTGATCAGTGAGTGCGAGAGTGAAACGCACAAAAGGCGCACTCTCATTCTCTCTATCCTCGTGTCCATAAATGCGGCTGGCTGGAATCGTTCAGCGGAGCTAAGGCATTTCATTAATATAACATAAAAAATGCTGGCCGCCGTTTTCCATGACACTTGTGTGGAGATTACAATCGGCAGCTATTGATTACGGCTGCGGCACAAAGACACCTTGGTGATGGACAGAATATTTCAAAAGCCTCGAACAATGAGTCCATTTGCTATAACCGCGCGCACCAGCCTGCCTGTCTGTCTGTCAGATCGACAGAGAGAGAGAGAGAGAGAGAGAGAGAGAGAGAGAGAGAGAGAGAGAGAGAGAAAGAGAGAGAGAGAGAGAGAGAGAGAGAGAGAGAGAGAGAGAGAGAGAGAGAGAGAGAGAGAGAGAGAGAGAGAGAGAGAGAGAGAGAGAGAGAGAGAGGACTGTGAACGTGAGCGCCAGAAACGGCCTGTTAAGAGTAAAGACAGCGTTTGCCGCCGCGTTAAATATTTATTCAAAATTGAAGGTGCGGTCGCATATAGAATTCAAACGCTTCCTTTCAAAATGCGAGTACATTAATTATTTATTAGACAATCTGCCAAAATGCAAATCAGGTGTTATCGGTTTGTTAATTCGTTCAATCTAAATGTCAGTTTACCTGAAAATATTTTTAAAGGGTAACATTATTTAAAAGTAATTCATTGGTTGCAAACAAAGTAAATTATTTCATGCATTTAGATTAAAAGCTTAAATTGTTTTTGACGCAAAATTAAATCAAATCTATCACAAGAAACGTAGTAATTATGTTATAAAATTTGAAAATTTCACGTAAAAATAATATTGTGTTATACATTAATTTGAAAAATTCTTGCATCATTGTAATATTTTTACTCCTTCGATATTTTTTATAAACTCTACTTGCTTTTTATTTTAATTAAATACTAACTTAGAAAATTTTTCGAAATGATATATGAATTAAACTATACAATAATTGAGAGTTTTGTTTTCAAATTATTAATTTAAACGCAAAAAGAACAAATAACAAGCCAATTGACAACTTTAACATAATCGGTATTAGAAATATCACGAGACTGATAAAATATACACTAAAAGCTATCAATATAATACAATGATAAGTAAGAAGTATAATATGGCATATATGATATAGGATAAAAAAACTCGTATTTTTAGTGTAAGTTAAAAAATTCTACAAATTTTTAAAATTGACCAAGTAATATTTAATATTATGTTATAACTTTAGTGCATGTTTTGAGTTTTTTTGTAAGGAAATCGTTAACGAAGCAGGTGTCCTTTACTTCTTGGATCAAACATTGTTAGTTTAAACCCAAAAGCAACGAGCAGTCACGCGCTCGTGAATGTTCTCGGCCGCTCGACTGCGGCACGACAGACAGGATGGGACGCGAAATTCGGCAATCTTCAACCGCCATCAGCAGTATACCCAGAAATTGGCGTCAATTATTTGAATATCCTGCGCGGAATTTCAATCTTGATTAGAACGGGCAAATTAATAAAATTATTACCAATTATCGCAAGAAAAGGAAAAAGGGAAATAACGATTAAATATACGCTTTGAGAAAACCTCTAAAGAGATCCGATTTCGATCTAATCACTATCATTTCTTACTCCAGCTCTCTCTGTGTGTCGCTGCTAAAGACGCCGCCGGGTGTTCTCGTTTCTGCCTGCTTCCGGTTCCTAAGTAAATTGTGCATTCACGGCCTAATTTGAATATCCGCAGGAATAATAGAGGCTGGTTTAGTATCAGTTTCTTCTGTTTATGTTTGCATTGGTCGGTGCGTTTATTCAAATGAAGCGAGAGCGGCGCACCTAAGGAGGAAACAATAATGAGACAGGCCAAATTGATAATTATTTTGGCACCGCGATAAGATGGATGGAACGAATATATACGCACCCTGAAGTGACAAACCCGTTATGCAAATATTTGGTTTGCTTCTCACAAGGAAGTTTTTGTTTATATGCTAAAATAGCCGCAGCCACTTTAAAGGAGGACAGCAGCTGTATTTAATTTACAAAAAATCCTTAGTATTAATGCTATGTCTGATATTTATAAATTTACAAATATATTGCTACGAAAATCAAATTGATTTGAAATCAAAAGATATGGAAGTCGAGGAAACACACTATAATAGGCTTATTTAAAAATCTGCTGGGCAACATATGAAGAATTATCAAAAAAATTAACGGGAGCTGTGTGTTTGCTTCGATTTTACTGATTTTACTTACAAAACAGAGACAGTTAAATTTGCATTATTATGATTATAATAATTATTGTATAGACATAGTTTTATTGAAAAGTGTATTTTATTGAAAATGCAGCACATGTCCGTCAATGATTTCCACCCGTCCCCAATGGATCCATTTTATTCCGAAAATAACTCCAAAAATCGCAGGAAAAAAATCGAAAGCACTCACGGCTATTCTGTTATCGTGTATGAGTTCGATTTTCCCAATGTGCGTCATGACAGACCTATGCTGTGTTTGGTTTTATTTTGGGAGTGAAAAGAATTTCTCTATTTGAATAAACAACAAGCAAAAACAGCTAAGGAAAGAGAGCGAGAGTTTCTGGTTTTTCTTTCGTGATTCAACATTCATTATTGCTCAACGCGAAAGGCGTGTTGCCCAGAGAATCACGTGATGGGCTGACTCCGCCTCCCACTCACAGTCTAATGAGCGCTTTGGCAGTAACAAAGAGTCGCAGGTGAGCCATCGAAGTGGAGGAGAGAGCCATAAGCGCGGCAGCAGGGTGCTCAGGGTACCGCCTCAGGTCGTCAGCACTCGGGTGCAGTAATGACAGGGCGCTACCGTGTGATTACTGCTCTCCGCGTGAGAGACGGCTTCTTACTTTAGGGGGCTGTGAAACACAGTCAAAATAATTTTTGAAATAAGGAAACAAATTTCCTTTGGAGAAACTAAATTTTCATTACTTACAAGACAAAAATTCATCGGGGGGGGGGGGGTTGATTTGCTTTAATTCAATTCAAAATATTTGTATTCCAATTTTTGGCAAAATATTAAGAGGGTCCCTTTTTTGAATACGAATTTGAGTGAAATACAAATGAATTTACTGCATGCCGGTTTTTAAACAAATGTGACAGAAATTGGTGATAAATGATACACACGTATTTTTGAATGCACAAATCCCTTTAGTAAAAATATGTGTTTTTCAAATTAACCATTCAAATTTTTTTTAAACAATTGCACTTTGAAAAGCCAGTTTTTCGCATCGCCCTGAAACAGAAGCCAAAAGCTCTCTAGGGCTCTCTACCTGGAAAGAAATAATTAGTGTTGGTAGCTAAAGCTCCTTGTTCCAATGATTATGGCCGGGGGAACAACACACAAGGAGCGGGTGAGACGGAGCGGCAGAGCAGACAATATTACTGCCGGACATGCAACCGGCAACACACACAACACGAGCCCTACTACTGCTGCTTAAGTGTAATAATCACCGCGTGCCGACGACGTGCATTATATGGAAGCACGCGGTCAATAATTCCACGAAGGCTTTTAAGTGCTTTTTGGCCAATACGGCGCCACCTTACGAGAGAGAGAGAGAGAGAGAGAGAGAGAGAGAGAGGCGAACAAAAATTACTCATGATTAGTAGCAGGTTGCAGGCATAATAGTAAGATAAAATCGATTGTAAGAAAAAGCTGACTTTTTGCTTCAAGAACAATTGAATTTATTAAAAAAAATTCTTGTGATGCACTCACACTAAATGAGTAAACTTTTCATTGAAGCATGCAGCTTTATTCTTTTACCCTATTTGTGCTAACTTCTATAGAGCAGATTTTTGCATTTATGTGCGTTGCATTATTCAAAGTCGTTCCAGTATTACCAAGACACGATTGCCGATTCTTGACTCTTCCTATTGAGCAGTCGGGTGTGAGAAAAGGAACATTTCGCCTCCACTGCTGGAACAAAAAGCGCACGGAACGGCGAATGTACGTGCAGAAAGATAGTAGTTTGTTCCCATATAAAGATTGTAAAAGAAAATTTGCCTTTTTAAGACTCCGCTCAGCTGATAAGAAAAAGCAGGAGGCGAATGTGTTTTGTATCCTTTTTATAGAAGAGCGGAGAGAGAAATGGGAATTTGGCTGGGAAGCGAAACGCGCACGCAGCGGATGGAGGAGGAAGAAGGCAGAAAGAAAGTCATTCGTTTTGTTCGTCCTGCTGCTTCTCTTCTTCTCTTAGGCGGAAAAATAAGAAAATTTTGTCGTCCCCCTGAGTGCCATATAAGTAGAAGTTTTCTCTCTTCGTCTGCGCGCATACACACACACACACACACACACACACACACACACACACACACACACACACACACACACACACACACAACACGCGAGTACAATATAAAAGGCTTAGCCGGGAGAGGGTGATCTTGATAGGAGAGCGCGCGGTAGCCATGGCAACTTCACTTATAGATAGCATGATGTTTGCAATCAGATAACTCGTCTCTGCCCCGCTTTGCCAGCGCCACTAGCTTTGCCTTTGATATTTATCCTGCGTGAGAGGTCAAGCACGAAATTAATTGATTCAACACAGCAGCAGCATCAACTGCAGAATCTCCCGCCCGACAGCGCGCATCCCCGCCAACCCCCTAATCGTCGGACCTCTCGCCTAATGCCAAATTATTCCGAGTCAAAGCGCCGGTTTCGGTGAACTAGAGCTAGCTGCTCTGTATTCCCCTCAGTCAGATGACACTCCCCGATGGATTTCCTTATCGCGCCACGACGCTTGATGATGATTAAAACTGACTTCCGGCGGTTTTACTTCTCGGTATCCGAGTTTCAATTTGCAGAATGTACACTATCAGAGCAGTAGAGACTCTTGGATCAATATTCTCTTCACATAGGACCGTTTCTCAGATAAAATATCTTGGGAAAAATTCACCATCTTCTTATGCTTTCACCAAAGAAGCAACAGCATTTTTTGCAAAGTTGCTTAAATTGGGCTGTAATTATTTTAGTCAGTTTACAATCGGCCATGTGGTTTGAGCCAAATTTCACTAAATGTAATTTAAAAATATTCATTCAGGGTTCTCCAGAGAGCCATAAGCTTCTCTAAAGGAAAGAGAATACAAACAAACGAAGCAGGGGATGAGAGTGCAATTATTCCGCGCTTAAAACCCTGCTTATTTTCTCTCCTTCTCCTGCAGCACGTAAGTTGTGCAACTCTCCTGGTAGCTTATTCCGTTTAAACTCTGCTTGTATGCACCCTTGTCGCCGAGTGTGATTTCATCCCTTATATATCGCAACAGCAGGGGCGGATTGCAACTTTATCGCAGTCAAACCATCCATCCTGTGCGCTTTTTCACCCTCAGTGTATGCATTGTAGCGCATCACATAACATGCAAGGCCCTTTTGCTGCGCTCATGCAACCCGAACTATTACAAATCAATGCATTTTTGTTAGCATTTTGGATTGTTTTTTTATTCTTTAAGAAAGATTGTAATTAATCTTTTTTATTTCATTTTTTCATCAAAAGATTTAACATAATTTTACTACTTCAAAACAGTGATGCAGAATTAGACATTCAATCTTGATTACGAAACCTCCAGTCCAATTTGTGAAAGACGATTTGAAAGAATCACAAAAGTTTCGTTTGGTGCCACTGTTATACAAAATGCTTGCAATTAAAATCATGGCTATACCTTTACATATTTTGTTTAATTAGTTGATGAAAATTTAAGGAAGAAGCTTGTATCTATATATAAAAGAGGTAATATTTCTGGCAGGGAAGGATCTAGTTTTCTCACCTTTCTGGTCAGAGATAAGCTCTACTAAATACGCAGCAATTTCACTTATATAAGGTCCTAATTAATTCAGCCAATCTTATCGGCTATCAATTATAAACTTGCTCAGCGAGCGTATTAATTATTTTTCGTGCCAGCGGGCGCCGCGAGTCAGCAGAACAAGTTTCAAAATTGATGAGGTCAGCCAGATTGAATTTTTACCGAAAACGCAGTCTTCTAAATTCAGTTATCGTGAAATTCACTTGAAACGCGAGTAATTGGAGCAGACAAACAGTGCATTGATTATAAAACTATGTGCCAAAAACGAGTCTTGTTATTAATAAATTGAAATTTCCACGAAGAGATTGCGATCGAGGGATTGTGTTTCAAGTATTTTTCCGGCTATGCAAACTAAGGAACGTCTAATTTGTTCCGGAATCGCGCATTTACATCTCCAGCTGCATTAAATTACGCACACCGTTTGCTTTTCATATTAAATTATTGCCATTATGCACGGGCGTCCATAAAAATTTTGGCTCTCGCGGCACGTGTGCGTGCACACAATCGTTGTTTCAGGCCGAAATTTTCGAGATGAAAGCGTTTGATAACCTCAACTCGCCTGCCACTGGAAAATAATAATAAAGAGTGCATTTTGAAGCGTGGAGTTTGGTGATTTTTCGCTGCAGAAATTTTGAACTGTAAGAAGTGGCTCGCTGTTTCTTATCTTAATTAATGCGTCTTATTCTTTTTAGCGCGAATGTATATAGAGATTAATTTAATGCGCCGCGAGCGAGCGTGCGCCGCAAAAGTTATTTATTGAGAGCATGCGGCCGATGCTGCAGCACACTTTTGGTCGCAATTAAAACTTTTTAACTCCCTCCGCCCGCTCGCCTGCCTCCGCTGATGATTTATTCGCTTTATTAAATGTGGATTGCTTGCATCATTTTCTGCACTCGAGCGCACGCTCTGTTTCTTGCAGCAGTTGCACTTCAAGTAGTTGATGTTTTTTATATTTTGAAGCTGAAAATCCACGCAATGAATAAGATATCTCTTTTATCCCATTTTTTTCTTTTTATCCCTGTCCGAGGACCGGGAAGGGCGCTCTCTGTGCTGGCACGAATGCCCAATAACAACGGGAACTGATAAAATGGGGCGCATCAGGTCGCACATAGGGACCAAGCCCACAGAAGAAACTCCGCATTGAGGACATTTTGAAATTTATACCATTTATAGAGGCTAACAAATAAGATCAAGTGTTACTACATCTTAACTAAGCAAACCTTTGTTTTCAAATACTTAAGAAAACCTTTGATCCTATTATGTGTTTTGTATCCACAAGGTCATTCCCCTTCGAGAGAATTGTCCAACACAGAAAACATCATCTATAAAATTGAAAGAAGGGGTAACACTATTATGTATTTGTAGCTGCAGAAAGAATGGTCCAGGCGGAGGAATTTTCCCTTTGTGATATTTTGCAGCACAATATTCTTTCTAGGAGGGGTTTTACGACGCGGAAATATTGGGCCATTCATGGCATATTGAATTGCAGGATTTAGGTCGAACGCGTATCAGGTGCAACAATACAATAGCAAAGGTATCTCAGAAACTATTTTTATACATCAATATATTGATCAATTTCCAAAATACTGTCTTTTTATTTGTTCTCGGATCAAACTCGCATAGATTAATAAATATAATGCTAACTTTTTTGCTGTTGTAAGTTGTAAGCAATTGAATGGTGTTATCAAATGCTGTGCTCTTTTGTCATCAAAATGTATAAAACTGAAAATTTAACAATTTGGGATTACATAATGGTGTTGGGTATATGTGGGGGAAGATGCTATTGCTGTCATTTCATGTTTTTCTTTTCATTTGAAACTTTTTCTATTGCATATTGCTGTTACAGACCTCTTCACAAATACAATAGAAGTTGTGAAATATGTTTCATGATGAGTATACAAGTTCACTGAAAGCGGCTTGATCAAACAGTCATTTAAACTAGTTTCAGCCGAGTGAATTTGTTTAATGCTTTGTGTGACAGCAAAGCAATTTAAAATGTTAAGTTTCAGAGAAATATACAGGCTCCTAGAACTACTTGTGGCTGGGGTATCCCCCGAAATTTGAAATTTTAATTGATTAATTTTTCTGTAGCCAGTGATAATTTATGCGTCTAGTGTCATTAATACATATGTAGTGGTACAACAACGCGGTCCTGCTTTTTGTTGGAAGCCAACAATTATTGTCGGCGGTTTGAATTATTGTAATTTTGCATTATTGTTTAACAGCAGAAAGATGATTTCAAAATAAAAATTCTGTTTTCGTCCGTCAGCCACACGGTGCTGACGTGATTTGTTCAATTGTGCAGAACCCGATTCAAAGGGGTGAGTCCAACCGTCAATTAACAAAAGAATTTATCACATATTATTGTAAAACAATTTCAGTTCTTGTACTTGATTTAAGTATCCGATCGGATTTGCAACTGTAACTAATACACCAACCAAATTCTTCATCTGAATTCATCGGTCTTCATCATTTCAACCCCCCTTCATTCTCCCAAAAATATCTTCATGGAACCGAGTTTTGACCACACTAGTGCAAACCCAATATGATTTATAAAAATTATCACTCGTCATTCTTCGCACTTATCACACCTATTAATTTTTCATTCCGGTACAAATTAAAGTAAAAATCATCACTTTTCGGACCCTTTCTGCAGACATCACGAAAAATCTCGCGTAGTCACAAATAAAAAATAAAAAGTCAAATTTGAAATAAAAAATGGAGTCAAAATGTTGACTAAATCAAGTCCAAAGTGTTCTTGTTCCTTCGATGAATTATACAATGATGACAAGAGTAGATCCTTTTTGCATTGTTTTGTTTTCATTTTGGGTATTTATTTGATATAAAATTTGGTTAAGACCAAATAATTATGATACGTGAGCTCTAGAAGAAATTGAAATGAGGTCCCCTAATGCAAGGGCTCTTGAATGAGGATACACTCTATTTTACCTGCGGCTTAACGCAAAAAAGAATTCAAAACATGCACCTTGATTTTCTCACCCTGATGTCGACAGCGGTAAGATAAAATCAAAATTCCTATTCTTGGGCAGCGATACTTATACACTCCCCGAAAAGTGGATTCGGAGAATTAGTCGATCGAATTTTTGTTACAAAAAGAGCAAGAAGTGAAAACGCGGTTTTGACACGTGACAAGACACGTGTGGTGAAATAGTGATGGCAAAGCAGCAGATTCGCATCTATCAAGATAAGAGATTAGGCACCCATCTTTTCGCCATAATCGTGCGCACGACGACCCGAGCGTATAATAAAAGACCGAGCTGGAAAAGGTGTTATTTTTCCCGGCAGCTCACCTGGGCTGCAAAATGAAGAGCTGCGAGAAGTGCTGTGCAACCCGCGTGTGTCATTATTATATCCACTTTGAGATGTCATCTCCGGAGCTGCAGCATCTCTGCTGGCTGCTCGTCTCGTCGCCGGTGCATTAGCACACATGCTGCTTTATTACTCTATCTGCCGGTGTGATCTTTAAAATAAAGGCCTTGCAGTTGAGCAACAAAAGCGGCACGGTAGACGTGCACATCGCGCTCGTACACCAGAGAGAACCACGCAGCCAGGGAGCAGATGATGCCTGCCACGCACACCCGGTTATTTTATTTATTCATTTGCACTCTCGTTTTGTCGCGACGAATGCACGCAAGCCGCGCGTATATCGCACATAGACCATGCTGTATGAGTTTTCATTTAACTAAAAGGCGAGAGATTTGATCAAGATCAGAAAACGTTTTTAATTTATGGTGGCTTGATAATTATTCATGATGGACTGACTGAAAAACAAATGTAACTAAATCCTGCGTGATGAACTGGTATATTTAATTAATTCGTAAACCTTCATTGTTTGTAGATGCGAAAAGTTTTTCGAGAAAATGAAAAGAAAAAAAATAAATTGAAGTTTAATATATTCATGACATCAGTGCTGAATGAGCATAAATTGATCGTGTCCACCGTATCATCACTTTTAGGTACTACTCATTGAGCTGGCGCTGCATTGAAGGACATAGGGCACAAATTGAAAATGTTTTGCATTAAATAACAATAATTTTAAAAAGGAACACAAAATTAAAAGAGGTGTAAAAATTTAAACAGTATAGCAAGCTAAAATAAACAGTATAATTTCAGATTGTGCCGAATTTATCATTATTTGGTCATATTATTTAAATCGCTAATATCGAATTCTCTTGTCAAGTGATATCTAACGGTGTATGACTTTTGATGTAGATACATGTATCCGATTGAATTAATAAAAGAGAATGAATATGGATTATGAATTATGACACTAAATATGATTAAAAAAACTAAATTTGAAAACGAAAGTATGGCGATTGATGTAGCTTAGTATTTTCTAAAACTTCAAAGAAGATATTAAATTATGCTGTAATTATCATTTCCAGGACCAAAAATCTTTATGATTGTTCCCAAATTAAAGCGATATTGTTAAGAGCAGTGCGCTTTCATCATAATACCGAATGTTTAACTCATGAGTGCAATCTAAGTAAGCTCACAACATGTAGTTCCCCCTCCTTTATTCAGAATCCCGGAGTATAAGGTTAATTAGTGGTTTCGGTGCGGCCTCAGTCCGCGTGAGCACAAAACAATCGCCATCATGGCTTCGTGAATTCACATTATATTAAACACACGCGTGCGTTTCGTCGTTTAATGCGTGCATTAAAAGGGAAAAGCACTCATGGCAGCAGACATGACCATAATATTTTTCTCCCGTGTGAGCTTATGTATGTGCGCCATCATGTAAACACACACTGATATTTATACTTCCTTTCCTGCTATTTTAGCGATCACTCGTCCGAATATCCTATTCATAATAATGTAAATAATGGCTGGTCGTGACTTCTGGCAGTTTTTTGTAGCACGCTGAAGCAGCGAATGAACTCGCTTGCTTTTCTGTCACCGTTTCCCTTGAAACTCCATTTTCCTGGTTAACAATTTCAAGTTTGTTTTCATAATTGCCTAGCCAACGGTTTTCGACTCATACGATATTGGCTATTTTTACGTTCTTGCCTTCATTTAAATTAAATTTAAAATATATATTATATTGTAAAATTGTGACTCTACTTTTTTATGTGGAACAAATTTTCATTAGCAATTATTTGGTTGCAAGAATAAAAAGTAGCATTATATGCCAGAATCAACTTCTTACCAGTTGATATTTTCAAAATTATAATAGATTTAATTTTCCTTGATAAATAAATATCGCATATATATAGTATGTAAGCGAAAATTCTTTGTTAAACTTTTTTCGAAATAGGAAAGGTCATCCCTATCACTATTTAGTAAACGAAGACTGGAGCAGGCCAATGCACCGCACAGTTTGCCAAAGTTGCAAAATCCGCGTTTATGGGCGGGGAGATCTACCTTTTTATCGCGGGCTTATCGGCCACTATCGGCCCCCCTAGTGCAATTCCACGATCGGGTCGGATCGCGCGCTTCGGGGAGAAAATAAGGCTTTCCTTACCTTATGGCTGAGCAGTAGTTAGTGCACGGCTCGCTTGGCATATTATGGTCGTCAATCTCGAGAGTCGGCCTGATAAGCGCGGCGCAGCTTCTGCTCCTTCGCTCGCTGGCGGATTTTATCCAGGCATCACTCTCCGCTCGCTCCAAGAGCAACGACGACGATGGTGGCGGCGGCTCTTTTCGGATGCAGCTCAAACTGTAACAGGCCAAATTATCTGATAAGAAACTCATCCTCCTGACTCGGATCTCTGCATGCCTGATGCCAGCCAGCACGCTCTCTCCCGTGTTATAGGTGTTCGCCTCGGCGGCTGCTCTGCCGGTTGCATACGCCGCAGGCCTCTGCGACCACTCGTCACAGACAATACGATCGCAAACTGTATCGAATATAAAAAACCAAATTAAAATTAAATTAGAAAAAGATAATTCATTGATGAAGCTAAAAATGAAATCTAATGCTTTGAGAAAGTTGCCTTAATAAATTGTTAAACACAGTGGCCTTTTAAGAAAATTTATTTAAATTCAAAATATGTTTTTTTTAATTAGGCCGAAATATTTACAGGTTACCAATTTAAAAACGTCTTCGTCTGTATAACCCTTAAAGTTCACAATAAATCGCTCTGAAAATATTCAAATTTGTCATAAAACATATTCAATTTTTTGCACAAATTTCACGCATTTAAAGTCATAAATATACAGTGAGCAAACTGGGAGGATTTTAAACTTTAAAAAAATGTCCTGCGTGAGTCAAGGGACAAGCTTTTCGATTCTCTTTTTCGAGGACTATCTAACGGGGGAAAGTTCACCTCGACACATAATAAAAAAAACCTTTAAAATAAGGAGACAGTTCTCACCTGAAAAGCACAAAATTGTCAGTCGCTTTTTCCTTAATGATTGGTTTGTAGAGTGACAGGAGGAATTTTTCGGGGGGTATAATTGATCTTTAATATACTCTTTTTGAACAGTCAAACATTTCAAGAACTATTTGAGTTTCCATTTATCTTAGTCAAAACAATAATATTCAATTGATACTTTATTTTTCCAGTGCAGATTTGAGAAAGTATGCAGCGTTTCAAATACACACATATAAAGTTAACCAGTTTACATTTACAATGTACATGATTTGATTACAGGAGTCTGAAATTATCAAATGGATATTATGGGTACCAAAAATGGCTTTAATACGTAAAAACTCACTACAATGAAATTTTGCTTGTCAACCAAATTTCCTAAAGTTGATTTTTTAAATCGATTTCCGCACTCTTACATTTCCATTAAGTTTTTATTTAAACGCATCGGGAATCTCTTTGTACATTATTGTTTTACTGCCCCACTGAAGATCGATGCATCTTTGATTCTTTGTTGTGGCAGTCGCGATTTCACGCCCGGATGCAAATCAGACTGGGGGCGATTCGGCACGCCAAATTACGCGTTGCGTCGCATCGGCTGCACACAAACTGCATCAGCAGCAGCGGCAGGGTGACATTATAATTTTATTACCGACAGGAACGAATTATTTTATCACCGAACGCGCGAGATGCCGCGGTGATTAGCTGGAATAAGCGCAGCTCCACACGGTCTGTGTTCGCTCTCGAGCTATTTTATTGCCCTGGGAAATTTGTTGTTGTTCCACACACGCGTGGAATTTATTATAATCACCGCGCGCCGAGGCAATAACATTAGCAACAAATCTTTTTTATTCGCGAGGCGCGCGTTCGCCCATTATTTCCCGGCAGCAGCCGTTTTCATCGAGATCCTAGCCGCTCTGCTTTCGTACGTGAAAAAGTGCGCGTTTTTGAAATTGCACAAAGCACCAACGACAATGGCTGCTGCTGCTGCCACTTTTTTCCAGCTGATAACCGCCCGACGTAATGCTGTTGGAAATTTTAAAAACGCTGTTTACCCCGAGCTGATAAAAAAACGCGGCTTTTTAAATGTAAAACGTGTCGCGAAAATATGAAACAAGAGAAAGAGCTGTTCGTGTTTGCTGTGTTTTATTATAATGGGGATGAGAGGGGATGTGAAACAAAGCTAATCCAAAATATCTTGACATTTGCATTTTTAGTTAGTAAAAATAAAATAATGGAATAGCTGGAACAGATAAAAGAAAAATAAGATTAACCATTGTTTCAAATACGTTTGTGAAAGCTAATATCTACCATCAAGAAATCACCTGTGTGATATTTAATGTTAATACAATTTAAAAAAATGTAGCTTATGTATAGTTACTTTTGTTGAATATTTTTTTTTTAAATTAAAACAAGCATACATTTTACAACTCATCAAGCTGCATCAAATGTATCCTTTACATTTTAGATTTAATTAAGGAAATAGATTTTTAATAAGAAATCAAATTTTTGATCATTCATGTTTATTTTGAAACTGCTTGAAGCAATATATTATATGTATTACATCCCAATCTCATGTTATAAACTATAAAATTCGATTGTTTATTGTAGTGATGGACTGAAAACAGATATTCGAGACCAGTTTGTTAAACAAAATCAGCTATTTTTCACATCCCCAGGGAAGAGTGTTGGCTGGTTGGTTGGCTGGCTGGCTGGCTGGCGCCTGGATGGATGGGTTGGTCGGGTGCTTTGTGCTCCGCCAGTTTATAAAATAGCTGCAGGAGAGGCTGTTTGTTTCGTGTGTACATGACACATTTTGTAAATTACTTTTCTATAGAGTGAGAGGCTGCGAGATAATAATGCGGTGGCATTCTCCATTGTGTTTGCGTATGCAACCCGCCTGTCACGTCCACTATGCTGATGTGTGTAGTGCCGCTGCTGCTTTTTTCGTTAATTATAAATTTATCCATCACATTTATAAGCAGCTTTGCCTGGCGGACACAATAAGTTTCGCGGCTCGGACAAAATGGCCCGATTGAATGGGTCGCATTGAGCCCGTCCAATGCCATTCATGTGCGGACGCTCACAACCTCTTTTATATGCGTGGATATTTTATAAACGTGCGCCCGCCAGATGACCATTGCCGATAGACTCTACTGGCTATTTTTGTTTGGCGTTTTGCAAAATGGACTCGCTGCCGATTAGAATGTAAAAACACGCGCGGCGAACGGAATTTCGCCCCTGTGCGTGTGCTCGCTGATCGGAAAGGCGTGACACGCGCGGTAATTGAATTTGCGCTGCACAAAAGCGGCGAATCCAACATTTCTGACACAATCTGTCTTTTTTCCTAATTTATTTATTTTTTTCGTTTAAAATTCTAAAATAAATTTAGAAATCAAACCTTTGTTTAAATCCTTTTAGAAGTGTGTTTCAAAACAATCATAATTTAGTATATTAGAAGAGCCGTTCAATATATTATGTTATAGTCTAAAAATTTGATTTTTTTTAAAGCTAAATGCAATAGGACCATTGCAAAAATCTCAAGAGTTAATTCATGCTTGATAAAAAATGAGTCAATATTACTAACGTTGGTTCTAATTAAATAAAATAGCATTGTTGCTCTCACAGTCCAATTCGCACTTCAAAGAAGACGCGTCCTTTCCCTCAGCGTATTTCCTGACAGATTGTTTGGCGACCTCGACACGGAATTGCAGAAAGTACGATCGAGCAAGAAGTGAGGTATTTGCTGCGTCAATATCACGGAGAGCGAAATCAAGATCGCTCCGCTCTCACGACCATTTTTACCGCTTCTCTTTTTCTTTCTCCGCGAGCGAGCATAATAGAAAAGACACGTACACCTCTATCTCCAAGTGTACGTATGTACTCTCAGTTAAAGGCAGTGGAATCGCAGCTCAGCAGCACAATGGAACACCTGCAGCACCCACCGAGAGCGGCCAGCCAATATAATTACAGACGATCAGACCGGCTAATCATAACGAGATCTGCTGCTGCCAGTGCCGCTTTTATAAAATCATCATTTCCCTCTCGCTCTCAGTGTGCTCCACGTGTGTGTGATGCCATTCCGCCTAGCCTGTCTATTATATGCACGCCTTTATTAAGCAGCGCGCAGCATTGTTTTTAACTTTTTGATTGATGATTCGGTGACCGTGTGTGTCAAACCGCCTTCCATGCAGCTCCTTATCAGCGCCCGTGATAAATGAGATGAGAACGCCCAGCAGTCGCGCTTTATTTTCTCTCTGTGTGTACACGCTGGATATAGATGAAGCTGCTGCTTGGCTGGCTGGAAATGAACCTAGGCGGAGAATCTTTTGGTCATTATCCTTTCGCTGCTTCTGCTGCTCATGCTCGTGCTGGGAACTAAACGCATGAAATTAGCATCGCAGCTTAAGTTTTGCAGTTCATCGATAGAAAACAGGAAATAATAAATCTTTTGAAACAATATTTTTATCTAGATGGATAAAAACCAAATTACAAATAGTCCTGGCCTGACTAACATCAACAAATTTGAGAAAATATGAATCAATGATGGGTAGACAGTCTTTTAAGATTTTATTAAATAATTATTAAACAATTTACTTAATTTTAGCAAATACAATAAAAACGAGTCTTAAAAGTTAGTTCTTGATATCAGAAATAATATTTCTCACAAGTTGTCCCGTTTAAGTGGGATTTAGTTGGATCTTAACATTAGCTGTATCAATCAGTTTAATTCTGAGCCAAAAGGATAGTAGATTCAGACTGCAAAGTGACGTCAAAATTCTAATTTCCGTAATTTCCTTGAAAAAAACTGTTTTTAACTTAGAGCAAAAGATATTTTTTTGTAAATTTAAAAATCAGACGTAAGTTTAATTGAACAATATGTAACATCCACATTTTGTGAGCAATAAATTATGCACTAAAATTCAGTGGCAAAAGGTGCAACTGAAGCTGCGAGAGAGACAAGCCCACACAGATTTTGATCGTTGGATCGTTGCATAATTTCGCACCTGCCAAGCAGCAGCCACAACAACAACCGAAACACCCACAATAAAGGGTTAATCAGCGTCGACAATGAAGTGGCGTTATTCATACAATAAGCCGGTTTTGAGAGAGCGCAGTGTCGCCCATCGACACAGATGACAACATCGCGAGTCGGCAATCATCTCTGACAATGCTGCTGGGACAGAGGAACGGGTGCAAATAAGATTGCGTCGTCAGTTGTGTTGTTAATATCACACGCGCATATGCAGCACCCACGCCCGCGCCAAGCGAACGAGCGAGCGCACGGACACGGACAAAGCCTCTCTCTCTCTCTTGAATCGGGAATAAAAAGGCTGCACACAATATATTACATTTATTTGTATAATGAAGCCGCGATGACAGACATGAGCTCGCGCTCTTTTTATCGGCAGCCAGCGAGCGGGCGGGCGCGTGTGTACTTGTCAACCGGCGAAATAGAATTTCCACATGGATGGAAATTTGACTGACTCGCGCGTCTGCCATCAAAAAGAATGTGTATTGCGTCAGTGTGAGTGAGTGAGAGAATGAGAGAGAGAGAGAGAGAGAGAGAGAGAGAGAGAGAGAGAGAGAGAGACAGAAAAAGCAGGCCCGATGCACACGAAAGGGTGCACAAAACACACGCTCACGATTGTTACCAGACGTAATTCCGATGCGATTTGGTTTTCTGCACAATACCTCTCTCACATCCTTCATACACAATGCTTGACAATGACAACGAGAAGAGTTGAAAAAAGTTGGACTAACTCGTCAATTTGAGCTACGCAAATTCAAATCTGTGCTACGGAAATCAAAATAGTTTTATTTGCGATTAATATGAACATTGCGCAGCGTAAAAAGGATCAGTTTAATCTGTTTAATTTTGAAACATAGGCAAACCAGAAATTGTGTTTGTATTTTTCGTCATGAAATACCACATTTAGCTTTAGAAGCAAGATGTGTAAAATTATTTGATAAATTAATTTTAGATCATTTTGATTTCCTTAAGGTGTAGTTAAATTAAGAGCACATTTTCATTCAATTTGATTTGAAGAAATCGTATTTTTAGAAAAAAAAATAGCGTTTGATTACAGTGTGCGAGTTGCAGCTAGGTCACTCAATCGCTGAGATTGCGCGACTTGCATGCACTTGTTCCTCTTTCTGTGCTGATTATTAGCATATAAATTTACGTAGCAAAGCCTGACGTGCGCTGGTGTATATTTGTACAGGACTCACACTGCTTTTATTATTATGTTAAAGCACGTCACGCTGCGAGAAATTAAGAGACGTGAAAGAGCAAACCACAGCCACGAGTAATAACGCGTGAGAGAGTTTAAATGTTTTATTGCTTCGGGATTACAAAAGGGTCGAATGTGCAGCAGGAGAGAGAAGAGAAGAAAAACGTTCACTTCTACATATACGAGAGACCGTTTAGGAAACACACACTCTTTTATACATTAGCAGCACTTTAACATTTTAATGTTGGCTGCTTGTAAGGGATAATTTACGTCTTGTAATGCGAGTGAGTTACAAAACAAGAGAGCCTGTGGCCATAAATTCACATTTTAGCATCAGATTATTTTCAGAATTTTCAACTCCGCTCATGCCACGGAGCAAAATTCATCGCAATTAGTCACATTTCAAACGGGTCTATTTTTAACGGGCCAATATATATTTTGACAGACGCATACACAGCACCAGGTGATTTTGATGATGGATCGTTCCGAAATGTCGAGCGGAAGTAGAGCGACCGCTTTTCAAGAGAACAAATATGCAATATGAAATACGCAGAAAGTCCAACCGCTAATTAGAATGCATGCAATGTCCGAATTTACAGCACTCAATCACAATTTTCGTTTTCTGGCAAGAGCATTAATAAATATCAACACTATGTAACACTCTGACCAAAATGGCCCTCTTGTTTTTCAGTTCCTTCACATCCGCCGCCATACCCATTTTCATTGTTGTGTGTGATTTTTCCATCCGTAACTTCCTGCTTGCTTTTTACATCCATTTCGAGAGCAATTATTGTTTAAGCAAAACGAGTGGAGGTCTCTGCCCGCACCAATTAAATTTCGCACCAGCCAAAAGAGGGGAATATCACTCTTTGCTCGACGGTGTGACGACGCCGAGACTTTTTGCCGCAGGCACAGAGCGTAATTTGCTTCAAAAAGCATACAAAGAGTGAGCTCACGGCACTTGCTCGTTATTTTGCCATTTTGAATTCAAACTGGTTGCACACGACGTTTTTTACAGGCAGCAAGGGTATATTATTACGAGAAAAATTACCCAGTGACAGAGAGCGCTGGAAAAATAATTGCACAGTTTTTATTCGTCCTAACGACAAGCTGATAAGCGTTGAGTGCAGCATAAAGCTGAAATTACTGTATGAAAATTTATGATTTTTTTGTGTGCCACGTGCAGGGTAGTTTTTGGCAATTTCTTAGAGTGGGAGTTCGTGGCTATAGAAATGTAGCAACAAATAATTATACTTCTGTATAATCGATCTTTCCCTAACTACTGAAGATTCCGGATCATTGTTTTTTACCATGCCCTTTAACACACAAGATTTTTAAACTATAGAAGAAAAATTATTTGTCAATTGTCAACGATTGCTCCACTGAGCAGCTCGTCCCTAAGAGTAACTGTACTTTTGCAGATTGACAACTCAACCAAAAGGCTAAATATTTTTGCTTGAGCCCTTGCATTAAAAAATAGTAATAAATAATAGTGAAACGACTGAATTTCAATAAATCTGTAAGGTTTTTTTAAATTAAACTTTTTTTAGCTTACCAACTGTTTGAATTTTGATTTAAACATTTAGTTTCATATTAGTTGATAAATAAAAAATTTAATTAAAAATTATCATAAATCGCATTAAGATGATTTATTACTTCTTAATTATTTGAAAAACTTATACACTGAGAAATTGTATATTAATTGGCATTAAATAATATCATAGTCCCGATCTAACTGAATTGTGAATGCTGAATACAACATTAAGTAATGACAGGCGCAAGGGAGCAATAAACGCCGCGGCATATTTATTTCATTTAGCTTGATTCGATTGCAATTGCAGCAACAGAGACCGCAGAGCATCGCGCATCTGTCACAACACGCACCCAAGCAGCGACTTTAGCAGCTTGTACTTGGCGCGATTCCCCTCTCATTACGTTGTTCGTCGCCCCTGCTGCACACACAGCCTTTTATTTCTATTCGAATCAAGATTTAATTGCACTGAAATGCGAGACAACAACAACACACACACACAACTAGTTTTTGGCTCGCGCTGCGGGAGTGGAAACGATTTCAGCTCTCGTTCTCTGCGGTGCGGATCTGCTCGAAGATAAAAACTGCCTCTATTCGGAAATAAATTGCATTCACTGCTGCTCTTCTTCCTCGGGGGACGCTCCAACGCTGCTTGCTCTTTTGGCCGATGCCTTTATGACCGTAAACAGTGCGCAGCGCAGGGGAAAGAGCAATAGATCAACGTGGCGAGATGTCAGCCGCGCTGCATATATGATATTCGACGAGGAAAATGATAAATCTCGCAACTTTTCTCCCGACAGCCAGCCAGTCAGCCGGGGAAAAACGGACTATTTGCATAGAAATTGCCACGCACAAATTGCAATTTAACCGCTTATGCTATCAGGCGGTAAATCAAAAACAGGCACGCTCGGTTTTGTCAACAGAAATGCCATTTTTTGCGTTTTGTGTACCTTGATAAGATTCAGATTTTTTGAAATATTGCGATTCCAGAAAATTTGGAGCTTTTTCTGTATTTTTGTGGAATAGGACTGTACAAATTATGATATCTCAAATTTTCACATTAAAATTATAAGAAATTAAAGTTACTGTTTTTTTTGTTGCACATATTTTATTTGTTATGCACCTGCTTTAGATGATGAGTTTAAAAATAATTTTCCGGAGAACCGCAATTTGAAATGTCACTTAATAGTCTTCTGTGCTTTTTCTGAGAACCTTCCTGCAAGAGTTAAAACTGAAATTAGGCTGTAAAAATCAAAGCTAACTGTTGTTTTAGCCGGAAGGAAAATTGAGTTTCGGGAAAAGAGGGTGGTGCAATTGAGGACGGCAATAAATCGGACTGCTGGTTGCGGCCCCTGACGTCATGGCCAATTCGGATTTAATGGCGCGCGTCGAATGCCTTATGCCGCGCTATTTCGGCGTGTCCAACTGTAACCGCGCGCTCACATGCATGGCCATTGCACAATAAAGCCATAGTTAGCTGCTCCCTGCGGACCTCTCATACGCATAATATATTAAGTAGTGTCATCACCGCGGCTGCCACTCTTCCATTGCAGAAGTGAAGTCACGAGACAAATTGTCTTTCTAACTAATATAATATCTTATTGATAAAAAATTTAAGGTAAATTTTTAAAAATTTGCAGGACTTGAAACTAGTTATTTAAAAATTGTTTTGTTTTCACATTGACTTGTTTATTCAATATTTTGTTACTGTTAATTTTTAAGCAAAATTTGCTATTAGCTGACGACTTAAGTTATAATAAATTTTAAAAGATAGCTAATTGGCCGGTATGTGTAAGTAAATATGTCATATAATTGCATTTATTGTTAATTAAATTGATCGCTGTGACCCAATGTGTCCAAAGGCTATCACTATTCAATTATAATATAAGCACTTTGCTTCTTCTAGTATTTATGAAATTAATTCAAATGTGGGTTGAACCCTAAGCCATTAATTCTGGTTTGTACTTTCAAGAACAGTAGTAATAATCAAAAGAACAACAATAATAATGATTCCCTGTTCATTTAAATACAATATTATTTATCAACTGGCTTAAAAAAATAGAGGTCTAATGAATGGAATTCATGAATTTGAAATATTAAAAAAGCGATCGATTCCCTAGAATTTTTTTAAAAGTAAAAGCGTTTGAAAACTTTGATCTTATACTTCTATACTTTTCCGCGTGCATATAAGTTGACATTATAAAGCTCCATTATTTAGCCATTTGCATATTTATAAACACATTTTCCAGACTTACGCAGCTATAAATTGTTTGACGGCTGTTTTACAAGAAGGGTCATATAACATTATTCAAGTACACACACAACAAACACATTATTATATTGTTCAGCATGCAAAATAGCACACATTTCACAACAAGCGGCGCAAGAAATGTGTGTATTAAGCGGCAGCGGCGGCAGCAGCAGCGCAGGAATTATTTATTATAGGAAAATAAAATCATAAATTACTTTTGCGCAGCCGGCGGAGCGAAAACAAACTCTCAGGTGCAAGTTCGAAACTTTGAATTTCCTCCAGAAAGTGATAAATGCAAATGAGCAGCAACAAAATCACACACGAGTCGAGAGAGAGTGAGCAGCCAGAGACGCGCGGGGGATAAAAAGGAAATTGAGTTTGCGCCCTTTCGAAATCGGATAGTTTGTTTCGTTGGGGGAGGTCTGCGCCTGAATAATTCATGGTGGATTATGATGTTCTCCAGCAGTGGCAGCCAAGAAGTGCTGTTGGTGGCATTTCTGATAAATACGATTTTAACTCTTTTGTAGGAAGGCGCGCCGCGTGAGCTCGCCGCAGGAGCCGCGAAACACATTTTTTAATATCACGTGTAATAATACACAACAGCTTTCAGTGTGAGGCCGCACGCAGCTTTTTCTCCCTCCAACGACTAATAATTGTAACTATATACATACACCTTTCTGTGGGCAAAAAGAGACCTCTGCAGACTATGCTGCTATACAAAGCCACCACAAATCATTTTGATAATTCAATCACAAATATATTGTTTGCTTCTAAACAGATTATTACTATCACTGTTAATTCTGCGATATGAATTTTGTTTTGCTTGGTTAAGTTCATGTTTAACTTGCCTGATCGGCCAAAACAGCTTCTGTTTAGAGCCTGTAAAATAATTTTTCTCTGGGCAACCTCATTTCAAACATGGTAGCAATATCAATTCTATTTAAACGGTAAATTCTATCATCAAATTTTAAATTTTACTTTTATGTTATCAACGTTCTTTACAGCAACATTAACAATATTTACGCGCAAATGTTTGAAGCACTGTTATCAAGACCTCATACTCAATAAGTTAGCGAAAAAAGCAGTCAAGTTTTTCTGCAAAAGAAACATAACCTCGTATTTTTAATAAGCACATCAGGGAAGCCATCAGCAGAACCTTCAATTTTGGTGCGTTACCTGCAGTGAAAAAATGCGGATACATTCCACATTGTTATCTCGCTCGGCGGATGCGCTTCCAACTTGATGATTGTGCTAATTATTGTAATCTGCAAAATGTCATTTACAAACTCCAGCGCGTGTATAAAAGCTAGTTTCTCGGAGATCATAAAACAAGTGTACTTATATATAGACTCTCTCACAATCAGCAGAGACACTTCAATGTTCAACTCCGCTTACCTGGCATGTTAGAGAGTCGTAAAAGAGTCAAACAACCCGGCAACTCGAGATATCCATAATTTGGCGAGCTGCGAGACAAGAGATTCTCAGCATCTCCTATTCTTTTATTTACCATCATCTGCTTTACGAGGAAAACGCGTGACACTCAATTTTTGCGGAAGAACGGAATTTAAGTGCGCGGAGGCAAGAAAATGGCGTTTTAATTATCGCCGTTGTTTATTTGGCTTTGAAATTAAAGTGCACAAGAGTGTAAATTACGCGGTCGGGCGTTTTCGCCTGCTCACATCCTACGTAAGTGAGTGAGCAACTCGCGTTTTACGTTTCTGAAACTTATTCCAAAGGTTGTGAACCTTTCATGAAGGAGAACAGAGTCGAGCACGGGAAAGGGAAGGGGGCAAAATAATAATCCGTAAAATTACACTCTGCTGTTCTTTGTTCGTGTGCAATTAAGTAATTATTGCCGCATTGTTTTTATTGGCGCTCACTGCGTGTGAGAGTTTCGACTGACGCTGCGCACCACGGGTAAATATTTGCAATTAAAAATGTATAATTTAATTACGGACGGTGTGTTTTTATATGGTAATTAAGGTGTGTGCAATTAATTTTTAATATATTACATCGGACAAGGTAAACTTTCCCTCTGAGCTAATTAGCGGCCCTGCATAAACCTCGTCAGCAACTGTTTTGAATATTTACTCATTATGATAATGAAGTTAATTTTATGGACAAAACTCCAGCTTTGAGTTTTTTGAAAGTTTTGTCTTGACATATGTCATACCTCTTACGAATTTCAGTTAAATCTGTTTTTTCAGGCGTTAAAATAATCGAAAAAATATGGCAAGCATAAATATAGCTTCCTATGATTTTCCTATGGTTTGGTTTTCTTATTTGAAGCACACACCAAAAACGTAAAATAAAACTGACGTGGATAACTGAATTTCAACCATTGATTTTTTTATATGTGGTATAGTTTTTAAGGACTCGCTTACAGAGTTTCTATATTTTACTTCTAGTTCAGTTTTCAAATATAAAATGTTTGGAGTAAAATTTTAATAAAGATATAAAAATTGAGAATTATTAAAAATTTCAGCGTATATATAGTCACCAGACCTTGTTACTTCAGAATACACGTCTAGAAGTCACACCCAAACGAGAAAAGAGACACAATTGTCCGAATTGCGTTTATCTGGTGCATGTTTCCACAGGGAATAATAACAAAAGCACCAATGACACGCCTAATTTGCTCGTGTAGCCCAAAAAAGCGTCCATGTCAGCGGCGAGGATATTTCTTCGCCGCGAACCAAGATTTATATTCATTCTTCAGCCGTGCAAAAGGGAACGGGCATAAATTTTCACACTGCTGCTGTTGGCGCGAAGAAGTAGAAAAAATACGTTGAATGCAAAGCAGTTGAATTAGGGAGCGGCACACTCGAATGTGTGTGTATATTGAATTAAGTAAGTGAAAAATGGTGCGTGGGCGACTCTCGTCGTTCCGAGAAGACTGAGTATTTATTTATTTATTTATTCAAGAAGAACAGTGCGCGGCAGTTGGGTGCCGAGAGTGATCTACTTGCCCAGATGATATCTCCATCGCACTCGCCTCGGCACTAAAAGCTGCAACCATATTCACTCCCGAGCCCATTTAACACGGCTTCTTTACTTGCATTAATATGCGCGACCAACATGTTGTATGCACTTGGCTCTCGTGAAGTAATGCACATGCTGCAAAGTGAAATTACATCACCCGTTCAATTGAATGGGAAAATAAATAAATGGTATGTGATGTGTTTAAAAATATTACTACTTATTATTTGGATTCAGTATGACACTCATGTGTTTTGTACTATTAGCAAATTAGCAAAGGTTGATATGTTTCTCAATATTATTATTTTATCTTTGCTGATTTCTTGCTCCATCTTGGCTATTTTTTAAGTCTTTTTGTATGAACAAATATATGGTAACTGCAAAATTTCAGATCTCAGCAGTTTAAATGAAACGGTGCAAAAAATACAATTATTTAGCATTCATGACAATAAAATTAAACAAAAGATTTCAATCTGGGCTGCCTCGATAAGTAGAAAAATTACGGCTGTGTGTGGCCCTGAGAAATCGGTGATCAGAGAGAGACCCTGCCTGCTCCAGCCCCTCATCATAAATATATAATATTTCATGAGATTTCCCTGCGGTCTGTGTGTCTGTGTAGTCATTTTAATGAGTCGAGCGAGCAGGCGAGCGATTAATCATGTTTGGGCCTTTGTGAGGGACACTCTTGTGACAAGGGGACATCTTCAGGGCGCCTCACCTTGCTGGCCCACCGGCGGGCTGTGCACCAAATTACCTCCTAAACTCTCGCGAGAAAATATTTTCGATTTTATTTATTTGCGGCTACAAGGAAAATAAAGTAATGCTGATTTAACACAGACGTCAGTGCCGTTTGATTTTCCTTCGTTAGAGGTATCAAGATTGATTTTCTGTCCGGCGAAACATTGGCAGTTGTATTTATACCCCTGCGTCGCTGCGTCATTCGCACCTGGTGGCGACTGTCGAGGACTGTGTTTGTTCAGAACTTGCTGTTCGAAAGACATGACGGCGGAAAATAATGAGTCCTGAAATCGTGGCAGGTCTAATTATTAATGGCGCTCTGAAAAAGAGAACTGTTTATTGCGTGTTCATGGACAATGGATAAAACAATTATACCAGAACCATATATTAAAAGCATCACCCCAAGGTGACGTCATTGTTTGAATGAATCGTAATGATTTCGGTAGGGCTGGATAATGGCTATTTAGAAATACTTAGCATTCTAGTTTTTAGGAAATAAAATTTTTGCATTGATTACTAACTTTACCCTGAATTGTTGATTTAAAAAACTGTTCATACATATAATTAAATTTATATTTTTATTTACTTCTATGTAGAGGTCCAAATATTGTTTTCAAGGATTTTTAATGGGTTGGCTCAGGGTTCTAGTATGAGATACGAATATTCGCGAAAACATGATCCCCTTCTATTTTCCCAGTGTTTATTTTTGACAAGAGCAAATACAAACATTCCGAGTGGTCGTTAGTATAAGACAAGCCTCTCTGGCATTCCACGTTAGTAGTCAGCAAGAATGCATTATTTTCGGAGCAGTTAAAGGAGCCAGCCAACCGAGTGGAATCACTCGTGAAGCAAACTCACTGCTCCGCCCTGGAAGAGTGTATAGGACGAATTCCATCTCAATTAGCCGGCTCTCAAAAGCAGTAGGATAAGCAGAGAAGTTTTGTAAATTCAATTTGCTGCTGCCTGAGCCAGTTCTTAAAAGCAGCGTATTTCCCGTTAATTTGTAAATGAGAGAAAGATTCAAATTCTGCGTCGCACTTATCTCTTTCACTTGTCTCTCCCTATTCAGACCTTTGAATATGGATGCTGGGTGTGAGAAAATGTTCCAATTCTGAAGAACATAAGTATACAGGCGGGCTTTTCTTGTTATAATTAAAATGTATGAACTCGCGAGCTCTCTCAGGAGCGCTTTTAATTCTTCTGCGTTAAGGACGCATCGCGCTCTCATAAATAATAAATCTTTAATAGGATTTGCCTGCCGCTCGCGAGGAAAGCAGAAGAATTATTATTGTTCAAGAGGCCGGATTATGGACTTTCAACTCTTGCCTGAGCTCTCGAAATCTAATTTGTCTGCTACAACTTTTCCAATCTCAAACTATTAAACTGCTGCTGCTACTCATAAGAAGCCAGTTTCGTTTTTGAGCAAGTGAGAGCAGTTGTGAGTAAATAAATTCTCAGTCCGTGTTTTCCGAACATTTCCTAATGACTATAAACTGCAAGAAAGGAATAGTAATAAAATCGAAATAGATATTCAATTGGACCAACTTGATCTGATAATTGCGCTGTCAAATTATTCACGAGCGCGGCGTCAAATTTATCGAGCATTTGCTTTATCTTTACGGCGGCTGTAAATATGGTTAATTGACAGATAGCAAAGCAATTTGAGTGTGTTATATCTCTCTGCGGTCGCGGCATGGAGGTGTTATTGTGTACTCGAGGCGCGCAAATTATCATATAGGCTAGGCCGTCTTAACAGCTACCTGAAGTGTTTATGGAAGCGATAATTAATTTGCCTGGCGGTTGCAAAGAAAGGGAGAGAAAGAGCGCCTCTATATTTACTTCTGATTGCCTATCTCGCGAGGAATAAAGATTTATAGATTATAATTTTTCTCTCCTTCCCTCCGCGCCGCACAAACACACATGTGCGCGCAAGCGGCAGCTTCAAACTCTCGCAGCCGGCGACTTTGCTTTTGCCTTCTGCTCTAATCATTATATTTCATCGCCGGAAAAATAAAACACGTCGTTTGTTAGTTAACGATAATATGAATAACCCCATCACTTATTAACAGCCACTGTTGCTTTTTGAAGACAGCTCAAATTATGCTCTTTCACAGCGTTGTGGGTAATTTTAAGTTGCAAAAGTAAGCGAATGAAGGCCGTTCAGTGGTTTACAAAAATATGTTTCATTCAGTTACATATATAAGCAGTCACAAATGTATATATCTGGCACTTGGCGAAATATATTGATCTTTTGGCATAGTGCTCTTAATCCAAAATGCACATCAAAATCTTTTGGAAACACAATCATCTATTAACCAGAAAACACAGGAAAGAATATTTTTTATTTTCAAAATATTACAGGTATAAAATATTTTCTCAAAATCCTGCTTTTTGAGAATTACAATAACAGTTAATGAGTTTATGAAAAATATTTATGTAGAATTTTAATCAATTTAGCAGTAATTCCAATCAAAATATTATTCGCAATTCGTTGAGTTTCATGCATATTTTGAGTCTCTTTATTTTTTCCTTCTAAACTAAATCAGCTAGTCTATTATACATCAAAAGAAAATAATGATGAATTCTTCTAGTCAGACTCCAATTAACGGTCCTTGTCAGGAAAAAGCACGCTTCAGAGAAGCAGAAATCAGAAGACAGAAAACAAACAGGCCGTAAGTCAAAATAGAAGAGTTGAGAGGAGCAGCTCATTTCTCACGCGTAGCGCATCCTAAATATAATAAACATGATGAATCTGGGCCGCTTCTATCAGGTCCGATCTGGAGAACACATTTCTCTCGGCGCACGATAATATTTATTGTAATTTAATTAAAGGCCATCTCCGTCGAGCAGATTGATCACTGTGCTCTCTCGCGCGCGGATAATCTTAATTTGAGATCTGGCTTTGGGTCCAGCCCTCCAATACTCATATACATGCGCAGATCATTATTTTTAATAAATTGATACACCTGAGATTTTTGTCGTCCGCTCACATTGTGTTCGAGGCATGGGACACACGGGGTGTGGGAGGCGCCTCCTTGTTTTGAATAGCTCTCTAGGAAAATTATTGTGTGCTGTGTGCACGCGCGATAAAATCTTCGTTTCTGTCCAGAGAGCCCGAGGAGGAAATGTTGTGACGCGATCTTTCACGACAAACGACTCGCTTGAATGTCTCCAGACGGGAAAGACTCAAAAGGGTGGATCTGACATCAGGGTTGTGAACTCTAGACGAATACCCAAATTACCCAAATTAGGGTGTTCCAAGGATAATCCATGATTCAAAATTTTCTGTCTTGATAAATGGATTCCTATAGCTGGATTAGCCTGATTTAATCACATATAATTGTTGAAAGGTGTACTATATCAAATATAAATTAAAAAGTGTTTGTAGCATTAGTTTTTATAGACTTTAAAACAGACAAAATTGAGAATTTGACATGTTGGCAAGATATAAAATTTCCCAAACAAACATTTAAGATTATCATCTATCGAATTGATTTAAAAGCCTTGCAAAAACGAGTTAATTCACATTCATTTGCTGTCATAATGCAAATTAAGAAAGCGGAGAATTAACGAAATTAATCTCTGTGTAAACAAATAATTAACTAACAAGATTAAATCCAACCCTCAATTTTCACTGAAATGAAAATCTTCATGTTCTTGTATATATAGGGATGACGTTTTCAAAATACTAAATTGAATAAACCAAAGGTTTTCTCAAGTTAAAAAATCTTGAAAAAACAAATTAAAGTTATAACAAATAATAATTGCTCATCTGGTTGCTTCTTTATTTGCTTTTTGTGACAGTAAAAAAGAGAAAAGAAATCAGGCACATAGCTCAACAAACGTTGTCTTTTTGTGTAAATTCTATGGGTACTAAAATTGCCAACCCACTCATTACATTATTAAAGAGAGGACGAGAATAGTAATGATATAAGAGTCCCATCCACTTGTCGTCCGTTTTGTGAACAAAATTTATATTTATTTCCCTGCACGCGAGTGAAATATACTCTATTTTTATGGTGCACATTATCCCGAGTGCGTAAAATACACACACAGAATAAATATATTATCAAGATGTGTTCATCGTCGCGACGATGACATTCCGAAGAAAAGGCATGCTTTGTGGCCCATTAATGGCCTGACGCGCACTTTTGTCGTCACAATTTATAAAGATCGCGCAGCAACAATAACGCGCCCCGAAAACGACCTGCGCTCTATTTTATTTGACGTGCTCTGCACCCAGAGAGGGAACGCTAACTATACCTTCATACAAAAGAGCGTCTCTTCTTTTTCACAAAAAATGTGTTTACGAATGTGGCACAAAGAGAGGAATGTCTATATCCAGAAAAACGTCAAATAAATCGGTAAGTACTTCTTATAGAACTCATCCCACAAATACGTCTTACAAAGCGCAGAATAAGACGTGCGTCTTTTCGGAAAGAGTTGCTGAATAGGTGTTGTCAATGTGGGATACTGGGTTCGAGCCAGAAGGAAAAATGGAAAATGCACCAGGTCCTTTGTAGTACTCGTAGTATTTAATCCATAATTAAGACTGTAAATATTACATAATAAATGTTCACAATAAAATCTCAAAGGAAAGTCATTAAATAAACAATTAATTAACGCATCAATATGCGAGTCGAGAATATAACAAATATTAATTATCACAGTATAATCAATGCTTACCCCGGTATACTCTTCGGGTCTATTAGTTAATAGTTATTATAGTAAGCGTCAAATATGCGCACGACATTATGCTCCCGGCCGGAGAGGTAAATGTGACATGACCGTATGCGTGCAAGGGTGAGCGGTCAGTGAAGGTGGAAGGTATAGTAAGGCGCTTATCATACAGTAACAAGTGACATCTAAAGGTTACAAAAACTGCATTAACGTGATTGTGAGCGGGAACCGCTACATCAGTATGTTTTATTTATTTTTGTGAATCTCGAAACCAATAGCAATAGAAATATTGAGCACCAGTGGCAGGACAATAAATTTACGGTTATATTGTAAAGTGATTTTCAATGCCGCATGTATAGAATTTTTACAGGTTTTAAACACCTGTTCAACAAAGACATTCATTCCTCTTGACACATCATTGAGGATTAAACCTTTTGGGATTTCTTAAAAATGCTTCGCGTTTCTAGATATGTGTGAGTGTGTGTGTGAATCTATAGTTCATATCATTATAATTTAAATTTTAGGAAGGTCTATTCGATTGAGACATGTACCTCTCCCCACTGGTTTTATTAAATCTCTATGAAAATGTCAACATTTTTCATTTTTGCCCATGCAATTAAACACTTTGGAATTTTATGCAAACTTTATAATTCGGATAAGCTATTTTTTATTTTCAGCAGGAGGTGATTGTTTAAAAAGTCAATTGGAAATCTCACTGTGTTAAATAGAAAATGAGGGTGTGGAGAAGAAGGGTGGCGCGGTTTCCGAGTCACGGAGCAAAAGCAGAAGGAATACTCTTGCGAGGTGTCCCTCTCTGGCAGCAACGCCCGTTCTCGCAAACTGGTTTCGGTTCGTCTGCTGCAGTGCAGTAGGAATTGTATAGAATTATATTTATTTTATTTATAACACGCGGGTGAGCTGGCGAACGAAGACGAATGAAATCTCTGCGGTTTTTGCGTTCACGAGCAGCAGCAGCAGCAGCAGTGCAAAGATTTATCGACGTCCTCCCCTCGGTTGGTCTCTCAGCCCACGCTCGCTCGTCCTGCTTCGTGAAATATTACCTGACAGGCCGCTCTGCTGGCGCAAACTTGCATCAATTTTTTACTGGAAAAGCCAGAGAAAACTGCTATTGTACCGGCAGCTTGTCTCCCGCGGGAATCTATCTATCCACGATTTTTCGGACGCAATGTAATAAAATGCGCGCTTCACACTTTTCATTATGCTCCAATGACACAAAGGCTCGCCTCATAAACCTGATAAAATATTAACTTTGGCCACACAATACTCACCTTCGGGTCTATTAAGGGACTTTTTGTTATGACTTTTAACTTTTCGGCTCTCATAATTTCCCACAGTTATTGGGTTGAGTCACCTCACCGGGGGATGATTATGCTGCGACTTCTAACTGGCCATATTTTATGTATCCAAACACTCACAGGGTTATGATATGACAAATAAAAAGGCGCGTTGATTTGCTGCGAAGAAACTAAAATTTAAAACCATTGAAGATTTGAGTACACTTATGTAAAAGGCAACTTTTAACTGGCGTATATGTATAAACTGTACAAAGACATTAAAAACCAAAAGATTGCTTTTGGTGGTGCATAGCTATATCAAGGAGATAAATCAAAATTGAATTTTTTTAATTTATTCATGAGGGGTGATAATTAATTAGATTTGACCGATTGTTTTCCTATGAAAAGTTCGTTTTTTATAGGTATAAGCAAATCAAGTGCAGATGTTGTGTCGTCGTCTCCTTCGGCAGTTTACCTCAAAAGCTCACGAACTTTCAACAAAAATGCAAACCGCACCTGCTTCCTGCTGATCCGCGCAGCATGCAATTAATAAACCTCCTTACGCTGCGCCGCAGGACGTGAGCAACAATTTCTAAATTAGAAATACCGGGATTAAAAAAAAGCTGATTCTCGATTCCACAGTAGCAAGAAAGGGTATCACTATTTCCATTAGAGCAGGCGTCGCTTTTCGCATTATACTCTAATGGTCGCGCACTCGTTATGTGAGTGATTAATTAAAGTTTAATTAGATTTTAATCGCCGTTCGCTTGGAAGAAGCTCTTTTTCTTAATATCATTATTCAGCCACCGCTTGAGAATTTAGAGCTGCTGGAATATTATTACGCTGCGAAAGGTGTTACTTGGCAGTCTTTCCGTTTGACGGCCTTTGATGATTTATGATAGCAACACAGTATCCTCGGCAATTAAATTTGCATTTCATTAAGGTGCCTTCAAGTGCTGGCGAAAACAAACAGGGAAGAGGTTTTGTCAGTTATAGAAGCGACTCTTACTTGATGGCAATTTATTATGATAATTATAATTGATTTATTGCGATATTTGATTTTACTGATCTATTTTATTTATAATTAAACGTTCCCGTAGCGTTAAGGATCGAATTTAATAGAATTAGTATTTTATAAGTCTCTACGTAAAATTAAAAATAAAATTAACATATACATATACATTAGAAAATATAATAATTTTTCCATACCTTTTTCCTATTTCTAATAGAAAATTTATTTGCGGCACCAGGCGTAAAAAATTAATATTATTTTTGAACTTGTGTTTTTTAATTAAATTCAGTTCAGTTCTTTACTTTTTTAATTCTTATCAGGATTTTAATTTTAATAAGCCAAGACGATAGACGCCCAAACACTGCAAACATTATACTTTGAAAGGGGATTTGATTTAAAATTCCTAGGCCCTCCATCGGCGTCCGTCGGCCATAAAGTTATTGCCAAGTCAAATATTCGACTCCGTTGCACAACTCTTAATTCACCATAAACAAATTTCGTGACCTTTATTTCTTCTCTCGCGGCGCAAGCAGGTGGTGAGTGTTCTTTGGTATATAATAAGCAAGCGAACTGGTCTAAAATGAATTTAATGATGGCTGTTTAGAAGCCGTGCACGCCTGTGTCGTTAGGCAGGTGCAGCAGATTTCTGCTGCTTCTAAAGGCGCTTACGCCTCACAAACGATCACATTTTTACAATCCTGCCAACGAGTGTTATTATGATGAGCGACACGAGTTTTTATTCTAATTATACGATTTGCCTCTTTAAAAGTTACTTTGTTTTTACGAGCAGCGTAATAGCTTTAGCAGCATGTGAATTTAAACGCAGACTTATAGTCGTTAAAATAAATTTTCCGGTAAATTTAATGTATTGCATACTCTGTGAATTTTCTGAGGCTAATGTGTCCACTTTCAGCTTTATTTTTTAACAAATTTCAATATAATGCTGAGCATAGTTGATTACTTAGGAAATACTCTGACTATTATATTCATTTGAAATGTATAGCTTTAAATTCAAATTTTCAATCAAATATTTTCGCATCAGCAAAAACATATAATTTTTATCTATAATACTAATTATTCGTTTAAAAAAGCATGTAAGTAGTGATCATAGACTGTGTTTGCCTGGTGTTTTGATTTCTGACTCCAACCAATATGGCAGACAATTTCTAAATTACAATTGTCTGGTTACTGGAACACAAAAGTAATTCGGTTTATTGCTCCTCAAGTGAACGGCAGACATCCTAATACTTTACTGCTCGCATTCAAATCCGACAAAGGAAGAGAGTACATACATATTAACCTTATCTGCGGAGAATAGCTCCAATTCTGCCGTTTTACAGCCGCGAATAGATGAATGGCCGCATTGTGCATGTGCGTAATTTATACGCGGGGCCAAACAGCCACGCCATAAAAGAGCAACCGACTTCTTATTTCGGTTGCGCTGCGTGTGCTACCAGGAAAGCACGAGAGAGAGAGAGAGAGAGAGAGAGAGAGAGAGAGAGAGAGAGAGAGAGGGTCTGTCCGGCGGGCTGCAGCTCCAGCAAGGCGCCTAACTGCTCTCTCCGGCCGCGAGATAGCATCTCCCCTGAGAGATAGATAGCCGGCGCTACACACGCAGCATCCCTTGTTTCCATGGCAACTCATAAAAATGTATCATGATGCGTCGTCGTCGCAACTGAACTGGACGCAGTCATATTTTCAGCCGTCTATGATCATCATCATCATCATCCGATTTATGGACAGAGCTCTTTTCATGCCGAACGCAAGAAAATCCGCAAAGAACAGTTTTATATGCGGCTCTGCGATAAGCGTTTTTCGCGTAAAAAACGCGGAGGGGAAAAGTGAACAGGGTTTTTTTGCCAGAAAAAATATAGACTAAATTTTTATCCACTGCAAAATTTTTTATTTCTCGACTATTCATGTTGGGAAAGAATGAATAATATATTTAAAAAAAAGATAGGAAAAAAATTTACAAGTTAGAAGAGAGTATTTTCCATGGAAAATTTATCCTCAGCCACCAGACGGGAAAGGAAGCTCATGAATTAGAACCATAACCAGCAGCCGAAATTAGTTGAGCAGGACATTTCTGTAAAAATATGGAAAAATAAACATCTCGATGTCACTGAAGAAGTTGAATTTCATTCAACAGAAAAATCTTTTTTCCATTCTTGTCTAAACGGTTAAGGCAACATTTAATATCCTCTCGCAGGATCGGGTTAAATTGGAATATTAACTTTACTTCAACAAATTATGAGGGCATAACATTTTTAAAACGTAGAATTTCCTTGCTGAAACAAATGAAACTCCCCTTATTGTCAAAACGCTAAGCTGCGTATATTATTTGTGAGTTGGAGAACCCGCAAGGAGAGAATAGAATACGCGGTCGTACAGCATCTGTGTGGTCCACTCGATTCCCTCTCGCACTATCTCGGTGAAAATACACATGAAAAGGTGCTTGATTGAAGAGACGTATTCGCTGTTCTGTGTCACAGCGGGCAGGCTTCGAATGTAGTGTCACCAGGGAAGAGAGTGTTTATTTATTAACCGCAAACAGGCAGTCGCACAATGAGAAGTAGTTTTTTTCTCCTTCATAATAATGGCGAACACGCGCTGACACTCCGTTCGTGTGCTCTAGATGAATTCTTTTTACCAGGCGAAAGGGTTAAATTGATAAATGGTGTGCGAAAATGCCATTGTAAGACACATTTTTCCTTTGTCTGTGGTGAGAAGCTCAAGGAAATTTATAACATTGGCGTCTTTCGCACATCTCAACGACTTGTGTTACAATTTTAAATGCACTTGAACAACCTTTTTAGCTACACAAAGACTTTCGCAGATTGCTTGGGTTTTTTGTCTTTTATTTAAGGTTTAAATTTCAGAGTGAAATTTTAGTTGATTTTAAATTTGCTAGTGTCGTTTTTTACAATTAAGATTCTGTAGATTCCCCAAATTAAAAAAGCTGAGTGAAAAAATTATTGTCATCCAAATCCTACGCTTAAATAAACTTACTTTATTTCACTCTCGTGATTTCTAGCACAATGTTTTTGTCAGCTGGTCTAACTTTGTTTCTTTGCATTTTTTTTTGCAAAATTGCGTTTTGCATTAGACTCGAGATGCCTTGTATTTGAATTTCCCTTCCGTGTTGCAACTCAATCTGCTCTTGGGAGGCACGCCAACGAGCAGCAAATCCAATCGAGATTACAAGCGGCTGATTCACAAACTGGGCGCCATATTGATCAAAGCAGAGAGGCGGCTGTGTTAGGCCGAAGAATGAATATCCGTTGTTGAGAATACATCAAGTGACAGACAAGCGTAGGAGCGCGGTTCGCTCCTGAAACAATAGAGCGCCTACTGGGGCGGAGCATTCATTATTATTATTATGAATTTGAGATGGGAATCGAATAAGAAGAAGCCAAGTCATTGGAAGAGTGCCTCTATATGCAGAGTTCTCTCTCCGCCGCTCGTCGTCGGCTGCATTGTTAGCCCATCAACTGATAACGAGGCCCGTCGCTTGTCATTTAATATGGCAAGTAGCGAACTCTTTGTTCAAATACCATTGTCTCGGCGTTCGTCATTAATTTTCCTCCTCTCTCTCTCTTACTCACTCACACGGGCGCAGAAAAATACTATTCAAATTCAGCGCAGCAGAAGCCGCTATAGCCGGAATAAAAATGACGCCAAAAACTATGTAAGTAAGCGAATGTTTAATTTTCTTTTTCAGTTACATCACAATAGTTTTCCGATTGTTTTACGTGAACCAATACAAAATAAATATCAATTTGGCGATAACCATCAGTTTAAAATTAATTTAGAAGCACATGATTTACGGCCATATTTGTTTCTCAAGATTAGGCGAAAGCAAATTTATTTATATTTGCTGGGTATTTTTCATGGGATAGTTTCCCCGAGTAAAATAGGCACATCTGCTAAAGTAGGCAATGAGCCATATGTGCGTCCATTCACATCGCGTACGAAACACGTGGAAACCCGGTCCTGTGAAGGCTGTATGATTCTAATTGTATGGGAGGATTACAATGTCTGGATCTGTTGAATAATTTACTGAATTAGGCTTAAGCTGCTCATATTTTCTTGTCATTCTTCTCAATTCATGTTTTAGTTTATGGCAAGGTATTACAGGAATTACATTAGTGTTATTTTTCCTTCGTAAGCTGTTGTCAAAAATCTGACCTAATTGATTTTGTTGAGGTTTGACAGCAACTTCAATTAATCAATCACAAACTTGTCAATATAAAGGGCTAAATCTCAGAGCAATTCACACAAACACTAAACAAAGTGTCAAAAGGATTTCTTACATGTTTACAGCCGACCGCGGGAAAGGTAGAGGGCTGGAAGCGTGCGGTGAAAAGCGAGCTCGGCGACTAAACGTCGAAAAAACAGGCGGTGCGTCCGAGAAGCGCGCGCGTGGCCGCCCCAATTTGAATACACGCAATTTGAATAATGCTCCGCTTTCTTGGAGAAACGGAAACATACGGCTAATGGCTTAAAGAGAGCTATCAATTGATGGGAATCTCGCCAGCGGTTAATTTTCTTATCACACCTGCGCGCGTCCGGCAATCGAAAATAATATCAAGGCCCAGCCAGCACTCTTCTCGCATCCGGCGTTGTTGCTGCTCCGACAATGAATTTATAGCAACTTAATGAAGCACCTCTTCGATTATTTGTAGTAAAATGAAATGTAAATGAACTCTTGTATTAAATTACGAATCATTTACCTATTATGCTACGAATGTGTATCCGCATCCCTTTTTGTCGGTGAAAAAAGGTTCAAATTTGTCATAAATAAAATCGTTAACAAAGCAACTGCCCCGTTGTTATTATGTCAAAACACTCGTATTTTTGCACACTACAAGTTTTCTGCATTTGGAATGGTGCAGCATAAACTTTTTCCCACACTTTATCTATAGATTTTCTATTTTAGTTGCGTTTACAAATAAATCTGAAACCCCTTCAATGTTCATCGCCTAACATAAAAAGAGTTGCAAAAATTGAACAGTGGCCAAAGGATGGTGAAAGGCAGCGATCTTCGGCACACCCCCACAAAGCTATCGCGTTTCAATAGTTGTCGAACAGGCAATTTGCATTTAACATCGAGCCACACAATAATATCTCATTTTCGCGGTCTCTGCAATTTTGCGCTTGGCGCGAGGGTGCACGATGATTTTATTACTATTGCGGGCGGGGTGTGCACACACACATTTTTCACGAGGATATCAGGTTACCTTTTCACATGCAGGATAATGTCGTCGAGCGAGCGGGCGAACTCCACTTTTCATTGTGCACGCGGTCTCATGGATTACGTAATAAAACGGGCGCGAATAATAATAAAAAAAAACTCGGTGTGGGCGTATCAGTGTCCAGGAAGGAAGGAAGGAAACGGACGAGACGGACACAATGGCGGAGACTGATGCCTGCGAGTGACACTCAATTTCAGAGTAGCGTGGGCAATATGCGAGCAGAGAGCTTTTGAATTTGAATGCACCCTAATTAGAAAGGGAGAATATGTGGCGAGCGTACGTACAAAATTGTTGTTATAAGGGGTGGATTCGTTATTTCAATTATACTGATCAAAACCTACTTCACAGCCAAATCGTAGATTGTCTAAAATATTTAAACAGCTTAAATATATATGCTCAACTTGATTCCTCATACTTTACTGTATGCCAATGAAAATGGTAAAATAAATATTTCAATTCATTCGAAATCATCAGAGTTGTAACGATATCTCTGTGGACTGGTTGAACGAACAAAAATGTGAAAACAATCACTGAATAAATCCTATTAAAATCGCATAGCTGCTGCGAGAGTGCAAATAAATTTCTCTTTAATTTTCACGAGCGCTCGTGTTTGCCAAGCACAATGAATAGTTAATTAGCCGCGCTCTGGGTGGCAACGCAAACACAGCATCAAGGACCCTCTTGCGGGGATGTAGCAATGCATATGCACACAGACTGCCAACAAAACGCATATCCGCCGCACGGGACAATGAAGGTGCGCGCGGATCACGATGGGAATGTAAACTAATATCAAAGTGCGCGCCGAGTGCGGTGTGTGCATGCGGGAAGTTCAAGTGGCGAGCCTCTCGTCTGCTCTGTTTGTCTCTGAATTACCAGCAGAAGCGTCGTGGAACATGTAAGCATAATAACTTGGCACAATGGGAAGCGACGTGGGGGGCGAGCCGCGCGTGATTCCCCGGCCAGGGGGTGGATTATTCTATTGCTATTATTTATGCACGTCATCGACCCCTTTGTCTTGTGCAGCAGCGAACGCTGAGGATGCGCGTGGAGACCGTGTGAGAAAAATGCGTGCCGAGCATCCCATTATGAGCTGGAGAAATAATGTCAATTTAATTAACTCGGCTTTACACGAGGATCGACAGAATATAGATGATGTTTGGTGCATCAACTTCCTAGGAAGAACGCTATGCAACCGGCACGACATCTGCGTTGAGCGCATTGCAACCCTCCCTGATTTGCAAGCACGACACTCTGGCTATCTTGACACAGATCTGCTTCAAGTGTGGATAATCTGATGTAAAATGATCTTTGCAAATAATGTAGCTTAAAATTAATTGTCTAGTAAGCTTCTGAGCTTCAAAGTTATTTGATTATTCGAAAAAATTTATCTCCCAGCCATCTCAAGAAATTATTAAGGATTATATGAACACAATAAAAAATTAAATTTTATTCTTCTCAGGAAACAATCAAAGATAATGTGAAAGTTAAGTAAAACAATCTACCCAAATTCACTCAAATTTAAAAATTCACGGTAAAATTGTGATATTTTAAGATTGTTTCCGCATACTGGTTACAATTAATTTTCAGTTTCCTAACTATCAAATTTTATGATTTTTTAATGGAAAATCCGTATGGGTTGAATTTAATTGTTTAATTGATAATACCATACTACCATAGGTGAACAAAGAATGGGAAGCTAGCAAGTTGAAAAATTGAAAAAAATTTATTTCCCTTCTGGAATTGTTTCGTGATCTCAGGATTAATATTACACTCTTTGAAAAAAGCTCAATAAAGAGAGGATACAAATTATGTGCTTAGCTAAATTGTTGTAATAGGGAATTTTCATTAAATGTTGGAGGGGTTGTCTTTTGTAACTCGCTTTCTGTTTATATTTTTACCAAGAGAGGCGGGCGTTTTTCAACGATCGCTGGCTCAAAATTCTCTGCAGCTAATACTGTGGCTATGAATTTTGTTCTGGATGAGGTCTGCTTTATGTTACAAAAGGGTGTGAATATATTTTTCTTTTTACAATTTTTAAACTTGTTTGTCTTCCATTCCTTATGTTTACCTACGGGAAGCCATTGTGAAATCAATTTAAATAATAATTAAAATAAATTATTTCCTCATTTGTCACCAAGCTATAACGAAAGCATTCAAACTAAAACACTGAAGACAAATTTACATATGAATTTTATTCTTATTTTTCGTCGCCTTTTTCTGTTAAGTAAAATTGACGCTTTGTTTCAAATCGTTTCTAAAAACAGTCTTTTCAAAATTCTAGCAAAACGAATCACCATAGAAAATTTTTTTTTCTTCATAGAAAATTTTCAGCAACACAAAAAAAAGGAGATATATTCTTACAAGTAGATTTAAAATAAATTGGCTATATAATTGCGAATTAAGCTAATCCGTTGAAGGCAGTTTTGAGCACTACTAATTGTCCGCGTCAGTCGCCGCGGATTGCAAGTGGCAGCAGCAGCCGAGCGCAGGAGTTCGTGTATGAATATTGAAGGTGTTTTTTTCACGAAACACGAACATATGCATGCACTCCCGGTGATTGGCCGATGCAAAGTGAACGCCTCCTCGCGATCCGCCACCGCCGCCGCGCTTCCACGACACGAGCGAAGGGCCCTCCTGTTTTAAATAATATCAAACAACTGTCGCCCGGCTTCCTTCTGTTTCCGAAAAAATGAAACGGCACGTCCGCCGAAATGCACTCACGCGTGAATACCTACCCTGCGGATTTCACCACTTGTGAAAAGCTAAAAATTTTGCTGAACGTGAGGATTGTGTTTTATCATACATAATATAGCGTCAGTATACAGCATTGTAAATATTAGCGGTTTTTAATATTTCAATCGGGGTAATGCTATGTATATCGAGTCTGTATTTTATTTTAATGATCGATTGAAATATTTTTCTATTTAAAATTGATTCTTTTTTTCACTTTGTTCATACCGAACCTGCGCGGTCCCATTGAAAGCTCATCACTTTATTAAGTCATCAATAAAATTTGGCAAGCCCTATCCTTACCTTTAGATCGTAATTAATCATCAAGACAAAACATTGAATGGCCACTACCATTCTTCAAGCTATTCCGGTGCTGTGTTTGACTGTGGAATTTCCAAGCTAATTAATATCACATAGATATTACGCTGGGCATTTGCAGCGCTTAGTCGGCGGCGCGCTGAGAGCGAGTGAAAAATAAGTGGCCCAGTTAAGCGTTTTCGGAGATAGCGTGACACAGCACGCAGAATGATTGATAGTCAGCCAAGATTTTGTGAAGGACGACGTTGCGACACTGGAAATGTAAAAACCCTTTTAAAATTATGGCCGCGCGTGCACGACAAATCAGCCCCGAGCACAATAACATCAAGTGGCACGAACCAAATTTTAGACTATGACAGGACTATGATTGCAAAACTGATGCGAAGAAGAAACGAAGGAAAATTAACTAGTGGTGTTCATTAATTTATAAATTTATTTAATTAAATAATGCATTAATGGTAATCAACAAATGTGAAAAAGGCAAAATTAACAAGCGATCAAGTCAATAAACTTTGTGATGGTTCTACAGCTTTTGCCACGGAAATTTAACACGTACATTTTTTACACTTAGAAATTATTAACAATATTATAATAAATACATTGCTGGATGTAATACTAAAAAGCGGCCGTGTTTTTCGTATTTTATCTGTGCGAAAAATTTTAATAACTAATTTTTTTGTCAATTTTAATTTCCCCAGTCTAAAGCCAGTAAATAGGCTTGTTATTGTTTACCTTTAGCCAAATAAGATAGATTTTAATTAATTTTAGCCTCTAGATAGAGCTAGTATATTTTTTTTCAAATCACGCATTGTAATTCAAGTTTTATCACGTACCACAAAGAATTTGGTGAAATTTATGAAAAAAGTAGGGAGATTTAAGTAAATGTACAAATTTCAAATGCAATGTTTTTTTAGTTTATCTTTATATAACACAAAAGTTTGTTGGTTCCTTTACTTTTTTTTATCTAAATTACTGTTTCACTTTAAATCCTTCAAGTTTAGCTCTTAGTTTATGCTAAAATAAATAAATAATAATAATTTTGTATTTTCAGGGGGAAAATCAGTGTTAAAAACAGCCTGCCTTGATAAAGATATAAAACATGTATTAACTGCGTCAGCTTCTTCTGCTTGTAACAGAATAGATTATATCAGTTTCCATAAACCAGCATGCGGTGCTAAAACACATGGAATAGCGAGGAAACAATCAAGAAGTATTATTATTATCATCAAAGTGCTCATAACAATATGTATTATTACAGCTAATTAAAAGTATTAATTACATACCGTATTTTTGCCAAAAGAGCTAGATTTCCATGGAGAAGTTTCGCAAAATTCAGCAGCGCTAAGCACCGTGTGTCAGTCAGCGCGGTAGAGGCTAACTTTTCGTGCCGGGGCCCAATATAATTATGCAAAATTAAGTTTAATTTATGCCAAGTCGGGTGAACACATTATGCTAATAGAGTTAAGGGAGTTACGCCCTTGTATCCATAATTAGCAGCCGGCCTGCATGAAGCGCACTTGGGGCAAAATTTGCATGCACGATAGGGCGGCTGGACAGAAGCAAAGTCGCGCAGCAAAAGCCGAAAGATGCATCGTCATAGGCGCGGCATGGCGCGGCGGTGGAGATGAATGTGCGCAACAACCTGCAATTAGCCGCGCGATTTATGTATAGAGTGAGTGCGGCGCCGGCTTCATCCTCGAAAATAAAATGCACAAATTGCGTGCATGTGTGTGTGAGTGTGTGTGCAGACTAATTACCATCAGAGGGGCTTTCGCATGGTCGCTGCGCTGGCCAGCGCAAATTATATTATGCAGACGTTAATTACGCCCGCAGGACCGCTTCATTACAATGCAAACTGGCAATTTTCCTGTCCAATCAATTATGGTAAAATGGTAATTAGTTGTCTCTAGCTAGCAGCAGAGCTGTAAACGACGTGGAAGTAAACAAATGGGGCAGCAGACTTTTTGCTAATTAAAATTCAGAGACATGAGAAGGGTAGCGAAATTCAGAATGCCTATTTAATAAGTGGCGTGAGTTACTTTCATTTTTGTTGGTGACTGACATACCGATTTTTAGACTAAGAGCAATTAGAAACATGGTATGAGTTCTGTGCTGTAATCTGTGATCTGCCATTTTTTCAACTACCTTCTTGAATTTTTAAAGCACACCGTAATGAACAGAATATCAACAAGTATGCAATAAAATTTACAGATAAAATAAAGGCAAAGCAGGAAGAACTGGAAGTGTCTCATTTTTCATCCTCTTTTTAATTGTGTTAAAAGAATTAATTTTTGACACTGAAAATTTGCTTTTAAGAAAGGTAGCCGCCAACAAAATCACAAAACACAAAGCCAACGAACACTTTCCTTCCTAATTGAATGGAGGGCGTCAAGCAGCGATAAAATTTCACATATTCGCGCAGCAGAGCCTGCATATCTGATTGTTTCACAGCGACGGGCACGCCATTAGACGCAATACATATAAATAAACGCGTGTCACAGGATAAAATAGCTCATATTAAAGCATATATAGACACCTGTCGATATAATCAAACAAAATGCGCTCGCGCCATATCTGTCGACGCTAATGAATAATTTATCTTTGAATGCATCAAATGGATGCGCGCACACTCTAATTTATTCATTCAAATCGTCTGGAATTTATATAACTGCTGAGCAACAATTTAAACTTTCGAAACGTAGCCTATAATTTAACAATCGCGGAAATGTGACGAAACAAATTTTGCACACCTTTGACAACAGGTTTGCAGTCAAAGGTCAAAGTCACTCATTACATCCTGAAAGATGAGCAAAATTTAAGCATTGTCTGGCGTCAGTCTGCGACTAAATACACTACGATGAAGACCACTTTTGTACTCTCTGTTTTTATCGCCGCGTTTGCCCATGGTGATTTTATATACAGAACAAATGTGCAGTTCAGATCAATTCGTCAGTGAATGGAAATTTTAGTGACCCATTTATCATAATTTTCATTTCGAATCAAGATTTGAGGGAATGTTACAAAATTATGTATAATTAAGCTGTTTCAACGAAATGCAATTATGGTTTATTAAATCTTGCACTTTCAGGCGAGTTGCAGGTGTGCTAGAAATACATGCAGTGCTCTGACCTGAACGGCGGTGACTATATCGTGTACCCCATCACTGGAAAGATGTTTCGGACGTATTCAGGCGTGCCCTCCATCGGCTCTGACTTTTACAACGGTGGTTCTAATGCTTTTAGCGATTCGCAGAAAAATGTATACAACCCCAAAATTAACAATGATATCGGTTCAACTAAATATCCACAAAGTGAAAGTTACTCGCCAGGAAGCCCTATAGTGTCTGGAGAAAGTTTTTCATCGTCACCAGAATGCACCCCTACATTTATTGCCAGTAGTCCCAGTCACTGCAGAATTTTCAACGGGGTGTGTCGTCAGTAAATAATATTGAGGAGTTTCAAGATGAATTTCTGGACAAAATTTAATTACAATAAAAAATGCGTGAATGTGATATATTTGTCATTTTAATTTTGATTTTTCCAAAATCTAGCTATCCCACAGTAAAAGTATTAATAAAAAAATGGCTAAAGCTAAACCTTTCAATTGTATACACTAGCAGAATTATGAAAAAAATGAAAAAACTCATAGATTAAAAAAAAGTAACGACAGGACTCATGAGGCCTCAAAAGCCTGAATATTATCATGAAAAATAATAATTTTCTACAATGAGTGCCGTGAATTTAGCATTGAAAACAATATTTCCACGAACTTATCCGTGCGCACAAAAAGGTTATAATCTCATACTCTTTAAACTGGTTGCCCTTTAAAAGAAACAATTACTATACGAATATGCCGTCAAGTGAAATTTTAGAAGTGTCTGTTAGCGGTCAACCACTTCAATCGCTGTATGTTGGTGTATAATTTATTATTTATGATATTCGTAGTTCCATTCTAAGCTATATAGCATCTCTTCATTTTGGCCAAGATATTTGCTCAGGCAATATACTCGCTCCAATTTGATGTAAAATTATTAGTTACCTTTCAACGCAAATTTCAAGGTTCTATTGACACGCATCGAACAGCTCATTTTCATACCCTCATCCTCAACTCTTTATTAAGTCTCTTAAACAGTGAGCTCGAATTTAGCATTTATTTTCACACTCGGCAAGGTGAGCGACAATAAATTTAAAAAAAAGTCAACGCAGAGTCACACACTAAAATAAATAAACAAGAACTCTATCTTACACTTTTTAATGAACGCTGGTTGCACGTTTTATTTTCCGAGCAGAGCCAAAAAAGGGGTTGACAGACGTGAGAGTATAGAATGGATAGCGCTGCTCGCGCTTTAAATCATTGTTCAGCCTTGTTGTAATCTTACAAACAACTAGGCGAGCGCGCGAGAGACGAAAGCTGAGCTGCCGCCGAGATAATATTTAACATTTAACGCTCTGCCTGGGCCACGATTCTAAAAGCACCTCTTTTCTGTTTCTCCGCGTCTAGTTTTACACTCTATATCTTAATCAACGCATTCCCACATGAAATATTAATGGGCAAACTGTTTTTTCTTGTAAATTGAAATTTGTGGCGCTTTTATTCCACCTTTTTACAAATTTCTTCCTCGGCATAAGACTGTTTTGCATTATCTTCCCACAAATTGAAATTTTCCTCCACGCTTCAATGTATAATTTTACGTTAATTGGACGAAACTATTTGACGTTTGAATTCATTGACTTGATTTACTTAATTAAAGGTTACCAGGCAATCAATTAGGAGTAAACCTTTAGGCTAATCTCTACATCCTTTATATGTTTGTTTAATTTTCTCTACGGGTATTGCAAAATAACGTTTGATTATAAATTTATTAAAAAATAAGCTAAATTGATTATAAAACAGTTTTGGTAAAAACTGTGAGGGCAAAATTTTTGTGAAGAAAGGGATAGACTCATTGTATATTATTTTCAATGAAACTTTATTACTAATTGTAAAAAGCTAATATTTATAGAAGCACCCTAATCGATCAGATTAGACGAGAATCGTATTTTTTGATACATTGAACAAAATTCTGAAGCCGATTGAAAATATCATTCTCGTTTTTACTCTCAATTTATATCCTTAACCTCTCATTTTGATACATATCTATATTTTTCCAGGAACTCACTGAATTAACTATCTTGTCTGAAATAGATTTAAGCAGGGGGATGAAAAAGAACGGCGTGTAAGAAAAGCTGTAAAAAGGGGTGCATTAAGTTGAAAAAGCAGCCCGCGGCGTGAAATGGAGTATCAGCGCGCGGAGCGGGAAATTTTCCGAGACATTAAAATTTGATACGAAAAGTTTCGGGTGCGTTTATAGAATTTTTATGGTGGTTGGTGCGAGCTGCACGAGCTGGTGGGTGAGTGAGCAAAAGCAAAAGCCGGCTGACTACGTGTGTATTTTCTCCACCTCCAAACCCCCCGGTATAAATTATTACAGCAGCAGCAAACGACGCAGTGGAGTTTTAACTGTGGTGATATATATCGCGATAAGACTTTATTCCAGCGAGCCAGCGAGAAACAACGATTAGTGCTGGTCACATAAATCTCCCTGAAATAAAACACAATTCTCCGCTGGCTGGCTGGCTTGCTGGCTGCATGGCTGCGCAACTCGATGTCGCCCTGTTTTCTGCTCAAAAAATTTCGCTACGGAAATGCCCACCGACGGGATCAAAATATTTCGTGTGCACAAGGCGTGAAAAATAGTTAGGTAAAGTGTTTCTCTTCAGGATCTATCGACTGCGTGTAGAATCATTTAAACCAAAAATTATTATTTGACCAACGTACAAAATTAGTTCAATAAAAAAAATATTTTGAAGTTCCCTCATTTACCACAATAGGTGTTCAATAAGCAATACAAACCATTTTAAGGATTTAAATCCTGCAGTATATAGCCCATAAATATTTCATGCGAGCAATTTTTTATGAATATTAATTGGAGAAGGTAATTTCATACGGAAGCATTTTGTTTTTTAACAGAAGCCAAAGAATTAATCGTTGAAATCAGTTCCAAGGTCCCCTCAGTAATACAGCAGCAGTCCATTTCCTTAAAATAAATTTTTAGCGTAAAATGTGGTTAAAAAGTTCTGAGTTTAATTGAAATTTTAGCATTACCTTAAATTATACCGGAATTAATTAGCAATGGATGACAAAAAGCAGTAAAGAAGCTTCAAATGGAAGCAAAAATGACGCCGATATGAACTTCAGTGGCAATGAGCATGAAGGATAAATGGCGCATTTTTCTCACACTCTCGCTGACACTTTTATGAGGCAGCTGAGGAGTCACGCGAAAATTACCTTATATAAATGCCTAAATTAGCATGTTGCTCGGTTAATTTTCGTCACCTGCCTGCGCAGACGTGACGCGACCTCCCCAGGACGAGAGCGCTGAGAATTTCACGAGGGAGACCTTGAGATGCGCAACGAGAAGTGAACCACAATTAAATTAGGTTTAAACGTTTCCTTATACATGCACGCGCGCACTTATCCTTCCGTTTTGCGCTTGATAAATTGCGCTCATGTGAGATAAGGGAAAGACGAGAGGCAAATTATGGATGGGCAGGACGTGGCAAAACACGTATTCCAGGAAACTGCTGAAATTTTGCTAAGCAGAAAAAATCAAATAAACATTATCTTTTTATTACACAGCAATGCCCGGCAACTCATTTCTTTCAACTGATTAGTCTAGATTATTTCCTTGCAATATTTCTCTTGGAGATTGAAATGTTAGTTGCGCTCCTACAGCCTATGTACATTTTGACTTAATCTCATAAATCCCAATTCACTCACAAGAAGAATGTATTTTCTATAAGATAGATCATACTCATTGGTAAACTTCAACTGCTATTGTTTTAATTAATATTAATGGCATCCATACTTCACGAAAAATATTTTGATTTTAAAATAATGCATCCCATGGCGACATGTAATTTCAACAATTTTTAGGGTTATTGCTGCCTTAAAAACTTCCGCCTTGGTGCAGGTGGTCTGTCATTAACGTTTAATGTAGCAACATTTTAAGAACAATAAAATCCACAAACACACTCTTTCGCCGTAAAACCCAAAAGTCTCAGATTTCGGTTGAGAATGCAATGAAGGAGTGGATTGCGCGCGTGAACAGAGGCTAAAATGAATTTCATGCCGTGGCGAGAGAGAACAATAAACAGCAAGTTCACATGCTATATAATATAACGCTGGCACTTTTAATTACGTCGACGGGTTGAGCGCGAGCGCGTATGAAAATTGTACAAAAGCCAGGCAAAAGCATTGGCGGCGGCAGTAGTTGCGGCTAATTACCCCTTTTATTTACGTTGTGTGTCGGGAGTCCATTAAAGCAGTCCGCGGTTTCGTATAGAAAAAATGTTCTTCTTTTAAAAGCTTATAATTGCACGTGGCCCAATGAGATTCGAAACGTTGCGCATGCACGCATGTTAACGTTCTTTGTAAAGCAAATAAAATGTTGTAATCTAATCGAACATTATAAATCAACACATATTCATATTTTGAACGTTAAAATTACTTTCTATACTTATATATTCCAGTCAAGAATAATTATTTCACACGTTTCAAGCCGCCAAATTTGTTCGAGAAGGAGGTTACAATAATTACAAAAGAGCATTGTCTTGTAATGAATATAGAAAATCCAAAAGATGTTTTCTTTGAGCAAATCCCAAAACGTTTTGATACAGCAACAAAAACTATTTTATAAAATAACACACGCAACGTGACAACCATTTTAGTGCGGTCGTGTGTGCGATTATTGCTCCTTCGTCGCTGACCAATTTTCTGATGAAGATCAAAAACACTTTTCCCGCTTTCTGTTTGCGCCTGACGAGAACATTTTTAAATCGAGTTAGATGAGATAGTGTACATACGCCGTGAAAACGTTTTGTTAGCCTTTTATTGCCACAAATTGATTAGAATCGGGAAAAGCAACACTCTTTCGGCTTTTTGTGCAAGAAATGTTTCGCCGGAGATATTGCCCAGCACCCATGTAATAAAATTTAAAGCGCTTTAAGACTTATGGCCTCGATTTTAAAATGTTTTGATATTAATGCCCATAATGCAGCTGATGTCCTGACTGATAGCGCAGTTCGTGCATGTTGGCGTAAAATTGGAATTTTATTACAAAAAATAGTTGCGAAATAAAAATTAATTAATTGCCGGGATTCAAGCCAAGGACTATAATGTCACCTAAAATTGTTTAAAACAAATTTGTGTCTGTAATTCTAATCAAGATATTATTTATTATAGCCCTGCAAGAACTTAATACTCATCATAATAAACATTGGAATTAAAATTAATAATTAAAGCTCTCAAAATGGAATTATGGTTTCGAAATATTTGTAGTAATTTACAATATTTTAAATTGTACAAGCATACAAAATTTATATATATATATATATATATATATATATATATATATATATATATATATATTATATATATGTGTATATATATATATATATATAATTATTTTAAATTTTAGTATCACTGATGCAAAAAGGCGAAAAAGGTTAAATTGCCAGGTAGCATAGATAATACTAATTTCAGTTTCTGTAAACTGTAGTACTTCTTCATAGAAAAGCAAAATTTTATTGGATCATTTACCCTGACGTCATTTAACCATTTAATAATCATTATCAGATACATAAGCCAGGTTTTAATTCCTCTATATATGAATGAATCCTCGAGCGCCTCCTTCATCAAAATACTGTATAGTTGCCTGCACTCTTTTCCAGAACAGTAGCACCAGTCAAAGATTTCACGTTCAGCCCAGCATTTACCATTACTGCTTGGATTTGCAGTTTGATTTACGCCTGTGTGCACCGTGCAGCCCGCAGCACACATGCAATTGACGCGCATTCAGCTGAACAGCCTCGGCGAGCAGTGCATAATAATTTAAATAGCCGGTGGACAGATAAGTCGGGTCGGCTTTGGTGAATGAATGTATGCAATACAACGCGGGGCGGCGGACTAGAGAGAGCGGGCGATGCGACGATAAAATCAGCAGTTATGCGTATATTTGGCCATAAATTATAGAGCGCCAAAATGACCCTTGAAGAGCTGATAAGGCCGCGCGCACAATGGAAATGCACCACGGCTAGATGCATCCTCGCCTCCTCCTCTGCAGGGATTGCGCGCCCGGCACCCCCCTCTGTCTATTTTTGTGTTAATCCGGCGCTGCTTGCTGACGGAGAGAGCGGCGCCGGCAATCAGACACGCACGCGTTTGCCCGAGGCGCTCGAGGGAGTAAATTTCGGGCAAGGTGCTGCGCCAAGATGTTTGCCCTCGAGATTAGCCGCGGGTTAATTGCTTCCGCGGTCAACAAGTTCGCCGCCCGCAAGAACACACGCTTGGATTTACGGCCGGCACCTGCTTGCCGCCTCTGCCACCCCAATATTTGCTTCAGCTCACCTGGGAATCGTCTATTCTTAGATTGTAGCCCTTCATAATTATATTAAATACTCTTCGAATCAGTCTTATTTGTTGACTTCAAAATTTGAAGACTATTTTGCTAAAATCTGTGAAATTACTGCATCAAATTTGGAATTAAGTGTAACAAAAACAGCAATTTTGTTGTTCTTTTAATTGAATTAACTGGTTCTCTGTCTGCCAAAACTCGTGACGTCAGACACAACTTCCATTAACGGTCTCTAGTTCTGTTACGCGCCAGCTCCGTCTTTCGTCGTTAAAACCAAGATAGAGATCTGTAAAAAATTCTCTATAATTTGTTGAGCTTATGTTTATATGTTCTACTTCTAATTAAAGTTCCAGCCAAAATTCAATTTAAAATTCGATTCTGAATTCCAGAAATCCTAATAGTGATCAAATAACACATGAGGAGAAGCAACTTCTCCGAAGATGATTTGATTTTTAAAATTACCTTTTGAAGCCTTGAATAAAGGAAGGTGCGTGCCGAAACCGATTCAGCTTAACGCGAAGATTGTGTGTCATATAATTAGCCAGACGGAAACAACAACGTTTGAGCCAGATCAAATTCAGTTAGGGTCTAGAGTTGCAAACATGCACATCGTCGCTCTCTTCCTTGTGGCTTTATTCACGGCAGTGTTCGCACAACGTAAGTTATTATATATTAAGCAATGAAAATTCGCTTTGCACAATCTAAATTTGCCTGCGTTTCCAGAGCAAATATGTGGCTGTTTCACCCCGTACCCTCAAGGTTCCGTTTCTGTTGGGAGCTGGCAGAAACTGAATTTTGACAGACCTTCGGATACCATTCACGAAAGCAGCCAAGACAGCAAATACTACAGCACGCAACACCGCCCGACCCAAGGATACAACAATCATGGATACGGAGTAGCTGATCCTCCATCTCCAAATTGTGGCATTAACGAAAGGGTGGTTAACAACAAATGCAGGCCTATTTATTATTAAATCAGGAAGTTTCCTTCCCAAAATTCTGAAGCTCGATCTTAATATTGATAGAGGCAACTTTTTTACTCTAATCCGGCCCGATTTAACTGTCATATAAACAACTAACGGAGTAGTCTTTACTATAAAACATCCTTGTAGAGCAAAAATAGGAAAATATAGTATATTTGCTAATTTTCTTTGTTAACCTGTTAATAATTTATTTTTTTACCCTTTTTTCGCTATTTGATAAAATAAATAACCATTTTTTAGGAAAGCTCAAATTAATATGATGCAAATAAAAATAAATAATGTAGCAATGGAAACTGTCACCGCATTTCATTTCCTGCATCCTCTAAAAAGCGATTTAAAAAAGGCGCTTCCTCTCCGTCAGAAAGTTCCATTTTTCAATCCATTGGGGCCAGATTAGCCGTGCGGTCGCATTTTTTGCGCCAAACCCGCTTTTCCCTCCCACAAATCATCGAACGAGAGTACATATACTCACATAAATGTGTATGAATCGAGCAGAAAACAAAAAGAATTGCTCTCGTGCGTGGTTGCAAGAGCAATTAAATGACGGGCAGCCCTTTTACCAAAAAACAAGTCGCTAGCTCTCCGTGCCAAACCACCGACCAACAGCTCATCTCTGGAGCTCGTAAAAACGGTGGAATCACTCTGCAATAATAAAAAAAAATTCCGGCGGCGAGAGCACCCTGCTTTTTATGACCCCCCTCTTACAATGAAATATGGAAACACGCAGTAAACATCATCAGTTAAAAATAAAAAGCAGCCCTTTTTAAAATGTATCATCATAATGTGAAAGTGCAGAGAGAGAGAGAGAGAGAGAGAGAGAGAGAGAGAGAGAGAGAGAGAGAGAGAGAGAGAGAGAGAGAGAGACCCGACTGGAGAGAGTGAGAGATAACGCGTGTGCAAAAATCGCGTTTTAACTGCAAACGTATGAGATCCATGGTTGATCCTCAAAATATATTTTTGATAACATTTTTATAAAGTCTTATTATGTTGCACATACACTTCGCCAAGAAATCTTTATAAAGTGCACATCCAAGAATTGTTTAATTAATAGTTGACACTCTTCGTAATTTTTAGCCATTTTTAGTTTTGAAGCGTCAAGACACCAAATCTGATTTAAAATATTAATGGGACCTAAGATGTTTAGTAAAACACCTTGATTAAGACTCTTCTAAAAATTTAATTCTCTTTTTCCTTTGGTATGTAAAGATAGGACTTTTGCCCATAAATAAGCTAGAAGTGTATAATCGTTAAGCGTCAGAGAAATTAAGCCTTATTTCCTATTATCATATGGCATCTGTTTTTTGATAGGCAAAATATGATCATGCTGGTAATTCAGTTACGATCAACATTTTAGGAAATAATTTTAAGAGCTTCAGGGGCTACCTCAACCAGCTTTTTTTTTTAAAAAAAATCGCCATTGAGGGAGGACTTTTTGGCTGGTTGCTGGACATTGAATTTCGCGAGGCCCGTCCACCGCTATTTATTATTCGCCGCTTCATTTTTTTACAAGGGAGCGCAGGAATGTAACATTTTGATAGCGGCGCGAGCTACCGCCACCAGAGGAAAGAGATATGAATAATAGGGGACATATATATTCTTCATGCGGCCCCTGGTTTGTGTGTTTGTTTGCTCGCCATTCATTTCGGCGCGTCCAGCAGGCTTGCGGTAATTGCGAAAGAATTGCCATTTTTGCCTCTATCGCACGCCCGAGTAAATCAAAACGCTCTCGCGGCCAGACACGTTTTGAGCAGAGAGAGAAAAAAATCGCGCACTCTGCGGTGATTTGCATCCGCCGTATCTGCAGGGGTGCCACCGCGGATTTGATGAGTTTTCGGAGGCTTAAATGGGTTGCTTTTTTCCCTGAAATTTCGCCAGAGGATGGTGATTTTTTTATATCAGTTTAAACTTGCATGCTAAAAAATAAAACAGAAAAAATATACAAGTTTTTATTAAATATTTGCTGTTAAAATTAGAAAAAACGTGGAATTATATGATTTTTTTTCCATTTTGCGATTGCGCATGGTACTCACAATAAGCGGCCTGATAAATTCATATCAATTTTTATTATCCAAGGGCTGAGAGGCATAGCAGATAATGTCCAGTGTTGGAATGTTTTTGCTACAACAGTGTACTCTGAGAGAATTTTTTTGGGTGTCGCCAAATTCAAATTGAGAAATGTGCACACGCAACATAAAATTTTTATGTTTTTAGAAAGGGGGTTGCCCGAGCCCGATACATGATCGAAATATATGTGACACATGTGTCAACGTTTGAAAAGCGCGCCCCCATCCATCCGTTCCTCTAGCGGGGGAAAGAATAACGAGCTCGTTCGCGGCATGGCTTGCACTGTAAACAACGTGCCGAAAAACTGACCTGCACCAAATTTCCATCAATATCTTTGAAATCCTACCTCAATCGGCCAGTTTCAGACCAGGTATGTTGAATTAAGCATTTACAGAGGTGAAATTTAACTATTTTTTACTATTTACTATAGTATATACATTTCTTTGCTCATTCGCGCTCTATAATTGGATTATATGCACTCGACTTTTTTTATATATGATATATGTTGAAAATTAATTTGGTTTTTGGGTTTTGTATCATTTTATGCTCTTGATGGCGTGGGAACTTAATTTGTAATCAGATTTGTCCGTGATGGCATGGTCAAAACAACCGATGATTAATTTTAGAATAAATGGGGATCAGCTATTCTCTCGTGGGATAATATCAGAAGGAAGGTTCTAAATATAATGAAACCCCCCTTGGCAAGTGGTCTTCAGATCTTGGTGAAATTCGGTGGAGATGTTGCCCTAGAGAACCTAAGTTGAACCCTAAAATATTAGGAGAAAATTCCAAAAATTGCGTACACTTTTTCATAAAAAGTAACTTCGGGGAGCGTAGCGGTCGGGGGGGAGGCGACCATGTCCCACGTCGGCCGCTAGCACCCGGCAGTCGGCGTGTTTGGGGGCACTATCTATAGGCCTCTAGTAGGGTACGAACTAGAACCCCAGTGGTGTTGCCCCCCTTCATTGTATTGCGGCCGACGGTTTGTACCCTACGTGGAGATCCGATTCGCGGAACCTCGCAACCTGGCTTCAGGCCCGGGCAATGGCCACAGACCAGCCGGCCGTGAGCTCGATGTTGATGTTTTTCTAGAGTTTTTTTACGATCCTACGGCGAATGGCTGGACTGATTTTGGTTTTCAGCGCTTCTAAATCTAAAGAGAGCCAATTAAGTGATGAATCCCAAGGTGGCAGGATTGAGTCTGAAATCGCAGCGAATGTGTCTTAAAAATAAATTTATTACGAATGTATACGGTGCGCCATATGTTTTAGGCTTCGAACGATAAGGGTTTATACAACTGGTGAATTTAAAAACTCAATTTAAATTGAAAAATTCCTCAATTTATGGAAAGCAATACTTTCATAAAATAATAAATTGCAGATGAAATCTAACTTTCGTCCAGTAGTAGTTCACTGACATAAATTTTATTAGATTTTCTAAATTCACCTGCGCTAGCTGTATCTCAATGGTTATCAAGGTTATTGCGTTCAAACTACCCTCTTATGCATGCTTTTAGTTGATTATGGTGTACCTTATTTGTAGCAATCCTAACATATTGTAAATTTTTACTTTCAGAACTCTCTTAACTTGCAGATAGTCAGAGCATCGTATAGACTATCTAAAAATGAACCAAATCGGAGTACGCGTATACGGAACTAACCATCTGGTGGATGTAGACTACGCGGAAATTGGAGAGAAAGAACTGCCCAATCTCATGAAGATAATCAAAGATACGTGCCGTCTAAGTGGGGATTTTCATTTGCGTTTGTTTAATTTTAAATTTAAAAGATTCTTTGAGATTCGCGCTCAAGATTTCCCCCTCAAGGGTGTCATGATGTTAGATGTTGTTTTCAACAATAATGAGCACGCGAGACTAGTTAGTGGCTACCACTCTGATATACTTTCCTCTGTATATGAGTTTCGGAAAGGAAACGTTTCAAATTTGAAACATGAGATGTGGGAACCAGGTAAATTTGAAATCCCGCTTGAGCGCTTTTCTAAGTTTGGGAGAAGCGAGCTGGAACTGGCAACCCTTGAAGCCAACCCATCCAACGAGAGACCTCACACAGTATCACCGAGCTTATATCGAGAAATTCGCTCTTTGATCTCGATGTATTTGGTCCAATTCACGTACTATCCAACAAGGAAAATGGTCATGGATGCTTGTTTGACCTTGGTCAACACCTACAAATTTCTGGCAAACAAAAGCAACGATGACCAGCTTGGAATTGAGGATTGGATTTCCACAATCAATGGAAAAATGACAGAACTTCGACGTGAGAGCAAGCACCCTGAAGTTTTGGCTAATAGATGTAAGATAAAATTTTATATGAAACATTTTAAATATCTCAATCATTTTAATAACTAATTAAAAGCTGTAAAAGCGTAATTTAAATCACTACAGTTATTAAGCTAATAGTACGCTTGTTTTCATTTCCAGCGAAGCCTGGCAGAGGCATCATAAAAGCTATTCGTGGGGAGGTCAACTTTTTGCCACCAACTCCTGCGATGTCAACTGAAGAATCATTAAAACGGGACTATACATTGTTGATGACTGAGCTAAGCACAGAGCACCCAGACGAGGAAAAAGTGTCGCGGTTGATGTTACAACTGTTTTCAACGCGGAGAGAAGATATAGTTGTCAAAAATCTTCCCTTGGAATCAGTTATGGACAAGTGGCCTGCACTGTTTAGACAAGAGCAGGTGAGGATAATGACTAAAATTCGATTCTAAAACAATACTGGTTGTCTCCATTATTTTAGTTGTTTGAGGAAATGAAGAGGATTGTTTTGGTCCATCCGTTGATGACCCTTACAGAGAGATTGGCAAAAATGTTCGAAGGGCTCAAGTACAAAATTAACCATCCAAAAGGCAGCTTTAAAAAACCCAAAAGAAAGAGGGCTAGAACAACAACCTTTGCCACTGTGTCGATCAAATCAGTACAGGACCTCCTTAGATCGGTCCATAAAATTTATCCAAATGAGTTGCCGCTAATATCTGTGAGTAAAATTGGAAGTCGACTCTTTAAGCTATTGCTTCAACAACCCACTTTCTGCATTTTAGGATGCGGAACAGGCTCTCCAGCTTTACGAGGTAGCAAAACAAAATAATGACATCGCTAGAAACAAGGCGTTTTTAGCCCCCCACATCGTGCAAGAGAAAACCGGAACCTTTAATATTCACTGCGAGGATAGGACCGTTTGCGCTGCAATAGACACAGAAACAAAAGCAGTTGCTTTATTGATTTCTGTGTACTACGCAATGAACTACTCATACCCACCTCAACGAAGCCGAACCCTTGAACTTATGGCTTACTTGTGTGGTGTAGACAACGCAGATCTGAGTGTCAGGACAAAAGAGTTGATCGATTTCTGCATTGAACACAATGATGAAAATGAATGATCAATTTGCTCGAGATATTTTCATTTGTATATTTAACACAATATAAAAATAACACGTAACAATATAAAAATAACACGTATTTTTATTCCATACAAATCAAACGGTCGGTCAGAAACACAAAAAGAGGTGTGTGGTGACTACACAGGCAGGTGGCGCTGCGTACGCAAGGACTTTAAGGTGAAAATTTGTAACTATAATATGAATGTTTTAATACATAAAAGACGCTAGAAGTGTGAACATGATAGGAATGTGACTCAACCCATAAAAAAGCAAGGTATGTGACACTTGATTTTTGTGCTAAAATAAAAAATGTTCGTGTAGTGAAATAATAATTGTAAGAATAACTTTATTGACTTTTGGCGAGGTCATATACATCAGATATGTTACATTCTAACAATATGCCCCCCAATTGCAATGCACACAATAATACAAACAAAAATCAAAGCTATGTTGCAAAAGCAAAGAATTCACTAGAACTGTAAAATTTCTCTAGGTAAAGAAATTTTTTCAAAGCAACAACAAACTGATCATATTGCGGCTCGAGCCACAGCGAAACTGGCAAAGCATTATACAAAATTGTAGCACTAGAGAAGGGATTTTGCTGTGAAATCATCAATTTCTGAGGCGCAATATACAATTTAGGCGCGCGGCGCGTTCCATGCCCATGCACGTCCCTGGTCTTTTTGAAGTAGGCGGGGTATTTTTTAACGAATTTACATGCCTCGAACAGATCAATTGAGAAAACTAGAAGCAGGTTGTACCACTCAAAAAGTGGTCTCGCAGAATGCAGAACACAGCGGCTTCAACCCACCAGTACCTCCAACCCGCCAGTTTGAGTAGCTACCCTTAAATAATTTTTGGTCACCGTTCAACCATGAAAGCTTAAATTAGTCGTCGCAAAATGTTTTTTTAATATTGATATATATTATACAATTATTTCAAGGACAGGTTTCAGGGTTTCATTCGGCAGTTTTGGCTGTATATTTGAGCTGTACGGCATTGAAAACCGATAAAAAGACACCAAGTTCGATGAAATTGGAAATTTTCAACATTATTCATCTCAGAGTCACGTCAGGGACACCCTGAAGGTCGATTTCGACCTCCGTTGGTCAACCCTAGGTCCTCATGGTGTTTCTAATCGAGTGAAATGCGAAAAAATCAACTTGAATAACGAGAGGCGAACTCGCTGCTCAAAGTCCACGCGCGGTAAAGCGGCCTCGAGCAGGTTTTTAATCTTCAAATTTAAATTGCAGCATAACTATCGCGATCGCACCATATATGAAACTTGGTGTACTTGTGCAGAATTTCACGGGCTACATTTTAGCCTTGAATCTTAAAAAAATCATAGGGGGTTATCATCTCTTAAATTTGAATTTTCAAAAAAAGGTCGCCTGACCTTCGACCTGCGAATTTTTTGTAAACGAAAAAGTTGTTCAAGATCGAAAACTAGGTTAGGCAGTGAAAATTTCAAGGAAAAAGATAAATGATTGTTCGATAATCCCTAGTTAATTACAACTATTAACTGTCTTAAAAGTCACTTGCTCTGTGGGAAAATTCACTTTGCGTAAATTTCTAAAAATTAAATGTTCACTCACAAAAGTTAAAGGGTTGAAATTTGATCGCAGTGAGAACCAGCGCGATTATTTTAATCTTCCACCCTTCGTCAAGCGACTTTTAATTTGCTCAAACGGAAACCCTTTCCTCCCCGAAATGAGCATACCCATATTTTTATTAGCGGCATCGACATTGTTATCGTTGCATCGTCGTGTGCATGTGCTGCTCATTGAACCCGGAATAACACATCTTTATGTATGACTCTGCAAGTACAATACAATGGGCGCGTGTTGCTCGCGCACATATTCAAAGCGGAGTAAGCAGGCAGAACCCACCGTTTTCACACCCCAAACCGAGTGATCAATCTCGCATTACACCACGCCGCGTGTCCTCCCCCTAATATTATGCATCGAGCTGCTCAAGTTGAAATTTGGAAATTTGTATCACGAAATAGTCAGTCAAACTCATTAAATCGGCTTCAGCTGTTCCGCTTGACTCAAAACCACGTTTAAATTCACGCAAATTGTTTTTAAGAAAATAAGTTTTAGATTGATGAAAAAACTATTTTTTACTGAGGGTTTTTTAAATCATTTTCCAGTTTTTAAAGTTATTTAAACGTAAATTCATTTCCATGTATAAATGGTTGTCGTTAAATCTAAGTGGGATAAGTTTAACTTTGAATGCTGCAGCTGAGTAGTGCCTGCCCATAGGTGGCACTCTCCATTCCACCCTTTTAACGTGTGCACATTATCTTTTTAGTTTAATTACTTTTTATTTGTTAATATTAGAGATATATAATATTTAAATTAACTTATTTTGTAATAATTTTCAATTTATCTTCTTTTATCATAAAGTAATTATTTATTTTCTCATTAAATTTTGCCTGGAAGTGGACATGTTGCAAGATTAAAAATTAAAAATTTTACTCGCGGTACAAAAAATGTTGAAATAAATCTTAAGAGATGATATGCTTGAATGGATTAATTTATTCAATTTTATGCTCACATTTCATGCGATTGCAATTTCTATTAGAAATCAAAGCGATGGAAAATCTGCTTGGTGTCTGATAAGAAAAGATCACACTGCGCTCTCATTCACAGCCAGCTATAAGTACGGCCAAACGCGAACTATATAGGGGTGACAAAAATAATAAATTAGTCGTGTCTGCCGCCTCCCCTTGGCGTTGGTTTTTCTGCTTGCGAGTAGATCAAAAGTAAATGAAGCGAGGGTTAATTCTCTCACTTGCCTGACCAGATTGAAAGCGAACGGACGCGTTCTGTGTGTGTGCATTGCATTTCACTTAGCTTGTAAATTTATTGCCGGGACCTCTTTCTTCTCTGCTCCGCAATGCCCGCGTTAAAAGCAGGGTCATGTGCTTGCATATTCATCTGGCCGTGAGTGTGCCAAGTGAGGAAAACGTGCACGCGTCTCGTTATTTTAAAAGCGTGGGAGTGGGGCTGCATTTTAAACTTTGATTAAATGTGTATCTTTCAACTACTTTGTCAAAGTAGTTGAAAGATACAATGTATAGATTTATTTGTTCGCAGTTTGACTTTGAACTCAGAATAAAAGGTAACCATTTGAAAGTTACTTAAAAAAATAATTTAAGTTGTAAAATTCAAATATTCAATTCGCAGTTGCAAATCTTGTTCAAATTTTCAAATTTAAATTATATTTTTTTAAATAAAATAACAAATTCCTGAAGTTTGTAAAAACGTTTACATATTTAAACAGTTAAAATAAATATTTTGAAAAATTAACTTTATATATTTTTTATATATCATGAAACAGGTCTCTCATTAAGGCATTGATATTATTAATCAATGATTTTCTTAAATCTCGAATATATTAGTAACATCATTATCATAACAATAAATTTCCTTGATTTATATTTTTCTAATGGCAATAACCTCAAGTGGTCGCCTATTTCAAAAATTATTTTTTCTGTTTCAAATATTCACCTATTTTCTCATATTTGCAAATCTGTGGATACTATCTGTCAGATTGAAAATACTTGAATAAAATTTGGTTCGCCCCAGTGTTTGTAGAATGTGTGACATTGTGTGAGCTCTAATAGGTTCTGATTTCATCATTCATAGTAATGTGACTGGAGCTGACTCTGCGCAAATCGAGAAGTCTCACCCCCGCCAGGCACGTGTCGGGTGTTTTTCGCATTACGGCCGCTAAGCCGCTACTTAGTTAGCACGACGCACGTCCCTTTTACCCGCTTTTGCCGCCGTGCAAATGAACACAAACGAAGTAAGCCTGACAATGAGACAGCGACGTTTATTTATGTGAGAGCGCATCAGACTAGAACGAGCTGTGAATTTATAGGCGGATTACCAGCCGCATGCACACAAACTCACGCGTTCATCTCGCCGAGGAATTAAAACTAGAGATCGATGCTTTTTTGTGGCGCCGAAGTTTTGGAGAGTTTGATGGGAAAATTCAAGGCAGATATGACTTTGAGGTATTTTTTGTCACATAGCGATATCTATTAAAAGAATGATGGAGTTTGAAAATTTGAAGGGATTTCGAAATATGTATTTTATTTGTTGTCTTTTTTGTTTAAACGGTGTTCAAAATACGAAAATATATTTCTATATTCGTGTGATATCAGCAATAAATGTCTCGTTATAATAAATTATATTAAATTAATTCTAATTTTGTTAAAACAATGCACCACTAACAGTAATTAAGCCATAAAACTGTTCAAACACAACATTTATACATATTTCATGAAGCCCATGCCAATTAGCTGATGGCCAGATAATTTTAATTGGGTGTCAAAAATCCCGATGGAACAATTTAATCAGCTCTGATTGTGAGACTAAATCTTTATGAAAAAAATTCATTTGAATTAATCAGCTTTATTGTTTTCTCGGAATAGGAATACCCGGCAGCAGCGTTATGCGAACAAAGCAGAGAAAACCACTCTTGCGCTGTAATCTGTCATCTATCTCATCAGTCGGCAGGGAAAATTTATATAGTAAAAATGTTAATGACGCGCGGCGGGAGAAATAGATCGCGATAAATATAAAAGCATAACAGTAAACAATCAATTAAAATTTCAGCTCGCACTGTTGCTTTTTCACACAAGGAGCGATTATCGTGTGCGATGTCTCGAACTTGATTCAGACGCGAAACGCGAAGAGCCTCATTTGCTGCGTAACCGTCAAGATGCATCGAGAATCATGCATCATGCCCATTCACCATTGTGTCAACGAATAATATGCATTAAATAAATATTTCATTCGGTTTAAAGCGTAATAATGAAGCAACCGAAGTTAAAATGATAAAATATGTGTCGTTAATTATTTATTTATTTGCTTGAAATTGAATAGCGTTAGGTGGTAATTATTTAATTGCTAAACAGAACTATTTAATCAGCAAAACCACGTAATCCGCTAAGAAAAGGTTTAGGGGCCAAGTGGTATTGGCGAGCGGTCGCATTGAAGAGTTTTATTTTTATCAATTGTGAAGTGATTTGTATTTAAGGAACAACTATATCTGTATAACTTATAACAAACAGGTAGAGTTAAATTGAAAACCTTATTTCTTTTAAGAAAAATAATGCCTTTTATCTAGATTTCCTGCAGCACCAAATGATAGTGCGCGCAAACTTAGTGCTATTACCAAAAGAAATTATAATTGGGCTCTTGAGTCTTGAAAAGAAGGAAATAAAAAACGCACAAAATTTGCTATATTATATATTATCCAACACCAGCTATGAAAACGGAGCAATTGTTTGAAGAAGAAAGAGTCGGCAGGCGATCCATCAACTTATCTGGGCAACAAGGATAAAAGCGCTGTCGTAGTTTACAAGTCAAATTTGGCGTCACAAAGACCGCGATTTCACACAGTGCGCGCGTGACGTGAAAAGAACGCATCGCATCAGGCCTTGTGTGTGCGCGTTCGAGAAAGGGCATCCGCAGAGATTATCGCCGGCCGATACTCTGGCGGAACAATAAAGCCGGCACAATAATTGCGCCAGATTTTACCCCTTTCGCGTCTCGGGCCGATCACTCATGCTAAAATGACGTTTGTCGCGCGGCGCGGCAGCATAATGAGCGACAGTGCAATTGATTTCGCCGAGCAGATAAATATGAATATATAGAGCTCGAATCACACCGATGACCGACGCGTTCAATTGAATCGTTTTATTTAATGTTCGGCGCGATTTGCAGTTTAATGACGCGTTCGGCTGACAAATGACGAGGCATTAAGCCCGCCAGCGACACTTCCGTGTTTGCTCATGCTCGCTGATTGATTTGTTGTGCTGCAAGCACTCTGTTTGGGAAAATCGTTTTTCGTTTTGCAATTAATGTATTTGAAAATTTTAAAATAATTAGCTCTATATGATCCACGAAATTAATATAAATATAATTCGTTTCACCTTAAGAAAAATCCTGTTCCCGTAACAGTACTATCCAATGTGACTTATTCGCGAGAATAGGAATCCTCTACACAGTCCGCAGCTTTCAATGAGTTACATATTTAGCAACTTCTTTTATTCTCCTTTAATAAGGAGTAAAATTTAAATTGTGATATAGCTGCAAATAATTGGATATGTAATATAGGGATTTGAATTTTACTAATAGAGGTGTATTAATTGTGTCATAGGGAGGGGACAATTGATGTTATGTTTTATCACTCATCCTCATTGTTTTATATGTGCTGATGTGCTCAGCATTAGTTTAGCTAATAGATTTCAACGGCCATTAGTAAGATTTTTCTGTTGTTTTGGATTTTGATTTTCAGGTTAAATTACTGCTGACAATGAGGGACCCAAAGATATGGTGCCTATCATGAAAGTATAATATATTTTCCCTTCAATTTTTTCTGTAATTAGTCGCTCATCCTGATAAACCCCGAAATGTAGTCTGAAATTTTCAAGTTAACAGAAAGGTTAAATTTTTCAAATTAAATTGAATGCAGCAACTTTGAAAAACAAAATGAATATTTCTTAATCTGCTTTTTCAAACAGGTAGAATTTCAAACAAAATTTAAGTTTGGAAGCGGAACGAGAAAAAATCAAGACACAACTTTGGAATTGATCTAATTTTCAGTATTCCACTTGACAACGTTCCTTAACTTAGTGATATCAATCCAAATAAATTCAGGTTTAACGCATCTCTATATTTTTCAGCACCCTCTCCAATTGCCGGGGATGAAAAGTGGCCGATCATCAATTGGGGTGTGTTTAGCGACAAACAAAAGTCATGCGACGTCTTTAATGTCATTCAGCGCAGCAGTCAACGAGCGGCGTTTGGGGATTAGCTTTTAAATATGTTTTACATTATCCACAGCCGGCTTGGCCGGCGATAAAAGTGCACAGCACGCGGCGATAACCAGGGGTGCGTTCGCTCCAGGGGGAGGGGGTGGTGGCTCCGAGCCGAGGGGGTTGGTTTTCCCAAACGTGATTATGTCGCGCGCACATACATATCGCACTTTTATGGGGAATTGCGGGTCAGTCCACAAGCAGCCAGCCAACCACCCGCCCCCACCCCTCTCTGTGTTGGAGGGTGGGAAAATTGTTTCCTGCAAATTAAGCAGCTCACGTTTTATGCTGTGCACATGGAAGTCGCCAGCGGCGCCGTTCAAGGTTGCTTAATTTAAAGCCATTAATGGGCCGCTTTTTATAATGTTAAGCGAGCGACGCCCGCCGGTTTTCAGTTTGCTTTTCGGATCGGCTCGCGGGATGATTGATGAGTGAGAATTGCTAAGTGTAGTCGCGGGACTTTGTTCCGTGCTAACTGTGGGAATTGAAATTGGCCAGGCGTTATTTTATAATTACAAGGAAAGCGAATCGCAGCCAACGAGTTAACTCAATTGAATCAATTTTGTGATGAATCGAATCAAATATATGAATAAAATAGGGGCATATAACAGATTTTTTTCAATATTTTATTATCTCATTACTTTTGCTTGATTTGAATTATTTTCTTATTTAAATGATTTAAATCATTTGAGGCATGTTTGGTTTTGCAAAATAATATTATCGTCGCTAGGAAAAAGCTTTACTGAGGCCAATATTTGTTTGATTATTATTTTTCTAGAAGTTATTTACCTTCCAGATATTAGAATATAAATTTCAAGGAAATAGAATTGTAAAAACATGGAGATATTATCTCAGGTAAAGAAGAAAAACGAGAGTCAAAAACCTCACACTGCAGGAGAACAAACGTCAAAAAGAATCGATTGGGAGCGTGCTCAGAATGGAATAAGCGAAAACAAAAAGACAGACACAAAGATGGATTCGTAACAAAAAGCAGGTAGGCGTGCGTGGCTCGCTTTTCGTGCGTGTGTTGTGTGTGTGTGTGTGTGTGTTGGGTGCGCGATGATGATTGATACGCCACTGCTGGGAAAAGTGAGAAGTCGAAAAGGCAATCACTGGTTTGTGTTATTCTCTCGCTCTCATCCCGTCAGAAAAATAGGGATGTACACGCACTCGGCGTATTTATTATCATTGACGGGCACGAGGGGAGAATTTCTCGCGCGTCAGTGAAAAAGAATGATCCCCGTGGGATGCAATCAGTCCCGAATATGAATTCACAAAACCGACAATAATGCGGTCAGAGATGGATCCAACGTCAAACAATAAGGCGCTAATCAGCGATGAGATGTATGCCAGTTTTTTGGTTTTACTGGTTCATTTTTTCCTCTCTATAGAACGTCTAGAATAGGAATCAAATCAAACTGTAACGGTAAACTGTCTTTTAATGATTATTGTGCCCATATTTCTGTCAAAAATCAAGATTAAATAAACAATAATAACGTTTCGAGTTGCTGCTGGCTCTTTTATTAGTTCTATGGTTTTTCTAGTTTTTATCCAATAATCTTTTTCCTTTCTAAATTGAAAGAAGAAATGCTTGGAAAATACATTAATACCCAATTAAAAGGAATTGAACTTTTAAAATTATTGTATAGAAATTTAACAATCCACAAACAAGTTCCCAGGATCCTTATTTCATCCTTAAAAACTTGTTTTCCTGTCACTTAAGTTGTTAATACTATTTACTACATGTTCGCAGATTTTGATTTCCTGATACTGATTAGGAGACAAATATTTTTAGTGTTATGAAAGCAGAAGAAATCTTCTGAAAAGTGGGTAGGCAGATGCGGCGGAAATAAATATTCACATGCCGATTAAATCGAAAAAGTTTGTTTGAAAAACATCCTGTCTTTTCCACAGAATCGTGGCTCTTGAGAATCCAAAGTATGGCACTGTAAAGTAATTCGAGACGAACCCTTTCATCGCTTTCAAAGTAGATTTAAGTGATTATCGGCAGACGCAATCGCGGTTGTCATCTTTCATTCCGTGCTCATAACGCGAGAGCAATTCAATTCAAAGCGACATCTGTTTGTATGAAAGGATTGGGAAAATATGCAGCATAAAAGAGTCGTTTTTGAGTAGAAAATAAATCGAATTTTCTGCGTCAACAAAGACGTCGGGCGCAGCGAGAGGCGACGTGTTCTCTCGCAAAATTTAAATATTTATCCAGCGCAGGGGCAAAATCATAATAAAAGCCTCCGTTGCACGGCACTAATGCCGGGAGAAGAGTTTATCAACGGATATGATCTCCAAACATACAAATAATACCAAGAACACAGCGTTTGCTTGCTTGCCTGCGCCTGCCCAAACGACCGTCCCATTGCACATATAATCATTTATTCTTTCACAATCCAGGGGCGGACGATGCATAGATTTGATTGAAGGCTACACTCGAGGATTCATTAATGGAAAAAATTCGGATATTCCTCTTTGAAAAAGTCGTCTTTTCGTGCTAGTTTCGGCTTTGCAGTTGACAACCGAAACTAGTAGGCATAAATAAAACGATGCTTGTCGAATTTCTAATCTCCAATATTAAAAGCTTTTTACGAATAGGAATTTTTACAATGGGGTATTGAAACAATTCCGTTAGATCGAACAAAAATATTCAAATTACAACCCCTTGCAGATTGCCACTTCCGCTCTTATTTCAAAACTTTATTGACTATAATGTTACAATCGATTGGTGTTTATTTATATCTTTGAGCATCAAGATTTTTTGTTCCATTACAATTCAATCTGTTTTTCTTGTTCGGGAAAAATAAAAGTGATAATCGAAGAATAAATACAAGTATCGTTCTAAAACCATCAGAGGGGTTAATCCGCCACTGTGAAAACGCCGGCTGCACCACCTACGCGCCAAAACACACAAACACATAGCGGGGACGAGTGCACTATGAGTGTGTCTCTCGGTTCTCTCGTTTTTTGCGAGCATCATCTAGATAACGTGCAGAGGGCTACTCTCTTTGAGCGATGCTTATCTCAGGCAGACGCACGTATGCATACACGCTGGTCGTCGGACTGAGCCGCGGAGACCATCGGAGGCGGCACCACCCCGGACACTATGGCCACTCGCCCCGACTCCCGCAGACATCCACGTGCCGGTACCGACTAAGGCCGTGTGTATTAACCCTTCCGCATTTCGCGATGAAACAACTTACCCCCAACACTTCGGACCATTTCCCTCTGCTTGCTCCGGGTTTGTTTGTTTGTGTGCAACGAGGGCTCAAGGGCTACCGTTGCTTTGGCCACCACTGCCAAGGGAAAGTTCATTTCATTTCGCTAATGAAAGGGTGGAATAGGAGCGTGTAATTTTTTTTAATTCAACTGCTTCAATTCATGGCAATTTAAATTTTCGTTTGGATTTCCAAAATGAAAATGAACAGAACTACCTGAAAAATATTTTCAAATATTTTTCTTTGTTTTAGGATTGTTTGTTCTGAAAGTTAAATTAAAATTGTTCAATTAATAGTAAATTTGATGCTAAATTTTCCAGTAATGTTAGTCAAACTTAAGGCTTAATGAAACTCTAAATCTTGACTGCACTATACAGTTTGAACTAATAATTTGATATTTTCAGATAAAAAGTCGTTATCGATTTAAGAATCGGTTGAACTTTGTTATTCAAAATTTGAAATTTTCCAGATTTTCAAGAAATTTCTATGATTTGAACCAAAATATTTCCACGTGAACAAAGGAAATGTGCGCTGAGAGGAATCCGTCAGTTAGCAAAAGGCATTAGAGCGTCTCATAACTCACAAGAGGCATCGTTTCACGCCGCTCGCTGGTGCAGCGAATCAATTGCGAAAACATGGCTGCCTCTGCTCCACGCGGCTTCAGCGTTATCGGCGGATTTTCTGCATTCTGCCAGCAACACACACACACACACACACACACACACACACACACACACACACACACACATACACCTCGAGGATTCTTCCTCCCTTCGGCAGCATCATTGTGCGCGGCGAGGACGGGAGCAGCGGCAGCAGCTTCCCATCGCTCATCTCTTTCTCCGCTCTTTTCACGCGGGCGAGCGACGCGGCGGGCATCAACTTTCCCTGCAGCCGCGATTTACTTTGGAAAATATCTTTACGGCAGCGGGAATGTACGTAACACGCCCGGCACAAAACAGGAAACGCCGGAGATGAAACTGCAATCTGCGCGTGTCATAATTTCCGGAGTGCCGCCGAAAAGCCGTCTCACAATGCCCTTTTATCGGCGCGCTCCCTTTCATTTGTATTCAAATCTGCGCGCCAATCGACTCGCGAAACTTTCTTTTCCTTTTAATACCAGATGGATGGATGGATGGACGGACGGACGGACGGAAAACCCAGACTCGCACGTTTCCAGGCCCTGCGCGTTGAACAGTTATCGCGCACTGCATGAGAGAGCGAAACTTTTGCTGTCGTTAAAACTTTTGCGCTAGCGCAATGAGGATGATGAAGAATTATTATGCACGGAGGCAGTGTCATTACTTTTGAAAAGTTTGCCTTGCCTTCTTCTAATTCTTCGCCAACCACGAAATCGCACTGTTCTTCGTGTCGTGCGCGGTTAAAGAAGAAAAATTAGTTTTGTTTGTTCAGTGGGTGAAAGACGCTGGTAATGCGAGAGCTCGGCTTTTGTTTGTGCTTTTGTAAGCTTGAGCCCCCAAATAATCTTGAGGCTATTTGTTGATGTAATACTCTTACAATTATTAAAAAAAAATTGGAAAATTTTATAATTTAAATTATTGTAATTTTATTCCTTTTATTAGTATTGAACATCGGTAAAATAAATGTTTTGGGATATGATACTCTTCTTTATTTTAAAATTATGCATTGAAATTTTGTAGCTTTTCATACCAAAACAAAAAAGGATAAGCCACGGTTGTCAAAATTCGAGAGCTCCAAGCTAGGAAAGGTCGATAAAAAAGCTAAACTAAAAGCAAAAAGTCAAAACCACAGCTTAAGAAATTTAAGGTTTAAAAATTAAATTTCATTCTGTTGCTGGCAGTGATGTGAAGCTCTCTGTATTGCCTGGCAGCTAACTCTATAAAATAATTAATTCAAAAATGTCTTGCGATATTTTATCATTATTGGTATTATTGAAAGAAATACATATAGTACGCCCCCATTGCCCGTTTATCATTTTTGAGGTCAGTTCATTTCAAGCAGCATTTTTCTGAATATTCTCCACATCTCTTACAGTTTGCAACAGTAATTTTCATGCTAGTTGCGCGGTTTCAACCGTTTTATAGCCTATTCTCGTGCCATATTGCCTGGCTCCTTCCGCTTTATGATCTATGCACCCTGCACAACACTTGCACCGAGCCGGTTGCATACCTTTCCCGCAATGATGGAAAAAGTCATACAATACTAACCTCCGCGGTTCATACGAAACAATGCACATCGAAATGTACGTCAAGGACTAGCGTGATTCATCGGACGGACGAAGTGAGAGGGTGCGAACGCGAGACAAAAATGCGATAAGCATCCTTGGGGCGCGACAAAAAGTCATCCTCAGCACGCTCATAATCCGCCGCGTTGATGACGACCGACCGTTTCTTTGTCTGCTAATCTCAGCGGGCAAAAAAGGCGGCGCCCGTAAAGAAGAGGCAGAAATATGGCGGCCGCAATGATGACGGCAGTAAAATTTGCAAAAACAATAAAAGCTTATTTTTATCGCGGCTGGGCGACCACGAGCGAGAGAGAGAGAGAGAGAAAACGGAGAAAGGAAAAAAGTTAATGCCTCCTGTTGACACAATAAAAAATGACGAGCGCTTCATATTTATAGGGCAGCAGCCAAAAATGCTGGCGGCTGGCGCGATAAGGAGGCAAAATAAGGATCGCTCCACATAGCGGCAACGCGCGCCTCTTCCTCTTCCACCCAACCTCCCAAGGGGTGTGAAAAATTTACCAGACTTCAATTTTCTTTTTGAGGGACGTCATAAAAATACAGAGATAGTCGTTAAATTAAAATCTTAATCATTTTATACATAAAGTTTTATTCAAAGTACTGCTTAGAATTCCCCTAAGTGTTGTCGATTTTATAAATTGATTATTTGAACTTTGAGGAAAAGAGATATGAAGCCTGAGGGAAACTATAAAGGTTGATCTAGAATATTTTTGAAACAGTTTATAATTATTTGATGGATTTTCGTCATTCTTAATAAGATTGGAAGAAAAGGCTGAGTCTATGATTAATTCCAGATAAAAACATATCTTTTTTTAATTAATTTTCTGAACCAATGGTCTCAATTTTTTAAAATTTCATAAATACCTTTATAAAAAAGGAAGAAAATAAATTTAATGACGATCTCCATATTTTTGTTGTATGTTTTATACATTATGTGCGCCTAGTAAATATTTAATTCATAATTCAAAATTGCTATATGTTATCATTTCGAAATAGCTAGGATAGATCTGTAAGCCCAGAATGTTACAATCAGATCAATCGATGGATACTTAGCTTTCTTAAGCTCCCTCAGGGGAGCGAACAAGCGAGGACACGTGACTATTTTTCACGTCCCCTGGTAGCACTATAAGTACACACATACACATATAGCGAAAGGGTCTCTGATGATGGAAGGGAAGCGGAGGAGGTGGTGGTGGCGGAGCTGCTGCTGCTGCTTTTTGGTCTATTGTGCTCGCAGATTCATCTGTTAGGCTACTGATAAGCGAGTGACTGCTTCTATAAGGGAAGTGGCGGAGGAGAACTCATCTCATCTGACTGAATGCCATCGCCGCAGCAGTTAGACGACGCCAGCTGATATGATGTGATTATCCACCCTCGAACAGAGAGATGCCGTCATCTTCGCAAACTTGATTTATCTGCCGCCGCCGTTGCCGTCGTCGTCGTTGCAGAAAAGAGACCACCCCCGCCCGCCCCCACCGCACGCCCGAGACCGTTTTTGCATTAAAGTCGACGTGGCCCGCCGCCGCCAGCCGTATTCCATAAATCAAAATGCGTGCCGCCGGGCGATTCACTATACGCATAAACAAATACTTGGCACTTGACTGGAGTTTCATTTTGCTTCTGCAATTTACGTAATTTGAGATTCAAATTAATTACCACCACCACTTCACCAGAAATTAAGAATCATTAACTAATTAAATAGCTTATTTTTTGCATCCATGGTGTGCATTATTATACACTTTGCTCCATTTTTTAATACATATTATAATAAATATTTTCAATGAGGTTAGACTGTAATTAATTAAGTAAGTCCCTTGTAGCAGGTGTGCAGCTAAATTGACCATCAATATCGGGGTGATGTAATAATAATTTGACGTCCCTTGATGAAAATCCTCCGCTCACTCACATACTGGCTGAAAATGCAAAGTAAACAGAGCGAGCATGAGTAAAATAGAGTCTGTCTGGCTGGTTGGCGGGCGTGCATAGTTTGCTCTTCCCCCTCGGCCCGCCCGAATATAGATTTCATATTTTTTACTCCTTATCTCCGGCAGACACGCCATCGCGATTTTTGACACATTTAACTCCCTAATGCGAAATCTTTTCCCTCCCCATCATGCTCTCTCTCCTCTCACTTTCGACGGCGATGAGATTTCGCTGCTGACAATTTGAGGTGGAATCCAATTGTATGGCAAAAAGGCCTGTCGCCGCTATTCCCTTCCACGTGCACAAGTTAAATGGAGAGTAAAATTCAAACTCCCATTATTTTTATGATTCCGGCGAAAACTACTACCGTAAAATATTTCTTGGTCATAATATAAATTTCTGTCTCTCAATGGAGGATTGTGCCTTGATGTTTATTACAAAATGTGTGATAATAACCTTTTCAAAATCTAAGGAATTGTAGGATGTTTCGCATTTCTTATTCAAGTAAGAAAAAAGGACATTATATTAAATAAAATCAAAAGTTTCCCTTGAAGTAACAATAAAAATTGCTTCATTTGAGAAAATACATGTACTGTGGTTTATGATAGAAATTCCTATTGTGATTTAGTAAAAATACGGTCGCTAGAAATGGGAATGGTATCCACTCCACGTACTTCCTACCCCAGGATTTGCACGTTTTGACGTTTCCACCCGCAAGTTTTCTTTTCAGCTCGGCAGTGGAGGCGTTATTACTTAGGAAATGATGTTGTATTTATAATAGAGGGAGAGTCGGTCATAAAGCGAATCGACTTTTTGATGGCGTGGTGGTGCGGGAGGAGGGAGCCGTACGCCCACCCACCCACCGCATCAGATCTTCAAATCATATCGCTCGCCTCCGCCCTTTATTGAGATTGTGCGCTGTATCGTCGGTCGTCATCAGTCCCTTTGTGCCCCGACATCGCAGCTTTCTCCTCCTTTTCTGCCCCTCTGATATGGGTTCATCTCATCTCTTGCTCTGCGCGGCCAAAGAGATAGCGACGATAGGGTCTCTGTGTGCCGGAGAGCGAGAAAGAGAAAAAGTGCAGCTTTACGACGCTCTGTCCCTCCTCTCTCGGTTTTTATGGCGGATTAAAATTAATTTACGCCAGCACGAGAGAAAGAGAGAGAGAGAGAGAGAGAGAGAGAGAGAGAGAGAGAGAGAGAGAGAGAGAGAGAGAGACTGCCTTTTTATGCCAGAAATGGAAAAATTGTTTTAAATTTCACGCTTTTATCGTCTGGTAACGGCCAGAAGGGGGCGATATCCTGAGATTTAGAAGTGCCGCCAGGAAGCTCGTCTCATCTGAGAAATTAACATGGTGATTCAGAAAAATGTTTTCCTTCATCCATCTCATTTGATGAAAATTTGCAGGGGAGTAAAAAACAAATTTAATAAAAAATCTCACAACTTTGCATGCCTACTGATTTCAATTACGAAGTGCCTAAGACACGCTACATTTTTCTTAACAACGCAGTAGAAAAGAGAGCCTTCAAGATTTATTCCATTGGGGTAGCTTTAAATTTCAAGGTTGGAAAAAAAATCAAAACTGCAAATAAAGTTAGTGCGAAATTTGGCCGCCGGTTTTTAGGCGGGTCCCTCTATCGTTCTTATTACTCGGCTTTAGCATCATTAATTTTCTCTCCTGCTTCTAACTGCTCCATCACACATATAAAACGAGAGAGAGAGAGAGAGAGAGAGAGAGAGAGAGAGAGAGAGAGAGAGAGAGAGAAGAGCGGCGAATGTATTTCAAAGTCACATTCAAAAAGTTTTGTTGAGCGACTGCTTGCGCTTCTAATCTCAGATTTCAATCTCCGCTCTTTAAAAGTGACATCGAAGCGCGTCTCTCTCTCTCTCTCTCTCTCTCTCTCTCTCATCTTATCCTCAAAACTTTTGAGCTGTGCACTAAAGGAGACGAGGAACGGCAATAACATCTCCAGCAGCCAGCAGCTCCAGCGGCACGCATCAGCCATTTCTCTTTTTTGTTGGCTAATGCCCCTTGTCATTTCTATATTATATGTGAGAGCAAAATTTCTCAGTAATCTGTGGCCCTTCACGAATTACGAAAAGCGCAGATGAGTCAGTCTCTCAGCACGTCAAAACTTTCCGTGGTCGAAATGAACACTTTTTTACTCATTTAAGCGTGAAGCAATGAGTGTGTCTACTTTTAGTTTCAAAATAAAGGTTGGAACTATGTCGATTTTTTCTACAAAATATTTATAGAAAACTCAGCCATTCATTTCCCGAGAATCATTAATACAGATAAAATTATCACAACTTTAGTTATTGGATTATCTGTAGCTGTTAAGCTTCACCAATGCACAGATATTGGAATTGTAATTCTTTTTGCAAAATTAATTATGATCTAGCCGAATCTGCACATCGTCAAAAGCTGTTGACATAAAAATAGAACTAACTTGTCTTGAATAATTTCTAATTTATACACTTGATCATAATGGAGCTTTTAGATTTTTTTTTAAATTCACTCTATTTATCGTTTAATAGCTCTAGAACGATTTCTGTGCATTTAGAATGGGGATGATCGCTTAACTTTTCAGAATAATTTACGAAACCCAAAAGTTTGCATTTGTCTTGAGCTCACAGAAAGGCACTATATTGTGGTGTACGCCTCTTATTAGAATTGAAACTATTTCGCCAAGAATAAGCCTATAAGAGCCTGTGGTGGCACGGTGGCACATCACTCACAATCAGTTCGACATAATGACGATTATGGTTATTTGTGGCAGCTTTAATAATAGAAAAATACGACTCGTTCTCATTAAGGGCAATTAATTGCCAAATTTATTGCGATTTGAGGGCAACCTGTGTGTGGCGGAGGAAAGAGTTGGGGTGAGAGAGATGTATCTGCGAATAATCTGTTCATATAATAGGATGATTGCGCAGAGGCGCGCACAACTTTTATTGCCTCGACTGCGGAGAAAAGCGAAAGGGAGGAATAAGAGAGCGTGTAGTCGAAGAAACGCGCTCTTCTCCTTATCTCAGTCAGCGGCGGTGGCGGCGAGATTCGACGAGATCCCAAAAGAAATGTCTTGCAATTTTATCTATCCTGCTTTTCCATTCCTCGGCTCGAGGAGTGGGAGCAGAAAAAGAAAGATGGCGCGCTCGGATTGGAGATCGATTAGGGGTAGAAACCCCTGTAGCGGCAGATAAGCTTGATGAATGGTATGCTCGCCCGCCAGCCGTCGAGCCAGCCAGCACCCACCCCCTGGTCCGCTATGCAACCCCCGCAGCACGCGCGAAAACCACCGAAAAGTGCGTGAGAGGGACGCACAGCTCTCTCTCTCTCTCTCTCTCTCTCTCTCTTCTCTGCTCTTTTTATATTCTATCAAAACTCAATTCGTTTTAATTCTTATCTGCAAAGTTTTGCGTCCAAACTTTTGTTCCCTTTTTGCTCCACTCGAGCGTGACAAAAATCGCATGAACGGATAAAAATTAGCTCTGAATGAACTGCGTTGTGGAACGAAAGTCCCAAGCGATCTAATCAATTTGATCAGATTTTGGTTGGGTTTGGTTCAAATTTTTACACCTATACATTAAGGTTTAAAATGATAAAAAGAGATTGAGTTTTTGTATGGAACATAATATATTATACACTTAATATCCATAGAAATATTCTAGGACCCGAGACCCTATGTTTGCTGTTGTAAGAGTGTTAAAATCACCTCCTTCCTGACGGAGGTGGAACATTTTATACGAAACGAATAAGAACTTTTATCGACTCATTGTGAGTGCATTTTTATTGTATGTATTGTTCCACATTTGGCATTTCTCAGTTTTATGTTTTGAAGTATTCCAAAATTATGCATGAAAAAATTTCGAAATAATGAAATAAATTGATATTTTGAATTTAATAGAAATATTCCAGATTGTACCAAATTAGGTTAAAAAACTAATGTGCATTGAAATTCCTGGTCTTTTGCAAGATTAAGAAAAATTCTAATTGGTAGTAAAACCACATATCCGTTTGCGCACAAAACACAATCTTCGCGTCAATATCTTTATTGGTTCGTTTGCTACTCATTGGACCTTTTCTCGCTGATAATACCAGCCAAGCTTCACCTTTTGATAAAACGACCAGAATATGTTGTCGGTGCGTCAGTCAACAGAGAGCACGCCTACGACAATCGCCTCGCCTCCTCGAGGCACAGATAGCTTGTTACTCACAAATATATGCACGAGAATCCTGAATCCTGATGGCCGAGAGCAGGATCCAACTGAAAGAAGGCAATCTGTTGACAGACGTGGTACACTTGTTGCCTACCCTCCCAGTCAAAGGCAGATAAAAATTGTCTAGCACTGAAAATTAATTACATGCATAATCATATCTGGAACAAGACGAACAAGAGTATATAGGATCTCATTATGGAATCTCTAACTATATTTTATGTAGGACATGATAAAACGCTATAACGTTGTAAAAGTTAATTGGCTGAAGACTGCATTTGACACGTAAATTATTCAAGTGCGCCGCATTCGCGTTCTCTTCACGCGCGTTGTTTGCATCGCTCTCACGCACGTTCTTACTCATCATAACAGAAGATATTAAAAATATTAAATTATCCTCTCATTGAATAATTTACGTGTCAAATCCAGTCTTCAGCCAATTCACTAAAAAACGTTAGAACGCAAAAAAAAATAATTAAAAATCAACTCGACTTAAAGTAGTGGCAGGGGATCTAAGTTAACGAAAGTCAACAAGATTATATTACATCCCTTCCCGGTCCTCGGGCAGGGATAAAAAGAGCAAAAAAAAATACAATTCGATGCACGGAGCAATTAAATAAGTTGACTCTACTTTATGCTGTGTTTTATCATTTATTATATAATGGGCCTATTATTTCATTCAAATTAACACAGACTTCTAATCTACTACCCATAACAAGAAACAAAGTTGAAACTGATTTGCAGTATTTAATTTCTTTCTTTCATTATAAATGTTCTTGAAGACACAATGTATATATATTTACGCGAGGTATTAAAAAAGACCTTGGATTATCAAAAGCATTGCGGAAGTATTGTAATAATAAAAACATAGCTTGTGCAGTTGTTGCAATATACTTAAAAGGGAACTTTGATGTATCGTGGGCGTATTTTTGTCTCATTTCATTTTAGTGGATACCTGATATCTGATATCCTACTTGCTAGGCGTACAGTGTAGTCTTTGAAACGCGCGTCTGGACGTTCATGAACGTATTTAATTTAAGGTGTGCGCTTGATAGCAGTTTGCTTAGCTCTTTATTATTTGTGAAAAGCAGCAGGCCGTCCACGCGGATAATGGGACGGTAATAACACTACAACATCATCTTGCTGCTCGCCAGAAATGAAATATTTAGCCAAAAGGGAATTCACTTGACAAAACAGGAACTTGAGAATCAGGTGCATTAATAATGATGTTTCACACAGAGCCAAGATATCACATTTCACGCGAGTAATATGGAAATGTGACCATAAATAATTGCAGGTAAACAATTTGATCGGTAAGGCAAGCAGCAGTTATAATAAATCTCTTTTGACTAAATCATTCGTAAAGAAAGCAATTGTAAATTGTGGAAATTTAAGCGGGTAGCTAAATTTCAGCTAAATATTAGATAAAATAAATTTTCTTGATTGAAAATTCAGTTAAATTTTGATATGAATAACACACTCAAATGTATTCAAATAAAGAACCACTTTTGGGTGGGAATTCTTGAAATTTTCAGCGACGTCGAGAGTAGAAAATTTGCCTCATCTCACCGAGTGGGCGCCAAATGTCTGAGACGCGTGTCAACTTGCTTCGTCCAGATGCTATATCATCATAAGAAGCAGAAAGATTTTAGCCGGCCGCTTCGATACTTGACCAATAAAATCAAATGCCCCATGACGCACGATTAATGTGAAATAATATTTAACGATGGCGCTGATATTCTGCTCACAAAGTTTGGCATCGCAGTTTCCACTCTATTTTGACTTTGAGTCATTGAGGCGTCAAAAAATTCGACGTAATCTTGCTTATCTATAGTCGTGTTTGTTTCACCAATGTGCAAGAGGCGACGGCGCAGAAATTTGAGCGTGAACATCATGGTCAAAGCACTTTTCAACGGTGGCATCTTCACAACAAAATAAAGAGATTGGCACCAAGGATGGAAACAAGGTGGTGGCACTAATCAATCAATGTTTTGTCACTCTTAATATAAATACATTTTTGTTGCCAAGTTGCAACTGTCACTAGTAAATGCTATTTTATTATATTCATATTGAATAAAATAAAATATGTAAAATTTTGGAGAATCAGGAACTCTTGTAAAATAAGCCATACTTCGAGAATAAAAGGCCTTTTCTGTACTGTAGGGTGAAAACATAATTATACAAATAAAAATGGGTCAGTTAAAAATTTACTTTATTTTTTCGTGGATGGCGATTGAAAATATTTTGGAAACTTTCATTTGACAGAATTTTGGTGAGTATTCTATTTCACGGTACTGTCTTAGTCACTGAATGACAACAAATAACACAAAAATAGCCACTGCTAACGTCCAGGTCGTATTTCTGTACAACGGTTTGTGAGCAAGAGGCCAGTTTAAGATGTTTCGCGCCTTTAATCTCGCCACCATTTCTGCAAACCAAACTGCCCGCTCCGTTGAATTATTCATCTGGTGCCGTAAGATCCACTTCAGGTAATCAGCCTTGCGCGAAAATCTGTCAAATATTTGTTTGCTTTTAATATAGGTCTTATTTAAAATTAGGGCCAAAAATAAAAATTATGAATTATGAACATTAAGTTAACTCACAACAAAACCCAAGAATTTGAGATGATCAAAAACCAGTAAAGTAAAAAATATAGAAATCATATCCTTCCAAATATAAATTAGTCCTGAGGCTTTAAGTTTGATATTTTGCAAATTGAATTTACTGTTGGATATAACATCACGGTCTCGAGTGCTTGGACAATCTCGTCAACACTGGAGTCTTTGTCGACCCTGAGGGTATCGTATTGGCGTCATGTAAGTTTCACCGAATATACCGAATATATGTGATAGATAGAGTTATTTTTAGAAAACTGTCTAACACCATTTTATTTCAAATAATCGATCAGATAATATTGAGTTCAAAATGCACACGCAGTAATGAAATTTAAAAAATAGATACGTGCTGATGAATTTAACAAGACAAAATATTTAATTGTATTTGTTTCACATTTGCAAACTTGCAAAGGGACTCGTTGCATCTAGCGCGGGCCTACCGCCCCACTTGTAATTTTTTAGAGCCAAATTTACAGTGAGGAACTATATATATAAATATATATATATGGTAACATCGTATAATAAAAGCTTTCACGAGTGTGCTCCGCATAAATTTTGCATCCGCGTGTGGAAAGAGCCAATGTAGTGTGGGAGGAAGGAATTTTGAGCTTAGAATATTATTTGCAGAGGCAACATTTGCAGAGAGTTATTACTCTCGGACCGTTAAAGAAGGTGGCAATTAATTTCGATATTTAATGGTTTACAGAAGTGTGTCGCACCTATTGACTCTACTGTGCATTATCTACGCTAAACATTAGAAAGGTGTTAAATGTTTGCATTACAGAAAATATGTACGAAAATGCTTCACTGCAAACATCTCAAAAAGTAGGCATACCTTGACCGCTTTATACATGTCGTCTAGAAAGTATGAGCAGCATTAAAAGAGGGTATTAATTTTAATTAATTCTGAACTTTCTTGATTTGGAAGTATTCGTGATGAAATTTCGGTGGTTTTTTTCAAGGCCAAGCTTTTTACGCCAAAAAGTAAGTGTCCATGTCATTCGTTCACTTTGTTTTTGCTTAGTGAGTGTTTGGCAAAATGGAGGGTCACCAACAACCCAGGCAACTTTCAGCAGCAAACACCAATTCTGGTCACTAATTATTGTACCCTAGCTATCCAACAATGGGAATATTGAGACACGATCGCTGTCTCTCAAGAAATAAACCGATACAGTAAACAGTTGTCTGAATCAAACAGTAAATTGCTTGCCCGTGCTAATACTATAATTACCTATTTTCAGAGGTACCATCACATTTACTGCTTCTGTGCTTTTTTATTCATTTTAATATGTAGTTCGTCAGGGTAGCGTAGAAAACACGCATATAGCTCAACCAACACTAAAATTTTAATGTCAAATTTATTATTTCCATTTTCTTGCAAAAAGGAAATTTAAGTTTGTATATTGAGCTATATGAGACGAGTTGTTAATAAAATATGTCTTTCTTACTAGTTGGGTTGCTTAAGAGCCAGCGACAAATTAACCCACGTCATAGCGATAAGTGAGATAAATATTAATAGCTTGCTGTAGAAGTTAATTAGCTGAAAATTGAGTATTTCCATAAAATACAATCTACATGAAAAAATCGTTTAAAAACACTCGTTGAAGAGTTAATTTCACTTTATTCTTTAAATAAAACAAATGATTTTCTATTTACAAATACAAGAAAATAGGAAAGAAGCTGACAATTTTTGAAGCTAAGATGTTAGTTGACAACATCAAAATTTTATTACCATATATATAGCTCAAATATTTTCACACAATATTGTACAAACATATCAAAAATACTTACAAAATCCTTTATTTATAAACGTTCGTTAGTAGATTTATCTAAAAAAAATTAGATCGCACAATCCACTTTGAATAATTTCATTTTAAGCATTAGATTTTCCACAAAGAAAGACGGTATTTTAAAACCATGAATGAGTAATCCTCCTTTAGTAGTTAAATTTCGAAGCCCGAAGACATATTTGTATTACTTAATTAACAATTCATTGAGGAGTTTCGATTACTTTCACTAATCGAGCGATGAAAACAATTATTATCTGGGGCAATTGGGGTCGGAATTTGTCTGAATTAGCGGATGCAAAACGAGTAAATTCAGTGAATCTTCTCATGAAACACTGCGGTGAAAAAGTTAGTCAATTTTATTTGTAAATATTTGAATCGGCGAGAGAGGAATCGAATACATCTTTTGTGGAATACACATTCAAATGCAACTAAAATTATTGTAAGGACAGCAGCTATAACGTCCAGATTGTGCTTCTGAACGAGGTACTGATTGCGAGAGGCTAGCTTAAGGTGTTCCGCGCCTTTCGTTTTCGCTACCATCTCTACGAACCACACCGCTCGCTCCGTCGGACTGGTCATCTGGTTGCGGAATATCTGCTTCAAGAGGTACGATTCGCTAGAAAATCTGAACAGAAATTGAGAAAAATTAAAAAAAAAATCTAAATGAAAAACTGTGAAAATAAAAAGATTCAATATTAATAATAAATTACATTGTCAAAACTCAATATTTTGATTATTTTTATCATTTGAAAATATTTGTGCACTCTTGGCTACAAAAGTGGCCAACTTATTTCTTCTATTCAAACAGTTTTACCAAGCATAGAAGCATCCATTTATTTATTGTATGAATTAAATTTGTGAAATGAAAACCACCATACTTTTGATTTGAGATCACGGTCTGCAGAGTTTTTACGATCTCGTCGACGGTGGAGTCCTTGTCGACCCTTAGTGCGACGCCCCTGTCCACCAACATGGCAGACACGTCGGCCTGGTCGGCGAACACGGGCAGAGTGACCGCTGGCACGCCGTGCCACACCAGCTCCATGGCCCCGTTCATGCCGCAGTGTGTGAAGAAGAGCCGCGTCTTCGGATGGCCTGTCGATTCCGTCATTAAATTTACTGATGCGATTGAAAACTTATTGGATCTCACCTAGAACGTCCTGCTGTGGCACCCAACGTTGAATGCGGACGTTTTCCGGCACTGACGTGTTAGCAGGCAGCTCACCAGCCAGTTTCATGAGCACCTTTTGTGACATTCGCGCAAAAGCAGCCAAAATTTTACGGAGCAGTCTTGGAGGAGCCGCAGGTGCCGTCAGGTCGACAGTAGAACCAAATGAGAAGAGAATAACGCCGTGCTCACCGGAACTCTGCATGAAATCTTCTAGGTCCTTTATAGATAATTTTTTTATTATTATTTTAGTTCGTTTTTAGTAAGTTTAAACAGTATTTTTAGCCAAAACTCTTAGCAGCAACCTTCAATTCGCTGTGGCTGCGGCGATTGCTCCCATATAACCTCTGACAAAGAGTTCAGCTTTAACTATCCGGTGGATAATTGAGCGATTTTCGTCACACTAAACTTTGCACTTTATGGAAAGAAATTACCGGCCATCGCCGCTGCCACAGCGAATTCTAAATTTAAAAGTCATTGATACGTAAGGATTTGCATTTAGGAAAGTTTGCAAGTCAATCATTTCAAACCCGCAGAAAGCGTCATTTCTGTGTTTGTCTTGCTCTCACGTGCTTATGCGAGTTTCCTTTTATTACTAATACATGTTTGGTTAATATATTGATTTAAAGAGCAGTGTTACCTGCGGCAGAGGCTTGGGCTGCCTACACTGCATGCACCCGACGTTGATCACGTTTGGCGGGTACTCCCTGGGGAAGTCGAGACTGAAGTCGTTGTTGGCCAGCACGCCGGACAAGTTGGCCAGCAGCGCCTGCGAGCCGGGCGTGCCGGGCAGGTGCTTCTGCACCACCCAGTCGATCATGACGAAGTGCACGCGCACCATCACGTCGGTCACCAGGTGGTAGAAGAGGTTGACGGCGCGCTGCGCGAAGTTCATGCGGTCCGTGTAGCCGCTCATAAAGCTGGGCAGCGCGCCCGTCGGCGTCGACAGGCCGCCGCTGAACGGCAGCTCGCATCCGTTGAACGCCAGGTTCCAGTAGCCGACCGTAGGCCAACGCAAGGCCGCACTCGTTCGTCAGCAGGTCGGCGATGCTAAGGTCAAAGTGCGAGAGCCTGAGCTTCCTCAACAGCTTCGCGTCTCCAAGCATTCGGTCGCACATTGACGATAGAGTTAGCGCGCCATCCATCGGAATGCGCCACGGCGTAAGACCAGATGTCCACGCACGATCCATCGGCACTTGAAATCTAAAAAAATATTATCACGTCTGGCATCTTGTGCAACAGCTGGTTAAAGTTGCTGCTTGTAGATTCAAAAGAAATTTTTAGTGCGGAAAAAGACAACGAAATACCTAAAAATATCATTTTGAAAAGAGGAAAAATCAATCTGTTAGTTCAGTGTTCTGAGAAAAATATTTGGCTAAATTTTTGTTTGAATGCGATAGATTTCTAGTTCATGCAAAGGTTGGGTGACATTTTTCTCTAGAAACGATAGCAGCGAAGACTTGAAAGCATACTGCTATTTTTACACTTACAGATAAGGGGCCAGGGATCGCATTCAATGCGCCCTCGATCTGCCGATTAAGTTGACTTGATGCATTGTAGATGAAAAAAACACGCAAATATTTATTCAATATTTAATTTTAAGGTTTTTTTAACTTCTGCTCATTGTCAGCTCTTCCCAAGTGCTATGAGCTCATTGGGTTGCAAAGAAACCCAGATTTAAATTTAACTTTCAGCAAAAGTTTGTTTGGTGTTTTCGAACGCGTCAATTTTTAGTAGCAAACATTAAAAAGTGTCATTCAAAATGTTGAGACAGTTTGATTTGGCTCGTTAACAATTGACATAAAAGAATGCGCAATTTTCCTACCTTCCCTCTTTTTCTCTGGTGATCATGGGGAGGCTTCCTTTAGAGTTGTCCAATGTCAAATCGATGTATGTAATGTTCTTGTGGGCTAGCCGAGGGGGCTCCAGGGTGTGTTTGAAATTAAGGAAGGTGACCTTGTGCCCCCTGGCCATTAGGTTGGCGCTTATGTGCTGCAGTTGCATCTCGTGGCTCGCACCACCGATCATGTTGACCACCAAAAAATTAAATGATCCATCAGAAGAACTTAAAAGCTGTAAGAGAACGCCGGAGAGAAAGAGCAAGGAGGCAACCTCTCTAGCCATCTCAATGAATGAGACTATAAGGAATAACCAGCCTGAGAAGACTTTTTATCTGGTGGGGCCGCTTCTCGTTTGATGGAGCAACCTCTTATTTTTTCTGCGCATTACTGTTCGCAAGTAAATATTTTCTCATTTCCTAGAGTAATTGCTAGATTTCCAGATATATGAAAAGAAGTAAAAAATACTTTTAAAGAAATTAACGTCCCACATTCTATCATATTGCCACCGAAATATTATTTGCTGCAAAAACAGTTTTGAAAATTTAGTTTTCCTTTCAACTTTTAGCCTGTGTTGTATTGCACGTCCCTAGTTGCAACTATCCTATTATTTTAAGGAAAAACTAAAAAAATTGTGCATTTCTGTGAAATCAATTCATAATTCGTTCAAATTGTGATTTTCTCCCTAATCAAAGTTAATTTTCACCATTATTAATTTCAATATTTATTTAATTTATAATATTATTTATGTCAGTGGTCACCAATATAATACAAAAAAATTGAAGAAAAGCAAATGTACAGTAAAGCGAACAGGTCATATAATGTTCATGGTATTGCTGGTGAATATAGATGTTCTTTTAATGTGGCGCCTTCCCACCACTACTATTCTAGCAATTAGTTTGCATTTAACCTGTATCACCAGGAGACAGTGTAAAGGTGCGATAACCGCTGCACCCCTGACTGCACCTTCAACCTCGCACGACAGGAGTCTAATCGAAAAATGTTCTCTCCGACTAGGATTGAGATTTCGTGCGATAAATATATAGAGGCGCCACAGTATTATATAAAAACCATTTTTAAGTATTAATTTATATAGATGGCTGCATTTTGCAAAATTTCCTGCTTTCAGTTTATGTTTTGCACTGCTTACCTGCTTTCATAATGTTGGTTCCACGTTATATAGTGCAATCGTGAATAAACACGAATTCAGTGAAAATATAATATAGCTTTTTAATAGAGAGTTAATAATGATAATCATACAAAACATTAGCTTGCTATCAGCACTGCACCATCATATTAACTCCTATGCAGCCCCTGAGGCAATATGCAACTTTCATTTCACCTTTCCTTTAATTAAAAATGCATTATTCAAATTTGAATATATATAAAACTATAGGCACCGATGGCAGACGTATGCACTAGGTCTACAGCTTCCTACTCTCACTTTCCAAGACATACATATATAACGAAGTGCTGCAACCATACAACTCCTATGTCAAGAAAAAGCGGAGAAGGTGGATAGCGGGATTAGATAAAGGTATATAGCCTGTACCGTTTGCTATCACTTGATGGCGCAACGATGCTACATACAAAGCCATAAAAAGCATTGTATTCAATAGGCTTTAGAAATAGACAATTCTGCATGCCAATCGACAGCTTTTTTACATGGCTTTTGATAAATTATCTTTGAAACTTTCACAAGGCATCAAATTCGATAGCAAAAGGGGCATTTCCAGATCCAGAATAGAAAGTTCTAATGCTTAAAGCATTGATGATATGTCAGCAAAGCCCCTGAAGCTCAATAAAATCCGTGCAAAATTAGTTGGCTAATGCATAACAGAAAAAATGAATTTACCGTTTGGAAAATTCATTTGGATTATTTGTAGGCATGTGGAATGTGAAGAAATGAGCGAGGGCAGCTGTTTTGGCAAGTTGTAGCATTAAAAGTTTGCATAAACGATTTAATGAACTCTTTGATCTAAAAGTTTCTCCTACTGCCTTCTTATGGCACAGAAACTATTTTCCGTATTTACCATGAATGTTTTTGAAACATTGAAGCGAGTCAAAGCACGATATTTAATGAAAGTGCTACACCGGTATCTCAAAATACATTTGATCCCGTTACGTATATGAACTAGTGGCCAAAGACTTGAACTCTTATGTTACTGATTTAAAAGGGAAATATGATCTCCCTGAGACTGATACACTTATAAGAAGTTTTGTGACACAAAAATTAAAAATAGACTTTTGATTTGTGATGAATTTCAGGAGACAGAAACAATGTTAAATGGGAATTAGAGGGTACCGAATTTTGAGGATAAACATGTATTTACTCGATTTGCATGACATGGACATCAATATTTGTTATGTTTCAATCATATGTATCTTTATGAACCCCAAGATATTTTTAATTGTAGATTTTGTGGTGAACGGTGTGAAAATCAGTGAAAATGATCATATTTTGAAATGTCCAACAAAAAGAATTAGTTAAAGAGAAGCAGCAAAGAGTTGTAAAAATTGATAATTACAAATTATTGTAGGAATAGTATGTTGCTCGCATAACTCATAATATTATTAAGTTCATTCATTAATTTATTTGTTCCACTTGCTATTCTCTGAAATATGTATAATCTTTTGATTAATTTGAGGCTATATATTGAACAGTTAATTGGGCAAACAAATCCAATAGACTAGCCAGCTTATCCTCAAACCTACAAAATTCATCTTACTTATATCAGTTCCTTTTTTGTTTTAGCTAGTGCCTTATTCATGTGGTTTTAAATTACCGCTGCCTATGAGCTATGAGCATCGTGGCGCCGCTGCTAATTACCTTTATTGTGCTGCTGCTGATGATTTCTTCTGCTGTCTCTTCACTTTAGGCCAACTTCATTTTATTTTCTGCCACTAAAATTTCCACTAATAATGTTTCTTTCGTTGGTTTGCTCAGAAAATTCGGATTCTGGTGCCACTAACGTCTTTTGACCACACAAGGAATGTGTGAAACTCCAAGATTTTGAGATTGTAAAGACCTTCAGTGAACACCTAATTTGTATAGGGATAACGTATTGCTTATTTACTCGTCTTAGCTGCTCCACGGAACAGAAACATTCTTTTGAACAAGATCTCCTTATTTTTCAGAATAAAGCGATTGGTCGCAAATGTTTCAAAATATTTCAAAATGTATATGCAAATCAATTAAAATAAAGCTTGTGGAGTGGTGCAAATTTTTTCGTGCATAAAAAACCAAACACTTTTTTTGCTCTTTGCATTCTGCATTTTCATATCAGATATTAACAATTATTACTAAATATTATCAATTAAAATTAGAAATTTGAGTTCTAGCTGTCGTAGTCTCAATCAGTTGTGTTGTTTTCCAGTACATTTGTGTAAATATATATATATTTTTTCTTTTGATATATCTTGCTACGGTTTCACTATTCAGGTGTATTTTTAACGAACAGGACTCGATTAATATTCGGCTCCCTTAGTACTTCTAATGACATCTCTAGGTTAAATTTCAATAAATTTCATCCTGAGGCGTTCAAAGCGAAAATTATATTTGAAATTGCGAAACCACAACATCAGAAAGTAAAGCATCACAATATTACGGCACAGAGAAATCTGAAATATTTTTATTGTAATAAACGGGAATATGTGTTCTAAAATCGTTCATGTAAAACTACTTAAATAGGGCCACAAAATGTTTCACATTATGAATGATCAATCTAACTTTTAAAACAAATAACAATATTTGAAATTGAATTAAATGTTACAGGTGATGATAAAAAGCTTTGAATATTTACAAGGGAACCAAGATCAAATATCGAGATTAAATATAAATTCTAAGAGACTTGAGCAATTTCAATGACATTATTCTGTCTTAAATATTATTTACACAGTTTTTTTCCTATTAAACTTCAAGTATTTTCCAGTCATAAAATCACACATTCTAATGTACTAATTTAACAACTCAATCAATAAAAATAAAGTTCACCAAATATTGTACAAATTGAGCGAACGCAATAATTAGAGTATTTAAAATAAAATATGACGAGATTTATTTCAAAAGAGTAATTCAGTGGATCTTTTCATGAAACGCTGCTGTGAATAAGTTAAAAATTTTAGTTTTTAAATACTTCAATGGGCGAGATAGATGTCGAATACCACTTTTGCGGGACACTAAAAGACACTCAAATGTGACCAATAAAATTGAGATGACGACAGCAATCACGTCCAGATTGTGCTTTTGCACGAGGTTTTGCGTGCGAGAAGCAAGTTTCAGGTGTTCCGCGCCTTTTGTGTTGGCAACCATCTCCACAAACCACACTGCCCGTTCTATTGGGCTATTCATCTGGTTGCGGAATATTTGCCTCAAGCGATGAGCTTCATGTGAAAATCTAAAAAAACAAACAAGTTCAGAAAAATGCTCAAAATTCTAAACACTCATTTTTTGGAAAAAAAACCTTTTGCCACATATTCCGTATATGTTTCATATGATCATGTTCAAAAACGTACAAGTAGTGCAAGCTGTTCTTTTCGATTATAAATTTATATTAAAAATATTAAAAATTTAGTCCAAGTTCAATACCGATTCAATTAGGGAATAAATACGAAAACTTGATTTACTTTTGATCCAAAGTCACAGTCTCGAGTGCTCTAAAGATCTCGTCGACGGTGGAGTCCTTGTCGACCCTTAGTGCGACGCCCCTGTCCACCAACATGGCAGACACGTCGGCCTGGTCGGCGAACACGGGCAGAGTGACCGCTGGCACGCCGTGCCACACCAGCTCCATGGCCCCGTTCATGCCGCAGTGTGTGAAGAAGAGCCGCGTCTTCGGATGGCCTGTCGATTCCGTCATTAAATTTACTGATGCGATTGAAAACTTATTGGATCTCACCTAGAACGTCCTGCTGTGGCACCCAACGTTGAATGCGGACGTTTTCCGGCACTGACGTGTTAGCAGGCAGCTCACCAGCCAGTTTCATGAGCACCTTTTGTGGCATTCGCGCAAAAGCAGCCAAAATTTTACGGAGCAGTCTGGGAGGAGCCGCAGGTGCCGCCAGGTCGACAGTAGAACCAAATGAGAAGAGAATAACGCCGTGCTCACCGGAACTCTGCATAAAATCTTCTAGGTCCTATTTCAACAATTTTGCTAAATAATATTACCTCAAAATCTGACTAACAATTATTAAATAATAAAAAAGCCTCAAATTTGGTGCTTGCGACGTTGGATTTTATACTTTTAATTTTTAATTTAGAAACGATAAAATAATCAGAAAGGAATAAATGCAATATATTGAATATTAGTGAAATAAATCTTATACTAACATATTCATTCAAAACATTCCTTTTCAAATCAATATTCTTCAAATATTTAAGAAAACAGTTATTAAATTAGAGCAATTTGAAATGACTTACAGATTAATTTTGATCAAAGTAGTAAGCGGCAGTGAATTCATAATTACCACAAACAATAATTTTATTGATGACCATAACTTTTTAATTTTAGCCGTATTAACAGACTCAAAGCTTGACGTGACGTCTTTCTTGCTTCTTTCGCTGACAAAAAAGCAATTTTACATTGGAAAAGCATGAACATTTTTTTATTATTTAATTAAATAGCAGCGTTACCTGCGGCAGAGGCTTGGGCTGCCTACACTGCATGCACCCGACGTTGACCACGTTTGGCGGGTACTCCCTGGGGAAGTCGAGACTGAAGTCGTTGTTGGCCAGCACGCCGGACAAGTTGGCCAGCAGCGCCTGCGAGCCGGGCGTGCCGGGCAGGTGCTTCTGCACCACCCAGTCGATCATGACGAAGTGCACGCGCACCATCACGTCGGTCACCAGGTGGTAGAAGAGGTTGACGGCGCGCTGCGCGAAGTTCATGCGGTCCGTGTAGCCGCTCATAAAGCTGGGCAGCGCGCCCGTCGGCGTCGACAGGCCGCCGCTGAACGGCAGCTCGCATCCGTTGAACGCCAGGTTCCAGTAGCCGACCGTAGGTACGCCGAGGCTGCTCGCCAACGCAAGGCCGCACTCGTTCGTCAGCAGGTCGGCGATGCTAAGGTCAAAGTGCGAGAGCCTGAGCTGCCTCAGCAGTTGCGTATCACCCAACAGTCGGTCGCACATGGAGTAAAACGTGAATGCACCTTCCATAGGCGTGCGCCACGGCTTGAGGCCGTTTGTCCATACGTGGTCCATCGGTATCTTAAATCTGTTGAACGAAGAAAAAATTGGGATAGTAAATTTTGTTAAATCAAAAATTTAAAATACAAATTACTTCAACAATTTAATTTCAAATAAAATGTTTGATATTTGATGACGTATGATTTACTAGATTTAACATTTGAAGAAACGTGTCATTCAATTCCACTCTTATTAAAAACGACTTTAAATTACCGAACCATAAATAGATTAATATCAAGAAACTTTTAGGCAGGCCCTACGATAAAACGAACAACTCGCGAAAAATCCTTTTCCCAATAACGTCGCGAACGATTCATTGGAGGAAGTCCAGTCCAGATAAGGTCAAGCTTTTTTTATTCTAATATGTAGGTTATTTTTCGTGCCTTCAATAAAAAAGTGATTTATATTTATCCTCAACATTTTGGCCTGGCATAATCCGTGTTATTTATCATCTGGAGCTTTGAATGTATATTCGTTCAAAATAATTTGTGTCAAAGCTTCCTCTATTCATCTATGTATTGCCAGAGAAGTGATAATTTACGATTATCTCATATATTTATAGACTGTAAAATATGGAAATTAGTGACTGTTATTTGTACCGCTAATACAGCTAATTCTCAAGACATCGAAAGTGTTTACCCGACCCATTTCTGCATTTAGTGACGAGCTCAACGGAATTTGCTGAACGCTTGTAGAATATTCTATGCAAATACATCGAAGAGAAAATAACAAATACCTTTCCAATGAAAGTATTAGTGATAGTAAAATTGTATATCCAAAACTAACTCTGCTAATTAACAAATAAGTACAACCCATTAGAACCTTTTGTTCATTGCTGACTACGCTACTGACGTTTTTACGAACAAATGTTCCGGAGTAAAATGTATACTACCTAAAATTGCCTTTGACGCATCGGTAGAGTGTAGGGAAAAATACAATAAAAATGACTTAGCAGCTTAGAGAACATAAATTCAGACAAACCACGTTCTATTGTGGGGAATCTTATTGTTAGAGAAAATTTTATTACAGGTAATGAACTACTATATAGTAAGGTCTGTGGGGCTGAAAAAGCTAAGTGTATAGAGCGACAACAAGTGAATTTATTTTGTCTGCAATTATTGCATTTTTTGCCATACTTTTTTGTAAATATTGGAGTAGTAATTTAATAGTATTATTAATTATTTTCATTTAATTCCAATTTTTCTCTCATTCTTATTAAAAGTTGCATAACGCCAGCAATTTGCGATTTTGGCTCTTCTTTCTTGGAAAATATTTTAATGACTTACTAGGAGTAACATAATTAAAATTAATGGAAAGAAATCTATTGATGCTGAGCAAAACTGGTTCCTCATAAAGAGACAGAGCTATCAACCAAGGTGTTAATTGAGGCACTTCTAGTTTTATGATTCACAAGCCTTTTTTCATTGTAAGTTTACTAATTCCGATGGAGAAGGGACTTTCGCAAAAAGAATTTAACAGCCCTGCGAGCCACCCGATTTTCACTCACCTTCCTTCTTTCTCCTGAGTCATCATGGGTACGCGTCCGTCCGAGTTGTCCACAGTGAGGGCGATGTACGTGACGTTCTCGTGAATTAGAGGCGGCGGCTCATGAGTGTATTTGAATTTGATGAATGTGACCCTGTGGCCCCGGGCGATGAGGTTGGAGCCCAGGTGCTGCAGTTGCATCTCGTGGCTTGCGCCGCCGAACATGATGAGCACTAAAAAGCTGAGAGAGGCCTCGGAGGAGCGCGCCAGCATCATCACAGCACTTGCCAAGCCGAGTAACAATGCAAACGCTCTGGCCATCTCGGAAAATGAGTCTAACAGCAAACGTGGTTGCGGTTCCGATGGTTCGCCCCTGGAATAGGAAATCATTCAGTTTCGTTTCGGGCCATAGCAAAATTAGATTCCAAGTGATTTTATTGCGGATCAGCAGAGCAACTATGCTCCACACCTCCCCACATTCAGAACACAACAGATAAAAATACAAATTTTTTTTATTTAACAGAGGGAATTAAGAAAATCAGTTAGTAAGTTCAGTTTTTGGCAAGGAAAATTTGCCTCACTTTTTGTTTGAATGCACTAGAGTTCTGGTTCATGCACAGATTCGGTTACAGGTTATTCCACAGACGATAGCACACTACTTGGAAGCACTGCTCAGGCACTGTTACACTTACAAAGTGGGCCAGAAGTCGCATTCGATGCGCCCGCGACCTGCCCAGCAGATCGACATCATGCATCGTCGTTACAAATATTCGGGACTGTCATTATACAAAATTTTATGAGTCTGGAATAGTACATGTAGTTTGCGTCTATCAGTAACATTAAATATTTGAAATTTTTTGTACAGTGGGGAAAGCCGCTGCCCACGTTTCACGCAATAAATATACCGAATGAGTTGATTTTGAAATAATTGCAGCCTATTGATATCAATTATTATGCGAGTTGCTCAATGCACTGCTAGCAGCTGCGACGGTTCGAAACCACCGCGATGCATTTAATTCTTCCTTTCCATCTCTCTTTTCTGAGAAAGTTGCGTCTGTGTAATTATAAGTGTTGCTGTGCATAATGGGCTTCCCGAAACCTTGGCGAGACGAAAATAAGTCGTGGGCCCTGCTGCACTGGGCGGGAACGTTTTCAATGGAAATAATCAAAGATTGCCTGCAGGCTTGCACTCTCGTTGTTGCCTGAAAGTATCTTTACGAACTTTAATGCCAAAATCACGTAATTTGGGACACCGCGTGAGCAAATAATTTGTTAATTTTTACTCTAATTTTCTTCCTTGAACACTAATAGTGGTCTCAAATTGACATAATTATAGGCTTTCTCTTGACGAATCAGGAAAAATATGTGAAAATAAAATACTTTTTCACCAACAATATTTCACCAGATAGTGAGTTTGAGGCAAATTTGAAGGAAAAATAGTTACGAATTTTAACAATTTTCTGTTAACTTGTATTAAGCTTTTAAGTGCTAATTTGGATTATGATATTATGACTTATTTTGGATAGGAAAAACATGAACTGAATTTTCAGCAATCCCTATTGTATCATTCCTCTGGCAGGATAAGTCATCTGCAACTGGCAATGAACCTACAGTTTATCAATAGATATTTGATTTACTCTGCTCCTTTTATTCATTTAAAATATACGAAATAATATCGATATTTTAAAAAAAATTGTGGGCCATTTAAACACTTTTCACATTAAGGACATAAAGAAATTTTTCTACGATTGTTGGGTTTAAAAATTATGCATTTGTGGTTAATCCCTTGCTTTTGAAAATGACAATTTGCTACACCAACATGTGATTCGCGGTATCAAACTTCAGTATTCAATGAAAATAAAATGTATCCAAAGAGAAAAACGGCCGAAAGTAAATATTTTGCCAAATCACTTTTGAAGCCCGTTGCTTTTGATCTCCATGGAGATAAAATTATTGCTTTTCATGCAGAATACTCAGTTGCTTCTGTGAGAAGAAAGCCCACATACCTTTTTCTAATAAACAGAGGCAACATCTGTCTATCAAGTGTTTTTCTTTTTTCCAAACTTCGTAGTCGATATTTTTAAGTTTAACGTCGTTGGTAAAAAAGAACCAGATAATTACCTCCACTGAGAACAATTTGGAACCACGTAATTAAAAATTAGAAAACCAATCAATCTTTTTTGTGTTACTTCACTCTCATTAGTGTTAGTTTTCCCAACATATATCCAAGCTTTATTGATTTTTCTGGAAGTCTTAGAAATGAATATATATAACAATAGGAAAACTATTTACTTTCTTATTACATCTTTGACGGAGTTTATTTTAGATTTTGATTCGTATTAATTATGCAAGATGAAATGCTTAAATAAAATGTACGCACTCAGAAATTATTAAAGGTACATCAACGAGGTAACATGCATTGGTAAAAAATCCACTTTTACGTGTTAAGCGCATAAGGAAGCATATTAGAGCGCGTTAGGTAATTTCAGATATTGTTTTTAAAGAGTGAAAGCAATATAAGTGGAAGGTGAGAGAGCATTTTCTTCGAATAAAGAAGTAAAAGCCATCAAAAGGAGCGTCTTCTCTTAATCAGGAAAGACACGACTTTTCGTATTAGAGTAAATAGAAGAGACAAAGCAATTTTTAAATTTTACAACTTTCCATACTCACAGTCGGCATTGATAAAATTAAATATATGAAAGTAATATATAATGTAAATAATTAATGTATTCTCTTGGTTAGCTATTTGAAGCAGTGTGCTGCTTCTTTTATTGATAATAAATTAAATTAACCAAAAATTTCATTGAGACTTATAATCTAAACTGAATATTTCTTGTTATTTGTGTTTTGTGTTCGACGTACCTTCCTTGCGAAACATATTGCGAAAAAATTTATCGCCGTAATTCAAAGCTAACCGAGTTACTAGACAGTGTATACACGTGCAGCGGAACAAATTTATTATTCAACTCATCTATGTTGAGGTAGGTCGAAACACGGCCGCACCTATACTCTTGCTGCCGTTAGAGGAAAGAAAAAATAATCTTAGGAGAGGAAAGTATTTTTGGGATTACGCTCTCTCTTCTCTCGATGTGCGGGTAATTTTTACGTGGGATTAATTAAACTTTTAATTAAAAGGGTTTCCGCCTGCTGCGGCCGAGAGACGTTTCCAAGGGCGGAAAAGCGGACAATATGCGTAGAAGTATGTAAATGCAAGCGCGTTTTAAAAGCAAAAGCATCCGAGAGAGCTCATCTCTTAAGAAGATTCTGGCGTTTGATAAGCGACGAGATGTAATTTTGGACTAAAGGTTTGGGTATGTTCGAGCAGCGGAAGCAAAGGGTTCTCATTCTGCTCTCGTCAGATAAACAAGCGAGATAATTTTAACAAACTTGTTGGCCATACGAACCGAAGGCTTAATACGCGTCTTCCCTCTTGAACGCATTTTGTATTTCCAACACGGTCGCTGTATAGAAGCTGTTTGGTCGCCACGCACTAGAACACCCGCACACGCAACTCAATTCTTTACATCTTTGCTTTCTCAAAACTAAATTGCATATACCCACAGTGCTATAAACAGTGCTTTATATAGATTTAAATTCTTAAAATATGCCATCCCAGTTCAAAATTATTGTGACAATCAAAAATATTATTTCTCATAATTACACTACTAAATTTAATACAAAAAGTGCGAAATTTTGCACGTAGAAGAGACGATAATGATAATTAATGACAAAGACGTTTTGTTAAAATTTAATTCAGTCGATTTTTCATCAGGGATCACTGATAAAAAGTAATAAATTTTGGAAGAGTACGATAGCTTCTTTGAGCTTAATGATTTAAATATTTTAGGTTCACAAAATACCTAAAATTCATTTGGAAATTAATAGTTCTGCGGGATAAAATGATTCCATCTTAAAGATAATGATGATTTATTGATGTTTTGGATATCATATATTTAATATGTCATGTTACTAAAAATAGAGCTGCAAAATAGTCGCGATCGTTCAGAAGGAGCAGAGCACTCTAAAAGTTATATAATTAGTGTGCAGCCTGAATCTAAATCTTTGAGCTAGATAATTTGTTTATTACGGGCCGGCCAATTTGAGTATCCCATCGAGTTAAACATAACCCTTGAGTCCAACACTACTACACTTTTACTACAACCAGAGAAGGAGGAAAAACGTAAAGCTAATAAATAGATTATAGTAATGCCAAGGAAAGAACCTGCATATAACGTTCGACTGAATTTGTTCACGCACTATGGTGCTCTTAATATTTATGAACAATCAAGGTGGTTGGTTGAGCGCTGACTGTGAGTAAGAGCAAAATTTTATCTTATATCTATTAAACATGTCAGTAAACAAATAATTAAGATAAATTGTAATAAACAAGAAAGTTTTAAAATAATTTTAATGCGATATTTCTTTCCAGAATAGTCGATATTTGGAAAAAAATAACCTTACCTGTGAGAGCAGAGCAAATAGAGTCCCTGAGAGATGTGCTTATTGCCGCAGATGTGTGTCTTCTTAGTGCTTTTTAAATTTCACCGAGCGCTCTTTGTGTTATGGTGCATTTTTAATCCCCACCTCTCACCTGCATTGATAAATATTTTCTGGTTTGGGGGTATATTTTTGTGCGTGGACCGTTATTAGCACAGTCGCGGAATTTCTCCTTCCACTCAAGCCACTCATTAAGGCCACTTTTGGTCTCCTGCAATTTGGAAATTAGGAAAATTAGCGTCTTATTTCCGTTTTCAAAACATAATTTCTCCTCTCAACCTGACGTAATCTTTTTGTAATGAAAACGAGAATTGATTTTATATTCAGCGTGACATCGGTATTCTCAGAAACACCGTATTTGAGATTTGAGATTATTGTATTATTGACGAGGTTTTTGCCTGCGTACAGTGTAAATGCACTTGGCTGACTGTCGATGGTGTTAACTTGACCATTAAAACTGTCTCTACTTGAATTATTTGCAAGAAATGAATGACAGTCAATGCTTTGCGATGATTTCACAAATGAAACTCACTTTCCTATTGTGAACAAAGGTTTACGAATTTTCCATCAGCGTGAGGCGCTGGCCATGGATTCTTAGAAGTAGGGAGTTGTCGATGACGGCGGAGCAGAACGCATTTTGCCTGACAGATGCACAAAACATAATTTACGGATGTTGTGTGAAAGCAGGTCATTGCATAACTTGTAAAAATTATATATTACGTAAATCACAGGCAATAGGCAAAAATTTTTCTTGATTTCTTACACTTCAGTGTTCCCAAATCACACCGGTGGAAAATTTTGGGTGCTAAATTTCCTAAGTGCATTTTGCGCAGTAAGCTGGTCAATATCAATATGATATTTTATGCCTAAGTCATTATTTTCACCATATGGAGAAATGCATCACATGCATTTTTCTAAAATAAAAAATCTCTAGTTATGAGTAGAATTACTATTCTTATGCACGAATTAATGGGTTTTCAAAAATTTCGTTTTCTCGAACGTCCTTTAAATTACACCAATAATAACTTATGTTTTTAGTATGTATATTTAAGAAGCAAAAATGCAAAGATATGAATTTGAACTTATAATTGGAGTAATGTTCGAGTGTTAGTTTTGTTGTTTTAAAATCAACAGCCAATTTTGCAACCACTATGACTTGTTCGTAATAAAAACCAACCGCGCCGGACAATCCCGCGCTATGATCTTGCCGTTGTAACGATGGTTCAAATTTGGGTTACGAGGCGAGAGTTTAAGTTCTCCTAAGTTCCTTGCATTAATTTTCTACAGATTCAAAGTCATCAACCAATGTTATGCTTTTCTGCTGCGTCTAAAATCGTATACGCAGTTGATTTGACGTTTAAGATACGTCTTACAATTAGGAGGCATTTGACCTCAACCTGCAGCACGTTCATCATCTAAAAACTCTTATAATGGAAGCGAAAGTCACTACGACTTTCTTTAAAGTAAACTGAAACTCGAGACATGATCAAAATTAACATCCATTTATTAAAATGCAAAGATGCTAAGAGTAAAGGTTGTACAGGTAAAATACATTTTAAGTAATCTTACATGTCAGAATAAGGTACATTTCTTGCAAAATTTCCACAAACACCTCAAACATAATGCGACTGATATTTTTGTATATTCAAACAAACCCAAAATCATATTAAATTTAAATTCAATTGTTATTTAACTATTTTTTAAGATTGTTTTAAATTAATTTGAAATGTTAGAATATTTTAGCTCCATGGACTTAAACGTAGCCTCTGAAAATTGAGAAAAGCCAAATTTGAAGAACGTTGTACATTTTGAATTATTTCATTTTCCTGCCATCTCCAGTGTCACGTTTTTTGCAGGAGATATTTGAAAATTCAAGTGAAAACTAAAAGTAAAGCAATTTGCAACAGTGATGACGTCCAGATTGCGCCTCTGGACGAAATATTGATTGCGGAGTTCATTTCAGGTGGTCCGCGCATTTGGTGCTCGCCACCATCTCCACAAATTGATATCAAATTATTCATACTTTTCGTTTCAGCACAAGTTTAAAATAAAATAAGCAGTGCTAGACTTTTTGACTAGTGAATATTTCATCATAATAGAAACCAGCCTGTTGCGAGGAATTATCCTGTAGGAGTAGTGTCAAGCAAATGGGAAATATTTTTGCATTTCGGGAATATTTTACTGGCAGCCCGATGTCACAGTTGGCAAAAGGTGGTTAATTTAATAACTCGAAATGCTCGAATAGTACAGCGGCCTGGGAGGCGCACCGGCGCCGACTCGCCACTTCCTGGTTTACGCAACTTTTCAGCGGCTTAAGGGACAAAATAAATGTCTGGTATTTCAATAAAATACTAGGTGAAAAGATGGCTTAATTGGGCCCAAGCTCCTCTGCGACCACTCGGGCCCCATCCTGCCCATGATACCAGCTAGGCGATGTTAGTGGGACCCGGTGAGCTCATGGTCCAGGGAATGTATTTCGCACAACTTTCTCATTTTAATACACCACGAAAAACACATTTAATGTAATTTAGTTATGATATAATTATAATATTTTTAATTTGCGGCTCAGTGCGGCGTGATATTACTTTAGCTTTATTTTGCTGTTCGCCATTTCTTGCTTTTAAATCTTCATATATTTAATTTATTTATTTTATTGACCATTGCAAGAATAAACAAGAACGTATAAACATTTTAAAAGTTCAATTGCTGTATTCTGAATTTTTTCACTTCCGAGCTTTAAAAAGGAATAAAGGTGGTTTTAATTTTGAATTTATTATATTTTCAGAGGGTTTTTTACTCTCACCTACGTAACTTTAATTCTATAATTAATATGTATAATATTAAGTTGTTGTCCTGAAATTTTTATGTAATAAAACTGTGATCAGTTTCTTTTTCTCTTTGTTGAGGTAGCACTGAGAAGGTTTTGACTGATCAAATAAAACGCAACTGTTGTTTACTTGACAATTACAATTGGTTGTAACATTTTATTTTCCTTGATTCTAAAACAACGCATTTTATAATCAGCAAAAATCATAGTTTTAGCAATAATAATAATAATAATGATAATCTTCATCTCCATACACATTATGACAATGTACAAATTCGCTCTAATACTCTCTTTTAATTAAGTAGTGCAACAGGACTTTTAAGGCAGATTTTTCAGCTCTGGTTGAACCATGCATTTGAAACTGCAAAATGAAAACTCTCTGCAACTTTGAGCCGCCGAAAACCAAAAATGTCTGCCTTGAGTTCTGCTGAACTGCAACTACTGCAACATTTGCTTCAGTCTTGCTTTAATAATATTTTCCATATTTTCGTGACCAACGAGGCTTCTAGCCTGACTGATGATGAGTGACTTTGCATTGCAAGAGTTCCGAAATAAAAGTTCAGGAAATACTTTCAAACCCGTATACTGTGTGGTTACAATATTTCCCAAAATACAGTTTCATCTATTATTAGCCTAACAGTTCGGTTTACAATGTTCCTGGATACACAGTATTTTTACTCAATACCAAGTCACTCAATAAACCTTGCGCACTTATTTTCCATTGTAAAAATTATATCGGATTAATTTTTTAACGAAACAGCAACATACTAAATATTTCATGAGGTTAATTTTAGAAAGGACGACACGAATGTATTTCAATATGCTTAATAATAGATGTTTATCCTAATTAGTCTATCCAAAGTCTAGTGACTGGCTCACTTCCTCTCAAGAAATAGAATCTGAAGCCCATAACCAAAATAACTCAAATATACTGTTTGCAAGTGTGATTGATCGGATACAAAACAAACTCATCCAACAGTGACTAGACGGCAAAGAATTAGTACAGAGTAGTGTTAATCGCATAAATGAGCTGCAGAAAGCATGGAAATACTCATAAGTTACTTTTGTACTTGTTTCGAAGATGATGAACCAGAACTAATAATGAAGCAGAGAAAAGCAATGAAATGCAATTGATCCAGAGTTTCAGTGAAAATGGAAAATAATTCAGTGTATTAAAATCACCAGAGGATCGAATGCTGCTGGTGTCAAGTAGAGTTGTTGTTGTTGTTGTTTTTGAGCAAGTGAAGTAGTGTGTTATTAATTTATTGCGGATTTGTTATTACAATAAGATATGAGGGGTGAGTGTGGATGGATGGATTCCAACTCTACTCTTCGTTCCTTCTAATTTTGGCTTAGCGATAGTAATAATTATTACAACAGGAGGGTCAGCGCACAATTCACACAACATTTCTTGTATGGCATTGTGTCTTTATCACACTAGAAAACTCTCTTCCAAAGAAGGAAGCACAAAAATATTACCTCTCTTTCTCTGTGTTACAGGTTAAAAAATTACTGTTCTTGCTCTCCCATTAACCGAACACCACTAGAAACGGTATAGGTGGAAGTCAATCCATATTTTAGACGGTGGAACATGACCAGCAAGGATATGACAGGGACGCAGCGCCCGAGCTCGAACTGCAAAAATTTTTGGTGTTTGAAGACCGCACATTTGGCACTAGCATTTTTGAGCTAACATTGAAGGGGCTCTCAGGGTGGCTATTTGTGGTGTTAACAAAGAAAATTTTCAACAATCAGAGTTCGCTAGGATAGTCATGTCAACAGGTTTTTGCTGCAAAGCTGGCTTCATAATTTAATTCACCAAACCTTCCATTTTAACTATGGTTCCAAGCGAGATCCCACATTTTCTGGATAAACGAATCTGAAACCCTCAACCAAAAGTTTACAACTTCCATAGAGGGCACATTGATTAAGGATGCATAGGATCTTCCTGCTAGCCAATTGATCCCGCCAAAAATAAATTTAACTAATAAATTTGAGACCAAATGCTGATTGCAGTCAATTTGGCTGTTTTGTAATTTTGGTGGTATCAATGGGCCAGCAAAGGGTCTCCAACATGAAATAACATGAAAAAATATTCCACAGAGCCATCTGATTGCCCCTTGGGATTCCCAGACAATAATAATTCTGTGTGTAAACGCATATTTGGCACTGAATTATTTAACTTTGGCAAAGTCAAGCTCGGGGCTGGAGGGGAGGGGGAACTGCCTAGCTCGTCTTCTTGTCGAAGAGCTGCAGCTTGGAGCGGACGGTGCCCTCGCAAATGCTCAGTCTCTGGGGGATGGAAGTCTTGCGCACGACCGGCTTTTCCAGTGGCATCCGTTCGAGGCATTTCTGCAGCTGCGCGATCTTGGGCGAGCGCGACGCCCTGGCCAGCCGGTGCGATAGCGCCTCGATGGCCTGCGCCGAGCTGCCCGGGTATTTCTTGGCTGCCGCCTGGAACAGCAGCTCGCGGTGCTGCCGCGCCAGCCAGATGGCTGCCAGCGACTCCTTGCGCGGGTCCTCCTCGCAGCAGTTGGTCCGCTGCTTTCGCTCAAAGTACTCGACAATGCGTGTAATGTGCTGATGCTGGCTGCTCAGGTTGCCGCCAGCGCAAGGTGGACGGGTCACCTGCAAAAGTACACGTTTAGGACTGGAATCCAGGGTGCAAATGCACTCAAATAAATCATTCACAATGATGAAATTATTATAGCCATAAAATCTAATCGAGTTTTGATGTGATACCTGATAATCATAATCAGCACCTCCTGTTCTTCATGAAACGACTGACTTCAGTTTTTAATAAAATATAACTGTTGCATTTCAAATGTTATGAAAGTTTTGTCTTTTATTAAAATGTAAAAATTGATAAAATATTTAAAAAAAATTGCGATAATTGTGTGATTCAAAGGGTCTTTAAAAGTATGTAAGGAAGTATTTGCCTGTTTTCTCGACCTGTAGTCTGAGCTTCTTTTCAAAGTTCAATTCTCTGAGTATGCAACATGAAAACTTAAAAAACCTAAAACGAGCCAAATTTAACAAACAACCCTTGCCAACCAGAATTTTTTTTATAAGAGTACTTTTCAGGCTTCTGAAAATTAATATATTGAAAATTTATATTTGTTGCATGGTCAACTCGTTTTTTTTTAATGAAAACCATAGTGAGCGAATTTTAAATATTTTATTTTGAGAAATTTCCCAGACAAAACTGATAGTGATATTTAAGGTTGTCTAGGAGTGAGCAGAAAATTTTTATTGATTGAAATTATTCACTTTCTACTTTGAAAAAATACCATGTTTTGCTAACTAGGGCAAAGTCTCAAAAACTAGGTATACCTCATCCCAGCTGAAGTCACTGCCGCCTAGGCTGGAGATGTCCTCGGAGCTGTCAGTGTAGATGGAGGAGGACCTTTTGGCCGAAAAATGCGATCGGCTGCTGCCTGTGCTAGAGCCAAGCCCAAGGCTGGAATACTCATCGAGTAGATCCTGCCACTCGGAGAGTCCCCCTGAGGAGGAAAGACAGCCAAGCGCGGCCGCCACCGACTCGTCCAGCGACGCCTGGCAGTCTGGGCTGAGGTCGGACGTGCTGGTGCCTTCGCCCACGCTGAAGAAGCCAGACTCGCACGAGCCACGTCTCCGCAACAGCGGGTAGCCCACTGAATCAACGCATCGCTCATCCAGGATGTTGGTTGTCGAGTTGCAGATGCGCTGCTGCGCCAAAAGTGGGTGCACCGACGCCATTGGGGTGCTCGGCGTTTGCCGCAATGACTGCTTAGGCTGACTTCGTGTTCGCCCTTTAAAACAGACAAGTGAAGCAGTTTAACTTTTTGGTTTCCCAGAGGTAAGAAAAACGAGAGGCTGAAATAATTAAATTCTTGTTTATGACGGCCTGTGTAAGAGAATATCAAAAAAGAAAAAGAAACGTTTTGGTTCGCAGGAGAATCTCGTTCTCTCAAACAATTTCAATCAGGTCAGTGGTCAATTAGATTAAAACATTTACGACAGTCTGTCCATGGAACTCAAGTAATACAATTCACTCTTAAATTTGATAGGAGAGTTACGAGGTAAATTCTTTGCATATTTATATGGCTCCTAATTTTTAACACAACCGTTCGCACTTTTATTTTAACAAGTGACTTCATTTCTTTTGAATATTCTGATTTTAAAATAATATGCAAGTACTGGCAACTCTGTTATCTTCGCAGAAAATAGGGGATCACACTTGAATATTTACTTTTCAGTATTATATCGTCAGCTGAAGGTACACAACATGAGGAATGTTACATGAATGTTCTTAAGCAATTCATGAAATTCAATATATGCCAGCTGTTATGAGATTAAAGCGTTGCATTGCCTGAACGTGACTTTTCAAGAAATAATACTGGCTACAAATGCTGCGATTTTAAACATACTGCAATTATATTTGTATTTTGATGTTTTCACAAGACAACACTATCTTCTGTATTTAGAAAATACCAAGATCCAGCGATTTAAAGCATAATTAAATTTCTTTCAGACAATATCCGTTCAAATATTTTGTTCAACAAATAATGCATGAATTTGAATATTTTTTGTCATGGTTTAAACAAAATAATTGGTAAACGGCTAATGAGACTGTGGGTGTCGCCCAAAACATACTATAAATGATAATTTTTAAGATGTGTTTCAGATGTCATCCATAGGATTGAATGAGATGCCACCAGCAGGGGAACTGCTCTGAGCAGGAAACCTTTTTGACGTTGAGTATAATTGTTCATTTCACTAGCCCTATCATTATGTAGGGAATATAATTTTCAATAACTCTAAAAGACAAAAAAACACTGACCTTAATGACTTTCTCAAAAATGCAACATTAATTTATTTTCATTCCATCAGGTTCAAAATGAGATAAAATTAATTTTCAATTCCACAAATCCCATCAGGAACATTAATATATTTAACTCATTCAATTTTTAAGAACTGAACTGACAACGTCACAAACCTCACACTATCGCTATTCTTTTGCGTCAACACCAATTATAACAAATTTAATCATTCAATTAAGATAATCATACCTGAGATAAAAAAAAACTAGCAATATACTTGATTGTGAATGTTTTCAAATGGAATGCATTTTGAAGGGATGTTTTAACAATCATTCCGCAAGTTTTGACCTCAGGTGATTTTTACCTTACAATCCTAAACAGTCTTGATTTTGAATTTGTTGATACAGCAAACTTGCTTAACAGCCGAGATCAGAGAATTAAAATTCAAAACGGGAGTCAGCATACCAACAAAGAGGGGATGGGCGAAGAGCGACGGGGCGGTCCTCCTTCCCGCGTGACCGCACTGGCCGCCGCAGGCCCCGTCGAGTCTACCGTCGGGCGCCGAGTACTTTCTGCGCACGGCCGTGGGTGACGACGGCAACGACAGCGTCTGTTTCTTCGTCAGTGACTTTTTCTTCAGCGCGGCGGAGGCCAGCGCGGCCGCTGAGGCTCTGTTCGCGTCAGCATCGGCGGCGGCCAAGGCGTCGAAGAAGGACGACGGCAGCTCAAAGCAGGAGGAGAAGAGGTCTCCCTCAGCCCAGCTGGTCGACTCCCTTGCGCCAGGCAGCAGTTTCTTGGCGCCGCGGAACTGCGACAGCGCAGTGAAAGGGTTCATATTGCCCTGGCACGGTTTGTAGTGCGGGTCCTTGCGGCCCATGCACTCGCCCAGCATCTGCGGATTCAGCAGCAGCCCGTCTGCTGTCACTTCCGCGGGGGGTGGCGGCGGCGACAGGTTGCGGTTGAAAATGAAGTGGCAGCGTGCCTTGTCGCTCGGTGTCGGCGCCTGTATCACCTCTTCGGAAAGCGAGCGTCGGTGGCTCACTGAAATTAAAGCAATTGTTAATTGTATTCAACTTAATGAAAAAAATCTTAAAATTTGTTAATGAAAATCAAATAAAAAGGCGAAAAGGGAATAGGTTTGTCTGAGCAAACCTGGCATAATAATTAATTAATAATTTTTTAGATCAATAAATTTTAAATACACGGACTTATCTAACAAGAATTGAAAACAATATACGCTGAGAGAATCAAAAAGAGGCGCGAATGAAATAACCCCCCTTGGAAATAAAAATATAAATTTCAAGCCATGCTTTCGTAAAATTAATTGATCCCTTGAAGGTTAGAAAAAGCAGATTTTTAGAGAGCTAATTCTAAGAAACTTAAATTTTACGGCATGAGCTAAATTATTCTTTCGTTTAGAAATCTCAGTTAGTTCATAATCCGTTTCCATGCAGTCATTAAATAAAACCGAGAAAGCCAAACCCGTAAGTCACAAATGAGGAAAACAAATGAAATTGACTTTACTTAAAATTGTCAATTAGTCGATTTTTTTTAGCCATAATGTTTAAGAATAATTTTTATGGTTTGTTTTTGGGGAATATTTGCACGAAACGGCAAAACACAAGTGTGAAGAAGGTATACAATTTCTACAATCATTTATTATTCTTCAATTTGTTCAATTACAAAATTGGTTGGGTGAGGCATGCAAATTGCAGGCATTAAATGTAAATTAAGAAAAACTCACATTTTCTCAAGCAGAGCTGCGGCCTCTCAGGCCTCACCTCAGCGATGACCTCCTCGCTGCGAGCGTTCATCACGCCCGGCGACTTTTCCTTGCACGGGCTGACCCTCCTGGCTGGCGACGGCGACTTGTGGTCGCGCACCGCCTCCACCACTAGGCTCCCGCCGTTGTTGACCTGCGAAGCCGCGCTCCTTGTTGCCGCTGAGCTCTTGTAAGACTCGATCTGAGCCTGTAGCCGCTCGTTCAACTCGACGAACGAAGGACGACTCTTTGGTTCATACTGTAGGATACAAACAAATGTGTGTTAAAACAACTAACCATATATAGATAGGACAAGATTGTATTTTATTAATTTTATAAATGATCAGGTAATAACTAATTCAGATTTTTACTGTTTGCATTAAATGCTATCTAGTTAAGCATTTTGTAATGCCAATATTGACAAATTATTGTATATTTGATTCACTCTTGAATATGCGTTTTTTAATATTTAAATGTTTCAATGATTTAAGAAAATTTTACACATCCATCATTGCAAGTGCCTATGAATTGAATAACCAGCATTGAAGGTTGCAACATTCGTAAGAGCCACATTACGTTGGCTTGTAACGCAATCATTTGAGCATTAATGTCTGATCTAATGAAATGCAGTACATATATATTTTTTGAGTTTCGAACTTACAGTACAACAGGAGAAAGCTAAGGCTAGGAAGTCTGGTGGACATGGACCGCACATCTCGCCAAACGCGATGTAGTCCAGTCCAAAGTTTTCAGTTCTGGGCATGACGTCAGGGTCTGCCTCAATTCGGGCGATCAGCTCGCACAGGATGATCCCAAACGAGAAGATGTCCGAGCGTTCGTCGTACCACTCGCCCTTTAGGCACTCAGGCGACATCCAGTAAGGAGAACCGACAGTCGGAAGACGGTATCTACTCCTGAAACCGATTGGATGTTAAAAATTGGTTTTTAGTAATTTCTTTTAGAATTGGTTGTGAATTAATTTAGTGTGCGCATTGTTTTCAACTTATTTCATTTAATAAAGCATTTACTGCGACAAAATCTCAGGCTAAGTAAAAAACAGTTTTTCAGCGTGGTAGTTTCATTATTTCTCATTTAAAAAATTCCAGCTGTTGAAGGAATGTTCACTCGGGAAAAATCACATTTAAAATCGAAGTTGATTTTTTACTTTTATTAATAAACAGATCAAATTAGGCCCCTATATTGGCACGATTTCAAACAAGCCTTCTTGCCGACATTAATTTCCCTTACTGCATTACCTCACACAAAATACATTTTTCTTATTGCCTCACGCTAGAAAACAATATTCGAATGATGCAATAATTAAAACACTTTAGTAACATTTGCAATTTACTCAGAAACAAAATTATCCCGAAATACAATCGTGGGAAGACAGGGGCAAATTGATAACGATTATTGCGCAACTTCCACGGTGATAAGTTAGTGTTTTCCTACAACTATAATTCAATTTTAAGAAAGATGGAATGTGCGGACACAATGCGAAATTTTCCCATGGCAGACGCAAAAGAAACAGTTCAAGGAGTGCAGATAAGCCGCCGAGATAACAATTAACTGACGATTACCTTGAATCTGGGATCTTGGCGGCCAGGCCGAAGTCGCCAACCACGGCGGTCATTTCGTCCGTTTTCTCGTCCCTCTTAATCAGTACGTTCTGAAACAATGGCAAAAATGAAGAAGATTAGCAACATCGCGATGAGAGTGCAATTTGCACATTTCAATGACAAAATTTCAGGAGTAGTCTTGGATTTTTCAGTAACTATTTTTAGGAGCACTTTTTAGTTATTATTTGCGTAGTGGGAATTATTTTTGGCTCTTGACTATATTGTGTAGCCGCTTGGCAAAATCTTTCTATTATACTGCTTCAAAAGATTTGATATCATATCAAAATCATACGCATCGTCGAATGTGTTCAAATGAATCAGATTGTTTTAAATAGATTAATTTAAATTTAATCTATGAAGTAGGTTCCAATTACAAATTTTATAATTTTAGACAGTTTAAATTACAGTGGAAAGCGAGATATTAACATTTTTTTAAAATAACTATAGAGAGCAAACGAATTTGAGTATAGTTTATATATTGTTTTTAAATGGAAAATAAAATTGCAATCATGTTTTGGCATTTACCTCATTAAAATGTTAAAAACAATCAGCAAGCTCAGTTAGAATTTCCTCTCATAGCAATGCAATTCTGTAATATTCCGATCATTAAATTTCTCGGTTCGTTACCGCAACTGTACATTTCATACTAGTAAATTCACGTTGGCTGTCAATGGCTGTTTGATTGGTTGCATAACGGCACCCAATATTTGATCAAATTGCCGGTGATTTTGCACGGACGGCTGGCTATCGGGCCATGCAAACATGCAAACGCAGCTGACGACGATTCGCCGTAAATCACGGAAACGCGAGAAAGCCGAGAGAAAGAAAGAGGCGCACGTCGTGATTCAGCTGATTATGCACCAGCTGTCACGGCAAAAAGTGGACACTGACGAACGAACGGAACGATTGAAATGTGTGCTTGGCGAAATGGTAAAATGAACTGCAGCGCATCTGCTGCTGCTGCTGGACCAGAAGCTGTGGCCGAGTTTCTCTTTATTTCAGCTAGGATTGAATGCAAAGGAAAGGACGGATATATTGAAAAGTCTGTCGCATTTAGCGTGTCAGCACAAGTAAATTAGCGTGCTCATCTGAAAATGAGCCAAATTTGGATATGCGAATGCGGCTGACGGCAGCCTTTATTCAGAAATGTCATCAGTCATCGCATTGCTTTTGAGTCAGTGCTCCTATTATATTCATTATTTGAGATATTGGATTTATCCTTTTAAAGCTATCTTCTTGTCTTCTGAATAATTTAGGAGTTTTATCCTTACTATGACATCGGGGTTTTCTGTGACAACAGAATCTAAAATAGGGATAGTCAAATGAATCTCTATCAGATTTTTGATGTAGTTAAAAAAAATATTAGCTGTGCAAATTCTGGTATTTTGTTTCAAACAAATTAATCATATAGATTCATATTTAATGGCTTGTTACTGCCCTGATTTTACCAATTTTGTGAAAAATATCAGAAGAAAATTTTGATTACATTTTAAGCGATCTACGTTCAAATTAACTTTTTTCACAATCGCACTAACACACAAATGCTATATTCATGTACTCCTATAGCCAAAATAGTAAAAAATACGTAGTTAATCAATACTATCAAACGCAGAATTATAAAGAAATCATTCAAATCGGTATAATTACACCAAAAATGTGTAGCACAGAATGCTCAAAATCATGCAAAAATCCGAACTATTTTTTATTGTTCAGTAGCTAAGCAACCCCATTAACCACATTAGATATCAGCAAAGAAGAGAGATCAGATAAAAAATAATATTCTTCGCTATAGTACTGTTTCAAATGCATCATTATTTTAACATTCTATTTGAGGAAAGTTTTTATCACCGATCATTTTGCTAATGAAATTGCTCCACTAACCCGCTGCCGTGATAAATTGCAGGCCGTTTGCATTTGATTACATCTCTCTGCCCGCATTCGTACACACGCGCCATTAAGTGCGTCTGCAATGAAGCAACGAGTGCACATCCATTAATTCAAATGTGATTCACAGAAAGATCCGCATTTAATCCCATGAAGCGCCTGCAGGCCCTTCCTTGGTTTCTTTCTCCTTGCTGTGCGACCAGGTTTGCTCACGAATCTGCCCCAGGCGAAAATAACCAAGAAGTGTGGGTGCCGATTGTAATTCCGAGTTGAGGAATGTCTGCGATTGATCGCGCGTGCTCTTGGATCAAAAGGGCATTCGTGCAAGAAATCAAACGGCACTCGCTGTCGGGACAAACGAGCTTTGGAGGGAGGAAAGTCCGCACCTGTTTTATGTAACTGGACGATCCGATAACAAAGTAAATTCTTTTCTAATATAGCGCCTAACTTTTCGAATCGAGCAGTTCGATCGGCAAGGGAAAGTTTCTCATCAGTTTATCTCCTGTGTAATCTGCAGGTGATAAATAGTCGACTGTTTTTCTGGAATTAGCATGATTCGTTGCAATTTACAAGATTGATCGAGACCAGCTCAAAATGGTATGGCTTATCAATAAGTGGTGTTCTCTTATAAATCAATGAATGATTTAAAATA